>NC_089842.1:86819253-87433896 GCF_035609145.1 Eleutherodactylus coqui
ACCCTAAAAGGTTACAATTGCCTTAGAAATAGGAAGCCTGAGATTGTAATGACCTCTAATCGCCAGTTTGAAAAACTGCAGTCAGATGTGTACTGTGCATTGATTGGCTGCCAGGAGGCCACATGTTTCGAGAGTTCCCAAAGGTTCTTGAGCGCAATATAAAGTAATTTTATACAGTGCCAGAAGAGGTGAGCACAGAAACGTGTATAAGCAGCACAGGACCTGCTGGAGTGAGCTTGGACATGGAGGCTGCTCTGCAGCAGTTGAAGGAAGTTGAGCACAATAGCCTGCAGGAGAAATGCATGTACAGCAGCCTGACCTAGGGACACTGAGACACCTCATTACACTATTGAAGACTGCCTAGATCTGCCAGAGGATCGCAACAAAGAGTGTCAAAGCCCACAGAGTAGCTGCCAACCGAGGGGCAGCAATCTGCAAGAGAGAGTTTTCAGAGCTGTGCTACAGAGCCAACAGAGCCAGACTCCAAGAAGGACATTAAGGAGTTCATCCACATCAGGTTGGAAGTGAGGCTATCCTCATTAAAAGCCACATGGTGTGCACACCAATAGTAACTTGTTACTTATACAACAGGCCTGCTGTCAGGATAGCAAGATGAATATTACTCTTTAGGACAGTTGTGTAGTGGCCTGGAAGGTCCTCCAGGGTAGCCACACAATCATGAGTCCTGTAACACCTAGCTATGTGCTCCTAGAAGGCATTGAGAGTGTCGTACGTCAGAAAGACCCTATCTTTCCGCTTTCTTCTCAAGCTTAAGCCAACTACTTGGCAACAGCTGGCTGCTGATTGGCTGCTTGTCATACAATCCCTGATTGATGGAGGGGAAAGGGTGAGAGCCAATAGCGGGAAAGTGAGCAGGGCGAGGCAAGATGTTGGGAGGAGTTTGGAGAGAAAGTGCGGAAGTTAAGACAGGAAATGAAGGAGGAGTTAGTGGGAGTAGTGAGGAGGTAGTCGTCGGAGTAGGACGTGAGAGGAGGTGCATCCCAATGTGGAGAGAATTAACATTGTTCACAGTAGGAAGCAAGAAATTATAAGCTTCCAAATCAGGTGCAGTGTGGAGGAGAAAGATTGGGACCCATCTACACAACAGTGCGTTGCACGAGCCCCTGTTAAAAGTAAAACCAGGGAAGTGAAAGAGGCTTTACTCTAAAAATAACTACATTACCTGCATAGTAATCTTCAAGAAATCAACCCCCAATAGCTACGACTGTGGGGATTCTTAATAAATAACCTTTAAATGAAGAGAGAGAGAGAGCGAGCTATAAGTTTAAATTGTATTGTACTAAACTGGAACTTGGAGCAACGTTATTGTCTAATGTGAAGCAATACCTCTGCCATTACTGACGGACTATACGTGTTGTTTTTCTAAATGCTACTAAAAGCTGAAGTAAACTGAGTACCTCCAGTTTTCAAATCAAAGCTAACGGGACTCGTGTCACTTTTTTCTTCATTAATCTTTTGAGTCTATTAAGGAAGAGGTACTGGCGTCACGTGACAAACCACCGTTGATAATTGCTAACTGTAGTAACCCTTTTGCCACTGTGCGGGACCACTTGTTTACCTGTGGTCTCACATTGGCGCACCCTGCTCAGATGCTGCAGTTGCAACTGTAAGTAGATTTAAATATTAAGCAGCAAGCTGGGACTGGGACTTTTATTGGAATCAAGCCAGGAAACTTATGGACCCTAGTATTAGAGTGTCTTCAAACTTCCTCAGGATTCCACAGAGAGTATTTTGTTATTCACCAACTGTGTTTAAGTTGCAATTTGTGCTTCTATTAGCCTGTGGTAACGTTTAAAGGCAGTAGCAGGCCTGTGCGTTAACCATTTTAGATGTAGTATGAAACATTATTTCATGTTGCACATAAGGTAATAATAATCATATCTAGAAAGCTGTAGTTAGGAGTGCGTAATGGTATCGGTAAAATTGGTCTGTGTCCCGACATCATACCATTAGTTATTTATTTAAAATAAAGGTTTTACATATTTTCTATTAGCCTGTGGTAATGTCTTAATGCCGTAGCAAGACTGTGCGTTTATAGAGATGAGCGAGTATACTCGCTAAAGGCAATTGCTCGAGTGAGCATTGCCTCTAGCGAGTACCTGCCCGCTCGAGACTGAAGGTTCGGGTGCCGGCGGCGGGCAGGGAGCTGCGGGGGAGAGCGGGGCGGAACGGAGGGGGAATCTCTCTCTCCCTCTCTCCCCCCGCTCCCTCCTGCTGACAGCCGCTACTCACCGCTCCCCCGCGCCGGTATCCAAACCTTCAGTCTCGAGCGGAGAGATACTCACTAAAGGCAATGCTTGCTCGAGCAATTGCCTTTAGTGAGTATACTCGCTCATCTGTATGCGTTAACCATTTTATATGTAGTATGAAACATTATTTCATGTTACACATAAGGTAATAATAATCATGTCTAGAAAGCTGTAGTTAGGAGTGCATAATGGTACCAGTAAAATTGGTCTGTGTCCCAACATCATATCATTAGTTATTTGTTTAAAAGGGTTTTATATATTTATAACTGTCGTCTGCATCGTATATTGTAACATGTGATGCATACCACTCCTTGCGACAAGGTACTGTTGGATTTGTTATTTTAACACATCTGCATCTGACATTAAAATTTCATGTAGTAACTGGATACCTGCTTTAAACTCAATAATAAATCTGCTACCCATGTCCTCTTCTGCTCCTCCTAGTGGCTACTGCAGGCAGCCAGAATTTAATCATTTAAAGCAGAGGCTCTGAACATTTATAAGTACAAGTCATATAATGGTCAGGAATAGTGTTATTCCTCACGTAAACACATTACAACTTATTCAAAGTCACCTGAAACAACATTTACACTTTTTACACTTTATAGATTCTATAGCTATGAATGGAGCTCTATATCAGAAAGAAGGGAGCTCTGATCTCTTTAAAGATGTATTGTCAAATTAATCAGCACAGAATTTTGGCCATACAAATAAAATATTCATCAAAGGTGAACATTCACTTCATATTACTTAGAATATATAGGTTTTTCTTAATAAACCTCCTAATGCACCAAGTTATACACCTGTTTGTCTCTGTCCACATGTGTTGAAGGTTCTGTTAGCAGGCATGCAGTAGTATTTGACCTGTCAGAATGATGGACACTGACAGACGTCCGTCATGTGACGAATATGGCACCTCGTGATCATTAAGGCCTTTGAAATAAACGGCGACGCAGAACGGGCCCGAGAGTTACAACTCTGTTTCTGCTCTCCAGTCTCAACTGGTTAATCTCTGCTTGCAACATATCAGCTTTTCTCTTAAATCCTTCATTCAGCAATTTTTCTTGGTCCTGCAGAGAGCACATTGGATAAATTTATTCTGTTAACTTGTCACTAGATTTATTAGACATTAGAAACATGGGTCCATGGTGTTCAGCCTCCCCTCTATGTTAAACAGCATCCAACAGGTAACTATAGATTTTTCATTTGTTATGCTGTCTTGGATGTAAGAAACTGGCACCATAATATGGAGCCCCATAGGAAAGATTAAAATACCATTATGGCATCACCCAGGACAGAAGAGCATGCTGCTTGCTCTCCCCTCTACATCCCTTTCGTGACCTTTAGGACCCCCAACCCCACACACCTTGTTTGTTAATACAGTTCTGCAGATTGTAGTCCTGCACAAGTTCTCCTATACGATAGCCCACGGCCACATGAAACTACTGTGCCACTGGTTGGCCTGTGAGAAACATGTAGTGCTATATTTCCCATTAAGCATTGTTCACTAAAACTAATAAGTGTTGAGCGAACAAAACAGTTGAACCCTATTTTGGGTCGAACTTTGCTAAAAGCCCTCTTCAGCATAAATCCAAACCTCGGCAGTTCATCTTGGTCAAATCCACCAAAATTATTTCTTCTTCTCCTCATTCTTCATAAATCTATGCACTATGTAAATAAGGGGTTAAAATTATTAAGATGAAGAAACTCCCGCAAACACAGTGAGAACAAGCAAACTAAATGCAGATGTTGTCCTTGGTCAGCTTTGAACCTAGGACCCCAGCACTACAAGACAATTATGCTAACCACTAAGCCACCATGCTTGCTCTTTCTTCTTCCTCCTCCAGAAGAGGAGGCATAGGAGGAGGAATAGGAAGAAGAAGCACAGTGGCTCAGTGGTTAGAAACCTGACCAAGGATAACTTCTGCATGGAGCTTATGTTCTCCCTGTGTTTGTGTGGTTTTCTTCTTCATAGCAATCACCTTTATTTATATAGATGGAGAGTAAGAAGTACTTTTATGGCTCTTAGACACTGTTATACATCAGTTTCAGTAGTGCAGTTCTGCTTCTATTCAAACTGTACTGAATGTTTTGCCGAAGTTTGACAAACTAGCCAAACCAAGATTTTCAACAGTTTGCTCAACACTAAAATAATCATTACCAACAACTACTTTTTTACTCTAAAATTCTCCTGTTAATCAGGTCAGTGCGATCTATTACCTGCAGCATCTGTGTTATCAGCCTTTGATTTTCTATCTTGAAATTCTCCCTTTCTTCACTCATTTTCTTTTCCAGCATTTCGGCATGCATCTTGAATCTTTCCTCTTCATTCTTCTTTAGATCCATGTTAGCCTTTTCCAGGATCTCCTTCTCTCGTGCTGCAGCTTCTGCCTGTGATCTCTGCTCTACAGAAACAAATTGACATTTTTGATAATTCTCTGTTAGTCCTGTGGGTTTTGCTGTGTGCCAACAATGTGGCCGCACTGGGTACCATCCTCATTCACCTACTGGGAGACAAAGCACAAGTCAAATGCCATCACATAGCATAAGGTCCATTGTATGGCATCTACACCTAGAGGAGCACTGTATAGCACTAGCTGTTTGAGTACTTTAGGACACTTTTTACCTGGACATTTTGTAACATGATATGGGTAATACATGTATTATTTTTCTGGAAACTGTATGGCACTATTTATCCTGGTAGCTCTGTGGCATTATCAAGGCTTTACATTTATGTACATTAAATGGTACATAATGTAGCACCTTTTCTATGGATACTTTATGGCAATGTTGATATGATATAGAAACTGTATTTACATGGATACTGTGTACATTATCTTGGCATTATGCAGGGTGTTACAAAAAGATGGATCCAATTTCAAAGCAGTGTAGTGGATATACATAATATCTATACTTCAGTAACAGTAGACATACACTTTCATTTACCTGTAGCGGACATTCTCCCTCATATATCCTTTATATACTATACATTCTTTATCTTCTATATACCTATGAAAGTATTTTTCCATCCCTTGTTTACTATTATATATATACAGTATATATATATATCTTTTTATATCAGATGTTATATCCACTTCCTCATACAAGAATATACAGTGAAACTCTCTGTTTCCCGATTCCTAGCAGACTTTAGCAGAAGCAAGCCAGACACATGAAACGGCAGCCCTAACATCACCGCTTTTAGAAAACGCACTAGGTAGCATAAGCAGTTTACGGGAAATATATGCAAATGATCTATGCAAATAATTACAGGAAATGTATGCAAAGAGTTCAAGTCATAACCTCCAATCATACCGGACCATCACCACGTGGTACTTAAGACAACTCGCTCATCCCATCTTGCCCCCCTCCTGACTGATGCCATGTAACGGGCAACGCCAAGAACAACAGATGACCGGATCCAGGAAGAACCTTAAAGAGCTTATCCAATTATCTATCCATACGTTTTATCTCTGCAATCTTTGGCCTGACAATAAAGGGCAGATATGTTAAATTCTATAAAAGAGGCTAGGAAGCAGAAATGAGGAAGTTTTCATATACTGAACTTGTGTCAGTGTGATTATTTCAGGAAATAACGGTGGACACGGATGCACGAGGCACACTTAGGACCTGGCGGGCCCAACCGAAAAATCTGAATGCGTTAAGATAATTATCTATACCTGTGTGGCCAGCTCCAGGCTTGTTCGTGTGCTCGTGCCCGATCCGATCAGTCTGGACCCATCAGACAGGTATTTTAAGTCTCGACCATGTCATAGAACCTGTCATATTTTAAAAGGAATGGTTTGCATGCCTGTTTCCTGTTGTCTGAGATAGTACTGGTTAACTGGTGTAATCAATAGGCTGCCCAAGGGTGGGCCTGTGTAAGGACTCCACTCCTGGGAGGTGTGCGTATCAGACTCAGGAGGGCAGGAGAGGCTAACAGATGGTCTGAGTAGGGACTCCAACCCTGGTAGGTCTGCGTATAAGACTCGGGGGTACAGAAGAGGCTGTCAGACGTCCAGGCTGAGGCAATTCAGTCTGGTGTATCCCGAGGGCACAGTGAGACTAAGCCAGTTTTACTAGTGCTCTGTTTATCTGTGTGTATGTCCCACCTCTATGTCCTACTCAAACTGTAAAAAGGGATTGTTGGCAATGTGAACGCATTGGCTGGGCTATAGCCAAGATTGATGACTCGTACACAGCGGTTCATTGTGGGTTTGGAATTTAAAGGTTAAATGTGCATTATTGGATCTCTTCACGTAAAGACAGATTGCTAAACTGTGTTGCTGCTGAATTGTTTAAAAGTATAGGATGTGATACATTGTGCCCATTGGTAACAGAGAGAGAGGATCGATATGTGACAAGAGATATTTATAGTGTAAGAGTGTGAATGTGTCACCTATAGATATATAGGAAAAGGTGTATGATACTAGGTGGATAGATATGGATGTATATGTATGTAAATATATACACAAGGTTAACTGAGATTGCTTTTAGTAAGAGAACGGCTGCTTGCTCGAAGCTGCTGACTCAAACAAGCCCCCCCCCCCCTTTCCTTACTTCCTCAAAATCATGGAGGGAATGATGTGATACTAAATTTAAGTAGATTTGTTGCTTTAATAGAAATAGAAGGTTATAATGAATATAATGAATTATACTGTCTTAGAAGGCAGGAAAGATAGAAGTTTTAAGGTACATTCTTACTGGTGTCTAAAGTCACAGATGGACGTTCAGTGATGTACTAAAAGCAAGTTCATGGAGAATCTGTGACAAATAAGAACTACTGTTATTTATATGTCTTGATGTTATGTAATCTAACCTTTATTGTACGTCCTTCATACAAGTGTAAAAAAGTTATACCCCACTCACATCCTGTGGGGGCTTTTTAAGAATACAAGGGTTAAACAATGCAGGAAATGTTGTGTTGCCAGAAGCACCTGGCATATGTTTTATTAACTGCAGGGAATAGTTAAACTAAATCAACCTTGTTAAGTTTGTGTTTCACATTTACAGAGAGATAATAGAGTTGTTTTGAAAAGGTGGGGGCTGTTGCTCTCGGACTTCATTTTAATGCAACAAACTGCATAGTCCACCATGCCCACCAGAAAATACATCTATGTTTGCCAAGTCCCGAAATTCAATTGTAATCACATACAATTATAGGTGGTCACTACTGTGACCGTAAATTTACAACATAGTAGTTACATATTAGACGTTAGAATTTCCCTGAATGTCAGTCAGGGAAAGAGAGGGGGGGCTGAAATGTCACTGGTACCCACACATGCCAAAGACACCAGCGTTTAATATAACAGTTTAACTGTATAACAGTTTCAGTAAATAAGGAGATAGAATAATATCTCAGTCGCTCAGCAAACTTTTCACACAATTTGTCAAAAACAGCACTCATTCACCTCACCCCACTTCTATGTCCTGTCCCGATTGTAAGAAAGGGTTATTATTAACCATAAGCACATGGGGTTGGGAGATCTGTAAGCAAAATAGCTCATACCCTGCCCACCGGTGTGGCTATGGTCCACTGGTTGAGGGTCATTGTTCACATATATATGTTTACCATCTTACCTTCTGGTGCATTGGCCATATATATGTTTACAGTTTGAATGTCCACGAGTGGATACCACTGTCTGTAGGTAGATTATTAAACTGTGTAGTTTCAGAAATCCAGGAGACTCTAGAACGGGACACACTGTGTCCGGCATCCAAGGATAATCCTATGACTATAAATCTGGCTGCCATAGATGAGAATGAGAGGCAGCAGACATTGTATCAAGGTCAATTCTTACACCCTCCAGAAAAGTGTGGGCAATCAGGAAGCGATAGAAGCAGTCATCAGTATTCAATCAATTTTTTTCTGTGTACGGTTAAAATGGCATGTTTGTAATGTATACCAAGTGTATTACTGGGAATTACTAACAGAACTGTTATAAGAGTAAATTAACCACGTTCTCCCTAATACTCTTGTCTCTTTGTCTCTTCCATTTTGTGTTATAGAGTTAATGTACATTGTGGTCTGCAGAGGAGAAAGGAGGGGCTGTACGGGGAGAATTTAAAAAGAGGAACTTGCTGGGAAAAGCATTAGTACTACTGCACCCAGCGGTCCCAGGGTAGATAAACTAGCAGACAGAATAATATTGAACAAATTACGGGGAGTTAGGCATAGATCCAAGTTAAGCATAGAAGCTAAAGAATGGGAAACAAGCAAGTAACGATAAGGGCCGGCAGGCAGACTTGATCCGTGTTCTGGCTGTGATGAAAGTAAATTGTGTGATGCAGATAAAAGTTTTTCTCCCCCCCTCTTCATAAGACTTTACTTGTTTGTGATGTGAATTCAAAGACTGCAAACTTCGAGTGAACATATAAGGAAGTAGGTATACAGCCACAATCAGAGGGGTGGGACTAGATGATGCAAAAGTACGTAATGGGCCATCCCTCTTTAGTCCACAAATGAGGGGGTGAGGATTTTGGATAGCTAGAAAAAAAAAGTTTTTGTCTCAAATTTGATAAGACATTGCAGGCAGGATTAGATTAATAATGAATTCACTTAAAGGATATCACATTTCAAATATGGATAAATGTTTGTAGATTATTCTGTCCTGATGTAACTCATGTCTGTTATTGGCGCTGACATCTTACAAGCCTTATCTCCATCCATCAAATTTGGACTGGATGGATCGGTACGGGTTGAGACCTCAGATGCCAGTTTAGAAGAGTTTTGTAAACTAACTGTGCTCTTAATGGAGCTGGCTCATGTGTTTGTCCTGACAGCTGCTGCAGAAACTCAGTTATCCGAAGGGCCTGACTAGAGATGAGCGAGCGTACTCGGTTCGGGTGTTTTTGCACTCGAGCACCGCTTTTTCTGAGTAACTGACTACTCAGATGATAAGATTTGGGGGGCGCTGGGGGGAGCGGCGTAGTGGAGCGGGGGGTAGCAGTGGGGAACAGGGGGGAGCCATCTCTCTCCCCTCCCCCCGCTCACCTTTGCAACCCTCCACCGGCACCCCCCGAATCTTTTCGACCAAGTAGTCAGTTACTCGGAAAAAGCGGTGCTTGAGTGCAAAAACACACAAACTGAGTACGCTCGCTCATCTCTAGTCCTGACAAATGGTGTGCCGCCTCCAAGACAGACATAGGGAAATTGAATATACTCCCTATGATGGTATATCTGAAACCAGGATACACACCCCTGGGTCAAATAGTATCCTCTTAGTTTCACAAAAAAAAAAGAAAAAAAAAAGGGGTAAAGGGGACAAGTGTGAGACTTGGTTTGAATGGGGGCTTTGCACGTGATACGTTCTCCAGCAGACACCCCTCTTTTTGCAGTCAAGAAAATATGCTGAAGGGTCAGCCAGACACCTACCGCATGTAGCTGCTGTGTGTTGATGATTTGGAAGCCTGCCAACAGACCACAATTTCACTGTTAATTTTTCTTGCAGAAAATGGCTGTAAATCCTCCAAAGACAAACTCCAGTTCTGCAAAACAAAGGTTATTTTCCTAGGTCATCGCTTAGCCCAAGGAACTAGACATCTGACAGAGGGGCGAAAGGCTGCTGTCCAGGCCATACCCGTACCTACATCCGTTGCCAAACTCCACACCTTTCTGGGCCTTGTTTCATACTGCTGCCCATGGATCCACTCTGCTTCCTTTTTTTATGCAACCGATCTATGACTGTCTTTCAATCATCTCTTTCTCTTTCACCCCTGAGGCAACCTCAGCTCTCCATTCCTCTGAAGCAACAGTCAACTTTTATACTCTCCTTCTCAGCTCTCCAGCCTTGGATATTCCCAACTACACTCTACCCTTTACTCTTTTCTGTACCTAACTTTCTGGCCATTTCTGGCTACTTGGATACTACTCCATGAGGCTGGATCCAGTGGCTCGAGGAGCTCCTTCATGTGTTTGTGCGGTGGCAGCAGTACAGGCAATGGTTGACAAATCTTCTGAGTTGGTATTTAACTACCCCATAGTGGTCCTTACCCCTCATGACGTCCAGAGCATACTCACGCAGGTGCAACCCAAGCACTTATCTCTGGCCTGTCAGATCCGGCTACAATGTGTTCTTTTCATGTCCCCCTAATATTTCTTTCCAATGTTGTACTACCTTGAACCCGGCTACTCTTCTTTCAATCGAGTATCCCGGCTCAAATGGGGGAGGAGGAGGCATAGGTGATCTAGGTATTGCAGATCAGCTATTTTAAAAAATTTTTGCAACAAGATTCTGATCTATTTGAAATAGAATATCAGCATGATTGTCTAGCATGGATGCAACAAAAAACAAAACAACCCCCCCCCCCACAGTTATTGGAACCCACTCTTAACAATGCATATTTTGAGTTTTCTTTTGTACATGGTATCAGGGTGAGGATTGATGACTCCAAACTGGATATGCAGAGGTCACACAACAAGATGTTCTAAAACAGAAGCTCAGCCTCCGCATGTCTCAGTGCAAGAAGCGGAACTGAAGGCTCTCACTGAGGTGAGTAGAGTGCAGAAGGTAAGATGGCAAACATTTACACTGATTCCTGGTATGCATTTGGCATAGCTCATGATTATGGCCCAATATGGAAGGCCAGACAGTTTCTTACCTCACTAGGACAGCCAATTAAGAATGGTGCAGCGGGGCAGAGTCTCATGGAGGCCCTGCTTCTTCCTGACAAAGTGGAGACGCAAGAGGAAGAAAAGAAGATACTAACAGCATAAGTCAGTGACAACAACTTTGGACATTGACAAAAACTTTGGACATTACCAAAAAAAAAAACTTTGGACATTGACAAAAACTTTGGACATTGATATGCTAAGGACTTTACAGTTACAAACAAGCAAGGAAGAAAAGCAAAACTGGACTAAAGATGGGAGCAACAGAACAGGACAGCATATGGCAAACAGTCAACAGAATGTGCCTACAACGGTCCCTGTGCCTCATGATGGCCCAGCTGGTACTATGGTGGCAACCCCAATATATAAATCTTTATGTATTGGGATTTGGTGGGCCTTACGGGGAAATTTGTTAATTCAAATGCTTTAAATCTGTTTTGATTCAACTATAGAAGTGTACGTACAATTACGCAATACTATTAGGCAATGCTTATATGAAATATCTGTTTTTCATAACTCTGCTGACAAAGATGGAATTTAGCACGTAACCAACATGTATAAATATATTTGACCGTCCAGCTGCATGCATTAATACGGAAGTAAAAATTAGACGATCAACCGCACCTGAGACGGACTACCGCTTTCGGTTACCACGAAAATCCCCCAGCGATTTTACTGGAAACAGACGCAAATAACATGGGCGGTCTATGCTATTACTAACTCATGACGACACAGCCAATGATTTCGGTGGGATACGAAATGGTATCTGCCCCATCTCATCTGCTACCACGTGATGGGCCATACCAGATGACCGGATGAAGTAAAACGCTTATCCAATAATCAACCAACACGTTGTGTTTATGTAATTCTTGCCTGCCCCAAAAGGGCTGTTTTGATGTGCCTTATAAGAACCTGTTACGCGCCAAGAATAAACAGGAAGTTACTTTTTCTCTGAACTTGTGTCAGACTGAGTGATTTCTAGGAGATAGTGCGCACTGTCCGATACCTTTGATCAATCAATCTGGAAGGGTGTGATCATTCCTAATTGAGTAAGGCGTGGTTCCACAAAGGAAGGTTCCACGACAGCTGGTGGAGAATGCGGGCAGCGTGATCGATAGGATCCAAAGAGCCCGGACACAAGACACGGACCAAGGAGTCTAACGCGCGCGCGAGTCGGAGGGCTCCCCACCCGACCAGAGATGTTATCAATATAACTAATATGTGCATGCCTAAATTAAGGAGCGGGGAAGATATTCTACGAGCTTGCTTACTGGCCATTCCCACTCCAGTAAATGTATTGCGATCAATTTATGCAATGGTACATGATGATGATGATGTGGGGGAAGACGATGTGATACAAGATAACACCTTCATTAACATATATGAATATTGTCCCTACTGTGAGGCTGTAGAGCACGCTGACTGGTCCAATATGACTGAGTTCCAGGTCAGAAATGTCTCACAGGCTGAGGTATGTTACAACTTCACATGTAATCCACGGTACATTGGGAAATGTGAGAGGGGCCAAGTGGTCACTAGTGATTCCCGAATACTTTGCTCCCGTACTGAAGAACAATGTCAAAAGATAGTGACTACCATGTCTTGTGGAAAGGTAGTTCGGAGTCTCAGCCACTCCAGACATGTCAAACTACCAGTAGGATGGGTCCTGTCCTGTGGCAATTTAACATACACATATATCCCTGCCAACATTACAGGAGGACCGTGTGCATTGTCCCGTCTAAGTATCCTTATGTATCAGAAGCCAGACCCCCCGGCACCCACACCCTCACCCAGGGATCGGAGGGACATCCACGGCCTGGCCGATAACTGTGTAGGACCACCTACTCTACTGAGTTTCTCAGAGCACACTGCACTAGCTCTCAGCATTCTAGGCACCCCCGCATTAGCCCAGCATAACACAAGAGTAATTAACGGCTTAGCTTGTGACATGGTAAAGGGCCTAAATGCCACATCCCAGGCACTGGACCTACTACTCTTAGATGTACAAAACATACGAAGAGCCACCCTACAGAACAGAGCCACCATTGATTACATCCTTATGACCATGAACCACGGGTGCGAAGAGTTTGAAGGGATGTGTTGTTTTAATCTCTCTGACAACTCTGCGTCAATCCACCAACAGATCAACCGCCTGAGAGATCTAGCCACCAGTATCAAACAAGGAATGGATCAAGGGTGGTTTGACTGGTTGACAGGGTCCTGGTTTGGGCTTACTCTGATGAAGAAAATACTAACTGTTTTTGTTGCCATTGTAATGGTTCTAATTTCTGTTTGTTGTTGCATACAGTGTATCCCGGCCCTGGTGTCTACCTGGTCCACCTGTTTCTCTATGATGTCCGGCAGTAGGCCCACTGTCAATGCCAATGTTGTCATGACAGATCCAGAATATGATGATGTTGACCCATCCTATACCCCCATGAGAGCAATGGCTCCAGTCTACAACACATTACAAGTCTAGAGTCAGCGGTGGGGGTGGGATGGAGCAGGGCGAGTTTGGTGAAACAGATAGTTTCAAGGGGGGTCTGTGGTGGCAACCCCAATATATAAATCTTTATGTATTGGGATTTGGTGGGCCTTACGGGGAAATTTGTTAATTCAAATGCTTTAAATCTGTTTTGATTCAACTATAGAAGTGTACGTACAATTACGCAATACTATTAGGCAATGCTTATATGAAATATCTGTTTTTCATAACTCTGCTGACAAAGATGGAATTTAGCACGTAACCAACATGTATAAATATATTTGACCGTCCAGCTGCATGCATTAATACGGAAGTAAAAATTAGACGATCAACCGCACCTGAGACGGACTACCGCTTTCGGTTACCACGAAAATCCCCCAGCGATTTTACTGGAAACAGACGCAAATAACATGGGCGGTCTATGCTATTACTAACTCATGACGACACAGCCAATGATTTCGGTGGGATACGAAATGGTATCTGCCCCATCTCATCTGCTACCACGTGATGGGCCATACCAGATGACCGGATGAAGTAAAACGCTTATCCAATAATCAACCAACACGTTGTGTTTATGTAATTCTTGCCTGCCCCAAAAGGGCTGTTTTGATGTGCCTTATAAGAACCTGTTACGCGCCAAGAATAAACAGGAAGTTACTTTTTCTCTGAACTTGTGTCAGACTGAGTGATTTCTAGGAGATAGTGCGCACTGTCCGATACCTTTGATCAATCAATCTGGAAGGGTGTGATCATTCCTAATTGAGTAAGGCGTGGTTCCACAAAGGAAGGTTCCATGACAGCACACAGAAAGATGCACCAATCAAAAGCAGCAATGACGTCGACGCTGAACGAGAATGGGGGACTCCTGGGTTCTCTGTAGCTGCTGCATCATTTGTCCAGTTTTGCATGATCTGTGCCATATGCAAATCAGGACAGAAGTAAAGGGGCCATATAACACTTGCCTAGACCACTCTACACATTTCAGAAATTGCAAAGTGACTACATTCAGCTTCCACTTGTTGGGAAGTATGAATATGTGCTTGTTGTTGTTGTTGGTGTCTTTTCAGGTTTGAGGCCTACCCTGTTACCAAGGTAAATGAGCAGGTAACTGCACAGAAGCTCATGAACGAGGTAATCTGTAGATACTGGGTACCAGAAGTGATTGAGTCAGACAGTGGTACGCACTTCACAGGTAAAAGAATGCAAGACATCATGTCTGCTCTGGGTATATCCCAGGCCTTTCACATACCCTACCATGCACAGAGTAGTGGGAAAGTAGAAAGAATCAACGGTACTCTGAAATTTAAGATACAAAAGGCAATGGAGAAAACAGACTAAGTGCCTTCCATTACCCGGTTCCTCAGTTAGGTACATACCTAGCAGGAGAAGAAAAACTAAGCTTTAAAAACATTGTGTATTTAGAACACTGTCATAGGTTTTTGCTAAGATTTTGCTTTATTTTATCTACAGTGAACTCTGCTCATGCCACTCAACATGTCAGTGTTACAACGCCACTGTTCCCGCTACCTTGCCGCCTCTGAAAAAGGGAAGTGGGAATGATCACCTGATAGTTTTTTCCTTTCAGATTGATAGATATGATTATGCACTAATTAATGAAACAGGGGATTCAGTCATGTTGATTAGTCATTTGATAGCCCTAATTTTACACTCTGTGGATGAATCGTGGTATGGTCAAGAAGGCAGGTTCTGCACAAGTTATGTAGTGCTTACATGAAGTAATAAAAGCCAAACCTCTTCTAACCTAATGCCCCGACAATATAGATGCTTCAAAGAACAAACTCCCACACCGAGCAAAAAGATAAATCGAGATCCCAGGTGGTAGCTTAGACTTCCACGTGTACAGAGATGCCGTACTGGTACCTATGAGAGTACCAGATGAATATAAAGCCAGAGATCAAGTCAAAGCAAGATGGGTCTTGTCCTGTGGTAATTTGACCTACACATATATCCCCGCCAATATTTCAGGAGGGCCATGCGCACTGTCCCGGTTAAGTATCCTTATGTACCAAAGACCCGATCGCCATGAACCAACACTTAGGTATTGGAGGGACATTCACGGTCTCAACAACAGTTGTGAAGGACTGCCCACTCTACTGAGCTTTTCAGAACACTCTGCACTAGCCTTTAGTATTGTGGGTACCCCCGCATTGGCCCAATATAATGCAAGATTGATTAATGGCTTAGCATGCGACATGGTAAAGGGTCTGAGTACTACTTCCATTAGACATACAAAACATTAGGAAATCTATCCTGCAGAACAGATCCCCCATAGACTATCTCCTTAGAGTTTGAAGGGATGTGTTGTTTTAACCTCACCGATAACTCTGGATCTATCCGTCAGAAAAGTAACCAACTAAAAGATCTAGCCACTAGCATCAAACAAGGAGTGGATCAAAGGTGGTTTGATTAGTTAATGGGGTCATAGTTTGGGTTTTCTCTGATAAAAAAAAGTTACTGATTATATCTGTCACCTTTATAGTTATCCTAATTTATGTTTGTTGTTGCATACAATGTATTCCAACCCTGATGACCACCTGCTTCACTATGATGTTCGCCAGGAAGTCCACTGGGAATACAGGACCCGTCATCTGGAGTCTAAAAGTATATGATGATACTGAACACTCCTACACCCCCATGACAGCTTCAGCCCCCGTCTATAACGCACTCCAGCCTTAGGGTCAGCTCACCCCCCGGCACTAGTCGGTCACTAAGGGGGACCATGGGCAAGCTGTGGTCCAGTCGCAAGAGCTGTGAAAAACACGTGGGCAACCACAATATGGGATTACGTACCGAGGGGGGTCAACCCGGTTAGGAATATAAAAAAACAAATAGGGGCCGTTAGTGAAACAGAAAGTTTCAAGGGGGGGTTGTAGTGGATATACAGAATATCTATACTTCAGTGACAGTGGGCATACACTTTCATATAACTGTAGCGGACATTCTCCCTCATATATCCTTTATATACTATACATTGTTTATCTTCTATATACCTATGAAAGTATTTTTCCATCCCTTGTTTACTATTATATATATACAGTATATATATATATCTTTTTATATCAGATGTTATATCCACTTCCTCATACAAGAATATACAGTGAAACTCTCTGTTTCCCGATTCCTAGCAGACTTTAGCAGAAGCAAGCCAGACACATGAAACGGCAGCCCTAACATCACCGCTTTTAGAAAACGCACTAGGTAGCATAAGCAGTTTACGGGAAATATATGCAAATGATCTATGCAAATAATTACAGGAAATTTATGCAAAGAGTTCAAGTCATAACCTCCAATCATACTGGACCATCACCACGTGGTACTTAAGACAACTCGCTCATCCCATCTTGCCCCCCTCCTGACTGATGCCATGTAACGGGCAACGCCAAGAACAACAGATGACCGGATGCAGGAAGAACCTTAAAGAGCTTATCCAATTATCTATCCATACGTTTTATCTCTGCAATCTTTGGCCTGACAATAAAGGGCAGATATGTTAAATTCTATAAAAGAGGCTACGTGCCCACAAATAAAGCAGAAATGAGGAAGTTTTCATATACTGAACTTGTGTCAGTGTGATTACTTCAGGCTGTGCGCACAGCCTCATAACATTAATTTGGAAGGATGCAAACATTCCCATTGACCACGCCGTGGACCCCCAAAGGTCATCCATGACAGCAGTATATTTCCCCAGGGCAACGTTGAGACAGTTTGTCATTTAGGAAACGTCAAAGCTGCAGAAGCCAATGTGAAAAGGATGTGAAAAAAAACTGGTATGGTGGCGCAACCAACTGAGCTACTAGAAGATGAAGATCAAGGTCCAATATGTGATGGTGAAAGCACTTTTTTATTTTACAATACACCTTTGGAATTGTGTCACCCCAAGGCATCCTGTTGTCCTATCCAGCCGAACTGATGAGTATCCTATTGCTGGTTTTTAATTTGTGAAAAAATAAAGTGCTTTCACCATCACATATTGGACCTTCATCTTCTAGTAGCTCAGAGGTTTGCACCTTCATACCAGTTTTTTTCACATCCTTTTCAGATTGGCTTCTGCAGCTTTGACGTTTCCTAAATGACAAACTGTCTCAACGTTGCCCTGGGGAAATATACTGCTGTCATGGATGACCTTTGGGGGACCACGTCCATACCAGTTTTTTTCACATCCTTTTCGCTACACTCACGCCCACACTGGTGGAGCGTCATCTGGTTGGCAGCACCTCCACCATTCGAAATACTCCATCATTGGAAACACTTTGTACTCCAGAAATATTCCACCACCCTCACTGGGTCTTGCTCCACCCTCCTTTTTTTATTTCTTTTACTCGCAGAAGCCAAAGTGACGGTGCTCCGTCTTGATGAAAAATGAACTAATTGGAGTCTTCATAAAGTTGTGGAAAGAGCAAATTGTGCAGCATTTCGGGATGCGTTTGCCCTGTAATTGAGTTTTCAAGAAAAAAAGAAGGGCCATAAACCTTTCTTTGAGAAACTTTCTAATCCGTTTCTACACATTGTTCCCTTTACTGCTTGGATGAAAAGGTGTTTCATCACTAAAAATCAAGAGTGGTAAGAAGTTGTCATCCTTCACATTCTGTAACATCGCATCACTAAATTTTACAAGCTTTCCTTTGTCACATGTATGAAGAGCCTGTGCCAGATGTAACCACTATGGCCACACAATTAAACATCATCTTAATGCGCACAAGACAGTTGGATGAGGGATCGGAAGCTCTCGGCTGGCAAGATGAGTGGATTTCCACGAGCTATGTAGAAAAATCTCTTGAATTCTTCTCACATTTCTTCTGAAGTGTGTGGTCAACCTGTGTTCTTCCCTTTATTTAAACACCCTGTATCCTCAAATTCGTGGTACCAATGACGAATGCTCTTTGACATTTGCAGATCAATACCAAAATGCTGTTGAAATACATGGCGATTATGGATTCAGTCTTGCGGAACTGCAGAACTCAAAACACCTTGTGTTGCGAGGTCACCATCTTGCAAATGACTGAGGCTAGGGACCATCTGTGCACTGGGAGAGGCATCTAGCGGTAATTATTTGACACTCTATGGCCTGCCCTTTCAAGTGGTAAGAGTTACATTCATGGACAGTTTACAGTTGCAGAGATATACAGATTTCAAATTGGGTCCATCTTTTTAAATGGCATTCCAGCTGTTAGGAAAATACAGCTCCCAGCATGTGTGACCCACATGTGATTGACAATTGACATAAACCTAAAACACTAAGCATTTTGCATCCATGGCCTCCATGGCAGGTCTAAGACTTCTACAGTTACTCTGAAATCTTACCAGCCAACTTCTTCTCATTTTCTTCCAGAGTTTTATCAGCGGCCAAGATGGTGGATTCTATACTTTCTTTTTCCTTAAGGTAATCTTTCAAGACCTCCAGAGACTATGAAGAAATGAAAGTGATGTAGATATGTTAAAGATAATTCTAAAATACAGGCTGTCACTTTAACAAAGCTCTGCTACATATGAATGCATCACTTTTAATTTTTTGCCTTACTGCAGCCTTAGGAGCCGGGCCAGCAGTTAGAAACAAGAAAAGCTTTTGGCTTATCTCAGATCTATCACACAATGAAGACAACATACTCAGGAATTAAAAATGTTAGGAGGCGACTAATGTGGCGACCATTTCAGGTCAAGTACAGTGTGGTAGATGGCTGATAGGTTTGCCATTTTGTCTGTATTTTCTGTATTTTTATCAACTGTGAAGATGCTATATTGTGTCTCTAATCTAATCCTCTGGGGGGAAGGGAACATCACCCCCCCCACCTCCACAAGAATTGAAGGAGCAGTGCTTTGTGTCCATAAACTGCTCAAACCAGTTCTAACTGGCAGAAACTTATCTAGGAATGTCTTTGTGTAGAGGGACAGAAAAATGGCTGTAGAGAAACACAGGAAGTATTCCCTTCAGTAAACAAGTCAAGAATGAATAGAGCATGCTCAGGGAAGCTCCTCCCGGGCTGAATGATCTCACAGCTCCCTCACAAATACCTACATCTGAGAATGACCTATCAGCACACTAAATAATGTAACTGTATCCTGAATTACTTAACTTCCTAATTTGAAACCTTATTTAAACTTTTACCCACCTAAATAAAGACGGACTCTTTTGGGACACATGATGCAAGACGTGTGGTCTTTGAAAGGCTCTCCAGGCCTGTACATTATTTCTATCTAATATGGCACTCACAGTATATCGAATACCGAAAATTGCGCTAACAACAGCAATATGGGAAAATGAAATGACCAAGACTGAAAAGCAGGATCCAATCAAGGCTAGTGGAGGCAACTGGGTATAAAAAGTAATATTGTGCGGTTTAGGGTTTAAATATTTTCCCTTCAAAATCTTGCTACTGGGAATGGCAGGAGGAATTGACACATATTTAGGGCATATTTACATGGGCGATATTTCCATGTAAATTCCATCTGATTATGATATGGATGGAACTCACATGGGAAAAGAATTCACTCATTTCCATGGGTTCATGCGTAAGAGCTATTTTTAACTTAGAACTATGGTCTGAGTTTGAAAACTTGCTCCATATCCTATTCTTGTGTGAGTCTCGCATAAGAATAGGATATATAATGTGCAGTGTACTGTACCTTGGATAGCACATGGGGAGTCCATGCACGGTGTGATGAAGGTTGCACACGAGAATCTGAGTTGTGTAAACACCGACTTAGTCTGAATCTTATTTTTTAAATGGAATTGTGTCTTCTGTAGGGCATGCTAAATGGAAGAGTAGAAAGGTAGCAAAGTTCAGTTCTGCTTACTTTTAACCCCTTGCCGTTGGCCTTCAGATAATCAGCCTCCAATGTTTTCTTCTCTTCAGTTAACAACTTGTATCCACCGGGCACAGCATACTTCCCTTCTTTTATTCCTTTCTCCATTGTAGCACTGAGCTCCTGGAGTAACGCTCTACACTTTCTCATAGATGCCTCTTCATTTTGCTGTTGATATGCTGCCTTTTTTTGATCCATCTGTTCCTACAGAAGAATAGTATTAAAGAACACCTGTCAAAAAATACATAGAGATTATGTCCTGTTGGGTCCACCCTTA
The DNA here is from genome assembly GCF_035609145.1 of Eleutherodactylus coqui. Taxonomy (NCBI): domain Eukaryota; kingdom Metazoa; phylum Chordata; class Amphibia; order Anura; family Eleutherodactylidae; genus Eleutherodactylus; species Eleutherodactylus coqui. The sequence continues at coordinate 86,839,719 of NC_089842.1, forward strand.
GCCATATGCCCTACATTTGCAATGTGATGCACATGTAATAGAACACTTCCCTTGCATCCATAAACAACTAGCCACATCAATCCCAATAAAATTAACTTTTCAATGAGGCTCTTGAAAGCTGGACCCACAGCGATCAGATGATAACCAGAGCAGCTATGAAATTACTGGGGTTGCCTGTGATCACTGTACTTACTAGTAGCTTTTCCTGGTATTCTTGATTTTCATCCCTGAAAGAAAGTTTCATAAAGACTTCCAGTACTTCTGAGTGACATTCCATTTCCAGGTTAAAAAACTCCTCTTGTGTCTCCGTTGGAAATTTGCTTACAATTTCATCCATCAACTTGTCATACTTAGATAAAGCTTCTTGTACGGCTCGAGAGTTCTCAGCTTTTGACAGCCCAAGAACTGCATTTTCTATAGAAGGGATAGAACCGCTACGAATTGACTCTACGTAGGAGATGGCAATGTCTCCAAGACCTAATGATATAGAATTGTGAGAATGAGACCATTTGAGTGCAGAAGATGATGTAGAGAAATGCTAAATCATAGAGGACTTACCCCTCCCGGTCATCTGGTGGCCGCCTGGTAGGGTTTTAACTGAACTCTCCTTATAAATGTAGTTACAGAATTTCTTTGACTGTTGTACAAAGGCAGGCTCTAATTGAGATTGGTTCATATCATCTAGGTTCTGGAGATCAATCGTGGATGCCGGCCGATCAAACACAAAACATTTGTGTGAATGAAAGAAATCTCTAATACACTCCCGGGGTTGGTTATAACTTAGCACTGCTGTACTCCTTCCTAGAAATAGATTATTGGAGTTAATTTATATTTGCACTTTCATATATGAACCATCAAGTTTTGATGCATAGCTGCCTGGGAAGCCCAGAGGTTGCTCTGACATGTAACATTATGTGTTGCATGGTAGGTGGGGGATCCTATTACATATTTTGCACTGCCTCGCTTATCAAGTTCAAGACTGAGCATCAAAATAATGCCTTACTCCTGTCTTAAAATCTATTTTTCCACTTTTGCTTGTAGATAAAAGAAATACTTTTTCTTGAAAAAGTCAACTGTTCAGAGTAATGCGCTCCTCTGTGAGGCTTCCATTTCACACACTTTTTGGGTGGTGTTTTCTGCCCTTATAAATGCATGATGTAAAAAGCCAAATATTTTTAGACTTGGTACATCCAGTGGCACATAAATTAACTATAGGCTTCTGGTTGTTCTCCAAACGTAGTCCCCCTCCATTCCCCACCAACACCCTGCCGTACTATGTATATAGTTAACACCCCTAAATTCAGATCCAGGACTCAAAAGTAATTCAGACCTTTAAATAAATTTGGACCCCTAAATTAAGGACTAGATAATAAAAACTAGTCAGACCCTAGACCAGATTCCTATATTTACCGTCATTGCTCCCCAGCTCTTCTTCATGTCTCGGCGTGTAGACTATCATGATACTTGATACTATGTTGAGAGCTGCATAAGAGTATGCTCACAGATAGAGGATGTACTGTAGTTATTGTTCTATGGCAGAAACTGCATGCAATAAATGCTGTTTCTGCGGTAGATGAAGATGAAGTATATGGTTTTTATATGCTTCACCTTTACTTGCCTTAAAACAGTTGGCATAAACTGAGTTTGTTTTGTGTTTAACGGTTCATGACTATTTATAAATAACTGTAGTTTAAGCGTTGCATGTGAACATATCCTTAAAGTGTAGCTGAGTTTTAAACAAGACACTGACCCAAAGAGCACATGTGTAGTGGCCTAGAGTTAACGGGGCCCCTCCATTATGTATGCATGCCTTTGTCTTGTGCCTATGTGTTGTCAGTGTCTTCTCTGTTGTATGAATATGATGTGTATTGCATTGCTGCAGCACTGAATGGGTTTAAATGTCTGGTATGTGATATGTCTGAGGAATGTATCTTGTTGTTAACCATGTGATTGTGCTTCATATGAATGCAAGGTGTCTGTAATTCAGTCTGTTCCAGTCTGAGCTGCAAGTGAGCCACACAGACACCCTCAGTTCTCTGCGGCTAGGAATGGAAGAAGCTAAGAGATGCCAGTGGTGCCCTGAGCCACTGATAAACGGAAAGAGAGTGTGAAGTGCCTGCCGGATGTGAGTGCTGACCGGTAGAGTGCTGGCCAGAGTAAAAAGTAGTTTGTACCAGGAGCAGAACCCTGCAAAAACTAGGACTACAGATGCTTCTGTCAACCTGTGTTTTCCTCCCTGTCGCACCACTTTGTTATTTATGCACCGTTATTCTTGCTGGCTTGAGTTTATACATGTGACTGGACTGTAAATAGTTTTCTACAAGTAAACAAGCACTGACGACCATTCCTGGCTTTACTATTTAAAAGTTCCCTGTGAGTGTGGACCATTTGTTTCAACATCCGGATTCACCACAGAAGAGGAAATAGTGGCGTCACACATGACAACAGACTGTGACCTTGTATTTGGGTTGCCCCTTTTTGCAAGACCTCCCCTTGGTCACTTTGATGGGTCTCATGCTACTCTCAGGGTGGGAGATGTTAGAGCCCCTTGACAAGGCCCAAACTCTACCCCGCTATCTGCTAGGCTGAGGGCTCGCTCTTCGGACACTGCACATGACAAATGAGAAAAGGCCACAATACAACTGCTGTTTGTAGTGATTCCTATTTCCCTGTAGACAGCTCACATCTGGTACAATAAATGCGGCACAACACAGACATCTAAGAAAAGATGTTCCAGAATTAATATTTCATGGTGAATTCTAAAACAGACATGTCAGTAGTGGAGACAGATCCTTCTTCATTTGTTTGCCAGTGTAACATGTATACCTCTCTTTAGCTTCAATGCGTTTTGCAGATACTCATCCTCAGTGATATCATTTCCATCAACTTTCAGTTGTAGAATAAAATCTCGAACACACCACACAAATGATGGGAAAGTTCTCTTGAACTCGGATGCATCATCTTCTAAATCGTTCTGTTGCTCAGTTGACTTCACGTTTATCCTATCAGCAAGTTCTGTGACATAACTACGAGAAGTTAAGGGATTTTAGTTCTCCTGGAAATAGTTATTTTTCCTTTCATAAATGTGAAAAGGCATTCTGTGCAGTGAAATTAAAAAGTGTGACAATCATCGCAAAAGAGTTTCACGGCCCCATACCCAAAGAGGGTTTTGGGTTGAGTGAATATGGAAAAGGTACAAAATATTACTCAGTTTTGTACTTCGTGACCCAGTAGAAGGGATGATTTGGGTATTTGTCCAATCGTCCATTTTATTGAATCATGTTGAAGTGCAAAAGTGAGAAAACAAACTTGGAGATTACAGGCAGATTTTTATAAAAGCTGGAAAAATAATTATATGATGACACAAGCCAGAAAAATATTGCCACCTGAATACTTAGCTCACCTACATATTTCATAAGAAGAATATATTGCTTTCAAGAAGAAATGTTTGCCTATGTAGGTCTCTGGATTTAGCAGAGAACCCTGAATTGGGTCTCATAATTACTTAAGGGGTCATCTGGTTAAAAAAAGCAAAGTCAGATACTCTATATTTTCAATTCTAAGTTAAACAAATGAGTCCCCCACTCAGGAAACATAATAGTTAGCCAAAATGAACAGATGTACCAAAAACAACTTTTTGCCTGTGTATTACATGGACAGCCCATTGGTTCCAGTAAGTACTCTGTAATGCTTATATTTCCCATTGGTGGCGCTGCAGGAGACCTGAACACATGTTTCTGGGTTCTGGATTACAGCTGACTGCTGTTTCTTGCATTGTATACTTTGCAATTGTAACAGCGGGTATAGGTATAGGATTGAGCTCCCAATCACCTGTTATTACAAGATTTGTGAGCTGAATCCACTGATGCTGTGGATTTTCCTATTATGTTCTACATAAAACGTTTTGGGTTTCAGAGCACTTGATACCTCTAATATATAGTAATATGACCCCCATTGAGCTCTTGTGAAGGATACTGGAGTTGATCCATGGCCTGCTGGTCAATTGTCCCCATACTGTTAAATACCAGAGTGCTGCTAAGAAGAACAGTAAGGGCAAAAATCCAGGAATCATTCTGGCTGTTTCCCTGAAATGCAATAAAGCATTTTTTTACAGCACGTTACATTTGATATCAGTTTTATACAACTGAGGAAATATTTCCACTGACCTTCTCCACATCACCCAGGCCTTCTGTATCCAGCAGCACCAAGGTGTGCTCACGTTTCACAGGGTGAGGAACACACCACATCCAGATACCTTTAGTCTTGGATTGCACAGTCGATCCCAATGAAAATCCTGTTGGATAGACACATGCCGATAATAGGATTGGGTTTCCCATAATCACCAGTAGTGATGACAATGAACAGAAAATGATGGGAGCACCGGAAGCAAGGAGTGTGCAAATCAATGATACAAATATACTCAAATATACTAGCCTGTTTACGAGTCTCATATTTTTCTGTGGGCATAGTGTGTATCAGCGTTTCCCCAGAGTATCTGTTAGGTGGTTGCCCAAACTGGACATCTTTATTCTACAGAGTTCCCCTGAATATTATACATCATAGAAATAAACAATACAGAAATAACCATTAGAGATGAGCGAACGCGTTCGTCCGAGCTTGATATTCGTGCGAATATTAGGGTGTTCGGGATGTTCGTTATTCGTAACGAACACCATGCGGTGTTCTGGTTACTTTCACTTCCTTCCCTGAGACGTTAGCGCGCTTTTCTGGCCAATTGAAAGACAGGGAAGGCATTACAACTTCCCCCTGCAACGTTTAAGCCCTATACCACCCCCCTGCTGTGAGTGGCTGGCGAGATCAGGTGTTCGCCTAATATAAAAGTCGGCCCCTCCCGCGGCTCGCCTCAGATGCGGTGTGAGTTAGATGAGGGACAGTGCGGTTTATACCGGAGCTGCTGTAGGGAAAGAATTGGTAGTTAGTGTAGGCTTCAAGACCCCCCAAAGGTCCTTATTAGGGCCACTGATAGCTGTGTGTTGGCTGCTGTTAGCAGTGGCATTTTTTTTTTCTCAAAATCGGCTCTGCAGAGCGTTGCACCTGGCATTAGGGACAGAAGTGCTGCATAGGCAGGGAGAGTGTTAGGAGTGAGTGTAGCCTTCAAGAGCCTCAACGGTCCTTTCTAGGGCCATATTTATCCGTGTGCAGTACTGTCCAGGCTGCTGTTAGCTGTGCTGCATTTTTTTTGGGCTTCTCAAAATCGCCTCTGCAGAGCATTCCACCCTCCATTGATACTGCAGGGAAAGAATTGTATAGGCAGGGCCACAACACAGTTATTATTCATAGAATATACGCAGTGCTGCCTTTTGGTGGAAAAACAAGTGAAAACAAATCTATTTGTCCAGCCTCTGTCCGTCCTTACGGGCGGTGGACACGTGTGAGCTGCGTGAAAAACATTGCTAAATCATACGCACCCAGCTACGCTTTACTGCTGGCTTCGCCATTTGCTTTCCTTAATTGGGAAAAAAAATACCTGCTCTGCCAGAGTTATAATAACTCTGCTACCCTCACGTTCTGTGACACATTAGCAGGGACACAGCACAGTTATTAAACTTCTCATGTTCATTGAATATACGCAGTGCTGCCTTTTGGTGGAAAAACAAGTGGAAACAAATCTATTTGTCCAGCCTCTGTCCGTCCTTACGGGCGGTGGACACGTGTGAGCTGCGTGAAAAACATTGCTAAATCATACGCACCCAGCTACGCTTTACTGCTGGCTTCGCCATTTGCTTTCCTTAATTGGGAAAAAAAATACCTGCTCTGCCAGAGTTATAATAACTCTGCTACCCTCACGTTCTGTGACACATTAGCAGGGACACAGCACAGTTATTAAACTTCTCATGTTCATTGAATATACGCAGTGCTGCCTTTTGGTGGAAAAACAAGTGGAAACAAATCTATTTGTCCAGCCTCTGTCCGTCCTTACAGGCGGTGGACACGTGTGAGCTGCGTGAAAAACATTGCTAAATCATACGCACCCAGCTACGCTTTACTGCTGGCTTCGCCATTTGCTTTCCTTAATTGGGAAAAAAAATACCTGCTCTGCCAGAGTTATAATAACTCTGCTACTCTCACGTTCTGTGACACATTAGCAGGGACACAGCACAGTTATTAAACTTCTCATGTTCATTGAATATACGCAGTGCTGCCTTTTGGTGGAAAAACAAGTGGAAACAAATCTATTTGTCCAGCCTCTGTCCGTCCTTACGGGCGGTGGACACGTGTGAGCTGCGTGAAAAACATTGCTAAATCATACGCACCCAGCTACGCTTTACTGCTGGCTTCGCCATTTGCTTTCCTTAATTGGGAAAAAAAATACCTGCTCTGCCAGAGTTATAATAACTCTGCTACCCTCACGTTCTGTGACACATTAGCAGGGACACAGCACAGTTATTAAACTTCTCATGTTCATTGAATATACGCAGTGCTGCCTTTTGGTGGAAAAACAAGTGAAAACAAATCTATTTGTCCAGCCTCTGTCCGTCCTTACGGGCGGTGGACACGTGTGAGCTGCGTGAAAAACATTGCTAAATCATACGCACCCAGCTACGCTTTACTGCTGGCTTCGCCATTTGCTTTCCTTCTTTGGGAAAAAAAATACCTGCTCTGCCAGAGTTATAATAACTCTGCTACCCTCACGTTCTGTGACACATTAGCAGGGACACAGCACAGTTATTAAACTTCTCATGTTCATTGAATATACGCAGTGCTGCCTTTTGGTGGAAAAACAAGTGGAAACAAATCTATTTGTCCAGCCTCTGTCCGTCCTTACGGGCGGTGGACACGTGTGAGCTGCGTGAAAAACATTGCTAAATCATACGCACCCAGCTACGCTTTACTGCTGGCTTCGCCATTTGCTTTCCTTAATTGGGAAAAAAATACCTGCTCTGCCAGAGTTATAATAACTCTGCTACCCTCACGTTCTGTGACACATTAGCAGGGACACAGCACAGTTATTAAACTTCTCATGTTCATTGAATATACGCAGTGCTGCCTTTTGGTTGAAAAACAAGTGGAAACAAATCTATTTGTCCAGCCTCTGTCCGTCCTTACGGGCGGTGGACACGTGTGAGCTGCGTGAAAAACATTGCTAAATCATACGCACCCAGCTACGCTTTACTGCTGGCTTCGCCATTTGCTTTCCTTAATTGGGAAAAAAAATACCTGCTCTGCCAGAGTTATAATAACTCTGCTACTCTCACGTTCTGTGACACATTAGCAGGGACACAGCACAGTTATTAAACTTCTCATGTTCATTGAATATACGCAGTGCTGCCTTTTGGTGGAAAAACAAGTGGAAACAAATCTATTTGTCCAGCCTCTGTCCGTCCTTACGGGCGGTGGACACGTGTGAGCTGCGTGAAAAACATTGCTAAATCATACGCACCCAGCTACGCTTTACTGCTGGCTTCGCCATTTGCTTTCCTTAATTGGGAAAAAAAATACCTGCTCTGCCAGAGTTATAATAACTCTGCTACCCTCACGTTCTGTGACACATTAGCAGGGACACAGCACAGTTATTAAACTTCTCATGTTCATTGAATATACGCAGTGCTGCCTTTTGGTTGAAAAACAAGTGGAAACAAATCTATTTGTCCAGCCTCTGTCCGTCCTTACGGGCGGTGGACACGTGTGAGCTGCGTGAAAAACATTGCTAAATCATACGCACCCAGCTACGCTTTACTGCTGGCTTCGCCATTTGCTTTCCTTAATTGGGAAAAAAAATACCTGCTCTGCCAGAGTTATAATAACTCTGCTACTCTCACGTTCTGTGACACATTAGCAGGGACACAGCACAGTTATTAAACTTCTCATGTTCATTGAATATACGCAGTGCTGCCTTTTGGTGGAAAAACAAGTGGAAACAAATCTATTTGTCCAGCCTCTGTCCGTCCTTACGGGCGGTGGACACGTGTGAGCTGCGTGAAAAACATTGCTAAATCATACGCACCCAGCTACGCTTTACTGCTGGCTTCGCCATTTGCTTTCCTTAATTGGGAAAAAAAATACCTGCTCTGCCAGAGTTATAATAACTCTGCTACCCTCACGTTCTGTGACACATTAGCAGGGACACAGCACAGTTATTAAACTTAGATTATTCATTCACTAGAGGCAGTGGGGCCTTTCGTTTTCCAAAAAGGGAAAAAATTATATTTGGCCTGCAGTCTTGCGCCAATTTATTTCCTGCCTGTGAAATCAAATCACTGGTAATACAGCATGCTGAGGGGTAGGGGTAGGCCTAGAGGACGTGGACGCGGCCGAGGACGCGGAGGGCCAAGTCAGGGTGTGGGCACAGGCCGAGCTCCTGATCCCGGTGTGTCGCAGCCGACTGCTGCGCGATTAGGAGAGAGGCACGTTTCTGGCGTCCCCACATTCATCGCCCAATTAATGGGTCCACGCGGGAGACGGTTATTAGAAAATGAGCAGTGTGAGCAGGTCCTGTCCTGGATGGCAGAAAGTGCTTCGAGCAACCTATCGTCAACACGCAGTTCTGCGCCGTCCACTGCTGCAAATCCGAATCCTCTGTCTGCTGCTCCTCCTTCCTCCCAGCCTCCTGACTCCACTACAATGACACCTGCTCAGGAGCGGGAACACTCCCAGGAACTGTTCTCGGGCCCCTGCTTAGATTGGGCAGCAGCGGTTCCTCTCCCACCAGAGGAGTTTATCGTCACTGATGCCCAACCATTCGAAAGTTCCCGGGGTCCGAGGGAAGAGGCTGGGGACTTCCGCCAACTGTCTCAACAACTTTCTGTGGGTGAGGAGGACGATGACGATCAGACACAGTTGTCTTGCAGTGAGGTAGTAGTAAGGGCAGTAAGTCCAAGGGAGCAGCGCACAGAGGATTCGGAGGAAGAGCAGCAGGACGATGAGGTGACTGACCCCACCTGGTGTGCAATGCTTACTCAGGAGGACAGGTCTTCAGAGGGGGAGTCAAGGGCATCAGCAGGGCAGGTTGCAAGAGGCAGTGCGGTGGCCAGGGCCAGGGGTAGAGGCAGGGCCAGACCGAATAATCCACCAAGTGTTTCCCAAAGCGCCCCCTCGCGCCATGCCACCCTGCAGAGGCCGAGGTGCTCTAAGGTCTGGCAGTTTTTCACAGAGACGCCTGACGACCGACGAACAGTGGTGTGCAACCTTTGTTGCGCAAAGCTCAGCCGGGGAGCCAACACCAACAGCCTCACCACCACCACCATGCGCAGACATATGATGGCCAAGCACCCCACAAGGTGGGACGAACGCCGTTCACCGCCTCCGGTTTGCACCCCTGCCTCTCCCCCTGTGCCCCAACCTGCCACTGAGATGCAACCCCCCTCTCAGGACACAAGCACTACCGCCTCATGGCCTGCACCCACACCCTCATCTCCGCTGTCCTCGGCCCCATCCAGCAGTGTAGTTCAGCGCACCGTTCAGCCGTCGCTTGCGCAAGTGTTCGAGCGCAAGCGCAAGTACGCCGCCACGCACCCGCACGCTCAAACGTTAACCGTCCGCATAGCAAAATTCATCAGCCTTGAGATGCTGCCGTATAGGGTTGTGGAAACTGAGTCCTTCAAAAGTATCATGGAGGCGGCGGCCCCGCGCTACTCAGTTCCCAGTCGCCACTACTTTTCCCGATGTGCCGTCCCAGCCCTGCACGACCACGTCTCCCGCAACATTGTGCGCGCCCTCACCAACGCGGTTACTGCCACGGTCCACTTAACTACGGACACGTGGACAAGCACAGGCGGGCAGGGCCACTACATCTCCCTGACGGCACATTGGGTGAATTTAGTGGAGGCTGGGACAGAGTCAGAGCCCGGGACCGCTCACGTCCTACCCACCCCCAGAATTGCGGGCCCCAGCTCGGTGGTGGTATCTGCGGAGGTGTATGCTTCCTCCACTAAAGCACCCTCCTCCTCCTCTGTCTCGCAATCAAGATGTGTTAGCAGCAGCATGTCGCCAGCAGTCGGTGTCGCGCGGTGTGGCAGCACAGCGGTGGGCAAGCGTCAGCAGGCCGTGCTGAAACTACTCAGCTTAGGCGATAAGAGGCACACGGCCCACGAACTGCTGCAGGGTCTGACACAGCAGACCGACCGCTGGCTTGCGCCGCTGAGCCTCCAACCGGGCATGGTCGTGTGTGACAACGGCCGTAACCTGGTGGCGGCTCTGCAGCTCGGCAGCCTCACGCACGTGCCATGCCTGGCCCACGTCTTTAATTTGGTGGTTCAGCGCTTTCTGAAAAGCTACCCACGCTTGTCAGACCTGCTCGTAAAGGCGCGCCGGCTCTGCGCACATTTCCGCAAGTCCCACACGGACGCTGCCACCCTGCGCACCCTGCAACATCACTTTAAGCTGCCAGTGCACCGACTGCTGTGCGACGTGCCCACACGGTGGAACTCTACGCTCCACATGTTGGCCAGGCTCTATGAACAACGTAGAGCTATAGTCGAATACCAACTCCAACATGGGCGGCGCAGTGGGAGTCAGCCTCCTCAATTCCTTTCAGAAGAGTGGGCCTGGTTGGCAGACATCTGCCATGTCCTTGGTAATTTTGAGGAGTCTACCCAGGTGGTGAGCGGCGATGCTACAATCATTAGCGTCACCATTCCTCTGCTATGCATCTTGAGAAATTCCCTGCAAACCATAAAGGCAGCTGCTTTGCGCTCGGAAACGGGGGCGGGGGAAGACAGTATGCCGCTGGATAGTCAGGGCACCCTCCTGTCTATTTCTCAGCGCGTACAGGAGGAGGAGGAGGAGCATGAGGAGGATGAGGAGGAGGGGGAAGAGACAGCTTGGGCCGCTGCTGACGGTACACCGGCTGATTGCCTGTCATCCTTTCAGCGTGTATGGCCTGAGGAGGAGGAGGAGGAGGAGGAGGATCCTGAAAGTGATCTTCCTAGTGAAGACAGCCATGTGTTGCGTACAGGTACCCTGGCACACATGGCTGACTTCATGTTAGGATGCCTTTCTCGTGACCCTCGCGTTGCACGCATTCTGGCCACTACGGATTACTGGGTGTACACACTGCTCGATCCACGGTATAAGGAGAACCTGCCCACTCTGATTCCCGAAGAGGAAAGGGGTTCGAGAGTGTTGCTATACCACAGGACCCTTGCGGACAAGCTGATGGTAAAATTCCCAGCCGACAGCGCTAGTGGCCGAAGGCGCAGTACCGAGGGCAAGGTAGCAGGGGATGTGCGTAGATCGAGCAGCATGTACATCCCAGGCAGTGCAACAGTCTTTAAGGGCCTGGCCAGCTTTATGACTCCCCACCAAGACTGTGTCACCGCTCCCCAGTCAAGGCTGAGTCGGCGGGAGCACTGTAAAAGGATGGTGAGGGAGTACGTAGCGGATCGCACGACTATCCTTGGTGACGCCTCTGCCCCCTACAACTACTGGGTGTCGAAGCTGGACATGTGGCCTGAACTAGCGCTGTATGCCCTGGAGGTGCTTGCTTGTCCTGCGGCTAGCGTGTTGTCGGAGAGGGTGTTTAGTGCGGCTGGGGGAATCATCACAGATAAGCGTAGCCGCTTGTCAACCGACAGTGCCGACAGGCTAACACTCATCAAGATGAACAAAGGCTGGATTTCCCCAGACTTCTGTTCTCCACCAGCGGACAGCAGCGATACGTAAGCAATACGTAGGCTGCACCCGCGGATGGAAGCTACGTTCTCTCTCACCATCCAAAACGGGGACATTTCTGCTTCATCAATCTGTGTCTAATATTCCTCCTCCTCCTCCTCCTGCTCCTCCTCCTGAAACCTCACGTAATCACGCTGAACGGGCAATTTTTCTTAGGGCCACAAGGCTCACTCAAATAATTTTTCAGAACAATTTTTATAAGTTTCAATGCGCTTAAAAGCATTGGAACTTTAACTTGAACCAATTTTTCGTTACACTGGGCTGCCTCCAGGCCTAGTTACCACTTAAGCCACATTAACCAAAGCGATTAATGGGTTTCACCTGCCCTCTTGGCTGGCCATGGCCAATTTTTGGGATGTACATTAGTACTGTTGATACAGCAATTTTTGTGGGCCCTCGCCTACAGTGTAATCAAATTAATTTTTAGGCCACCTGCATTACAGCTGACGTTACCTCAGCTGTGTTGGGCAATGCAATGGGATATTTTTGTGTACCGCCGGTGGGTTCCAGGGAGCCACCCATGCTGTAGGTGCACACTGAGTTTTTAATACATCTGTACACTTCTAAAGAACCCGTCTGACTGGGGCATGCAGTGTGGGCCGAAGCCCACCTGTATTACGCACGACATTACTACCTCAGCTGTGTTGGGCAATGCAATGGGATATTTCTATGTACCGCCGGTGGCTTCCTGGCACCCACCCAGGCAGTGGGTCCACAGGGAGTTTAACCTACATGTGTCCACTTGTAAAGAACCCCAGTCTGACTGGGGCATGCAGTGTGGGCCGAAACCCACCTGCATTAACCCTTTCCAGTCCACTGTGTGACCTGTGAAGACATTAGGGTTTAAGGCTGTACAGCTCCGTTGTTGGTAGACGTCCGTCGGGGTTCTCTTACTGTATATTGCCAGCCTCTCTGCTGTCGGAGCCTATCCTACGTGTCAGCTCATGCAGTACTGGCTTTAGCCAGCATATAGCGCCGTTGTATAACAGCAGAAAAAGAGTAAGCCCCCTAGGAAAACCATATACAAATTGGATTGGAAAGGGTTAAGCACAACATTACTACCTCAGCTGTGTTGGGCAATGCAATGGGATATTTCTATGTACCGCCGGTGGCTTCCTGGCACCCACCCATGCTGTAGGTGCACACGGAGTTTTTACTACATCTGTACACTTATAAAGAACCCCAGTCAGACTGGGGCATGCAGTGTGGGCCGAAGCCCACCTGCATTAAGCACGACATTACTACCTCAGCTGTGTTGGGCAATGCAATGGGATATTTCTGTGTACCGCCGGTGGGTTCCAGGGAGCCACCCATGCTGTGGGTCGACAGGGACTTCACAATAGGGAGTTGTACCTGCCTGTGTCTATGAATTAAAAAGCCCGGTCTGACTGGGGCATGCAGACACCTTGACAGAATGAATAGTGTGTGGCACATAGGTTCCCCATTGCTATGCCCACGTGTGCAGCTCCTGATGGCGGTGGCACAGGATTCTATTTCTCATTGCTTCTGTACAGCATTGTGGGCTATCGCTCCGCCACTTTTAAAGAGGGTCGCTGCCTAGCCGTGCCAACCTCTGCAGTGTGTGCCTGCGGTCCCTCGTCATGGCAGACGCAATTCTAAATAGACATGAGCGTGGTGTGGCATGAGGGCAGCTGAAGGCTGCCCAGGGACACTTTGGTGTGCGCTGTGGGGGGGCAGGGGGGGCGGTTGGGCAGCATGTAACCCAGGAGAAGTGTCAGTGGAGTGTCATGCAGGCAGTGATTGTGCTTTGTTGGAGGTAGTGTGGTGCTTAGCAAAGGTATGCCATGCTAATGAGGGCTTTTCAGAAGTAAAAGTTGTTGGGAGGGGGGGGGGCCCACTCTTGCCGGTATTGTGGCTTAATAGTGGGACCTGTGAACTTGAGATGCAGCCCAACACGTAGCCCCTCGCCTGCCCTATCCGTCACTGTGTCATTCCCATCACTTTCCTGAATTGCCCAGATTTTCACACATGAAAACCTTAGCGAGCATCGGCGAAATACAAAAATGTTCTGGTCGCCCATTGACTTCAATGGGGTTCGTTGTTCGAAACGAACCCTCGAGCATCACGGGAAGTTCGTTCCGAATAACGAACACCCGAACATTTTGGTGTTCGCTCATCTCTAATAACCATCAACAAAAAAATCCTGCGCTCCTGGATTGTGTAAAAGATACCAGAGACAATATCCGGAAACAAATGAAAGAACGGCACTTATTCTGGAGGAGGGGGGTATGACTAGCAGAAGCCCCCTCCTAGTGTCGACTAGTGTACCCCATAATAATAACCTCATTGGTATTTGTTGCTTTATCTATTTGCCTTAGTAATATATTTTCAGTAGCTTCTATTATATTTGGTGGTCTATAGAGAACCCCAATGAGGTTTTTATTATTGTTTTCCCTCCATGTATCTCTACCCTTATGGTAAATAAGCCAAGAACTGCTGATCTCATAAAGATAAAATGTTTCTGTCAATTACTAAAGATAATTGACCAATTTGTTCAGGACTGAACTAGGGAAACTTAATATTCACCAACAGAATACTTAATATTAACCAACAGCCTGACATAATAACAGGGGTGCAGATTGGGGGCCACCTGGGAAGTAGTGACCATAATACAATAAATTTCAACTTGTCTTTCAAGAGAGTTTTATATGGGAGCTATGAAAATACTAGGCTTTAGGAAGGCAAAGTTTGATCAGCTCAGAGATGCCCTTTAACCTTAATAACTGGGACAATGTCCTCAGAAACAACAGCATAGACAATAAATGGGAAATGTTTAAAAACATCTTAAATACTTACTGTGAGAGGTTCATACCTTACAAAAATAAAAGGGTTAGAAATATGAGAAAACCAATGTGGCTCAATAAGGATGTAAAGGGGGCAGTAAACAACAAAAAAAAGGATTTAAACTACTAAGCAAAAAGCCAGCGGAAAAGCACTAAAAATCTATTAGAGAAAAAAAATGTGAAAAGCAAATAAAAGCAGCAAAGGAGGAGGCAGAGAGACTTATTGCCAAAGAGAGTAAAACAAACTGTTCTTCAATTATATAAGTAGTAAAGAGATAAATATTATAAGTGTTGGCACTTTGTAGGAAAAGTGTAGGAAAAAAATATAGAGTGATGAGCAGAAAGCAAATCTATTAAATAGTTTTTTTCTTCAGTGTATTCATAGAGAAAAACAAAATGTCAGATGAGATGCAGAGGGATTAAGTAAATTCTCCACTAAATGTCACTGTTTAACCCATGAAGATTAAAATAGATTAGGTCATTGGATTTTGTGTATCTGGTCCTTTCCAAAACGATTGATACTGTGTCGCATATATGGTCGATATATAAAATAAGAATGCTTGGTCTGGGTGAGAATGTTTGTAAGTAGTTAAGTGGCTCAGTGATAGAAAGCAGAGGGTGGTTATAAATGGTATATACTCTGATTGGGTCACTGTTATTGGTCGGGTACCACAAGGGGGCAGTATTGGGTCCTATTCTTTTTAATTTATTTATTACTGTTCTGGTAGCTGAATTGTACAGAAAAATAGCAATATTTGCAGATGATACAAAACTATTTAAATAAATTAACACAAGAAATGCAGTCTGCAAATGGATTTGGATAAGTTGGGGGCTTGGGCAGAAAAGTGGAAAATGAGGTTTAACACTGATAAATGCAAGGTTATGCACATGGGTAGGAGAAATACATGTCACCATTACTCACTAAATGGGAAACCACTAAGTAAAACTGACATAGAAAAGGACTAAGGGGATTTTAGTAAATTGTAAGCTCAACTGGAGCAACCAGTATCAGGCAGCTGCTGCCAAGGCAAATAGGATCATGGGGTGCATCAAAAGAGGTATAGGGGCGCACGCTGCGAACATTGTTCTTCCTTCTTACAGTGGTCAGACCACAGACTATTCTGTACAGTTTTTGGCCCCAGTGCACAAAAAGGACATATAAGAGTTTGAGCGGGTTTAAAGGCAGGCAACTAAAGTAATAAATGGAATGGGCGGGGCAACTAAAGTAATAAATGGAATGGGCGGACTAAAATACCTAGAGAGCTTATCAAAATTGGCATTATTTAGTTTACAAAAAAGACGGCTAGGGGGCGACCTAATAATTATGTATAAATATATATTAGGGGACAATACAGAGCTCTCTGCTATGATCTGTTTATACCCAGGACTGGCATAGAAAGGGGTTATTAACTGTAAGGGCAGTGAGACTATGGAACTCTCTGCCTGAGGGTGTGATAATAGGGAACTTGATAAAAAGGTTCAGGAAGGGCTTGGACGCCTTTCTTGAGCATTATAATATTATATGTTAGAATTGCTAATTACTTCAGAATGCTTGTTGATCCAAGGATTATTCTGATAACCAGACTTGGAATTTTTTCCCTTAAGTGGGGAAAATTGGCTTCTTTCTCATTAGGTTCTTTTTGCCTTCCTCTAGATCAACATTGGGGAAGGGGACAGGGAAATAGTCTGAACTGGATGGACATCAATATCTGTTTCTTGTGGTGTGTATGTGTTCGTATTGTTAAGTGTAATAGTCTGTGTATTGTTATGTGTATTGCCTCTGTCTGGGTCAATGTCTGGCTCTATGTCTCATGTTGGTGTAACCAAATTTAATGGTGTCTGTGTGTCTACTCCTTACCCTGCTCTGTGTAGTGTGATTGTTTTTTGGAGTTAGTGGGGGCAGGGTTAAACAGAGAAAGAAAGAGGAGAGAAGGGAGATAAAGAAGGTCCATGTAGGCAGGAGGTTGAGGCTCTGATGCTTCCAACTGAGACCAGGCCATGTCTAATCCCTATGAGTTATGGGATGCGTTCCCCCAAAGAACTCTCATCAGATAACTGAGACTGGTGATAATTGCTCTTCCAGGCAAGAAGTGTTTATTCAAAGCCAAAAACAAGTGTGTTTACTTCTGTTAGAAGAGGGAAACATGCCAAAGGTGTTATGTCAAGGAACGAGCGCTATGTTATTTTTGAAAAATCAAAGTTGGATACGTTGAGTAGAGAACCATGTGCCCCAGTTTAAAACTACTCTTGGCTGTGTACTTGTTTATTTGACTCAAATGACTTATTGCTCAGAAGGGGCACTGGTTTTGCATGAACTGTAAGTTAAAACTTTCTTGGCACAGTGTCTAATTTGACCCTTGCATGCAGCTAGGCCAGGCCTCATTTTATTAACTCCGGGAGAGATGGCAGAGCCCCGTAGACAACCAACATATTACCCCCACAAGACCCATGCTCAGTCGTCGCAGATATTTGTCTTTTTTCAGCCTAACATGTTATGTTACAATGTTAGATATAGAACTTTTCCCCATAATTATTTGAGACTATAGATACTCCCCTACTGGCGAATTTCGGAAATCAAACGTTCACTAGATACGGACAAGCCCGTCCTGCAGTATGATGTAATGCTATAGCATGACATCATACTGTGCAGTGATCAGACAGGCTTCTATCAAGGCATGCCATAGGCACAGCTTGACAGGCACTCTGCATAGGCAGCCCTGGGGGCCTTTCAGAAGGCCCCCGGCTGCCGTGGCAACCACATGGCATCCCACGATAAGATCGCGGGAGGCCATACGGGATCCCTGAATGTCTCGATGCAGGCTGTTTCTTACAATTTTGACAGCAGCATTTAAAGCGTTAGCAGCACCGATGAGCACACGAGGCTTGTCGGAACTCCTGTGGCCAGGTGTCGACTGTAAGAAACAACTGGCACCTGACCTTGTATGGAGTGGGATCCATCCGTGATCCCCCTCCATACCAGCATTTGTTCTGATATACAAACAAAATGCATTGGAATGGAACCTGTTCATAAGTAGGGGATTTTTTATACTTGCTCACAGTCTTTGTGATGAAGTACAGTCCTCAACCTAGGATATTGGCCTTTAAAAAAAAAAAAAAAAAAAAGTATATCTGTCCTGCCAGCCATTTGTTTGTTTTTCACATTTTATGAAGTGTGCAATTATATTATGGTCACTGCCACATAGCAAGGCGAGGAGAAGGAGGAAGGAAGGCTCTTAGATTGTGGAGTGACTGGTTCCCAACTTTCCAAGACTTCGGACAAGTGGCCATCACCTACAGCCACAACTCTACAGCAATCCGCCTGGCCTTGCACTGTAAATCAACTTGTCCTTCACTGGACAAGAGGAGAGAGGGGAAGGGATAATACCTATTGATCCGATCTCTGTCCTCAAACACTCTGCAGTATTGCAAGCTGACAGGCGTTAGAATACAGACTGATTAGGGCTGAAAAGGAACGCTCCCAATTGGTGGTCCAGCTGACCACCTGAAGCGGATCCTCTTTTGACTGGTATCTGCCAAAACCTCTGGCTCTAATCCATTCCAGTTATGTGGGAAATCCTGACTGGGGACAGCCAGGGAAGGTGTCAAGTACAGGACCCCATGCGGCCCCTCTGAAACCAGGCTCTAAGCGTGTGCCAGACAGTATGTCAGCTGGATTCTGGGGAATACCACCTCTCTCAATCCAGCTGGGCATTCTGGGTTAGCGTTGTTAACTGGTTGGCTTTCACCTGCCACATCACACCAGCGGATGGTACGTGCAGGCTCTGACTGAGCACAACTCACACTGCTGTTATATCTTGGACCACTGTTCGTACTTATTACCGGATATATGGGGGAATCCTCAGTGACATCACACACAGATGTGACATCACTGAGTACCACTGTGTCACAGGACACCTCAACATTATTATGCTGCGTTAGTTCAGTGAGCTCAAGAGGGGTGCACATCGCGTCGTCGCTGCCACTGCTATACCCTTCCAGAGCATCACTGACCTCCGCAGGAACACACACGACATCGACATTTTCATTCATAGAAACATTGACTTCATCTTTGTGCCTTTCATCAGGTATAAAACATTTGCAGGCAAGTCATCAGATACTTCCACCTGCCGCAAATCCCTCCCTGCAACCCAATCAGGATACACCTGGGTCATCGGCAGGGTAGCGTGGCTGTCCACAATTCCCATCACAATCATAGTCCTTTCAGAAATTATGTCCGTGGGGGACACCTGTTTAGGGTGGATGATGGTCATTTCTGCATCAGTATCATGCAGTTCCACAGTCACAGTCTTTCCCACAGTGACGGCTTGCAGGTTGCCAGTGTCCTTTCTACCACCCCCACCCACCAGGATAATACCTGCGGCCCGCTCAGGGGGTTTGCAGAAGTGGGCCATCTTCTTCACGTCAGGGCAAGTGGGCCTAAGATTGCCCACTTTGTTGCATATCATACTTGGAGAGGGGAGAGGGAACAGACCCCCTTAAAGATCTAGGGACGAGGGGGAAGGGTCTGTCAGAGTCACTGTTCTGCTTACCCTCTCTCCATCTCTTCCAGATTTCTGCAAATCCGGACTCTGGTTGGCGACGTAGCTGTCCGCAGCTTTGGCGTCACAGTCCAGAACGTGCTGGCGGATGTCGGCCATATCAGTCTCCAGGTAACTGCTCCTTCAGCATCATATCTCCCAGGTCTGCAGACTGGGTGGCAGGTTGTCCGTTGGTCCACTTCCAAATCAGAGTTGCTTTGATCGCCATCCTGTTCTTAGGGCACTCCCGTAAATACCTCCAGAGCCTTGCGATAAGCCCTGGAGTCAAGTACCTTGCCCATTGCTTGGAGGGCAGCTGGTACTGGCAGCAGACCCTTTCAAACTCCCTCAGGAAAATGTCCAACTCTCTGTCTTCTTCTAGAACAGGGAAAAATTCTCGTTGGGGTTGCACATTCCTTCTGCCATTGGACACACGTGTCAGTGGTCTTGCAATCCGCGCATCGAGCTCTGCCATCCGCAGCTGGTGCTCACACTCCACCTGGTGCTCTTTTTCTCTTCG
Organism: Eleutherodactylus coqui; assembly: GCF_035609145.1. NCBI lineage: Eukaryota > Metazoa > Chordata > Amphibia > Anura > Eleutherodactylidae > Eleutherodactylus > Eleutherodactylus coqui. Next base: position 86,859,212 of record NC_089842.1, read on the forward strand.
CGATGCTCTCGTCCAGCCTGTGTCCCATATCTTTATCTATCTCTTTGGTATCTATCTACCTGTCTAATATCTACCTATCATCTTATCTAGTAAGGGTAAATTCAAGGGGGAAGGATGTCACTGCACTTTCCTAATGTCCTGATACTGGACAGCTGGCGGGACACTTTATTCATCTCTTTATACATACTGTCTTGTACTACAGTCACTGTCACAAAGGTTTTAACAAACAGTGACATTTCCAACAAGCTCATACATACAAAAATACGCTTTCTCCTTCCCAATTTTCATTGTCTTCCTGAAGGTATGTATATGTTGCAGCGTGCCGGTCACAATCAGGAAGTAGAGCCAGTGTGACATAAATATGTAAGCCCCAGCCCATGTGACTGTGCTTTTGGCACATATGGCCTGTCACTTGGCACTAGGCACCAATGAGTGCCTTCTTCCTGTCACTGCAGAAGATCCTTGAGGTGTCGTTTATCGAAAATCTCTCAGTGTATAATGTGCCCTTTTTTACAACACTGCTACAACATCTCTTGTGGTGTTTGGACTGATTCGCCAATACCAACCAATCAGCCATAATGGAAGTATTTATTCTGGGCCCACCTTTACATGGGCACCAGTTATTGTTCTGTCTGAGGTGTTTAGTGAAGCAGCAGACTCCTGTCAGCTAAGTACCTGTGGCTATTTATTCTGTGTTGTATAGTGCCGTTTCCGTCTTAACTTAACATCTTCCCCTATCCTTCATCTAGGAACAGACTAGGCCCCCCTAGGTTCCTGATGTGGGGCCACCCCTATTAGGCTGAACACCCTGCTTTTAGGCAAGGCCTGCCACAGCAAAGTTGGTTCAAGATAGTATTCCCATCCCAGTACTTCTGTTACTCTTATCTCCCCTATTTTGTGTTCCCCACATTTTGTTGATATAAAACATTTATATTGGTCCGTAGATGATATTTATGTCTTGGTCTGACGTGTTGATGACTCTCTTGAAGACTGTCGTACATGTGCCTTTCACAAATGTAACATCGTGACCCTGAATATTGACAGCCCAATCGTGTGAGCAGTTTAGTTATGTCTTGGTAACATCAACTAAATCACTGTGTTCTCATGCCCCATTTTGCTTGCCAGAATTCTGGCCTTCATTAACATGCACTTTAAGTTAAAGGTATGTCATTTCTAGAAAAATTTTCTGATTTAATTGGAGTAATAGAAATTTTCCTCTGAGTAACTATTGGTGGTCTTCTACAATATAATTACATCTCTCACCATTTTTGCGTCCTGCCAGTATGTTCATTAGATAAGACTTCCCAGTTCGGTATTTCCCAACTATGGCCACGACAACCACCTTCTGGGTAAAGCGGGATAAGATATCCAGTGCATCCTTATTAACTTGTAGTGTTCCATCTTCATGGTTCTCTATTAAACACACTGGATTGTCCATTTTTATAAAGTCTGTAACTTAAAAAATATGAGATGAAAATATTACATCTAATGTAGCAGTAGACATAGTAAGATTACAGTTGGTCTCTCACATAGTAAACCACTGCTGAGTGTGTTCTACTACTGACTGCCAAGATAGTGGCCATAATAGTTATTGACTGGTTTCTATGACTGTCTATTTTATTGCCTGAAAAACACTCAGTACTCACTTTAGTTGTTTCCATTCATGAATCAAGATAATCAGAATTGAAGGGAACTTGTCACTGGGTTCATACTGCTCAAATCCACGGGCAGCTTGAACCCGGGACAGATTTGCATATTTGCCCTCATGTATGTGTTATTCTGAAATACTGAGAGGTTTCAGAATTACTACACTTTGAAGTTTGCATGGATGACTCAGGAATGGAGCTTTTGAGTCAAAAGGATGGGTCATGCAGACCTCTCCTCATCTTCAGTCTGTTGACCGACAGCTCTCTTCCTATACACAAGCAGGGAGAGTAGGGCTTGTACACTCCATCCACCCATCTGTCTGAAGCCTTTCAATTAAACTATACAACCTGATATATTGCTTTTTCTTGATCTATTTGGAAACTTAGGACCACAAAGAGGTCTCTATAAGAGTTACGTACCCGTCTGAAAGCAATGGCCACCGGCATGTGGTGGATGGATCCACAGATTTGATCAAAATTTGAATTAAGAACCTTGCATTTTTTTGTGGTTAGTATATAGATAGATATTTCACTTATGCTTTTTTTTTACTCAGATATTAAATGTGAATGAGTGCTAAAGCATGTATTTCTATAACTATAATTTCTAGATACCACTTTTTTTGTACTCAGCACCACTACTTCGGTCCTTCTTGCTCATCTCTGCATACTCTCCCCATATTGCTGCCACCCCTAATACCCTTTCAGTGCTCCTCCATATTAATAATACCCATTTGTGCCCAAAGAGTACTAGTGCCCCCACACTGGAATAATTCTGCCATGGTGGCCAGTGTAAAAAAAACAATTTCTGTGTTTAACAGTAAAAGTTCCCTCCTTTTGTCCCCACACAGTAATAATTCCCCTTTGTGCTCCCTTTACAAGGTAGTAATTCCCACTTCATTTCTTGAATAAGTAATAGAGCCCCCTCTGTGCCTCCATAAAGTAAGAAGCCCCCCTCCATGACCCCAATAAGCAATATAACCATCTCCATGCCCTTAAAATAATAGACACCGTTATATGCCTAAAGTGATATATTTTTCTTTGTGCCACCAAAATGATACAGTCTTTTCTGTGTCCCATCAATATAATATTGTCCCCACTTTAATATGTAGAAGCTGAAAAACACATATAGTGCAAAATGTTTGATAAATCCCTACTGCAAAAATGAATTTCAGCCCAAGATGCATTTATTGCATTTAAGTTATGGAAAACTGCCCTCCAATTTGTCCAGAGCTTTTAACTTAGATTGCTATTTTACAAAAGAGCAGTACATAATAAATATGACTGTAAGCATCATTACCTTTCAGAGATCTTCTCCTGGATTGTGATCTTCTGCACAGCAATATCCTATTTATATTCTGTAAAATGAAAGTAAGTATAGATGACTTTAGAAGGTTGACGATCCAGTGATTACATGTCACTGACCAAAAATAATCCTTGGCTATTTATCCTGCTTACTCACTACTCACTGAGAGGGAAATGACAAAAAATTAACTTTTGTTACATATATTGTTTAAAACTTCCCAATTATAACATTCCCACAAATAAAACCAAACCGAAACTAGGCAGCAAAACACAAATATAAGGTATTCTGAGATAGCCCGATATCTTCAATCTCTCACCCTGGATTACCCTTCTCTTAGACCTCAGATGAATACAGAGGTATCGCCCTGATAATGACACCCCCATACAGGAAGATGTCCCTGTCAGACACCCTATTGTGCCCTGATATTCCAATAAGCTATTTGGGTAAAAATCAATAATAGCGGATACTAAATAAATCAGTATGAACTAAGTCCTACAGTATTACCAAAATATGCCCACCCAAATTAGTATTCATACAGAAAAGCATACAGTCTTTTTAAGATAATGCATAGGTCAACAATCCAATTCTATATATACTTCCTAAACCCCCCAAAAATGCCTAGTCATAAATCCTATGGGTTCTACACATAAAGACAGATAAACTGAACTAGGCTCACTGATATATATATATATATATATATATATATATATATATATATATATATATATATATATATATATATATATATATATATATATATATATATATCAGCTCATATGGCTTTAAAAATATAATCTGACAAATAGATATTAATACTTCAAATGTTCCTATCAGAGCACATCGACAAGCCCCATAGTATACATATACTTTCCACTATTCCACAAAGGCTGCTCCAGCATAGCTATATAAAGAAATATGAGCTATAATTCACACTCTTTAATTGTTGTAGGTATAATTTGATAGATATATATTGATATTTACCGTACCCCCCCCCCACCAGATCACATCCACCACAATAGAATATGCATAGGTCTCAATAATCATGTCAAAACAAAGTGAAGTGTTGCAGAATAAGTTGGCACTATACAAATAAAGATTATTATTAAAAAAGATGCCAGCTCATACTTTATGGTTATTATAAGTATAGTTCGACAGGTGACTATTGATATCTCAGGTATCTCTATCAGCTCATACCCACCACAAAGACACATGCATATGCTTCAAAAGATCCTCATAGATTATTACGGATAGTTATGTAAACCAATGCAGATTCTTATCCGCTTTATGATTTTTCCGATAGGGTAGATTATGTAAAGAGAAACCCCTTCCTGTATTGATATTTAACCAAAAAAACTGGGGCATGCATATACAAAAGGGTACAGACCCGGATGCTGCATCTACTTTTAATATATATCACCATCTCCTTGTTTATCCTAATTCATATACATTGTGAATTTCTCCTTTCCCAACACATTTCCCTTTCTTCAAGCTCATCAGGAGACAATCATAATTATTATAAACAATGCTGGGGTATTCAGATAGGTAACTCCTAGAAAACTGACTACTTGAAGGGAGACGCTAAAACTAGGGTGGCCTAAAAAAACTGAACTTTCAACTACAAAGCAAGACACCCTCTAATTTTTTACCTTTTAACAAACCTTTATTTGGGGCAGAGTTTCAGGTTCATCAGCCAAGCACCTAAAAATGGTTTTGGCAGACCCTGTACCGATGGTGCTACCTGTGTCTGGATAGTTGGAGCTGCTTGTCAGATGATCAGAAGATCATCTCTACTGGTAGTCTGTCAAGGATGTCCTAAGTCTGGTCGCCTTGTGTGCATATACTCACGCATCCACTCAAACTCTTGCAACGGGGTGAAGTCTCTTCAATTGCATCGTAGAGGCGTCTAGTGGTCAACAAGCTCTACACAAGGGGGAAAAGAGTCACTACACACAAGTAGTCTCTGAGAGCCTTGTTATAGGCCAAGTGAGGAACTGCTTTTAGGGCCTCAGGTGGAAAGACTGCTTATCTAATTACACCACAACTTTAATAATTTACATATCTGCCTAAGATGTAACTGCATGCCAAGTTTTGCAGCAAAACAACTTTGTCTAGGTGCTTGATTTTTTTTTGACAAAGAGTGTATTTAATGTTACAGATGCAGAGTGTGGACCCACTGGACTAACCAACTGGTTTGGCTTTAGGCTAGTCACGGTGGGGTTGGCAGCTGACCCTTGGTGGACAGATGGGAAAACTACCTCTAGACTAGTAAGATAGATGGGGGTAGGCTTAGAAGCAGGGTAGGCATCCTGATAAGAACGGCCACGCAGTCTTCCTCTCGGGCCTGACCAACCCTGACAGGATACAGGAGAGAAAGATTGGACACAGGATGTACCAAAGACACAGGGCAGAGCTGTACAAATCACGGAACCAGGGACATTGCCAACACCGAATCTGGCAGCAGACAAACGTGCACAAAGGCACAAGCAAGGACAGAGACAGACCAAGGTCAGGAACAGGAGATGATGGAAAACAAGTGTTAACACAGAAAAAGGTACAAAATGCCAATGCTGGGTGACTGGAGCAGCCTCACACCAGGCAAAGGTACCAAAGTCAGACAGCAGCAAACATAAAAGGCAAAGAGCAGTCTAAGAAGACAGGAGTCTATGCAGGAATACAGAGCCAAACACACAAACGGAATAAGGGCAGAGACAGATGGCAATCAGTAAATAGAATACAGATCCAGGATCAAAGAGGCAATAAAGACAGAAACAGGTAACCTAGGAGAGCTGAGTGTCTAAGACCAACACAACAACTATCAGGCAAAGAGGAAGTGCCTCAGCCCAGCTTAACCCCACAGCTGGGCTGAGAGCCAGAGAGCTGTTTAACACTTTCAGTGCTGAAAGAAAACAGACATAGAGTCCATACACACAGGAGGAGCAGAGTGATGCTCTTGTCTGACAGGAACTGCAAGAGTGCAACAGACACAGGTAGCAGACCTAACACTTAGGGTGCGTTCACACGAACGTATATCGGCTCGGTTTTCACGCCGAGCTGATATACATTGTCTCTCTCTGCAGGGGGAAGAGGCTGGAAGAGCCAGAAGCAGGAACTGAGCTCCCGCCCCCTCTCTGCCTCCTCTCCGCCCCTCTGCATTACTTGCAATGAGAGGAGGCGGGACGGGGCGGGGCTAATGTCTGCGAATTAGCCCCGCCCCGTCCCGCCTCTCCCCATTGCAAATAGTGCAGAGGGGCAGAGAGGAGGCAGAGAGGGGGCAGGAGCTCAGTTCCTGCTCCTGGCTCTTCCAGCCTCCCCCCTGCACACGAGGACAACGTATATTGGCTGGGCGTGAAAACCGAGCCGATATACGTTCGTGTGAACGCACCCCAAATAAAAGTTAATCTTTAGGCATTTTCCTCTTAGTAAGTAGTGATCCAAGTATTATTCTGATTACAAACGTTCTGAATGAGGAAAATTATTTGGGTTTCGTTTGGCTTCTTCTGAATCAACATTGGAACTTTGAAAGAGCGAACTATTCTGGATGCAGTGATACTAAAGTGTTTTTTTTTTTTTATTATAAATATGGAAAAGTTTTTTTTCTTAACTTTTATTACCTTTTATTTTTTGTAATAATTAATATGACTATAGTATTACATTATACCTCCATCTGACAGACAGTCTATCAAACCACACCATAGGCATGCCTTGACAGGTAATCTGCAATGGCAGCCCTGCGGGCTTTCAAAAGGCCCATAGCTGCCATGGCAAATGAAAAGCAACCCCCAATCTCATTGTAGGGAGCTGCCTGGAACCCTCAAACTCCGATCAGAGCATTTAAATGCCACTGTCAGAATTTAAAGGGTTAACTGCCGCAATCAGAGGAAGTGTTAACCGCAGCTGTGGCAGGCAGGTGTCAGCTGTAAGAAACAGCCAACATCCACATTGTATAAAGTAGGAATGGCTCCCAAACCCCCCTCCATATAAATCCTGAACCTCCATGATGTAACTATTAGAGATGAGCGAACGTACTCGTCCGAGCTTGATACTCGTTGGAGTATTAGCGTGTTCGAGATGCTCGTTACTCGTAACGAGTACCACGCGATGTTCGGGTTACTTTCACTTTCATCTCTGAGACGTTAGCGCGCTTTTCTGGCCAATTGAAAGACAGGGAAGGCATTACAACTCCCCCCTGCGACGTTCAAGCCCTATACCACCCCCCTGCAGTGAGTGGCTGGCGAGATCAGGTGTCACCCGAGTATAAAAATCGGCCCCTCCCGCGGCTCGCCACAGATGCGTTCTGACAGAGATCAGGGAAAGTGCTATCTTCTTGGAGCTGCTATAGGGAGAGTGTTAGGAGTATTTTAGGCTTCAAGAACCCCAACGGTCCTTCTTAGGGCCACATCTAACCGTGTGCAGTACTGTGGAGGCTGCTTTTTGCAGTGTTGCACTTTTTTTTTTTTGGTATATCGGCCGTGCAGAGCATTGCGCCCTGCAGTAATTAGATATAGTGCAGCGCCAGTAGTGGTGAGGCAGGGACAGAAGACATATATTGTGAGGCAGGGACAGAACACATATATTGTGAGGCAGGGACAGAAGACATATTGATTGAATATAAGCAGTGGGCCTTTGCAAAAAAATTTTGGGAAAAAATCTATTTGGGCTGCCTGTGAGTGTCCTCAGTGTTCTGGGTCTGTGCTGGGTGTAGTAGTTCTCCAAATTCATACGCAGCCAGCTAAGTGTTACAGCAGGCTTGCGCAAAATTATTTCCTGGCTCTGTCTGGGCTGTGAAATCACTGCTGTATTGCAGTCCACAGTGCAACACTCTGCAGTTCTTTGACATACTCCAGGTCCAGAAGTGGTGACGCAGAGAGAGAAGAGATATATTGATTGAATATAGGCAGTGGGCCTTTGCAAAAAAATTTGGGGAAAAAATCTATTTGGGCTGCCTGTGAGTGTCCTCGGTGTTCTGGGCCTGTGTTGGGTGTAGTAGTTCTCCAAATTCATACGCAGCCAGCTAAGTGTTACAGCAGGCTTGCGCAAAATTATTTCCTGGCTCTGTCTGGGCTGTGAAATAACTGCTGTATTGCAGTTCACAGTGCAACACTCTGCAGTTCTTTGACATACTCCAGGGCCAGAAGCGCTTAGGCAGGGACAGAAGACATATTGATGGAATATAGGCAGTGGGCCTTTGCAAACAAATTTGGGGAAAAAATCTATTTGGGCTGCCTGTGAGTGTCCTCAGTGTTCTCGGTCTGTGCTGGGTGTAGTAGTTCTCCAAATTCATACGCAGACAGCTAAGTGTTACAGCAGGCTTGCGCAAAATTATTTCCTGGCGTTCCGTAAGCGGCCAGACCGAATAATCCACCAACTGATTCCCAAAGCGCCCCCTCGCGCCATGCCACCCTGCAGAGGTCAAGGTGCTCTACGGTGTGGCAGTTTTTCACAGAGACGCCTGACGACCGACAAACAGTGGTGTGCAACTTTTGTCGCGCCAAGATCAGCTGGGGAGGCACCACCACCAGCATGTGCAGGCATATGATGGCCAAGCACCCCACAAGGGGTGGGACGAAGGCCGTTCACCGCCTCCGGTTTGCACCACTGCCTCTCCCCCTGTGCCCCAACCTGCCACTGAGATCCAACCCACCTCTGAGGACACAGGCACTACAGTCTCCTGGCCTGCACCCACACCCTCACCTCTGCTATCCTCGGCCCCATCCAGCAATGTCTCTCAGCGCAGCGTCCAGACGTCGCTAGTGCCACTGTTTGAGCGCGAGCGCAAGTACGCCGCCACGCACCCACATGCTCAAGCGTTAAACGTGCACATTGCCAAATTGGTCAGCCTGGAGATGCTGCCGTATAGGCTTGTGGAAACGGAGGCTTTCAAAAGCATGATGGCGGCGGCGGCCCCGCGCTACTCGGTTCCCAGTCGCCACTACTTTTCCCGATGTGCCGTCCCAGGCCTGCACGACCACATCTCCCGCAACATTGTACGCGCTCTCACCAACGCGGTTACTGCCAAGGTCCACTTAACAACAGACACGTGGACAAGCACAGGCAGGCAGGGCCACTATATCTCCCTGACGGCACATTGGGTGAATTTAGTGGAGGCTGGGACAGAGTCAGAGCCTGGGACCGCTCACGTCCTACCCACCCCCCGAATTGCGTGCCCCAGCTCGGTGGTGGTATCTGCGGCGGTGTATGCTTCCTCCACTAAACCACCCTCCTTCTCCTACGCAACCTCTGTCTCGCAATCAAGATGTGTCAGCAGCAGCACGTCGCCAGCAGTCGGTGTCACGCGGCATGGCAGCACAGCGGTAGGCAAGCGTCATCAGGCCGTGCTGAAACTACTCAGCTTAGGAGAGAAGAGTCAGACGGCCCACGAACTGCTGCAGGGTCTGACAGAGCAGACCGACCGCTGGCTTGCGCCGCTGAGCCTCCAACCGGGCATGGTCGTGTGTGACAACGGCCGTAACCTGGTGGCGGCTCTGCAGCTCGGCAGCCTCACGCACGTGCCATGCCTGGCCCATGTCTTTAATTTGGTGGTTCAGCGCTTTCTGAAAAGCTACCCACACTTGTCATACCTGCTCGGAAAGGTGCGCCAGCTCTGCGCACATTTCTGCAAGTCCCACACGGACGCTGCCACCCTGCGGACCCTGCAACATCGGTTTAATCTGGCAGTTCACCGACTGCTGTGTGACGTGCCCACACAGTGGAACTCTACGCTCCACATGTTGGCCAGGCTCTATGAGCAGCATAGAGCTATTGCGGAATACCAACTCCAACATGGGCGGCGTAGTGGGAGTCAGCCTCCTCAATTATTTACAGAAGAGTGGGCCTGGTTGGCAGCCATCTGCCAGGTCCTTGGAAACTTTGAGGAGTCTACCGAGATGCTGAGCGGGGATGCTGCAATCATTAGCGTCACCATTCCTCTGCTATGCTTCTTGAGAAGTTCCCTGCAAAGCATAAAAGCAGACGCTTTGCAATCGGAAACGAAGGCGGGGGAAGACAGTATGTCGCTGGATAGTCAGAGCACCCTCATGTCTATATCTCAGCGCGTTGAGGAGGAGGAGGGGGAGGAGCATGAGGAGGAGGGGGAAGAGACAGCTTGGCCCACTGCTGAGGGTACAGATGCTGCTTGCCTGTCATCCTTTCAGCGTGTATGGCCAGAGGAGGAGGAGGATCCTGAAAGTGATCTTCCGAGTGAGGACAGCCATGTGTTGCGTACAGGTACCCTGGCACACATGGCTGACTTCATGTTAGGATGCCTTTCTCGTGACCCTCGCGTTACACGCATTCTGGCCACTACGGATTACTGGGTGTACACACTGCTCGACCCACGGTATAAGGAGAGCCTTTCCACTCTCATTCCCGAAGAGGAAAGGGGTTCAAGAATGATGCTATACCACAGGGCGCTGGTGGACAAACTGATGGTAAACTTCCCATCCGACAGTGCTAGTGGCCGAAGGCGCATTTCCGCGGCCCAGGTAGCAGGGGAGGCGCAGAGATCAGGCAGCATGTACAGCGCAGGCAGGGGAACATTATCCAAGGCCTTTGCCAGCTTTATGGCTCCCCAGCAAGACTGTGTCACCGGTCCCCAGTCAAGGCTGAGTTGGCAGGAGCACTGTAAAAGGATGGTGAGGGAGTACATAGCCGATCGCACGAACGTCCTCGGTGACGCCTCTGCCCCCTACAACTACTGGGTGTCGAAGCTGGACACGTGGCCTGAACTCGCGCTGTATGCCCTGGAGGTGCTTGCTTGTCCTGCGGCTAGCGTCTTGTCAGAGACTGTGTTTAGTGTGGCTGGGGGAATCATCACGGATAAGCGTACCCACCTGTCAACCGACAGTGCCGACAGGCTTACACTCATCAAGATGAACAAAGCCTGGATTTCCCCAGACTTCTCTTCTCCACCAGCGGACAGCAGCGATACCTAAACGATACGTAGGCTGCACCCGCGGATGGAAGCATCGTTCTCTATCGCCATCCAAAACGGGGACCTTTTTTGCTTCATCAATCTGTGTATAATATTCATCCTCCTCCGCCTGCTCCTCCTCCAAGAAACCTCACATAATCATGCCGAACGGGCAATTTTTCTTAGCCCCACAAGGCTCAGTCATATAATTTTTCTAAACAATTTTTATCTGTTTCAATGCTCATTAAAGCGTTGAAACTTTCACCTCAACCAATTTTTATTTTTACTGGGCTGCCTCCAGGCCTAGTTACCAATTAAGCCACATTAACCAAAGCGATTAATGGGTTTCACCTGCCCTCTTGGTTGCGCATGGGCAATTTTTCTCAGGTACATTAGTACTGTTGGTACACCAATTTTTGGGGGCCCTCGCCTACAGTGTAATCCAATTAATTTTTAGCCCACCTGCATTACAGCTGACGTTACATCAGCTGTGTTGGGCACTGCAATGGGATATGTTTATGTACCGCCGGTGGGTTCCAGGGAACCACCCATGCTGTGGGTCCACAGGGAGTTGTAACTGCATGTGTCCACTTCTAAAGAACCCCAGTCTGACTGGGGCATGCAGTGTGGGCTGAAGCCCACCTGCATTAAACATGACATTACCTCAGCTGTGATGGGCAATGCAATGGGATATATTTATGTACCGCCGGTGGGTTCCAGGGAGCCACCCATGCTGTGGGTCCACAGGGAGTTGTAACTGCATGTGTCCACTTCTAAAGAACCCCAGTCTGACTGGGGCATGCAGTGTGGGCCGAAGCCCACCTGCATTAAACATGATATTACCTCAGCTGTGATGGGCAATGCAATGGGATATATTTATGTACCGCCGGTGGGTTCCAGGGAGCCACCCATGCTGTGGGTCCACAGGGAGTTTTAACTGCATGTGTCCACTTCTAAAGAACCCCAGTCTGACTGGGGCATGCAGTGTGGGCCGAAGCCCACCTGCATTAAACATGACATTATTACCTCAGCTGTGATGGGCAATGCAATGGGATATATTTATGTACCGCTGGTGGCTTCCTGGCACCCGCCCATGCTGTAGGTCCACAGGGAGTTGTAACTGCATGTGTCCACTTCTAAAGAACCCCAGTTTGACTGGGGCATGCAGTGTGGGCCGAAGCCCACCTGCATTTAATCTGACGTTAGCTCTGCTGTCCAGGGCACTGCAATGGGATACATTTATGTACAGCCGGTGGGTTCCAGGGAGCCACCCATGCTGTGGGTGCACACGGAATTCCCATTGCGGAGTTGTACCTGCCTGTGACTATTTATAAAAAAAACGCGGTCTGACTGCGGCATGTAGACACCTTGACAGAATCAATAGTGTGTGGCACATAGGTTCCCCATTGCTATGCCCACGTGTGCAGCTCCAGATGGAGGTGGCACAGGATTGGATTTCTCATTGCTTCTGTACAGCATTGTGGACTATCGCCCCGCCCCTTTTAAAGAGGGTCGCTGCCTAGCTGTGCCAACCCTCTGCAGTGTGTGCCTGCGGTTCCTGTGGCAGACGCACTTATAAATAGACATGAGGGTGGCGTGGCATGAGGGCAGCTGAAGGCTGGGCAAGGACAGTTTGGTGTGCGCTGTGGATACTGGTTCGTGGGGGGGGGGGTTGGGCAGCATGTTACCCAGGAGAAGTGGCAGCGGAGTGTCATGCAGGCAGTGATTGTGCTTTGTTGGAGGTAGTGTGGTGCTTAGCTAAGGTATGCATTGCTAATGAGGGCTTTTCAGAAGTAAAAGTTATTGGGAGGGGGCAGGGCCCACTCTTGCCGCTATTGTGGCTTAATAGTGGGACCTGGGAACTTGAGATGCAGCCCAACATGTAGCCCCTCACCTGCCCTATCCGTTGCTGTGTCGTTCCCATCACTTTCTTGAATTGCCCCGATTTTCACTAACGAAAACCTTAGCGAGCATCGGCGATATACAAAAATGCTCGGGTCGCCCATTGACTTCAATGGGGTTCGTTATTCGAAACGAACCCTCGAGCATCGCGAAAAGTTCGTCTCGAGTAACGAGCATCCGAGCATTTTGGTGCTCGCTCATCTCTAGTAACTATATGCTATGGAGAGTTAAGAGGTTAAAGAGATGAGATTGTAAGTGTGTTTTTTACATGTGCTTTGCCTATTAAATAAAAACACACAAAGCCTAGTTACTGACAAATCTGTTCTTAAGAAAGATTGGTTAGTGTGAACCATGCCTCAATGCAAATAGCTTTCAAAAGAAGTTGTTATAGAGATACATGAAGCTGTAAAAGGCTATAAAAGCATTGTTAAAGATCTGGGTGTGCATCAGTCTACATTTAGACAAATTGTGTAGAAATGGAGAAAATGTAATACTGTAGCTACTCTCCCTAGGAGCGATGGCCCTGTTATCATCAATCCAAAAAAATAATCAGGCCACATTTTATTGGTAATCAGTGCAAAAATCCAGGTAATTTTAAAGCCGGCTGCAGAAGCCTGCAGCGGAATCTGGCCCTGCCAGCAGCAGCGTACCTGTTTTTTCAGTCTTCTCTCTGTACTGTGGATGGTCCACACGGCGAGCCATCGGACATGCGCTGTACAGATTTCAATGGAAGCCGTCCATGCAGAATACACGAAAAAATGGAGCATGCTGCGATTTTTCCGTTTGGTTGCAAAAACTGCAATTGGTTTCACAACTGTGGAGGAAGAATCAATTTCCCACAGCATGCTTTGGGAGCTATTTGCTCTGGGTCTGAAGGCCTACTGCAGATTTTGCAGCAAATATCCAGCCATGGGCAGGAGCCCTAAAGGATTCACATAAAGCACAGGTGTCAAACACAAGGCCTCATTTTCTGTGGCCCGCTGGCTGTGCAGCAGGTTCCCTCACCCTCCGTGCTGTTGTCAGTATCAGATCGTCTGTCGGTTTGTTCTGTCTAGTAGAGCAGACAAAAACAGATGAGTGCCGATAGCATACTGACAACGGCCGCGGAGGAGGGAAGAAGACTGCAGAAGACATGATCTCTCATGCGAGGAGAGCAGGACTGAGGAGGAGGAGCAGCTGCAGGATGAGAGCCTGATCAGGGGCCCAAGTATGCAGGAGGGCCCCAAAAAGGACTGAGAGCAGCCGGTATACCTGCCAGTGGGACCATATTGGATACAGGTGAGTATGAAAATGTGTATAAAAATGCAGAAGTGTCCTTGTGTGTGTGTGTATATATATATATATATATATATATATATATATATATTAGTGTGTGTCTGTGTGTATATGGGTAGAATAGTGTGCATCTGTGCGTATATATGTATAATAGTGTGCGTCTGTACATATATATTTATAATAGTGTGCGTCTGTACGTATATATGTATAATAGTGTGCGTCTGTACATATATATGTATAATAGTGTGCGTCTGTACGTATATATGTATAATAGTGTGTGTCTGTGCATATATATGTATAATAATAGTGTGCGCCTGTGTGTATATATATGTATAATGGTGTGCGCCACTGGCCACTATGGGGGACCTTATTACCAATCGGGCCACTATGAAATTCACTTACTATACTGTCTTACAATTAGAATTGGCCCTTTGAAGGCAGCCATAAGGCTGATGTAGCCCTCGGTGAAAATGAGTTTGACACTTTATGTCATAAAGGGAGGGGTGACTGCAGACAAAATAGTCTGCACATATGAACCAATTCCACAGATATCAGCCATAGATAAGTGCGCCACACTATACAGGATTAGAACTCATACTGGCAAAGCAGTGGATTGTCTAGTTTTACGACAGTGCACCACACTGTAGTAGACTGCATGCAAGAAATACTGATCAATGCGGGTTGAGGTGTGTGGCTGTAATTTAGTCTGCATGGAACAAATTGCTGCCTCTTATTGCAATCTTGCACTTTGCATACTATGAAGGAACATGGTGATTGAGCCTTCCCAGTAACGTATCAGGGGATGCATGCTTGGCTTTCTTTTCTGTGAGTTATGTCTTTTTCTCTCATCTTTGTGTTTTTAATTTTCGAGTAGGGCTTATATTTCAAGCATCCTAAAAAATCATGCTAGAGATTATTTTCAGGGTAGGTCTTATTTTCAGGGAAACAGGGTATATGGCAACAGCACGCAAAATACATTTACTATCAGAAGTATACATACCTATAATCAATACTAATGCAAGGTTCTTATGGTATATATCTGCAAGGTATATAATTTGATCAAATCATATTGGCCCATCTACCAATGCCCAGGTGACCAAGCTTTCAGATGGGTCCTAATGCTAATAATCTTAACCTGGGAAAGATGGGTACCTTCCTCTAAGAATGCTCCTCTCTTGGGACTAAGCCTACAAATAAAACCAAGGAAAAGTGCATTCTCCAAATAGTTAAATTCTCACAATGTAATACATGCAACAGGTATTGGTGTCATATGTCTCCACCAGAACCATGGGTGGAGACATGGGTTGGCTGGGATTAGTGACAGGCAATGTCCAGGTCACGCCCCCAGCTGTGCATTGGCTGGCCGCATCGGTCTGGTCAGAGCCCCGGTCTGCTGCCTTCTACGCCAGGACTAGAGATTCTGCTTCTGTGGCCCCGCTGCGCTCAGCTGTGTTTTGCCCCAGACTATCCATGCGCCGCTCTGATGCCTCCTTCTCCTCTGGTGTCCCAACTAGCTGCTACAGTGCCTAGTAGGGCCAGTGGGAGCGCCGCCGCCTTGTAGGGAAGCCACTCATTTGGCCCCATGAAAGCCGCTCCTCTGTCCGCTGCTGTCATGGCTCATCCTAAGTCCTGACAAGCTGTTCCGCTCCTGCCGCCCCTCCTGTGCTCGGTCCTCCATCCTGACAAGCACTGCCTCCAGGCCCATGAAAGCGGCTCCGCAGTCTGCTGCTGTGATACCTCCTCCTGTGTCCTGACAAGCTGCTTCACTCCTGCGGCCCCATGCGTGCCTGGCTCCACAGTGCTGAAGCCTGCATGTGTACTACTCCACCATGGCAGCCAATGCACAGCTGGGGGCATGACCTGGGCATTCTCTGTCACTGATCCCGGCTAACCCATGTCTCCACCCATAGTTCCGGAGGAGACATATGACACCAGTACCCATTCAACATTGACAACTTTTCCTAATTTCTAACAATCTGACCTAAAAAAAACTGTTAGCGTTACTTACTACAACTCAACAAATTCTCGATTTTATTTTTCAAGAGCAAGCTTGACAATGCGAGATACAATATAATAGCTCATTATGCTTGCTTGCTAAAACTTTTTGTTTGAACGCTTGTTTGAGGCATAAAGACTGATGGATCAGTTTCCCTGAAATGCAGTATTTCCCAGAAATGACCTATACAGCTAAGAATAACTGAGCGAACAAAATAAAAGTCACTCTGTTGAGAAAGTGAAACCCAGACCTGTCAACAATGTGATATTGTGGAAGCAGAAAATCAGGAGTGGAATCAGGTTAAAGCTACGTAAAATTTTGCACTTTTTTTTTAACCCCTTAAGGACCAGGGTGTTTCACTGAAATGCAGTATTTTCCAGAAACGGCCTAGACAGCTGGAAATGACACAGCGAACAAAATAAGAGTCACTCTGTTGAGAAAGTGAAACCCAGACCTGTCAACAATGTGACATCTGGTTCCCTGCAGTCAGTTGTTAAAGGCTATATACAGCTTTGCACTCTTTTTTAACCCCTTAAGGACCACAGTGTTTTGGTCCTAAGACTAGTTTCACACAAGGGCGATTACGATTACGATATTGCCGCAAGAAAATCGCTGCCAAATCTCAACTTATCTCCCGTGATTTTTGAGCATCAGAGCTGCTTTCTCTCACAAAAACATCGCTGCCACTTGCGATTTTCTCGCATATTTTTTGTGCAATTTTTGCCAGGATTTTTTTAGCACAGAAGTCAATAGGACTTTCTAATCTTAAAAACACATTGCACGAAAATCGCAAGTTTGTGCTTTGCGATGCAATAAAAAGGAGGCTCCATAGGGAAACATGGAGGATAAAAAAAATGCAAAATACAAAGATAGAACATGCCGCAATTTTTTTTTCTTGCAACATCGCATGAGTGAAAACATTGCAAATGTGAAGAAAGCTATTGAAAATCATTGGTTTCATAATTCAGCATTTTTACTCTCCCGTGTGATTTTTATCGCCCGGTAGTGCCCAGGCTAATTTTTTTACCAAGGAAGACAGCAGGTGTGGTGCTTGTTTTAAAAGAAATGCCATGAATTTTGCAAAGAGAAATTCTGCAGGATAAACACAACACTGAAGCACGGGCCTGCTCCAAGATACAACTGTAGTGCTACGATACCAAAAATTATTCTAAAAACGATGTCATAAATTTGGCAAGGACAAATTCTGCCAAGTAAATACAGCACTCAAGAACAGGTCTCTATTCCTCTTCCTCCAAAGAAAAGCAGAAGAGTTACCAAAAATTACATGTTTTAAAAATAATGTCATAAAGTTTGCAAGGACAAATTCTACAAGGTGAACAGAACAGCCAAGCACGGACCTTCTCCAAGGAAAAGCTCTAGCTGTTTCTTGTGCTTTTTAAAATTTTTGCTTAGGCAGAAGGAGGAGGAGCAAACATAGTGGAAGCAGAAGAAGGAGAAAAGCAGAAATTCCACCACCACAACCACCACCAGCAAAAAGCATCTTGAGGCCAGCGTGTGCTCCTGGAAACATGAGAGCTGTAGCTCCATATTTCTATATTGACATATTTTTCATATGATGGGAAGTAATAGGAGAAAACATGGCGGAGGCAGGAGCAGGAGAGCAGCAGTAGTTCCATCACAACCACCACCAGCAACAGCACCTTGAAGACATAGTGTGGTCTTTGATATAAATCCATGTCATATGGAGACATGGATTTATATCAAATCAGTGGAATGCCGAGCTATAACCGACACTGTGCATATGAGTGTCTCACTGCGAGTGTCCATATACTATTGTCGCGAGACAGCACTCATGCACAGTCTCAGCAATAGCTCGGCATTCCCTGCTAGGTATTCTCTAGTGATGTAGCGTACATTGATCTGAAGGAAGGAGACTCCCAGGAATGGACGCTTTGTCAGCAGAAAAAGAAGAATCAGCCGGTTTGCGGTGAAGTGACCTGGGGGGCTGCAGGAGCTAGAAGAAGATTGGAGAGGAGAAGATGCAGTAAGAAGACTGCCTTGGGAGGAATAGATAAGTGTTGATCTTTTTTTCTTTTAATTACAGAGCCTCTTTAAGGATTTGTAACGCTCTGGTCATGCTTGTGGGACCACATATGCATGGTCAGGTGCAGTCTGCCACTGTCAGCAATCTTCAACGCCAGTGACACGTTTTGACAAACATGGCAGTACAAGGCAAGGACATTTTTTTAGACAAAGAAATAGCAGCTGGGCAGCTAGTACTATGGGATAACATGGAGCATCATGTTGCAGAACACATTTGGGTCCACTAGCCTGAAGGGCAGCATTTTCATTACAAGCAGCCATTCAGTGCTTGCATTCAGGCTCTGTGCTCGTGAATGGTCAGGGTGGGATATTGTTATTTTTCCATAGTTGTTGGGGAGAAGGTGGGCTGCTGACCTGGGACACGCTGGAATATGGGATAGATGTCAATGTCAGTAAAGGTGGTGGTGATGACTCAACTTGTGGAGTTTGTTTCACACTCTTGGCTCTGAAGCCTGCAACCTGATTGTCAATTGCAGAGGAGAGGCCTGAAGTAGGCGTGCTACTGCTGTAGTGGGTCTCAATTGTTTGTGTGTTTTAACCCGCCAAACTGATGAAGGGGTGTGACCCTGAAATGTGTTTTCACATGCTGGCTTTGCACTTTATTCAATAAAGAAGAAATTCATAGTACACTATCTATAATCTCCAGTTTCCACCTTATTTAGAGTGTTGCGTCTATTCACCAGTCCTTTTAGTTTTCTCTCCCTGTAAATTTACGCCCATCTAGGTGGAGCGCCATCTGGCAGGCAGCACCTCTACCATTTCAAACACTTAATGAACCTCTACAATCCCAGATTCTTTTTGTTGTATCACCATCAATCAGGTTTTGCTACACCCCCTACTTTTTGATTCCATCTAATAAAAAAATTTGTACATTTAACATACGGACATGCCATTCAGTTCCTATACCTAAACATGCCCATCGGTTGATGGCTTAGGCAATTTCCAAAATAAGTTTTCTTCACATAGTGTTTATGAACCAGTCAATTCCTTAAAGACTGTCCTCTTCTAAATGTCACTGTAGGATGCTCAGAGATCACTTCAGACAAATCAAATCTGCTTTTCAAAATCCACCTACGTTTTTTCAGTATGTCCAACACAACACCCTTTAAGATTTTTCATCATAAGTAGCAGCAACACATATTTTATTGTCCAGTTGATCCCTCTGGCTCGGGGTAGGTAAACTAGAGCGATCCTTTTTAACGGAAAATTATTTGCTTCGGATTTTGAAACTTCTTTGCTTGTTGGTAGTAATCAGTAAAGAACTGCAGTTCCGTCTTATTCTCAGATACTGACCACAGAAAATTCTCTTTTTAAGACTGATGACTTTCCCACCTTAAAATGTTATTGCAGGTAGTTGGTTTTCGATATGTGCTTGGTCTTAAGGCCTTCTCTGCTATCCTTCTCTGTCATAATATCCAGAAAGGGGAGAGAAGTGGTATTGAAGTCAAAAGTCCCTCATGCTTCACACTGAGGAAGGAACAAACAAAGTAACCCTCCCATACATGATCAATAAAGGACCTGAGGTAACCATTCATGACCACCATCCCCGAAAATCACCATGTACTTCCACCAGCCCAAGAGCAAACAGTGATAAAAGAGTAAATAGTAATTTAATAAACGTATATTTTCAAGGGGGCTTATTGTGCTGATTGGGAAACGTGAAATCCCAAAATCGGTTCGGACGTCAATGGTTTTGCTAAAATCGTGGTGATTTTATTGCCCAGACAATCAAAACAAGCAACACTAATTATTATATCAAGGGTTGCATTTTTTCTAGTAAAGTGGACTAAGACTGCTAATATACAGGGTGTGCAACCGCTTAGGGAGAGTGCCTAGGAACTGCTTGGCTGGAAGGGGTGTGCACCCACACTTTCCCCCCTCTCTTTCCTTGTTTTTCGGTGTCCACCCTTGGTCTCCCTCACCCTCTCTCCCATTTGTCCCCTTTCTATTTGGCTATGCAAATGCATCAGCTGTGAATAGGTTATTTTGTTCAACATTCTTCCTCTCCCAGGGGAGTTTTTTTTTACCGCCCTCTTTTCCCAGCAGCCAAAGGCTAGGCTAAAAAGGGTGGGGTGGGACTATCTCTTGCCTTTTTCCTGGTGTCAGGACGTTTCTACATGTTTGAATTGGAGAGTCATGGCAGATAAAGCAATCCATTTGGTGCTGCAGCACGCATGCTAAATGAAGGAGTGGGTTGGCTGCAACAGTTGTGTGCCAGCCTCAGCACCCCTGTGCCTGCCACCAATCAGACCTCTATGGATCCCATGAAGCTCTCAATAAGTAGAGGCAGGTGCACTACGTGGCTCTACCATCCACCAGTCTTTTTGAGCCCCAGTTCTCCTGCATCTGCCCCCAGGCAATGTCATAGGAGTCTCCACTCTTCCATTAGTTTTCCCCATCCCCCTCCTGTGTTCCCTGAGGTAGCTCACCCCCTTTTTGGCACAAATGTTGGGACCGCCCACTCATAGCATGGTACCTGCTATTGCAGTGATGGGTTCACAGGAAAGCAGTGCTCAGTCCTCTGGGAAATCCTCTGGTCCTTCTGCAAGGCACCTGCTCCCCCTCCTGAATCTAGTATTCCCCCTGCAGCTGTGCTGCCTATAGAAACTAGAAGCATGGCCCATGCCCCTACCCCTGAGCTGCTGTAAGTGGCTCTGTATTTTCCGATGATGTCCATGGGATGTGCGTTACCAATAAGGGTTTTTTACCCCCTCAGCGCGCTGTCATCTTCCATTGCATGCTTCTGTGATTCTCGTTTGCATAAGTCCAAAAGCAGGCACAGGCCACTCTCTTCCTCACCTTCCCCAGATCATTGCAGTTGTAGCTGCTGCGGATATGCAGTGCACCATCATAAATGGTCTAGGTGTAGTTCCACAGCCTCACTGAGGCATTCACTTTCCAGGTCATCCAGATAGCACTTCCCGTCCTCATCAGACAAGTATTTGGGCGAATCTGTGGCTTCTGGTGGTCAGCAGACCATTCATCACAGGCAAGGGGCCTCTACATCTTCCAGGCTGACTAGCCTGGTTCCGACTCTATCGGCGACAGGGTCCGTAGGTTCGCCTGTTCAGTTCCTTGGTTCCCCTGCAGTTTCTGGTGAGTTTCTTTATCCTGGGGCTTGGGATGGGGGATATGTTCACTATCCTGCAGGAAGTTTTGGATAAGTTTCAGATGTCCCCTTACCCCTTCCTAGCAGGATGAGCTCCCTGGGCTCTGATTACGATAAGGAAATTAGGGGAAAGATATGGGGTAACGTTCATGTTGATATCTGGTCCTTAGTCTACATTGATCAGCACACAGTGGACAGGGAGAGGTGAGTGCTGGGGGATAAAGTATGTGACAGGAAGCCTCACGTAGCAAAAAGCATGAATAATTGGCTTCAAGCTTTCTCAGTCATGGACCAAAAGCATCCAGACCATTGTCTAGACTTGTTTATTTATATGCACATGGTGTACAACTCCAATAAGTCCCATGGTGTCTTTTCCTGGTTGAGATATGACAAGGAGTTCCAGAGGCGTTTGGCCATACGGCCTAAGATGGGTTGGGGCATTATGGCAACAGACATTTGGCTTTGCCTCATGGTTTCTCAAAAGACAATCCCTTTCCAGTCGCAGCCGCTTGCCCTTTTTCTTTAGGACTTAAGGCCATCCAGCACCCAGTTACCTATTGGCTCTTCAATGAGGGCCATTGTCGGTTCTTCGACCTATGTAAATTTAAGGACAAGTGTTCCTCTTGTGGGAAATCCTGTCAAAAAACACTATCTAAGAAGACTATACGCAGTTTACAGTGTGTATTTTGGGGTCAAAGCGTACACCATATACCCCTGTGTGCGTCCTGTCACAAAACACTAACTTGACAAGACTATACTCAGGGTACTTTTTTGGGGGGCGGGGGGACTTAAAGCATATGCTATATACCCCTGTGTGCGTCCGGTCAAAAAACACAATCTAAGAAGACTATACGCAGTTTACAGTGTGCATTTTCGGCTTAAAGCGAACGCTATATACCCCTGTGTGCGTCCTGACAATGCATACTATCTTTCAAAAATATATTTATTTGAATTTTCTTAGACAAAACATACAACATTCCATTAAAAAAATTGCAATAATAGGCCATGTCGTTAGAAACATATCCATTCTGAAACTTAAAGAGGAATCACACATTCCCCCCCACCCCCACCCCCCAGGTTAAAGTCTTCCCGAAGGTTTACAAATAGAGATGAGCGAACATACTCGTCCGAGCTTGATGCTCGTTCGAATATTAGCGTGTTCGAGATGCTCGTTACTAGAGGCGAGCACCACGCGATGTTCGAGTTACTTTCACTTTCATCTCTGAGACGTTAGCGTGCTTTTCTGGCCAATAGAAAGACAGGGAAGGCATTGCAACTTCCTCCTGTGACGTTCAAGCCCTATACCACCCCCCTGCAGTGAGTGGCTGGGGAGATCAGGTGTCACCCGAGTATATAAATCGGCCCCTCCCGCGGCTCGCCACAGATGCGTTCTGACATAGATCAGGGAAAGTGCTACAGATGCTGCTGCTGCTATAGGGAGAGCGTTAGGAGTTATCTTAGGGTTGAAGAACCCCAACGGTCCTTCTTAGGGCCACATCTGACCGTGTGCAGTACTGTTGAGGCTGCTTTTAGCAGTGTTGCACTTTTTTTTTTTTTGTATATCGGGCGTGCAGAGCATTGCGTCCTCAGTCTGCAGTCATTGTACATAGTATAGGGCCAGTACTGGTGAGGCAGGGACAGTGAAAAAGGTGAAAGAGATATACTGTCTATATAGGCAGTGGGCTTTTTCAAACAAATTTGGGAAAAATACTATCTTTGGGCTGCCTGTGACCGTCCTCAGTGTACTGCGTGTCTGCTGGGGGTAGTAGTCCTAATTAATACGCAGCTAAGCGTTACAGCAGGCTTGCGCAAACTGTTTCCTGGCTCTGCGTTGCCCATTACATCACCGCCGTCATCCCGTCCACAGGGAAACAGTCTGCAGTAATTTTACATAGTATAGGGCCTGTACTGGTGAGGCAGGGACAGTGGGAAAGGTGAAAGAGATATACTGTCTATATAGGCAGTGGGCTTTTTCAAACAAATTTGGGAAAAATACTATCTTTGGGCTGCCTGTGACCGTCCTCAGTATACTGCGTGTCTGCTGGGGGTAGTAGTCCTAATTAATGCGCAGCTAAGTGTTAGAGCAGGCTTGCGCAAAATTGTTTCCTGGCTCTGCGTTGCCCGTTACATCACCGCCGTCATCCCGTCCACAGGGAAACAGTATACATATATACGCTGCCTACAGTATCTGTCTGCTGTCTCAACTCAGCCTTTCAAAAAATAGAAGCAAAACACTTAAGGCCTACTAGTGGCGTTTGGCCACTTGACTGCTTCAGCGCTGTGAATTCCAATAGCTCAGTCATACGCACCTACGTCTCACTACAGGCATGCACAAAATTCTTTCCTGGTTCTGCTGTGCGTTCCGTAAGCGAAGTCAGCCTCCAACCACATGCCAATAAGTCGCACATTTAAAGGGGTTGTCCCGCGCCGAAACGGGTTTTTTTTTTTTCAACCCCCCCCCCCCCCCCCCGTTCGGCGCGAGACAACCCCGATGCAGGGGTTAAAAAAGAACACCGGAGAGTGCTTACCTGAATCCCCGCGCTCCGGTGACTTCTTACTTACCTGCTGAAGATGGCCACCGGGATCTTCTCTCTCGGTGGACCGCAGGGCTTCTGTGCGGTCCATTGCCGATTCCAGCCTCCTGATTGGCTGGAATCGGCACGTGACGGGGCGGAGCTACACGGAGACGGCATCCTGCACGAGAGACCCCATTGAGAAAAGAAGAAGACCGGGACTGCGCAAGTGCGGCTAATTTGGCCATTAGACGCCGAAAATTAGTCGGCTCCATGGAAACGAGGAAGCTAGCAACGGAGCAGGTAAGTGAAAACCTTCTTATAACTTCTGTATGGCTCATAATTAATGCACAATGTACATTACAAAGTGCATTAATATGGCCATACAGAAGTGTATAGACCCACTTGCTGCCGCGGGACAACCCCTTTAATTACAGCGTTCTGTTTCTGCACTACTGGTAATACACCATGCTGAGGGGTAGGGGTAGGCCTAGAGGACGTGGAAGCGGGGGCGAGGACACGGAGGCCCAAGTCAGGGTATGGGCACAGGCCGAGCTCCTGATCCAGGTGTATCGCAGCCGACTGCTGCGGGATTAGGAGGGAGGCACGTTTCTGGCGTCCCCACATTCATCTCACAATTAATGGGTCCACGCGGTAGACCTTTATTAGAAAATGAGCAGTGTGAGCAGGTCCTGTCGTGGATGGCAGAAAGTGCATCCAGCAATCTATCGATTGAACCAGAGTTCTATGCCGTCCACTGCTGCAACTCTGAATCCTCTGGCTGCTGCTCCTCCTTCTTCCCAGCCTCCGCACTCCATTACAATGACACATTCTGAGGAGCAGGCAGACTCCCAGAAACTGTTCCCGGGCCCCTGCCCAGAATGGCCAGCAATGGTTCCTATCCCACCGGAGGAGTTTGTCGTGACTGATGCCCAACCTTTGGAAAGTTGAGGCTGGGGACTTCCGGCAACTGTCTCAAGAGCTTTCAGTGGGTGAGGAGGACGACGACGATGAGACACAGTTGTCTATCACTCAGGTAGTAGTAAATGTAGTAAGTCCGAGGGAGAAGCGCACAGAGGATTCGGAGGAAGAGCAGCAGGACGATGAGTTGACTGACCCCACCTGGTTTGCTAAGCCTACTGAGGACAGGTCTTCAGAGGGGGAGGCAAGTGCAGCAGCAGGGCAGATTGGAAGAGGCAGTGCGGTGGCCAGGGGTAGAGGCAGGGCCAGACCGAATAATCCACCAACTATTTCCCAAAGCGCCCCCTCGCGCCCTGCCACCCTGCAGAGGCTGAGGTGCTCAAAGGTCTGGCAGTTTTTCACTGAGAGTGCAGACGACCGACGAACAGTGGTGTGCAACCTTTGTCGCGCCAAGATCAGCCGGGGAGCCACCACCACCAGCATGCGCAGGCATATGATGGCCAAGCACCCCACAAGGTGGGACGAAGGCCGTTCACCGCCTCTGGTTTGCACCACTGCCTCTCCCCCTGTGCCCCAACCTGCCACTGAGATCCAACCCCCCTCTCAGGACACAGACATGACCGTCTTCCGGCCTGCACCCACACCCTCACCTCCGCTGTCCTCGGCCCCATCCACCAATGTCTCTCAGCGCACCGTCTAGCCGTCGCTAGCGCAAGTGTTTGAGCGCAAGCGCAAGTACGCTTCCATGCACCCGCACGCTCAAGCGTTAAACGTGCACATAGACAAATTGATCAGCCTGGAGATGCTGCCGCATAGGCTTGTGGAAATGTAGGCTTTCAAAAACATGACGGCAGCGGCGGCCCCGCGCTATTCGGTTCCCAGTCGCCACTATTTTTCCCGATGTGCCGTCCTAGGCCTGCACGACCACGTCTCCCGCAACATTGTACGCGCCCTCACCAACGCGGTTACTGCCAAGGTCCACTTAACAACGGACACGTGGACAAGCACAGGCGGGCAGGGCCACTATATTTCCCTGACGGCACATTGGGTGAATTTAGTGGAGGCTGGGACCGAGTCAGAGCCTGGGACCGCTCACGTCCTACCCACCCCCAGAATTGCGGGCCCCAGCTGGGTGCTGGTATCTGCGGCGGTGTATGCTTCCTCCACTAAACCACCCTCCTCCTCCTCCTACGCAACCTCTGTCTCGCAATCAAGATGTGTCAGCAGCAGCACGTCGCCAGCAGTCGGTGTCGCGCGGTGTGGCAGCACAGCGGTGGGCAAGCGTCAGCAGGCCGTGCTGAAACTACTCAGCTTAGGCGATAAGAGGCACACGGCCCACGAACTGCTGCAGGGTCTGACACAGCAGACCGACCGCTGGCTTGCGCCGCTGAGCCTCCAACCGGGCATGGTCGTGTGTGACAACGGCCGTAACCTGGTGGCGGCTCTGCAGCTCGGCAGCCTCACGCACGTGCCATGCCTGGCCCACGTCTTTAATTTGGTGGTTCAGCGCTTTCTGAAAAGCTACCCACGCTTGTCAGACCTGCTCGGAAAGGTGCGCCGGGTCAGCGCACATTTCCGCAAGTCAAACACGGACGCTGCCACCCTGCGCACCCTGCAACATCGGTTTAATCTGCCAGTGCACCGACTGCTGTGCGACGTGCCCAAACGGTGGAACTCTACGCTCCACATGTTGGCCAGGCTCTATGAGCAGCGTAGAGCTATAGTCGAATACCAACTCCAACATGGGCGGCGTCGTGGGAGTCAGCCTCCTCAATTCTTTACAGAAGAGTGGGCCTGGTTGGCAGACATCTGCCAGGTCCTTGGAAACTTTGAGGAGTCTACCCAGATGGTGAGCGGCGATGCTGCAATCATTAGCGTCACCATTCCTCTGCTATGCCTCTTGAGAAGTTCCTTGCAAACCATAAAGGCAAATGCTTTGCGCTCGGAAACGGAGGCGGGGGAAGACAGTATGTCGCTGGATAGTTAGAGCACCCTCCTGTCTATATCTCAGCACGTTGAGGAGGAGGAGGAGCATGAGGAGGATGAGGAGGAGGGGGAAGAGACAGCTTGGCCCACTGCTGAGGGTACCCATGCTGCTTGCCTGTCATCCTTTCAGCGTGTATGGCCTGAGGAGGAGGAGGAGGATCCTGAAAGTGATCTTCCTAGTGAGGACAGCCATGTGTTGCGTACAGGTACCCTGGCACACGTGGCTGACTTCATGTTAGGATCCCTTTCTCGTGACCCTCGCGTTACACGCATTCTGGCCACTACAGATTACTGGGTGTACACACTGCTCGACCCACGGTATAAGGAGAACCTTTCCACTCTCATACCCGAAGAGGAAAGGGGTTCAAGAGTGATGCTATACCACAGGACCCTGGCGGACAAACTGATGGTAAAATTCCCATCCGACAGCGCTAGTGGCAGAAGGCGCAGTTCCGAGGGCCAGGTAGCAGGGGAGGCGCAGCGATCAGGCAGCATGTACAGCACAGGCAGGGGAACACTCTCCAAGGCCTTTGACAGCTTTATGGCTCCCCAGCAAGACTGTGTCACCGCTCCCCAGTCAAGGCACTGTAAAAGGATGGTGAGGGAGTACGTAGCCGATCGCACGACCATCCTCCGTGACACCTCTGCCCCCTACAACTACTGGGTGTCGAAGCTGGACACGTGGTCTGAACTCACGCTGTATGCCCTGGAGGTGCTTGCTTGTCCTGCGGCTGGCGTCTTGTCAGAGAGGGTGTTTAGTGCGGCTGGGGGAATCATCACGGATAAGCGTACCCGCCTGTCAACTGACAGTGCCGACAGGCTTACAATCATAAAGATGAACAAAGCCTGGATTTCCCCAGACTTCTCTTCTCCACTAGCGGACAGCAGCGATACCTAAACAATACGTAGGCTGCACCCGCGGATGGAAGCATCGTTCTTTATCACCATAAAAAACGGGGACCTTTTAGCTTCATCAATCTGTGTATTATATTCATCCTCCTCCTCCTGCTCCTCCTCCTGAAACCTCACGTAATCACGCCAAATGGGCAATTTTTCTGAGGCCCACAAGGCTCAGTCATATAACTTTTGTAAACAATGTTTATACGTTTCAATTCTCAATTCAATAAAGCGTTGAAACTTGCACCTGAACCAATTTTTATTTTACCTGGGCCGCCTACAGGCCTAGTTACAAATTAAGCTACATTAACCAAAGCGATTAATGGGTTTCACCTGCCCTCTTGGTTGTGCATGGGCAATTTTTCTGAAGTACATTTGTACTGTTGGTACACCAATTTTTTTGGGCCCTCGCCTACATTGTAATCCTAGTAATTTTTAGCCCACCTGCATTAAAGCTGACGTTACCTCAGCTGTGCTGGGCACTGCAATGGGATATATTTATGTACCGCCGGTGGATTCCAGGGAGCCACTCATGCTGTCGGTCCACAGGGAGTTGTAACTGCATGTGTCCACTTCTAAAGAACCCCAGTCTGACTGGGGCATGCAGTGTGGGCCGAAGACCACCTGCATTAAACCTGACGTTAGCTCTGCTGAGCAGGGCACGGCAATGGGATTTATTTATGTACCACCGGTGGCTTCCTGGCACCCACCCATGCTGTCGGTCCACACGGAGTTGTAACTGCATGTGTCCACTTCTAAAGAACCCCAGTCTGACTGGGGCATGCAGTGTGGGCTGAAGACCACCTGCATTTAATCGGACGTTACCTCAGCTGTGATGGGCACTGCAATGGGATTTATTTATGTATAGCTGGTGGTTTCCAGGGAGCCACCCATGCTGTGGGTCCACAGGGACTTCACATTAGGGATTTGTACCTGCCAGTGTCTATGTATTAAAAACCCCGGTCAGACTGGGGCATGCACTGTGGGCCGAAGACCACCTGCATTAAACCTGACGTTACCTCATCTGTGCTGGGCACTGCAATGGGATATATTTATGTACCGCCTGTCACTTCCTGGGACCCACCCATGCTGTTGGTCCACACGGAGTTGTAACTGCATGTGTCCACTTCTAAAGAACCCCAGTCTGACTGGGGCATGCAGTGTGGGCCGAAGCCCACCTGCATTAAACCTGACGTTACCTCAGCTGTGATGGGCAATGCAATGGGATTTATTTATGTACAGCCGGTGGGTTCCAGGGAGCTACCCATGCTGTGGGTGCACACGGAATTCCCATTGCAGAGTTGTACCTGCCTGTGACTATTTATAAAAAAACCCCGTCTGACTGGGGCATGCAGACACCTTGACAGAATGAATAGTGTGTGGCACATGGGTTCCCCATTGCTATGCCCACGTGTGCAGCTCCTGATGGAGGTGGCATAGGATTGGATTTCTCATTGCTTCTGTACAGCATTATGGGCTATCGCCCCGCCCCTTTTAAAGAGGGTCGCTGCCTGGCCGTCCCAACCCTCTGCAGTGTGTGCCTGCGGTTCTTCCTCATGGCAGACGCACTTATAAATAGACATGAGGGTGGTGTTGCTTTGAGGCCAGCGTGTGGCATGAGGGCAGCTGAAGGCTGCGCAGGGACACTTTGGTGTGCGCTGTGGACACTGGGTCATGTGGGGGGGTTAGGCAGCATGTAACCCAGGAGAAGTGGCAGCGGAGTGTCATGCAGGCAGTGATTGTGCTTTGTTGGAGGTAGTGTGGTGCTTAGCTAAGGTATGCATTGCTAATGAGGGTTTTTCAGAAGTAAAAATTGTTGGGAGGGGGGGGCACACTCTTGCCGCTATTGTGGCTTAATAGTGGGACCTGGGAACTTGAGATGCAGCCCAACATGTAGCCCCTTGCCTGCCCTATCCGTTGCTGTGTCGTTCCCATCACTTTCTTGAATTGCCCAGATTTTCACAAATGGAAACCTTAGTGAGCATCGGCGATATACAAAAATGCTCGAGTCGCCCATTGACTTCAATGGGGTTCGTTACTCGAAACGAACCCTCGAGCATCGCGAAAATTTCGTCTCGAGTAACGAGCACCCGAGCAGTTTGTTGCTCGCTCATCTCTATTTACAAATGAATTACCTCCAAACTGAGGAGACAACAGGGAAAGAGAAGAGAAAAAATGCCCCAGAGGAAAAAAACTGACTGATATTAAGGGAAACATAAACAGTATCATCAACGTGAGGCTATGAGTAGGACTCTGTGGGCCTTGATGTAGCTGTTGGTTGGGCTAAAAGCCGAACCTTCCTCCTATATAGAGCACCTCTGAACTAGTCCTAATATAAAGAAATCAAAACACGTTAGATGAACTCCTGAGAAAACAAAAAGTCCCCTAAATGGTACTCCCAGACAGTTACCAGACCTCCTGAAACCCATAGGTTTCCCTCTAGATGCTAGTCTGTATGCAGACTATCATATGCAGAAAACTGAGAGGATATATTCGGACTGTTGTAACTGTTTTAACTATTTTAGTTAAAGGGGTTGTCTCGCGGCAGCAAGTGGGGTTATACACTTCTGTATGGCCATATTAATGCACTTTGTAATGTACATCGTGCATTAATATGGCCATACAGAAGTGCTGAACCTCACTTGCTTTCGCGGGACAACCCCTTTAAGGTGCAAGTAGATCCAGGATTAATACTCACATCCACATCTTCACATGAAGTTCCTTGTTCAACACAGAACCATTGCATATCCTGCAACATTTCGACTGCTAATGCCAGTCTTTGTCAAGCAGATATTTAAGCCCTGTTAATCACAACATGTCTGTGCCCTCTTATCAAGTCTCTGGTATTTATTTATCTAAGTGCAAATTAAGTTCATCATAATTGTGCCCTCCCATGTGTACATGTTGTTAGATAAAACCCTCTGTAGATTTGTTCCATTATGCCTGAGGAAGAACCCTGATTAGGTTTGAAAGCTCGCTATAACATCATGTATTCTTGTTAGCCTTTAAAAGGTATCATACCTACAAGATTACTTGGTTTCTACTGAGAACAATCACACTATATATCTATCTATACTGTAATTTCAGCAATAGATAACTGTTCACATAGTTTGTAATTGTAATCGTACAAGTTATTCTAAATATTGCTTCATTATCAAATTGATATCAAAGCCATCAAACCCGTGGCCTGTCCACTATCAACATTGCAGACAAGTTGCAGATCCCGCTTCTTCGCCTAGCGACAGCAAAGGAAAAAAAAATTTTTTTAAAATCTGTACTGCGCATGTGCGAAGATGAGAGTAGTAAGCAAAAAACCACAGCACTCACTCTACCCCACCAGAGTGAAATACTAGGGGGGAGGCAAATTAGAGAAAAATTGTATTTTTAAGTAGAGGAAAATCTTAGTTCTCTGTAGCGAAAAAATCTAGTTAGATAGATGCAGAGCCACCAACAGGGCTATGGACATAACCGCCTTGGGGAAACACGTATAGCAGAAAAGGTGGCAGCACATAGTGATGCACAAAAAAAACTCCTTGTCTAAAGGAACATGCTTTATTGTTTCATAGTTTAAAAATTAGGCGACGTTTCGACCTGTAGAGGTCTTTTTCAAGCCAAAAAACAGATGAAACAAGGTATGGAGTCCATGTTCCGAGGAGGTGGGACGGGGCTAAGTTCCGAGAATTAGCCCCGCCCCCATCCCGCCTCTCCCCATTGCAAAAAGTGCAGAGGGGCGGAGAGGAGGCAGAGAGAGGGATGGAGCTCCGTTCCTGCCCCTGGCTCTTCCATCCCCCCCCCCCCCGCACACGAGGACAACGTGTATCGGCTTGACGTGAAAAGCGAGCTGATATACGTTCGTGGGAATGCACCCTTAGAGTGGAATTATAGAGATAATGTGAGATACTGCGGGTTATTAGACAAATATTATAACCGCTAATGTTTATTGAGGAAATTGCTATATACGCTAGAGCTTAGCTGGTAAGGCAGAGTAAAGTGTTAATGTATATTAAGGAAGAGTGATAAGGAGCTCCCCCAGATCCACTGGCAAAAGGTGATCCACTGCCCGACCTCCTGGAACCGCCACCCAGCATGGCCAGCTGGGTTTGTCCTCATAGCTCGCACCTGGAGCGTTTGGACTTAGAAAAATATTCCTTAATTTTCTCTTGCGGGTCCATGGGGAAGACTAAAACTCCCACCCGGCCGCCAAGGCTGCATGGGCCCGGTTCCGGCCTCTCGCCCCAACAGCTGCAGCAGCCCCACCAACCCACAATCATATGCCCACACTGCCACATGGTAAGCCTGGGATAAGGAGCTCCCTCGGATCCACCAGCAAAATCTGATCCTCTGTCCGACCTCCTGGAACCGCCTCCCAACATAGCCAGCCGGGTTCGTCCTCATAGCTTGCACGTGGAGCATTTGGACTTTAAAAATTTTTCTCTTGCGGGTCCCTGGGGAAGACAGCAGGAGCAACCGTGAGCTCTCCCCAGCCTCCTGGAACTCCCACATGGCCGCCATGCTGTGGGGGCTCGGTCCCATCCTCTCGCCATCCACCAGCCCCACTCATATGCCCACACTGCTGCACAGTAAGCCCCAGGATAAGGAGCTCCCCAAGACCCACCGGCAAAAGCTAATCCTCTGTCCAACCTCCTTGAACCGCCTGCCGGTCCACCAGGTTCATCCTCATAGCTTACACCTAGAGTGTTTCGACACTGATGCAGCTGTTACTTGGTTAAGAGCAAACACTGGAAGACACTCAGGTACTTGATGCTTGCCCAGGCCAACCTTCTGGAACTCCAGACAGCATGGCCAGCCGGGTCCATCCTCATAGATCGCGTTTGGAGTGTTTGGACTTTTTCTGCCTGCCTCAGGGGAAGTCAGTGGTAGCCACTGTGACCTGTGCCCGGCCTCCTGGAGCTCTCACTGGCCACCGATGCGGCTGTCACCCGGTTAAGAGCAAACACTTGGAGACACTCAGAAAGGACTTGCTCCTCGTGCAGGCCGACCTCCTGAAACTCCAGGCAGCCACCCGGACGGCTATCAGCCTGTTCCCACCCAAGATTGGGAGGGACTTGACAATGCCTTCAGATCCTTGCTCGGGGCAGCCCTGTGACTGCCTCCAAGACTCTCCACGGGTCCAGTCTCACTTCCTGGAACTCTGACATGGTTACTCGGGCGATCACTCACTGTCTTCCACCCAGCCAGAACTCGTGTATACATCTGCCGATGTTGCTTTTTTGCTGACCCCCATTTTGGCAATAGTCATTCTCTAAGACGAAAACCGTCTGCCTTATGTCAGCCTCCTGGAACTCCAATCCGGCATGGATGCCCTGGATTTTCCCCATCCCGGTTCTCACAACCCTCATTTTCACTCGGATCAGCCAGACCTTCTGGAACTCAAATCAGTCACTCTGATTGCTATCACCAGGTTTCTGCCAAACACTGGGAGACTCTCAGGAGGACTTGGCGCTTACCCAAGCCAACCTTCTGGAGCCCAAATCGGCCACTCTGATGCCTGTTACCCGCTTTACACCAAACACTGGGAGACACTCAAGGGGACTTGGCGCTCGCCCAGGCTGACTTCCTGGGGCCCCAATCGGCCACTCTGACTGCTATTACGCAGTTTACACCAAACGCTTGGGGACACTCTGGGAGACTTGGCGCTCGCCCAGGTCAACCTCCTGGAGCCCAAATCGGCCACTATGATGGCTATTACCCGGTTTACACCAAACCTGGGGGACACTTAGGGGGACTTGGCACTCGCCCAGGCCGACCTCCGGGAACCCAAATTCGCCACTTTCATGGCCATCACCCAGTTCAAACCAAAGACTGGTTGGGACTTAGCCACTTCTCCAACATCCTTGCCCAAGGCAGCCCCGCAACTGCCTCCAGGGGGACCTCCCCATGTCTCTGCTGGAGGTGCTTTTTTGCTGCCCCCCCCATTTTGCACATTGCCACTCTGAGGGGAAAGTCGGCCACCTCATGCCGACCTCCTGGACCTGCCACCTGGCATGGACACCCTGGATTTTTCCCATCCTAGTTCTTTCCACCAAAGACTTGGGGGATGCCAGTGGGACTTTCAATTTGCCCAGGCCGAGCTCCTGAAGCTCAAATCAGCCACTTTCACAGCCATAACCTGGTCTCCTGCAGGGACTGGGGGACACTCTAAGGGACCTGCAACTCGCCCAGGCCGAGCTCCAGGAGCCCAAATCGGCCACTCTCCTGGCCATCACCCAATTCAAACCAAACCAAAGCCACTTGTCCAACATCTCTGCCAGGGGTGCTTTTTTGCTGTCCCTCCATTTTACACATTGCCACTCTATGAGGGGAAAATCGGCCACCTCAAGCCAACCTCCTGGAACTCCAACCCGGCATGGGCGCCAGGAAATTTTTCCATCCCAGGACTCTGACCCCTCACTTTCACTTGGCTCCATCCGACCCCCTTGAACTCAGATCAGCAACTCAGGCAGCCATCACCCGAGAACAGAGTGGGACCTGCCACTCGGCAATGCCAAACTGCTAAACTCCAACCCCCTTCCCTCCCCCTCTTTCCCCTTTGCCAGCTGTCTGCAATGGGGGAGTGTGGGACAGGGTGGGAAGTTAGTAGGCACGCTGATAAACTTCCTCCCGACTCCCTTCTCCGAAAGCTCTCACAGGCTCCCATAGGAATCTATGGCAGCGTCCGCCATATTCTGGCCGAAGATAGTTCCAGAACTATCTTTTATAGCCTGCGTAAAAACAACGTAAAGTTACAGATATGAGATTTGAAAATAAGGATTAGTTCTAAAAGGCCAAAATAGGCCATGTCATTAAGGGGTTAATAATGGTTGTTTCTAATCCTGACTACTATGGTCCTAGGACATTTTCCTGTTTATATCCTGTTTTATATGTGATGCTTCTCCACGGTAGACGAACATCATATATTTGTTTGTATGTGTTTTTTTTGTTCTTTCAAAGCTTTAGGTCATCAATCTCACAATAAGTCTGGTAGACAAACTATTTCAGGAATGACGGGAAGTCTGGGTGAAAGAATTGTAAAGCTTTGTAATCAAGACGTCCAATAACATGTCTAATTTCCCATAATGTAAGGTGGTTTAATTCTCCCAACAAGTGAAAAATGGCTTTCCTGACGTATATAAAACATAAACCTGACATAATGTGTCCTTAGGAGACCTTTATTCCCACACCTCTATTCCTAGGTATTTTCATCAACATTATTTTAGATATTTTATGGCCACAGCTCCTAAAAAGCACAGAGGAGTACACAACTCCTTCCCCTTTCAAGTAGAAAAGACTGATATTGATGGAGAGGGTATATTCTATATTCTTATAGGTAAACTACACAAGCAACTGCTGGCCATAGTCAATATCTATGCCCCCTCGGAGAATCCCATGTCCACTATCCAGGTGATTACCTGCAAACTTCTTACATATTCTCAGCATAAAATTTTACAAGCAGGAGATTTTAATTTTCCCCTCTCTTTAACCCTGTACAGGTCGAATAGTAATCCGGATAGATTTTTAGCTCTTCAGCGAAAGGAATGGGGAAACAAGATGTCCCTATTGGTGCTGGCTGGTAGCTGGAGGGTGATCCTTGGAAATAAGAGGGATTGCACTTTTTTTCATTGGTTAGTCAGGCTTATTCTAGATTAGACTATAGGAGGGGCTGCTGATAAGTCTTTTGCTTTGTGTTCTTTCTTTCTTTCTATGGTAATGAGTTTTACATCACATGAAAGTTTTATGTGTCTAATATATGTTTTCAAAATTTTGTGTTTGTAGCTTATGGCAACAGTGATCTAGACACGCGGGAAAACAAAATGGCGGAGTCTAAGGCGATATTCACAGCAAATGAGAGCAGAGGAGTAAAAAAACTCGTTTCTGCAAGGAAAGTCCGCAAAGGATATTCATGGTGATATGTCACAGACATTGGGGGATCAATGCCCTTCATATTCTGCAGTTAAGAACTGGGTTGCCAAATTTAAAATGGGCCACTTCCTGGTTAAGCTGGTCACTATGGATGAGGCCTAGAATTATTTGTATGACCCTGAAACCAAGGAGCAGTCAAAAGAGTGGAGGCACAGTGGTTCTCCTCACACAAAGAAGTTCAGGGTGCAAAAATCAGCCACTAAGGTGATGGCGTCTGTGTTCTGGGATAAGGAGGGCATGCTGCTAGTCGACTACCTTCAAAATGGTTCCACCATCAATGCAAGGTATTACATTGAACTTTTGAACCAATTGAAGGCAGCTCTGAAGGCCAAAAGGCGTAGCAAGCTGTCCAAAGGAATCTTGTTCCTGCAAGACAACGCCTCTCCTCACACTGCACAAGCAACCACAGCAAAACTGATGGAGCTAGGCTTCCAGCTTGTTGACCACCCACCTTATTCAGCTCCCTCCAACTGTCATCTGTTTCCAAACCTGAAGAAAAACCTGAAGGGTACCAAATTTCACACCATTTCTGATGCCATGGCTGCTACGGATGACTGGTTTGAGGCTTTTTGCAAGGCTTACAGAACTTGAAATACTGATGTAAGAAGTGTGTTGGCATCAGTGGAGAGTATGTGGAATAAATGTAAAGTTTCATCTTCCTATCTCGTTTCTTTCTGGGTAAAACCAAAGACATATCAGCACCCACTCGTATACTGATGTCCACGTCCCTTTTGCCCTTTCTTACAACATCTAGGCACCATCCATGTACATGGTGAGACCATGGCCTGGTCCTCTCAGTGAGCAAATGTGACAAGAATTCAAGGCCTGTATATAAATGGAAGCTGAATGAGGCCCTTATTCAGGATCCTAATAGATCAGTGCAGATCTCAAATCAGATTTCAGAATTCTTTGTTCTTAAATCTACCAAGGAAACGCAACCTCACTGGGTTTGGCTTTTTCATAAGGCCTTTCTCTGGGGTCAGCTAGTTTGTCTTGCCTCTCAGAAAAGAACAGGAGAAATCTCAAGCCTTTCTGGCTCTTGAGAGAAGACTATTCTTACTTAAAACCTACAGGATACAGTTGAATGCCTTTTTGTCTGAGAGGGTGGAGTGAGCACTCCAATAGACTGCAGCACAAAGAAGAGATGATGGCAGCATACACGGTGCTAATTGAAAAAGGTATTCCTTTATTCCTCCTAACAGATACAACGTTTCCACACACTGTCATTCTCAAGTATAAAACAATCCCATACAATGCACATATATATATACAATCACATATAATTACATAGCAAATCAGAACCTGTCATTATGTGGTCCCTCCTCCTTCTTCCACATCACCTGTATGTGGCTGTTGTCATGGCGTCTCTCCATACCGTCCCAACTTCCCAACCACTGCATTGCGGCTGCGCATCATACAGAATGCTGTGCTGTACAACCCAAAGTCTCGCAATATCGCGATCCCACAGCTCCACTGCGCATGCGCAACAGGTGGAACGCATCAAGCGTTCCACGGCTATCAGTTTTGTACCAATTTCAACTCCCAACATTAGTATTTGTTGAAATAAACCTCCAGATCCAAACAGCTTATCAAATTCAGCTGATATTGTGTAGAATTACTCTCCCCCTGTTCTCACAGATGCCGCAATCACACTGCTCTGCTGCGCATGCGCAACCGGTGGACCGCATCCAGCGTTCCACAGCTATCAGTCTCTGCTCTTACAATTAGATGCCCCCATTTGCGCAGGCGCCGACCAAGGACACACAAAGGCGCTCCAGTAAAGAGGGGTCATTGCCAACCATATAAACACATGACCCATTATCCAGAAGAAAATTCCAACATGCCCATATAACCAATGGCAATATATTATAGATGGAGCGTATCGCATATACACATACACACAGAGAGA
The DNA here is from genome assembly GCF_035609145.1 of Eleutherodactylus coqui. Taxonomy (NCBI): domain Eukaryota; kingdom Metazoa; phylum Chordata; class Amphibia; order Anura; family Eleutherodactylidae; genus Eleutherodactylus; species Eleutherodactylus coqui. The sequence goes on from NC_089842.1 coordinate 86,896,562, forward strand.
AAAATATGATCCGTTTACTTTAATCAATGCAAATTAATCATATCATATCTGGCAAAATTCTAACATAAGGCGAGTTACAGTGAGGGGAGTGGAATTATTATTCGCTGATGACTTGCTGCTTACATTAGCCTAGCTGTTAATATTTTAACTAGAGATGAGCGAGCATACTCGCTAAGGCAAACTACTCGAGCGAGTAGTGCCTTATGCGAGTACCTGCCCGCTAGTCTCTAAAGATTCAGGTGCCGGCAGGGGGCGGGGAGCAGCGGGGGGAGCGATCTCTCTCACTCTCTCCCCCCCCCCCCCCCCCCCCCGCTCCCCCCTGCTCACTCTCGCAACTCACCGCTCTCCCCTGCCGGCACCCGAATATTTAGAGACGAGCTGGGAGGTACTCGCATAAGGCACTACTCGCTCGAGTAGTTTGCCTTAGCGAGTATGCTCGCTCATCTCCAATCTTTACCTAACCTAATGGGCTGTTAATATCTTTACCTAACCTAATGAACTACTGGATAAGTGGGCGCAAATCACGGGACTTAAAAAAAAAAAACATAAATGTGATATTGCTTATTTGAATTCTCTGCCGTCTCTGGGAAAACTAGTTGATTTAAACTTTGGCTTCCAACATCAACCCCAGTATTTCCCCTACCTGAAAATTAAACTGACTACCTCTTTAGCCACTTTATATAAATGGAACTATCACTTTTTCATACAAAAGCTTTTATCAGAATTGACCAAATGGGATGATCCACTACTATCATGGGTGGGAAGAATTCACACTGTGAAGATGAACTTACTACCCTGTATATTATATCTGTTTCGGACATTGCCTATTCCAATCCCCGTTCAGTTTTAGCAAATTTGCTGCGACGCATTTTCCAATTTATTTAGGCTTCTAAGCGCCCTAGAATTGAGAATACCCTAATGTACTATCATAAAAGAAAGGGAGGTCTCTCTGTCTCTAATTTAATGAAATATTTCGGTGGTGGCACAAACGGCCCAATGGATAATGACCTTGAGGGGCACGGAGGCCCTGTTATGGGTTGACATAGACTCATTCAGAATAACCCCTCAGACTTTTCCTAACCTGATATGGTCGAATGGCCTTATGAGTCTGAATCTATATGTTATTAGTCCGCTCACTTATTATTCCATGAGAATCTGGAGAAATGTTTGTTTTAAATATAACCTATCTACAAGGCCCTTCCTATTTTCCAGAATGTGAGATTCCCTAGACCTGGTTCATTTTCAATGGTGGAAGAGTAATGAACTGACTGACCTCTATCATTTTGTAACAAGATCTCATCTGCTAATGTTGTTCCAATTTCAGGCTAAGTTTAATCCCCTGAAGCAGAGATTTATCGAGTCAATCAGGTTTTCCATTTTTTGCACTCATTGAGCTTGCCACATGTAATTCCTGAGTTGACATTGTTTGAAAGACTTTGTAAGAACGATCCCTTGACAAAAAAGGCACCCTGTCTTTGCTATATAATATATTGAATAACCCTAACATAGGGAGCAAGCTTCTGTTTATGCTAAAATGGGAAACAGAATTAAAAATTACTATGTCAGAAGAAAGATGGTACTATCTCTAAAGGCGGTCACCAGGTCACTTTAATGGAGGCATCTATAAAGATTCTGCCTCCCACCTACTTAGAATTGGTTAGAATAAATAAATTTTCCCCTCCGTGTCACCCTTATGTTTCAGGGGACGTATGGAGATGGGATCCCAATTACATATCTGGTGGACAAGGTCCGGAGGTAATCAGACTCTGGTCAGAAGCTCATATATTACTACATAGATTATTCATCGGCCTATTCCCAAAATCTCCAACAATGTTCTTACTGGGGGATCGCCTTCCCAGAATTAAGCACCAAGCTCATAAGCTTATTCAAAATATATGTATGGCGACAAGGATCCATGTAGCGGCCAGATGGAAACAGCCCCACCGGTCCTTTGGAGAAGTGCTGAACAGGATCTTTCAAATCTCCCTGTTTGAGAGGCTACATGCCATACAGTGTGACACCCTAGAGTAATAGGGAGCATTGTGTGGCTATGGATTGAGCTAGTCAATACACCAGGCTTTAGACACAACCTACTTGAAACCTAAAACTATTCCTTTAACCTGTGAAGGTCTCAGGCCTGAATATGACTTTGTCTTGTCTACCACTTCTTGACACAACTAAACAGGATTTTCTGCTTACTGCTAACAGTACAACTTAGCAATAGCTACTAATCGCATATCCTGTTTTTTTTAGAACTAACAACGGAATTTAATATTGGAATGTGAAAACACAAGTTATTGTTCAATCTAAGATAATGTTTCTAACCGACATATATATGCTTATGTAAAAACAAGTTCATTGGGCATAAAGCCCACCCTGACTCATGATACTAAATAAGTTGTGACATACATAATAAAGGTAGATTGCTTTGCACATAGACCTGTCTGTGTCACTGCTTTCTCACGGCCGGTCATACAGGCTATTTCAATTTGGAGCCCGACAGCATATGAAGGAAACCGTCATACAGGCTATTTCAATTTGTAGCCCGACAGCATATGAAGGAAACTGTTGAATTTCCCAAACAGACCTGATATTAGTGATTACCTACTGTTCAAGTCTACTGTGATTGAAGGACCAATGAGAAAAATGACCTGCGTTAGGGTTTGTTTAGTTTTTGTAATTTTGATTTATATTCAGGATTGTACTGCAATAGTGCAAAGTTTTGACAAGTATGAGAAAGTGTATGACAAAAATTTTCAATATGTTAAAAAGCAAAATGTTGTTATTCCTCTTGCTCAATACTCTGCCCCCTGTGTGGGAAAAATTGAATGCACAGATGACATATATATCAGATTTTGTACTTTAATAAAATCTTTTAATAACTAATAATAGTTTGTATAATTTGATACAGCTTTAAACCTGTTACCAGGGTCGTGTCTATTGCCTGTTGTGTATGCTCACCCTATGAATAACTTTATGCTACACTGGATTTTATAATTTGATACTAATACGGATGTATTCTGGTCCATACACATCTTTTGATGTTTGTATGAGCTTAATACATGCAAACGATGTTTCTGCTGTAAACGCAACCCTTTGAAGGATTTCATGAGATTAGACAAATGGGACTAGTTTTACTTTACAAATACATTATACTTATCCATGATCTGAGTCTGGTATTGCAATTAAACCCCATTCACTTGAATACTGCAGTACTAAACACAGCCCATCAACAAGGGTGTCAGTGTGTCTGAAGAAAAATAAGCATACTGGTCAGCCAAACTCCCATCCCTAAAGCAATCACTTTAAGTGCAAGCTTATCACTTTAAGTGCAATAATTCTTCAACACAAATGTAAGCTTCTATAACAAAATCTTTATTATTGTATTACAATTTATTTCAACCAAGTAGTTCCTGAAATAATTTAACTATTACATAAGCAGTTTATTATCCCTATTATCTATAATCTACAGCATATAACATTTGTTTTTATGTGGAAACCATTTGGAAAAGTTTAAAAGCAACTTGGATCTAAGATACATTTTTTTATCTAAACAGGTCCAAAAATCTGTACTACATAATAGACCTATATAAGGATGGCCCTCCTTTCTTGTTACAGACTTCCTATTCACAGTCACAAATAATAAAACTCAGATTGCCTGCAACCACCACTAGGGGGAGCTTACCACATATCTATGCAGCTCCCATTAAAGGGTTTCTATTTGAAATTTTAATGTCAAGTGCAGACATATTTAGATAACAAATCCAGTAGTACGTACCTGGTGCAGTCCTGTCTCTGTTGTGAAACGGACACCACATGACCCATGTCAATCTGTGGTTGCAACATCACCATTCTAAATTCTTGGCATATGGTGCCAGGACAAAAGGGTGGTGATGCTGCAACCTCTGATTGGCTGAAGTGGTCATATGGAGACAGTTTCACTACGGAAACTTGGAGGACCACAGGGCTTCAACACTGGATCACTGGGTCTGAGGATAGGTAAATTGTAAGGGACTCACCCTCAAAGGTTACAATTGCCTTAGAAATAGGAAACCTGAGATTGTAATGACCTCTAGTTGCCAGTTTGAAAAACTGCACGCAGATGTGTACTGTGCTTTAATTGGCTGTCAGGAGGTCACATGTTTCGCAGGTTCCCAAAGGTTCTTGGGCGCAATATAAAGTAATTTTATTCTGTGCCAGAGGAGGAGAGCAGAGGAACGTGTATGAGCAGCACAGGACCTGCTGGAGTGACCTTGGACATGGAGGCGGCTCTGCAGCAGTTGAAGGAAGTTGGGCACAATAGCTTGCAGGAGAAATGCATGTACAGCAGCCTGAGTAGCAGAAGCTGCTGTTGGGACATTGAGACCCCTCATTACACTACTGGAGACTTCCAGAATCTGCCAGGGGACCACAACAAAGAGTGTCAAAGCCTACTGAGGAGCTGCCAACCGAGGGGTGATGATCTGCAAGAGAGAGTTTTCAGAGCTGTGCTACAGAGGCAACAGAGCCAGACTCCTAGGAGGACATTGATAATTTCATCACCATCAGGTTGGAAGTGAGGCTATTCTCATTTAAAGCCACATGGTGTGCACACCAATAGTAACTTGTTAGTTATACAACAGGCCTGCTGTCAGGATAGCAAGATTAATATTATTCTTTGGGACAGTTGTGTAGTGGCCGGGGTGGTCATCCAGGGTAGCCACACAATCATCAGTCCTGTAACACCTCCAAGAAGGTGCTCCTAGAAGGCATAGAGGGTGTCAAACAGATGACTGCTGATTGGCTGCTTGTCATGCTATCCATAATTGGTAAAGAGGAAGGGTGAGAGCCAAGAGCGGGAAAGTGAGCAGGATGTTGGGAGGAGTTTGGAGAGAAAGTGCAGGACTTAAGACAGGAAGTGAAAGAAGAGTTTGGGGAATAGTGAGGAGGTAGTCATCGGAGTAGAATGTGAGAGGAGGTGCACGCAGTGTGAAGAGGATTAACATTGTTCGGAATAGGAAACAAGCAATTACAAGCTTTCAAAACAAGCACAGTGTGGAGGAGAAAGATTCGGACCCATCTACACAACAGTGAGTTGCACGAGCCCCTGTTAAAAATAAAACCAGGGAAGTGAAGGAGGCCCATCTCTAAAAATCACTTCATTAAATGCATAGTAATCTTCAAGGAATCAACCCCCAGATAACTAGGGCTGTGGGAATTCTTACTGAGTAACCTTTCAATGAAGAGAGAGAGTGCTGAAGTTTAAATTGTATTGTACTAAACTGGAACTTGGAGCAACATTATTGTCTAATGTGAAGCAATACCTCTGCCATTACTGAAGAACTATACCTGTTTATCTGAATGTTACTAAAAGCTGAAGTAAACTGAGTACCTCCAGTTTGTAAATCAAAGCTACCAGGACTCATGTCAGTTATTTCTTCATTAACCCCTTGAGTCCATTAAGGAAAAGGTACTGGCGTCAAAGGACAAACCACCATTGATAATTGCTAACTGTAGTAACCCTTTTGTCACTGTGCGCGACCGAGCCAGGCTTTTTGTCGCCATTGCAGGGAGAAATCGCAGAGCCAATTGTGACATCCATCTTGTTTACCCATAGTCTCCCCCACATTGGCGCACCCCACTCAGATGCTGCAGTTGCAACTGTAAGTAGGCTTAAATATTAAGCAGCAAACTGGGACTGGGACTTTTATTGGAATCAAGCCTGGAAACGTATGAACCCTAGTATTAGAGTGTCTTCAAACTTCCCCAGGATTCCACAGAACACAGAGAGTATTTTGTTATTCACCAACTGTGTTTAAGTTGTAATTTGTGCTTCTATTAGCCTGTGGTAACGTTTAAATGCCGTAGCAAGCCTGTGCGTTAACCATTTTATATGTAGTATGAAACATTATTTCATGTTGCACATAAGGTAATAATAATCATATCTAGAAAGCTGTAGTTAGGAGTGCGTAATGGTACCGGTAAAATTGGTCTGTGTCCCGACATCATACCATTAGTTATTTATTTAAAATAAAGGTTTTACATATTTGTAACGGTCATCTGCATCGTATATTGTAACCTGTGGCGCATGCCACTCCTTGTGACAAGGTACTGTTGGATTTGTTATTTTAACACATCTGCATCTGACATTAAAATTTCATGTAGTAACTGGATACCTGCTTTAAACTCAATAATAAATCTGCTACCCATGTCCTCTTCTGCTCCCCCTAGTGGCTACTGTAGGCAGACAGAATTTAATCATTTAAAGCAGAGGCTCTGAACATTTATAAGTACCATGTAGAAGTCATATAATGGTCAGAAATAGTGTTTTTCCTCATGTACACACATTACAACTTATTCTGAAACAACAATTAATTTTTTTACACTTTATAGACTCTATAGCTATGAATGGAGCTCTATATCAGAAAGAAGGGAGCTCTGATCTCTTTAACCCTTTCCAATCCACTGTCTGACGTCTGAAGACATTATTATTTAAAGCTGGAAGGCGTCCGTCGTGGTTCTCCTACTGTATATTGCCAGTCTCTCTGAGCTTATCCAACGTGTCACATCATGCAGTACTGGCTTTAGCCAGCATATAGCGCCGTTGTATAACAGCAGAAAAAGAGTAAGCCCCCTAGGAAAACCAGGATACAAATTTGATTGGAAATGGTTAAAGATGTATTGTGAAATTAATCAGCACAGAATTTTGGCCATATAAATAAAATATTCATCAAAGGTGAACATTCACTTCATATTACTTATATATAGGTTTTTCTTAATAAACCTCCTAATGCACCAAGTTATACACCTGTTTGTCTCTGTCCACATGTGTTGAAGGTTCTGTTAGCAGACATGCAGTAGTATTTGACCTGTTAGAATGATGGACACCAACAGAGGTCCGTCATGTGACGAATATGGCACCTCGTGATCATTAAGGTCTTTGAAATAAACGACGACGCAGAACGGGCCCGAGCGTTAAAACTGTAGGTCTGCTGTTCTCTTGTCTCAACAGGCTAATCTCTGCTTGCAACATATCAGCTTTTCTATTAAATCCTTCAGTCAGCAATTTTGCTTGGTCCTGCAGAGAGCACATTGGATTAATATATTCTGTTAACTTGTCACTAGATTTATTAGACATTAGAATCATGGGTCTATGGTGTTCAGCCTCCCCTCTATGTTAAACAGCATCATACAGGTAACTATAGACTTTTAATTTGTGACGCTGTCTTGGACAAAAGAACCTGGCGCCATAACATGGAGCCCCATAGGAAAGATTAAAATACCATTATGGCATCACCCAGGACAGAAGAGCATGCTGCTTCTTCTCCCCTCTACATCCTTTTCATAACCTTTAGGACCCCCAACCCCACACACCTTGTTTGTTAAGAATACAGTTTTACAGCAGATAGTAGTCCTGCACAAGTTCGACTATATGCACTATACGATAGCCCACGGCCACATGAAACTACTGGGCCACTGGTTGGACTTTGAGAAACATATAGTGCTATATTTCCCATTATGTATTGTTCACTGAAACTAATAAGTGTTGAGCGAACAAAACAGTTGAACCCTATTTTGGGTCGAACTTTGCTAAAAGCTTTCTTCAGCATAAATCCAAACCTCAGCGGTTTATCTTGGTCAAATCCACTAAAATTAATTCTGCCTCTCCTCATTCTTCATAAATTTATGCACTATGTAAATAAGGTTTTTTTTAAGGGTTTTACATTATTAAGATGAAGAAACTCAAACAAACACAGTGAGAACATGCAAACTACATGCAGATGTTGTCCTTGGTCAGATTTGAACCTAGGACCCCAGCACTGCAAGACAATTATGATAACCACTAAGCCACCATGCTTGCTCTCTCATCTTCCTCCTCCAGAAAAGGAGGCATAGGAGGAGGAATAGGAAGAAAAAGCACAGTGGCTCAGTGGTTAGCATATCGGACTTCTGCATGGAGCTTATCTTCTTCCTGTGTTTGTGTGGGTTTATTCTTCATAATATTCTTCATAAAGTACTTCTTACTCTCCATCTATATTTATATAGATGGAGAGTAAGAAGTACTTTTATGGCTCTTAGACACTGTTATACATCAGTTTCACTAGTGCAGTTCTGCTTCTATTCAAACTGAACTGAACTTTTTGCCGAAGTTTGGCAAACTGGCCAAACCAAACTTTTTAACAGTTTACTCGACACTAAAATAATCATTACCAATAAATACTTTTTACTCTAAAATTCTCCTGTTAATCAGGTCAGTGCGATCTATTACCTGCAGCATCTGTGTTATCAGCCTTTGATTTTCTATCTTGAAATTCTCCCTTTCTTCACTCATTTTCTTTTCCAGCATTTCCACATGCATCTTGTATCTTTCCTCTTCATTCTTCTTTAGATCCAGGTTAGCCTTTTCCAGGATCTCCTTCTCTCGTGCTGCAGCTTCTGCCTGTGATCTCTGCTCTACAGAAACAAATGGACAGTTTTGATAATTCTCTGTTAGTCCTGTGGGGTTTGCTGTGTGCCAACAGTGTGGCCGCACAGGGTACCATCCTCATTCACCTACTGGGAGACACAGCACAAATCAAATGCCATCACATAGCATAAGGTCCATTGTATGGCATCTACACCTAGAGGAGCACTGTATAGCACTAGTTGTTTGAGTACTCTATGACACTTTTTACCTTGATATTTTGTAACATGATATGGGTAATACATGTATTATTTTTCTGGTAACTGTATGGCACTATTTATCTTGGTAGTTTTATGACATTATCAGGGCTTTACATTTATGAACACTATATGGTACTCTATGGCACCTTTTCTATGGGTACTTTATGGTAATGTTGATATGATATAGAAACTGTATGATACTATTTGCATGGACACTGTGTACATTATCTTGGCATTTTACAGGGTGTTACAAAAAGATGAACCCAATTTCAAAGTAGTATAGTTCCCAATGGCAACAATTACAGAAAACATTACAACTCGTTTATGAGTTGTCATGTTTTACTAACCATTTTATAAATGCTCAATTTGCCCTCCACCTGCCGTAGGGACAAGATTAAGATGATGGTTGAATTTGTCCAAAACGCCTCTGAAAATGTCTTCTTCCACAGAGGTCACTGCTGGAGTAATTCTGGTTTTGAGGTCATCCAGATTAGTCGCTAATGATAGCACAAAAGCACAATCTTTGACATATACCCACAAGAGAAAACATCACCAGGTGTAATGTCGGGGCATCCTGGGGGCTAAGAGTGTAGCGCCAAGTCTTCGGGTCCTGCGTGACCTATCCAACATTGAGACAGTTTGCCATTTAGGAAACGTCAAAGCTGCAGATGCCAATGTGGCAGTGCTCCGTCTTGCTGAAAAATGAACTAATTGGAGTCTTTGTGAAGTTGTGGAAAGAGGAAATTATGCAGCATTTCGGGATGCGTTTGCCCCGTAACTGAGTTTCCATCAAAACAGAAAAGGGCCATAAACCTTTCTTTGAGAAACAGCACAAAACACGTTCACTTTCGAAGGCTTACGCTCATATTTGAAATTCTTTCATGGTTTCTCTAATCCCCGTATATGCACATTGTAACAGTTAACTTAACTGCTTAGATGAGAAGTTCTTTCATCACTAAAAACCAAGAGCTGTAAGAAGTTGTCATCCTTCGTGTTCTGTAACATCGCATCACTAAATTCTACAAGCTTTCCTTTGTCGCCTGTATGAAGAGCCTCTACCAGTTGTAACCACTTTGGCCACACGATTAAACATCATCTTAATGTACACAAGACAGTCGGATGAGGGTTCGGAAGCTCTCGGCTGGCAAGATGAGTGTATTTTAACGAGCCATGTAGAAAAATCTCTTGAATTCTTCTCACATTTTTTCTGAAAAGTGTGGTCACCCTGTGCTCTTTCCTTTATATAAACACTCTGTTTCCTCAAATTGTTGGTACCAATGATAAATGTTCTTTGGCATCTGCAGATCAATACCAAAATGCTGTTGAAATACATGGCAATAATGGATTCAGTCTTGCGGAACTGCAGAACGCAAAACACCTTGTATTGCGAGGTCACCATCTTGCGAATGACTGAGGCTAGGGGCTGTCTGTGCACTGGGAGAGGCATCTGGCGGTAATTATTTGAAACTCTATGGCCTGCCTTTTCAAGTGGTAAGAGTTTCATTCATGGACGGTTTGTATTTGCAGAGATATAGAGATTTCAAATTGGGTCCATCTTTTCAAATGGAATTTCCTAATGAAACCCATACTGTATAGTGGGCTGTGGGGTCCAGCTGTTAGGAAAATACAGCTTCCAGCCTGTGGAAGTTGAAGCTTCTCAAAAGCTGAAGACTTATTTACATCGCCAATTGTGCGATTGACAATTAACATAAACCTAAAACACTAAGCATTTTGCATCCATGACAGATCTAAGACTATCAGTTACTCTAAAATCTTACCAACCAACTTCTTCTCATTTTCTTCCAGAGTTTTATCAGCGGCCAATATGGTGGATTCTATACTTTCCTTTTCCTTAAGGTAATCGTTCAAGACCTCCAGAGACTATGAAGAAGTGAAAGTGATGTAGATATGTTAAAGATAATTCTTAAATACAGGCTGCCACTTTAACAAAGCTCTGCTACATATGAATGCATCACATTTAATTTATTGCCTTATTGTAGCCTTAGGAGCCAGGTCAGCAGTTGGAAACAAGAAAAGCTTTTGGCTTATCTCAGATCTATCACACAATGAAGACAACATACTCAAGAATTATAAAAATGTTAGGAGGCGACTAATGTGGCGACCATTTCAGGTCAAGTACAGCAATATGGAAAATGAAATGAGCAAGATTGGAAAGCAGGATCGAATCAAGGCTAGTGGAGGCCACTTGGCATGGAATGTAATATTGTTTGCATTTAGGGTTTAACCACTTAGTGACGGCCCCATCGGGATTCTACGTCCTGGCCTGCTGGGCTTAATTCCTAGAGGACGTAGAAATATGTATCCTCTAGGAATGTAAGCCCCGCAAGCTCAGGACGTGATAGCTTCATGCTGCCGGTTACCGGAGGTAGCCGACAGCATGGAGCTGTCATCCCGGGCCACAGGACCCCACCCCCGGTCACGCGATCGCTGGTATCCACCGGATACCGGCGATCGCGGTAAAGTTAACAAAAAGTACATAAAAGTTAAAGTTTCAGCTCCCATTACGGATCGGATCTGTAAGGGGAGCTGAGAGTACTCACCTCCGCTCCAGCGCGCTGTCTGGCATCTTTGTTCTTCACCTCGACCCTCCTCCGGCGTTTGCGCATGCGCGCCAGACGCATTACGTCACGTGCATGCGCAGAGAGCCGGGAGGCCCAGAAAATTCAAAAACTCCCTGCTCCCGGCTAGTATGAGTAGCCGAGAGCAGGGAGCTGTCACCAGGAGCCACTGTATGCGGTTCCCGGTCACATGATCGCTGCTATCCAATGGATAGCAGCGATCATGTAAAAGTTTAAAAAGAGTTTAAAAAGTGAAAAAAAAAAGAAAAAAAGTTTGTTTTATCTCCCCTCATGGATCATATCCATGAGGGGAGATGAAATTAGGTACCTAAAGCCCCCAGATTTATACGCGGACCTTGCCTGGCTTTTGCACACGCGTCCGCCGCCAAAATGGCGGATGCAGGCGCAAAAGCCGCAGATTGGCGGGGTAATTTAAAATCTCCCCGCACCTGGCTACTAAATGTAGCCAAGAGCCTGGAGATTTCATGGCGTGCCATGGTACGCTTTTCACAGATCACATAAAGGTTAAAAAAAGCTCAATTTTCATGGATCGAATCCGTAAGGGGAGGTGAAATTACTTAAATAAGGCCACCGGTGAGGTCCCCTGACGGGATCCTTATCCGCGGACCTTTCCCCAGTTTTGGCGCATGCGCAGAAGCTGGGGAGGGCAAGAGGAAATTTAAAACCTCCTTGCTCCTGGCTACTAAAGGTAGCCAAAAGCTTGGAGATGTCATGGGGGGGCCGCGGTGAGCGTCTTCGGTCATGTGATCGCCATTATCCATTGGATAATGGCGATCACGTAAAAGTTAAAAGACAGTTAAAGTTTGACGCTCCATTCAGTTTGGGCCTCGTTGTGCATCCAGACAGAAGATTAGGGCCACAATGGGTATGTTTCTGAACGTGGGACAAATGGGGGTATCCATTTTGGGGTGAAAGTTTTTATTCCTATGTATGCTGTACAAAAAAAAACTATTTTTAAAATGACATAATTGCCAAAAAAACAAAAATCATACTTTTTTCCTTCTGCTTTGCTTTGATTCATTTAAAAACGGTGGAGTCAAAATACGTAGTACACAGCTAGATGAATGCGTTAAGGGGTGGAGTTTTTATTATGTGGTCATTTGTGGGGCTTCTCTATCGTTTTGACCTCTCAAGGGGTCTACAAGTGTGCAATGGGGCCTAAAACGCCTTCAAGCAAAATGTCTCTTCTGAGAACCACCCGCTGCTCCTTTCGGTTAGGGCCCCCTTGTGCATACGGACAGAAGATAAGGGCCACAATGGGTATGTTTCTGAACATGGGACAAACGGGGGTATCCATTTTTTGGTGAAAGCCTCCATTCATATGTCTGCTGTCCAAAAAAACTGTTTTTAAAATTACATAATTGATTAAAAAAAAACAAAAATCATAATTTTTTACTTCTTTTTTGCTTTGACTCATTCAAAAACTGTTGGGTCAAAATATGCAGTACACCCCTAAATTAATGCGCTAAGAGGTCTAGTTTCCAAAATGAGGTCATTTGTGGGGATCCTCCGCGTTTTGGCCGCTCAAGGGGTCTACAAGTGAGCAATGGGGCCTAAAATGCCTTTAAGCAAAATGTCTGATCTGAAAGCCATCAGCTGCTCCTTTCAGTTTTGGCCCCGTTGTACATAAGGACAGAAGATTAGCGCCACAATGGGTATGTTTCTGAACACAGGACAAACGGGGGTATGCATTTTGAGGTGTAAATCCTCATTTTTATGTGCACTATAGAAAAAAATCCTCTGTTTAAAATTCCGTATTTGCAAAAATATGAAATTTTATTTTTTCTACTCTAAATTGCATTAATTCCTGAAAAGAAACTGTGGGGTCAAAATACTCCTGACCCCCCTCAGTGAATACACTAAGGGGTGTAGTTTTAAAATGGGGTCATTTGTGGGGTTTTCTATAATTCTGACACCCATGAGCCTTTGCAATCTTGACTTGGTGCCGGAAAATAAAGTGTTGCTCAAAATGTAGATAATTAATGTTAAATTTGTACGTCTCCTAAATGGTTAAAAAAAAAACGAAAGTTTTTCAAACATGGGTCCAGAATAAAGTGAACAGATGGAAATATATATCTGAGCAAAAAATTGTACAGTATGTTTGCACATATTTGAAATATTACCGTTGAAAAGGTGAAAAAAATGACAATTTAAATTTTTTTTTCCCAATATTGGTACTTTTAATAAATATACACAAATTATATCGATCTATTTTTACAACCTAAATTAAGTACAACATGTGGCGAAAAAACAATGTCAGAATCACTTGGATATGCAAAACCTTCACGGAGTTATGTTAAGTGACACACGTCAGATTTCCAAAATTTGGCTCCGTCACTAAGGCGCAAACAGGGTTGATCACTAAGGGGTTAAATATTTTCCCTTCAAAATCTTGCTACTGGGAATGGCTGGAGAAATTGACACATATTTAGGGCATATTCACATGGGCGATATTTCCACGTAAATTCCATCCGATTACGATATGGATGGAACTCACATGGGAAACGAATCTAGTCATTTCAATGGGTTCATGCGTAGAAGCGATTTTTCACTTGGAACTATGGTCTAAATTTGAAAACTCGCTCCATATCCTATTCTTGTGTGAGTCTCACATAAAAATAGGATATATAATGTGCACTGTACTGTACCTCGGACAGCACATGGGGAGTCCATGCACTGTGCGATGCAAGTTGCACAAGAGAATCTGAATTGTGTAAACAGACTTTCTCTGATTTTTTAAAAAATTTTTTTAAAGGGAATGGTGACCTCTGTTGCTCATGCTAAATGGAAGAGTAGAAAGGTAGCAAAGTTCAGTTCTGCATACCTTTAACCCCTTGCCGTTGGCCTTCAGATAATCAGCCTCCAATGTTTTCTTCTCTTCAGTGAACAACTTGTATCCACCGGGCACAGCATACTTCCCTTCTTTTATTCCTTTCTCCATTGCAGCACTGAGCTCCTGGAGTAATGCTCTGCACTTTCTCATAGATGCTTCTTCATTTTGCTGTTGATACGCTGCCTTTTTTTGATCTATGTGTTCCTACAGAAGAATAGTATTAAAGAACACCTGTCAAAAAATAAATAGAAACTGTGTTCTGTTGGTCAACCCCTAGCCATATTCCCTACATATGCAATGTGATACAAATGTAATAGAACACTTCCCTTGCATCGATAAATAAATAACTAGCCACATCAATCCTAATAAAATCAACTTTTTGGTGAGGCTCTTGAAAGCGGGACCCACAGCGATCAGATGATAACCAGAGCAGCTATGAAATTACTGGGGTTGCCTGTGATCACTGTACTTACTAGTAGCTTGTCCTGGTATTCTTGATTTTCATCCCTGAAAGAAAGTTTCATAAAGACTTCCAGTGCTTCTGAGTGACATTTCTTTTCCAGGTTAAAAAACTCCTCTTGTGTCTCCGTTGGAAATTTGCTTACAATTTCATCCATCAACTTGTCATACTTAGATAAAGCTTCTTGTACGGCTCGAGAGTTCTCAGCTTTTGACAGCCCAAGAACTGCATTTTCTATAGAAGGGATAGAACCGCTACGAATTGACTCTACGTAGGAGATGGCAATGTCTCCGAGACCTAATGATATAGAATTGTGAGAATGAGACCATTTGAGTGCAGAAGATGATGTAGACAAATGCTAAATCATAGAGGACTTACCTCTCCCGGTCATCTGGTGGCCACCTGGTAGGGTTTTAACTGGACTCTCCTTATAAATGTAGTTACAGAATTTCTTTGACTGTTGTACAAAGGCAGGCTCTAATTGAGACTGGTTCATATCATCTAGGTTTTGGAGATTCATCGTGGATGCCGGCCGATCAAACACAAAACATTTGTGTGAATGAAAGAAATCTCTAATACACTCCCGAGGTTGGTTATAACTTAGCACTGCTGTACTCCTGCCTAGAAATAGATTATTGGAGTTAATTTACATTTGCACTTTTATATATGAACCATCAAGTTTTGATGCATAGCTGCAGATGGCAGAGAAGTAGCAGTAGCACCCTGGTCCTACTGCCTGGGGGGCCCAGAGGCTGCTCTGACACATAAGATTATGTGCTGCATGGTAGATGGGGGATCCTATTACATATTTTGCACTGTATCTCTTATCAATTTCAAGACTGAGCATCAATATAATGCCTTACTCCTGTCTTAAAATCTATTTTCCCACTTTTGCTTGTAGATAAAAGAAATACTTTTCCTTGAAAAAGCCAACTGTTATAGTCAACACCTCTAAATAAATTCAGAAACTGCATGCAGTAAATGCTGTGGTTTCGCGGTAGATGAAGGTGAAGTATATGGTTTTTATATGCTTCACCTTTACTTGCCTTAAAACAGTTGGCATAAACTGAGTTTGTTTTGTGTTTAACAGTTCATGACTATTTCTAAATAACTGTAGTTCAAGCGCAACATGTGAAAATATCCTTAAAGTGTATCTGAGTTTTCAACAGACATGTCAGTAGTGGAGACAGATCCTTCTCCATTTGTTTGCCAGTGTAACATGTATACCTCTCTTTAGCTTCAATGCGTTTTGCAGATACTCATCCTCAGTGATATCATTTCCATCAACTTTCAGTTGTAGAATAAAATCTCGAACACACCACACAAATGATGGGAAAGTTCTCTTGAACTCGGATGCATCATCTTCTAAATCGTTCTGTTGCTCAGTTGACTTCACGTTTATCCTATCAGCAAGTTCTGTGACATAACTACGAGAAGTTAAGGGATTTTAGTTCTCCTGGAAATAGTTATTTTTCCTTTCCAAAATGTGGAAAGACATTCTGTGCAGTGAAATTAAAAAGTGCGACAATAATCGCAAAAAAGTCTCTCTGCTCCAGACCCAAAGAGGGTTTTGGGTTGAGTGAATATGGAAAAGGTACAAAATATTACTCAGTTTTGCACTTCAATGTGATCCAGTAGAAGGGACGATTTGGGGATTTGTCCAATCGTTCATTTTATTGAATCATGTTGAAGTGCAAAAGTGAGAAAACAAACTTGGAGATTACTGGCAGATTTTTATAAAAGCTGAAAAAAAAATTATATGATGACACAAGCTAGAAAAATATTGCCACCCGAATACTTAGCTCACTTACATATTTCATGAGAGGAATATATTGCCTTCAAGAAGAAATGTTTGCCTATGTAGGTCTCCGGATTTAGCAGAGAACCCTGAATTGGGTCTCATAATTGCTTAAGGGGTCATCCGGCTAAAAAAAGCATAGTCAGATACTCTATATTTTCAATTCTTAGTTAAAATACTGGGTCCCCCACTCAGAAAACATAATAGTTAGCCAAAATGAACAGATGTACCAAAAGCATCTTTTTGTCTGTGTATTACATGGACAGCCCATTGGTTTCAGTAAGTACTGTGTAATGCTTATATTTCCCATTGGTGGCGCTGCAGGAGACCTGGACACATGTTTCTGGGTTCTGGATTACAGCTGACTGCTGTTTCTTGCATTGCATACTCTGCAATTGTAACAGGGGGTACAGGTATAGGTTTGAGCTCCCAATCGCCTGTTATTACAAGACTTGTACTTTTGAGCTGAATCCACTGATGCTGTGGATTTTCCTATCATGTTCTACATAAAACCTTATGAGTTTTAGAGCACTTGATACCTCTAATATATAGTAATATGACCCCCATTGAGCTCTTGTGAAGGATACTGGAGTTGATCCATGGCCTGCTGGTCAATTGTCCCCATACTGTTATATACCAGAGTGCTGCTAAGAAGAACAGTAAGGGCAAAAATCCAGGAATCATTCTGGCTGTTTCCCTGAAATACAATAAAGCATTTTTTTACAGCACGTTACATTTGATATCAGTTTTATACAACTGAGGAAATATTTCCACTGACCTTCTCCACATCACCCAGGCCTTCTGTATCCAGCAGCACCAGGGTGTGCTCACGTTTTATAGGGTGAGGAACACACCACATCCAGATACCTTTAGTCTTGGACTGGACAGTCGATCCCAATGAAAAGCCTGTTGAATAAGACATGTGTAGATAGGAATGGGTTTCCCATAATCACTGGTAATGATGGCTATGAACAGAAAATGATGGAGGTGCCGGAAGTAAGAAGGGTGCAAATCAATAATAGTATATACTCCCTCAAATATACTATCCTGTTTATGAGTCTCATACTTTTCTGTGGGCATAGTGTGTATCAGCGTTTCCCCAGAGTATCTGTTAGGTGGTTGCCCAAACTGGACATCTTTATTCTACAGAGTTCCCCTGAATATTATACATCATAGAAATAAACAAGAGTACCATGAAGTAGGAGCAGCCACAAAAAACTTTGCATGTTGCAATACAGGTTTACTTATGCTGAAAAAATTCTGAACAATGCTGAGGACATCGTAATAAGAGTGGAAAGACATATAATGGGGGTAATATAATAGGCTTAACAGTATTTTGTAAAGTACCCTATTAGTGCATGTGGACGACATAGACAAAAGCCTCCATAAGTCAGAACTGTCAACGATCAGAAATGTTACTGGGGTCCACCTATACTTTTACTACAGAAATGTTACTGGGGTCTGCCTATACTTCTACTACAAAAATATTACAGGGGTCTGCCTATACTTTTACTACAGAAATGTTACAGGGGTCTGCCTATACTTTTACTACAGAAATGTTACTAGGGTCCGCCTATACTTTTACTACAGAAATGTTACTGGGGTCGGCATATACTTCTGCTACAGAAATATTACAGGGATCTGCCTATACTTTTACTACAGAAATGTTACTGGGTTCTGCCTATACTTGTGCTACAGAAATGTTACAGGGGTCTGCCTATCCTTCTGCTACAGGAATTTTACAGGGGTCTGCCTATACCTTTGCTACAGGAATGTTACAGGAGTCTGCCTATACCTTTGCTACAGAAATGTTACTGGGGTCTGCCTATACTATGGGTGCACAAAGACTTCCCATCGCGGTGTTTTACCTATTTGGCACAAATACACTAACTGACTAGGGCAGAAATGTGGGCCGAGGCCAAGGTCCTTGGTGGGGTGAAACTCTCCCATGTTTGGGCACTCTGATTCCTTCCTGTGTAATACCATCTTTGTGCACTGACAGCATAGGCGAGCCCAAGGAACTCAAAGACTTCCCCTAGCGGTGTTGAGCTATCTGTGTGGGGACACATGGATTTCCCATTGCTATGTAACTCAGGGCACCTTGGGTCACACAAGGTGGAGGCTGGGACCAAGCCTGACCCAGGGCCTGCTCACATACTTCCCACACAGACTATAGCAGGTCCTGGTCATGATTTCTTGGCCTTGTAATGCCACCTCCTCCTCCTGCTTGGGGTCAGGGGATCAGCACTGGGCAACATGCATTTTCTCTTGTGTTACCACAGTTATCTGAGACACTGGTTTGGGCCAAACAAGAGGAGCGTTACTGCATTAATGAGACGTTCACTGCTGTACTAGCATCGGAGTCCACTTTATGCCCGCAATTGCTGAGGTGTGGGCAGAGGCCTATGTCCTGGGGGAAATGCAACTGCACCAGGACCGTGGAACTTCTTCCTGGTTCATCCAGTCTTTGGAGCGATAAAAACAACCGGAACAAATTTAATGAGACCTTCACTGCTGTACTAGCATTGGAGTCCGCTTTATGCCCACGAATGCGGAGGGTGTGGGCAGAGGCCTATGTCCTGGGGGAAATGCAACTGCACCAGGTTTGGCCCATGGAACTTCTTCCTGGTTCATCCAGTCTTTGGAACGATGAAAGCAACCGCAACAAATTTAATGAGACCTTCACTGCTGTACTAGCATCAGAGTCCGCTTCATGCCCACGATTGATGAGGGTGTGTGCAGAGGCCGAGGTCCTCAGTGGAGTGAAAGTCTGCCATGTTTGGGCACTGTAATTGGTTAATGTTTAATACTTTTCTTGGGTTTCATGGGCTCGCCTATGCTGTAGGTGCACAAAGATTTCCCGTTGCGGTGTTTTAGCTATCTGGCACAAATACACTGAATGACTTGGGTAGGGCACAGACGGCTTTCCTAGCGCGTTGTTCAGCTATCTGACACCTACACAGAATGAACTGTGTGGGGACACATGGATTTCTCATTGCTATGTAACTCACGGCAGCTTGGGTCACACAAGGTGGAGGCTGGTACGTCAATCTATCATCAATTCTCAACAGCATTGTGGGTTATCACCCACACTTTCAAAGAGGGTCGCTGCCTGGCCCTGCCAACCCTCTGCAATGTGAGCCTCCGGTTCCTCCTCATCCAGTACGCACTTATAAATAAACATGAGGGTGGTGTGGCTATGAAGCGAACGTGTGGCATGAGGGCAGCTGAAGGCAGAGCAGGGAAACTTTTATGTGCGCTGTGGGCACACGGTCGTACGGGGGGTTGGACAGTAATGCCAGCATGTATACACAGGAGAAGAGGCAGCGGGGTCACCCGCAAGCAGTGATTGTCCTTGGTTGGAGATAGCGTGGTGCTTTGGCTAAGATGGGCCAGCGCGTGTGCCTTGCTAATGAGGGTTTGTCCGAAGTAAATTGTTAGGGGGGTGACGCCAGACTCTTGCCCCCATTTTGGCTTAATAGTGGGACCTCGGTGCCTCAGATGCAGCCATGTATGCTGCCCCTGCCCTTCCCTATCCGTTTCTGTGGTGTTTCCATGACTTTCAGATCTTTTCTGGTGTTTGAGAAGTCATCAGCTATGCGGAGCATCGGTCCCATACAAAAATGCTCGAGTCGCCCATTGACTTCAATGGGGTTCGTTACTCGAAACGAGCTCTCGAGCATCGCGGAAAGTTCGACTCGAGTACCGAGCACCCGAGCATTTTGGTGCTCACTCATCTCTACCCTTAACCTTAATAACTGGGAAAATGTCCTCAGAAACAACAGCATAGACAATAAATGGGAAATGTTTAAAAACATCTTAAATACTTACTGTGAGAGGTCCATACCTTACAGGAATAATTATTTAAATAGTAGAGATAAATATTGAAAGTGTTGGACCTTTAATAAATAATGTGGGAAAAATATAGAGTGTGATGAGCAGAAAGCAAATCTATTAAATAGTTTTTTTCTTCAGTGTATTCATAGAGAAAAACAATATATCAGATAAGATGCAGAGGGATAAAGTAAACTCTCCACTAAATGTCACTGGTTTAACCCTTAAAAATTAAAATAGATAAGGTTTTTGGGGAATTAAGTATTGTGATAGACAGAACGTTGTTTATTATATTTAAGGACTCAATAGTGATGGGGTCTGTTCCACTGGATTGGCGCATCGCCAATGTGGTGCCAATATTCAAAAAGGGGTCAAAAAGTAAACTTGGAAACTACATGCCTGCAAGTTTTACTTCTATTGTGGGTAAAATGTTTGAAGGGTTTCTAAGAGATGCTATCCTTGAGTACTTCAAGGAAAATAGATGTATAACGCCATACCAGCATGGGTTTATGAGGGGTTGCTCTGGTCAAACCAATCTGATCAGCTTCTATAAGGAGGCAAGTTCTAGACTGGACCAGGGAGAGTCATTGGATTTTATGTATCTGGTGCTTTCCAAAGTGTTTGATACTGTGCCACATAAAAGGTCAGTAGAAAAAATAAGAATGCTTGGTCTGGTTGAGAATGTGTGTAAGTAGGTAAGTAACTGGCTCATTGATAGAAAGCAGAGGGTGGTTGTAAGTGGTACATACTCTGATTGGGTCACTGTTACTAGTAGAGTATCACAGGGGGCAGTATTTAGTACTATTCTTTTTAATTTATTAATTAATATCCTGGTAGAAGAATTGTACAGTAAAATAGCAATATTTGCAGATGAAACAAAACAATGAACACAATAACTGTCAATTCTGACCGCAGCATTTAAAGTGTTAACAGCACCGATGAGCGACGCAGCGTGTCGGAGCTGCTGCACCCAGGTGTCGGCTGTAAGAAACAGATAGCACCCAACATTGTATGGAGCAGTATTCATCTGTGATCCCCCTCCAAACAAGTATTTGTTCTGACATACAAAAAATGCACTTACGAACAGCTTTCTGGGAACGGAACCTGTTTGCAAGTAGGGGATTATCTAAACATGCTCCCAGTCTTTGTGATAAAGTGCAGACTTCAACCTGGGATATTTGCCTTTTTAAAAAAAAGTAGTGTATTTGTCCTGCAACCCATTTGTTTGTTTTTCACATTTTATGAAGTGTCAAATTATTATATTATGGTCATTATCACCAAGGTTTTAACAAACAGTGACATTTCCAACAAGCTCATACATAAAAAAATACCCTTTCTCCTTCCCAATTTTCATTACCTTGCTGAATTAGTGTATATGTTGCAGCATACTGGTCGCAATTAGGAAGTGGAGCCAGGGTGACATAAATATGTAAGCCCCAGCCCACGTGACTGTGCCTTCGGAACATATGGCCTGTAACTTGGCACTAGTCACCAATAAGTGCCTTCTTTCTATCACTACAGAAGATCCCTGAGGTGTCGTTTATCGGAAATCCCTCAGCGTATAATGTGCCCTTTTTCACAACCCTGCTGGTTCATCTCCTGTGGTGTATGGACTGACTGGCCAACAGGCAAGTGATTCCACTAGCCAACCAATCAGCCAACCAAAAAGACTGTCGTACATGTGCCTTGTACAAATGTAATATCATGACCCTGAATATTGGCAGCCCAATCATGTGAGCAGTTTAGTCATGTCTTGGTAACATCAACTAAATCACTGTGTTCTCATGCCCCAATTTGCTTGCCAGAATTCTGGCCTTCATTAACATGCACTTTAAGTTAAAGGTATGTCATTTCTTGAAATTTTGTGATTTAATTGGAGTAATAGAAATTTTCCTCTGAGTAACTATTGGTGGTCTTCTACAATATAGTTAGACTTCTCACCATTTTTGCGTCCTGCCAGTATGTTCATTAGATAAGACTTCCCAGTTCGGTACTTCCCAACTATGGCCACGACAACCACCTTCTGGGTAAAGCGGGATAAGATATCCAGTGCATCCTTATTAACTTGTAGTGTTCCATCTTCATGGTTCTCTATTAAACACACTGGATTGTCCATTTTATAAAGTCTGTAATTTAAAAAATATGAGATGAAAATATTACATCTAATGTAGCAGTAGACGTAGTAAGATTACAGTTGGTCTCTCAGATAGTTAACCACTGCTGAGTGCGTTCCACTACTGACTGCCAAGATAGTGGCCATAGAAGTTATCAACTGGTTTCTATGAATATCTATTTTATTGCCTGAAAAACACTCAGTACTCACTTTATTTGTTTTTTTCTATTCATGAATCAAGATAAACAAAATAAAAGGGAACTTGTCACGGGGTTCATGCTGCCCAAATCCATGGGCAGCTTGAACCCAGGACAGATCTGCACATTTGCCCCCATGTTTCACAATTAACACACTTTTAAGTTTGCATGTTTGACTCAGAAATGGAGCTTTTGAGTCAAAAGGATGGGCCATGCAGACCTCTCCCCATCTCCAGCCTGTTGACTGACAGCTCTTTTCCTATACACAAGCAGGGAGAGTAGGGCTTGTACACTCCATCCACCCATCAGTCTCAAGCATTTCAATTAAGCTACACAAGTTACGTACCCGTCTGAAACCAATGGCCACCGGCATGTGGTGGATGGATCTACAAGTTTGATCAAAATTTGAATTAAGAACCTTGCATTTTTATGTGGTTAGTGTATGTGTATATATATATATATATATATATATATATATATATATATATATATATATATATATATATATACACATACATATATATATATACACACATACATATATACATACATATATACATATATATATATATATATATATATATATATATATACAGTATATATTTAAATCAGTTATGCTTTTTTACTCAGATATTAAATGTGAATGAGTGCTCAAGCACGGATTTCTATAACTATAGTAAGTGACACCACTTTTTTGTACTCAGCACCAGTACTTTGGTCCTTCATGCTCATCTCTACATACTCTTCCCCTCTTCCTGACACTCCTAATACCCTTTCCATAGTAATAGTGCCCACTTTTGTGCACAAAGAGTACTGGCGCCCTCACACCAGGATAATTCCCCCCATGGTGCCCACTGTAAAAAACAATCTTAGTGCTTTACAGTAATAATTCCCTCCTTTTGGCCCCCACACTGTAATATTTCTTCTTTGTGCCCCCTTTACAAGGTAGTAATGCCCACTTCATGTCTGGGATAAGTAATAGAGCCCCCTCTGTGCCTCCACAAAGTAGTAAAAAACCCTTCATGACCCCAATAAGTAACATAATCATCTCCATGCCCATATAAAATCATAGAGACCCTTCTATTCCCGGAGCAAAATAATACAGTCTCCTCTGTGTCCTATCAATATAATATTGTCCCCACTTTAATATGTAGAAGCTGAACAAACCATATAGTGCAAAATATTTGATAAATCCCTACTGCAAAAAAGTTTTCAGCCCAAAATGCATTTATTGCATTTAAGTTATGTAAAACTGCCCTCCAATTTGTTGAGAGCTTTTAACTTAAGGTGACTACCCGCTAGCGTTTTTTTTTTCCGCTGCGAATTTGCTGTGTTTTTTTCTTCCAATTGTCAATGGGACTTTCTAATGTTAAAAACGCAGAGTTGCGTTGCGTTTTTAACATTAGGAAGTCCCATAGGTATCTGGAAAAAAAAAAACAGCGAATTCGCAGCAGAAAAAAAGCGCTAGCGGATAGTCACCCTAAGGTTGCTATTTTACAAAAGAGCAGTACATAATAAAAATGACTGTAAGCATCGTTACCTTTCGGAGATCTTCTCCTGGATTGTGATCTTCTGCACATCAATATCCTATTTATATTCTGTAAAATGAAAGTAAGTATAGATGACTTTAGAAGGTTGACGACCCAGTGATTACATGTCACTGACCAAAAATAATCCTTGGCTATGTATCCTGCTGACTCACTACTCACTGAGAGGAAAATGACAAAAAAAAAAAACTTTTATTACGTATATTGTTTAAAACTTCCCAATTATAACATTCCCACAAATAAAACCAAAACACAAATATAAGGAATCCTGAGACACTATATCTTCGAACTCTGACCCTGGATTACTCTTCTCTTAAGGCTGGTTTACACGGGCCGATGATTGCTGAAAGATCGCTCAAGCGACAGTTTGAGTGACAGCTTTGAGGGATCATTTTGCACAAACTATTAAGTAGCTACTCATCTACTTAAGAGCAATTAAGTGTGCAAATGAAGCCTTCACTGAATGCAGTTAATAGCCCAAGGGCTCTTATCTGCATTCAGATCCTTTGTTCTCCACAGGGAAACAATGCTATCAGCATTCCCTGTGGAGAACTGCTGATAAGGCTGACCAATGATTTTTAGTTTGGACTGAATTTAACGATCAGCTACCAGTGACCGAAAAGCGCATGATGGGCGCACATTCAGACGCAACGATTAGCGCTAAAATGGTCGCCTTTTAGAGATTTTTTTTTGCGATCATCGGCTGGTGTAAATGGGCCTTTAATCCCCATTTGCACTGATAGATGATTGCTCAAAAGTCACTCAAACGATAGTTTGAGCGACAGTTTTGAGCGATCATCTTTATATACTTTATAGTAGCTAATTAGCTACTGTAGAATATGCAAGCGGAGCAGGACACCTCCGCATCCACCAATAGAACAATACAGCTGACTTGTATATGCAAACAGCTGTAGTGTTCTCCAGTCTGACTGCCAGTGTCCCCGCTGTGAAATCACAGCAGGACACAGGCAGAGACAATCTTATCAGTGCAGCAGGCTGATAACAGCCTGCTCCACTGATAACAGCTGATTGCTCAATTCTGGCAAGCTAGAATTTAGCAATCAGCGACTCGTGCACAAAAACGGCACAATGTTCCTGCATTTAGACAGAATGAGAATCACTCAAAAGACTGCCTTGAGCAATTTTTGAGCAATTCTCGTTATGTCTAAAAGGCCTTTACACCTCAGATGAATGCAACGTCATCGCACTGATAAGGGCACCCCCGTGCAGGAACCTGTCCCTGTCAAACACTCTATTGTGCCCTGATATTCCAATAAGCTATTTGGGTAAAATCAATAACAAACTGATTCATTTGGTATCCACTATCTGTCTGATTCTGTCTGATTCCTAGAGTTTTACCAAAATATGCCCACCCCAATCAGTATGCATACAGAAAGCCATACAGTCTTTTAAAGATAATGGCTAGATCACTAATCCAATTATATATAGTCTTCATAAACCCCCCAAAAATGCCTAGTTAAAAATCCTATCTACACATAAAGATGGATAAACTGAACTAGGCTCACTTGTATGTATATATATATACACCCTGTTTCTCCAAAAATAAGCCCTCGCCTAATTTTTGGAGAGACTTAAAATATAAGCCCTACCCCCAAAATAAGCCCTAGTTACACTATATAAAAAAAGAATACATTACATAGCAGGCTCAGTCCAGATCTCCCACTGCCCTCTACTGGTTTGGCTCGATTCCTACAGTCCTCAGCCACGCATACATCATTTCTTCCTGTGTACAGCATTCATAAATCCCACCTCCAATAAGCGATAGCTGTAATTGGTTCTTCAACTGCTCCTAAGCCAATCAATGCAGTGCTGGATGAACCAATGTGATGGCTGTGATTGGCCACAGCTCAGCCAATTCATAAATCCCACCTCTACAATGCCATGGCTGTTGTTTGGTTTTTCCAGCGCTGCTCAGCCAATCAATACAGTGCAGAATAAACCAATCACAGCCATCACATTGGTTCATCCAGCACTGCATTGATTGGCTGAGCAGCTGTCGAAGAACCAATCGCAGCCATCGCTTCCTGGAGGCGGGATCTATGAATATCGTAACCAGGAAGTGATATTGTATGAGCTTCCGAAGACTGCAGGAAGCGCATCGGAGCTGTGGCGAGCAGCAGGAGGGACTTGGATCGAGTCTGCTAGGTAAGCATAATAAGACATCCCCTGAAAATAAGACCTAGTGCCTCTTTGGGGGCAAAAATTAATATAAGACTAATATAGCTTTATAAATATAATCCAACAAATAGATATTAATTCTTAAGATGTTTCTATCAGATCACGTCCACAAGCCCCATAGATGTCCATACAATGTATACATATACTTTTCACTATTCCACAAAGGCTGCTCCAGCATACCTATATAAACAAATATGATCTATAACTCACACTCTTCCATTGTTGTAGGTAAGATTCGAAAGATATATATTCATATTTCAGATACCCCCACCAGATCACATCCACCACAATAGCACATGCATAGGTCTCAATAATCATGTGAAAACAAAGTGCTGCGGAATATATTGGCGCTATACAAATAGTTTATTATTATTACAAGAGATCCCAGCTCATACTTTATGGTTATGATAAGTATAGTTCGACAGGTGACTATTGATATCTCAGGTATCCCTATCAGCTCATACCCACCACAAAGATACATGCATATGCTTCAAAAGATCCTCATAGTTTATTCCGGATAGTTATGTAAACCAATGCAGATTCTTATCCGCTTTATGATTGTCCCTTTAGGAAGGATTATGTAGAATGATAAACCCACCTACTGGATATTTAACCAAACAAACAGGGAAATGCATATACAAAAGCGTACAGATCTGAATGCTGCATCTAGTTTTAATATATATCACCATCTCCTTGTTTATCCTAATTCATATACATTGTAAATTTCTCCTTTCCCAACACATTTCCCTTTCTTCAAGCTCATCAGGAGACAATCAGAATTATAATAAACAACACTGGGGTATTCAGATAGATAACTCCCAGAAAACTGACCACTTGAAGGGAGGCTCTAGAACTAGGGTGGCCTAAAACACTCAACTTTCAACTACAAAGCAAGACACCCTCTAATTTTTTACCTTTTAACAAACTTTTATTTGGGGCAGAGTTTCAGGTTCTTATGTCTACAACAAGGTTGTGCACAAAAATCATGAATTTTCAGACTTTTTACTAATGACGAAGAAGAAAAACAATGGTTGCTTCAAGTCACGGAAGCAAATCACAAGGCTATCCTAACACAGATTACGGTCTGCGGCCCAGTCCTTAAGCGCTGACTGACAAGTATTTGTGTCGTAATTTTGATTATTTTCATATATATGGAGGTATTTTTGTAGGAACAGCACAAATGTGTAGATTGTCGGACAAATGCCATTGGCAATACTTAATGTTTTAACCCCTTGAGCTCCACTGCCCATAGCGATATAGCCTGGAAGATTTCCGCGCTATGTATTACTAGGGGAGCTGCAGAGCACAATGCCATAAGCTGTGGCAGTGTGCTCTGCCTGCACAGACCCACACAGAGCAGTTCAGGATTTTGAAATAAGAAGCAGGGAGATATTGCCGATCTGCCGGCAATCTCCCACTTTTAATTCCAAACTCCTGCACTAGTTTGTTTACAGTTGCCATAGAGACCATTGGCTTGTCAGAAGCAAGCCGATGATCTCTGTGGTAGGGAGAGCTGGTGCTGGGCTGTCAGAGAATAGCCAGGCACCAGCTCTTAGAACAGAGATCAGAGAAAACCTCCGATCTCTGCTGTGTTAACCCTTTAAATGCTGCAGTCTATGTGACTGCAGCATGTAAAGGGCTGTCACCATTGGATCCCCGGAATGTGATCAGGGAGTCCTGATGGGTCTCTGGAAGTCCTCTAAAGGGACAAAAATCAAAAACAAAGTTTAAAAAAAAGTTAAAAAATTATTAAAAAAATAAAAAACAAAAACACTTGTCTCCCTTTACTTTGTAAAAAATTAAAATAAAATTACACATGTGGTAACCCTGCATCATAATGACACAGAGAAGGAAGTTAGTACATTATTTAACCCCTTAATGACAGGACCCCTTTTTTTCTCTTTTCCCCTTTTCTTTTTTTCCTCCCCCTGTTTAAAAAATCATAACTCTATTATCTATTCATTGATGTCGCTGTCTGAGGGCTTGTTTTTTGTGGGAAGAGTTGTGTTTTTCAATGGTGCTATTTAAAGTACCATATAATAAAAAACTTTTACAAAATTATAAGTGGAGTAAAATAAAAAAAAAATGACATTCCGACATCTTTCAGTGCGTTTTGTTTCTACGGCACACAAACTGCAATAAAAATGACATGATAACTTTATTTTATGGGTCAGTCCGATTGCTACGATACCGAACTTGTATAGCTTTTTTTTTGCTGTAGTACTTGTATTTTTTTTCACAGACATTTAATTTTTTAAAATTATGTTCTGCTGCATTTTCTGCGCGCAATAACTTTTTTTTTTTCCGTCGATGTACTTGAGCGAGAGCTCATTTTTTGCGGGATGTCCTGTAGTTTACGTTAGTACTAATTTAGAATACATACGACTTTTTGATCGCTTTTTATGGCATTTTTCTGGGAGACAGGGTGACTGAAAAAGTGCATTTGTGGCGTTCTTTATTTTATTTTGGACTACGTTCACCGTGTGGGGTAAATAATGCACTACTTTGATAGATCGGATATTCTTTTATGATTTAGATTTTTTTGTTATAGATATGGCAAAAGGGGGGTGATTTAAACTTTTATTACTTTTTTTTTTTTTTTACGTATGAAAAAGAAAAAAAACTATTACAATATGGTATTGGCATAATCGTACTGGCTTGTAGAATTACTTTAATATATTATTTATACTGCTCAGAGAATGCAGTGAAAAATAAAAATAAAAAACATGCAGAATTACAGATTTTGTTAATCTTGCCACTAGAAAAAATGGAATAAAAAGCTATCAAAATTCTACATGTTCCAAAAGAATTTGATAAATGAAGACTAGAGTTCATCCCGCAAAAAACAAGGCCTTCTAGAGCTCTGGCAATGGAAAAATAAAATGATACGGCTCTTGGAATGTGGCGAAACAAAAGCAAACCTTTAAAGAAAAAAAATGTTTTAAATGTACAAAAATAGCAAAACATAAAAAAACTGTATAAACTTGGTATCGACGGAATCGTGTGACTCAGAGAATAATGTTATCACATTATTTATTCTGCACGCTGAACACCGTAAAAATGAAATCTCCCTACAAATTGTTTTTACAAAAGTTATGCAATACATTATATATACCCAAAAATGATGACATCAAAAGTACAACTTGTCTCGCAAAAAACAAGCCCTCACACGGCTGTGTCAATGGAAAAATGAAAAAGTTATGGCTCTTGGAACAAGACTGCAAAATCAGTTGAAATTAAATGATTAGACCATTTAAAAAACCTGCCCTGGTGGGCAAAAACAGGGTGGTAAGAAACCCGCAACTGAAGGGGTTAAAGTATAGTGGTTCTTTTGCAAAAGCAAATTGGTAATATTAATGCTGTAGCTTGTGGAATTGGAAATCTTTCGTGTAAGCGCCATTTCTCATAATATACACAAGTTTTGAGCAACATCTTGCAGTTGGAATTTATAGATGAAACTTTACCCTAACATTTCTATGAGCTGATATAACAAACTGGGAAGGTGTCTTGCTGTATAGCTGCCACTTTATTTTTTTTGCCATATCTCTATGGGCCTACTCTAGTACCCTCTTGAGCCACCTCTAGCTTGGTTGCAAGATCTGATATGGGTGGGCATGGAGGCCTACAGATTCTGCATGATATTCTGCTGTATATCAGCCCACATTTTCAGTAACTGAGTCTCTAAATTGTGTAAACTCGTAGGCTGTCGAAGATTGTCCCATACATGTTCTATTGGTGATAATTCTGGCGACCGGGATGGTCATGGAAATATGGCAATGTTGTGAAGACATTCCTGTGACACCCTCGCTGTGTGCGGCCAAGCATTTTCCTACTGGAAAATGCATCTTGGAAGCCGCCATGAGTGGAACACATGTGGCTACAGGATGTCCTGAACATATCGCTGAGCTGTCATTATCCCTTGTATCACTACTAGGGGTGACTGACTGTCGGATGTGATGGTCCTCCCAGACCATCACACTAGCAATGGGAGCAGTGTGCTACTACATAGCAAGGGCAAGATTAAGGTGCTCACACCTAGGTCTCCAGACATAAACATGGCCGTCATCAGTGCCTAAACTAAATATGGGTTTATTGCTGAAGACAATCTGCTTCCACTCCATAGCAGTTGAGTTTTGTCGTTCACGACACCACTGCAAATAGAGGCTATGGTGGTTGAATGTCAAAAGCAATACACAGGTGGCAAGTCTGTTTATTTAATCACACCACAACTCTAATCATTTGCATATCTTTCTGAGATGAAACTGCATGCCGAATTTGCAACAAAAGGACAACTTTTTAGGTGCTTGATTTTTTTTTGACAAAGAGTGTAAATAATGTTATGAATACAGAGCCTGGTGTGGCCGGCAGCTGACCCCTGGTGGAAAGACAGGAAAACTAGCCCATGACCAGTATGAAAGATGGGGGTAACCCTGCCTAGAAGCAGGGTAGGTGTCCGAATAAGAACAGCCCCACGGTCTTCCTCTCAGCCCTGACTATCCCTGATGGGATACAGGAGAGAAAAACTGGATGCAGGATGCCCCAAAGACACAGGACAGAGCTGTATAAACCACGGTACCAGGGATGGTGCCGACATCGGATCTGGCAGCAGACAGACGTTCACAAAGGCACAAACAAGGACAGGGACTGTAGTAGACATGATTATTAGTTAGCGTAAAATGTCTATTGATTTGTAATAAACTAGATGTATTACGCAGCTATAGTGATTTAACTCTGTAGAGGCTGATGGCTGCATAATTTCATTATGGTAATTGCTGGACAATGGCATGGTGAAAGATGTGTGTTTTATAACTTTAGCCTAATGTAAAGCTCATCTGCAGCCTCTAAGAGTTAAAGTCACATTCCTATACTGTGTGTTTTAAGTGTATCCATTTTGGGTGTCTTCCCAGCCCTTCCCCCCCACTCTCAACTTCTCAAACAAAGACTGGCTTATACACTGGATGTGGGAGAGGTGGGGAGGGGGGCAGGGAATTCCATATGGCCAACGTATGGGAATCCTACTCGTTACTGAGAGTCATCACTTGTGTCTGATCTGGTCGATGATGTGTGCACACTATACAATTAGGAAGCTACAGAATACCCTGAAACCTGCTGGAGAAAAATATAATCCAGTTCATTTGGCGTTTCCTGGGTTGGCAAGTAGGCTGTGATTTCTTCATTCTGGAAAATACAGAGACTGGCAGATAACACGCAGAATTTAGGCGCCCGAAAATCTACAGAACACGGTAAGATTGCTTTACGTTGATCTACCTGTGTGAGATGACTTCTGCCTGTTTTATCTGCCTATCTCTACTCCAGGCTGCTAACAAATCACTGAAAGACAGGTAATGTAGTTCTGTCTACTCTATTATCACCATGTAACCTGTCTAGGGGTATTCTGTGTGCTGTGAATGTTGTGTTTGAGACGGTTAAAGATTGTGTATACAAGACCAAGAGACAGATTCTGTGAGGTTTAATGTGTAAAAAGGGCGGACTTGGCTGTATAAGCCTTGAGGGAGCGCGCCCGGGGCGTATTCTCCTATGTATGTTAATGATACTTGGAGGGTAGCGCCAGGAAAATAGGCGTATTCACTTGTATGATCGAGCACGGTATATGCTCTCATACATAAGGAGGGATACGCAGGGATTAAAATAGGCGTATTTACCTGTATGATTGAGCACGTTATGTTCTCATATGTGGAAAGGGATACGCGGGGACTGTAGCCGTGTTGTGTGTCGGCCGGATACTCCAGATACTGTTGAGGTCTTGGTCACTGAATATAATCGTCAGTCTTTGTGTATAGTCAAAGGTCTTGTTTAAAGAGTGTGCAGTGTTTGTTACTGGGGATTTTACTGATAGAGAGTGGGCTGTTGCACAGATAAGTGAGATGTATACTTTAAGCCACAGAGAATTCCCCAGTTAACCCATCTGTTCCTTTTGTTTTGTGTTTATAGAGTTAATGTGCATTGTGATTTGCGAGGGAAGAAGAGATAGGTGGAAATTAGTAAAAGAGTTTTACTATGTCCAGAGATTTCAAATAGGATAGAATAAGCAGGCAGAATAGAATACGGCATAGATCTAGGTTGTCCAGGAATTCTAGAGAATGGCGAAAAAAGCAAGCAAAGATAAAGGGCATAGAGCATGTAACTTAGTTGCTGAAAGAAAGAAATGTTGGGTTATAGGCAGATAAGCAGGGGGGCCCTAGCAGACAGAAAGGTGCTTCAGATTGCTAGGAGGTTGTATAATGTAGGAAAGGGATTCACAAGCAGAATTAGGTGGGGAAGGAGGAGAGAGTGTAGTGGGGGATGTGTATTGCCTGTATCATGAACAATGTAATGCCTTTGTGTTGACTACAGCCCATCCCCATAATGGCGGCCACCCTTGCAATGTTTAAAACCCCACATAGTGTGACTCTGCAGCAAGTGTGACGAGACCTGCCCTCATCCTGAAATTACTTTCCCCTATGTGCTCACTTTCAGGGTGTGTGACGTCACTTCCGTCCCTTCCAATCTGGGACAGGACCAAGCCCCGCCCCTTCCTCCTCCAGCAGCCATCTTGCCTCACATGGAAGATCTGTAGCCCCGCCCCTTTCTGCCTCTGGCGGCCATCTTGCTGCACTCGGGAGGCCTACATTCCCCAATGCCACTGTATCCAGTGCTAACATCATGATTGTCTGAAGTAAGGTCCTGTTTGACCAGACTTTGTCACACTCCAAAATGTGGCCACCTTGGATGTGTGATAAGTTCAGGGAAACAAACCGTTGTTCTTTGTGAAGATACAGCTTAGGACATAGTAGATGACTAAGCTGGTTTATAGTGTATAGAAGATTGGAGTTGATGCACAGAGGACAGAGGCTAGAGACTTATGAGCAGGGGACGCCCTCTTATGGTGTGTTCCCAATGGCTCTGTTTTCCGCTGCCTGCTTCTCCAATGGATGTTCAGACAGATGATGTTAAGGAAGGCTCCTACAGGCGGAATAATTTCCCTACAGTCACCCAGCAAACTTTTTTATGCAATTTGCCAAAGTAGTCTTGGTTTTTATGTGAGAAAAAGGGACTTAATTGCTCAGAGTAGGATGTCAATTCATCCACATTTTTTTAGTTTTTTTCCTTATGTCTTTGTATATTCTAGTGTCAGTCTCCACTGAAGCTATAATTTTATTCCGACAGGATGGTAAAAGTTAAACGGTGAAATTCCCTGGATGCCATTTCACTGGGTGACTGTTAATTTTGCTAAATCTAAAGGATATTTTTGCTCAGACTTTGCTGTATACAATGTCACCTTGACCTACAAAGTGCTTGTTTTTGTGCCTCTTGGTTTCCTTTTTCAACGTTGTACTAGTTTGAACCCAACTACTCCTTTTTCAATTGAGTATTCCGGTTCCAAAGGGGGGAGGCATAGGTGATCTAGGTGTTGTAGATCAGCTATTGGGTTTTTTTTAAATAAAAAGGAAATAAATAATTTTGTGCTACAAGATTCTGATCCATGTGAAATAGAACATCAACATGATTATTTAGTACTGATACAGCAAGAAACTGCAGGTATGCAAACAATTACTGGAACCTCTGTTGATAATGCATATGTTGAGCTTTTTGCAGATGGTACCAGGGTGAGGATTAATGACTCCACATCGGATATGCAGTAGTCACACAACAAGATGTCCTAGAAGCAGAAGCTCTGCCTCCGCATGTCTCAGCACAAGAAGCGGAACTGAAGGCCCTCACTGAGGCGTGTAGAGTGGCAAAAGGTAAGACGGCAACCATTTACACTGACTCCTGGTATGCATTTGGCATAGCTCATGATTACGGCCCAATATGGAAGGCCAGACAGTTTTTTTACCTTAGCAGGACAACCAGTTAAGAATGGTGCAGCTGTGCAGAGTCTCATGGAGGCCCTACTACTACTTGGCAGTGGAGAGAGTTCACACCGATTCCTACAATGGAGAAGCGAGAGACGACACCCTCGCCAACAGCACAGCAAAGGCTGCGGCCCTCAAGCCTTGGAAAAAGAAGAAAAGATACTGACAGCATGAGTTAATGGCAAAAACTTGGACATTGACAAAATTTGGACTTTGATATGCTAAAGACTTTACAGTTACAAGCCAGCAAGGAAGGAAAGGATAAATGGACTAAAATGGGAGCAGCAGAAACAGGACAACGTATGGTCAACAGTCAACAGCACTTGCCTACCACAGTTCCTGTATCCCATGATGGCCCAGCTGACACACAGAAAGACGCACCTAGTAAAGCAGCAATGACGACGAAGCTTGAATGAGGACGGGCGACTCCTGGGTTCCCTGTAGCTGCTGCATCATTTGTCCAGTTTAGCATGATCTATGCCATAGGTGAGTCAGGACAGAAGGGAAAATGTGCCCAAAAGACGCTTGCCTAGACCACTCTACCCATTTCAGGG
Source organism: Eleutherodactylus coqui (assembly GCF_035609145.1). Classification (NCBI taxonomy): domain Eukaryota; kingdom Metazoa; phylum Chordata; class Amphibia; order Anura; family Eleutherodactylidae; genus Eleutherodactylus; species Eleutherodactylus coqui. The sequence continues at coordinate 86,931,196 of NC_089842.1, forward strand.
ATTTCAAATTGACTACATTCAGCTCCCACCTGTTGGGAAGTATGAATATGTGCTTGTTGTTGTTGATGTCTTTTCAGGTTGGAGGCCTACCCTGTTACCAAGGCAAACGAGTAGGTAACCGCAAAGAAGCTCACGAATGAGGTAAACTGTGAATATGGGGTACCAGAAGTGATTCAGAGTCAGACAGAGGTACAGACTTCGCAGGTGAATGCAACACATCATGTCTGCTCTGGGTGTATCCCAGGCCTTTTACACACTCTACCACCCTTAGAGTAGTGGAAAGGTGGAGAGACTAAGTGGCACGCTAAAAAGCAAGATACTTAAAATGATGCCGAAAATGAGGCTACTTTGGAAAGACTCTCATCCAATAGCCCTATTCAGTGTTAGATATGAACCCAGGGGGGATCATGCATTATCTCCCTACGAGATTGTTTGGGATAGCCCCAAGGCTAGGTTGCTACTATCCTCAGTAGTTACAATTACAATCTGATGTGTTAACTAAGTATGTGATTTTCCTTGCTAAAGCACCAACCAAAGCCTATGCACAGGTGTTCTCTTCCAGACTCAGAGGCAGACACTGAGACACATATATTGCAGCCTGGGGATTGGGTGTGTGTCAAGAAGTTCCTCAGGAAGAACCCTCTTGAGCCCCGATTTAATGGCCCCTACCCGGTGCTTCTGACTACTGCCACAGCTGTGAAACTAGCCGAAAGACTTACATGGATCCATGCTGGGGGCTGCATTCAGACGAACGTATATCAGCTCGGTTTTCACGCCGAGCCGATATACGTTGTCCTCTTATGCAGGGGGGAGGATGGAAGAGCCAGGAGCAGGAACTGAGCTCCCTCCCCCTCTCTGCCTCCTCTCCGCCATTTGCAATAAAAGGAGGCGGGGCTAAGTTCCGACAATTAGCCCCGCCCCCGTTCCACCTCTCCCTATTGCAAATAGTGCAGAGGGGTGGAGAGGAGGCAGACAGGGGACGGGCGCTCAGTTCCTGCTCCTGGCTCTTCCATCCTCCCCCCCCCCCTGCACATGAGGACGATGTATATCGGCTTGGCGTGAAAACCAAGCCGATATACGTTCGTGGGAATGCAGCCTCATACTGTAAGAAAGCCTCAGATCCGGGAGACCAGTCTTAGTCATGCTGTGGACATTACTCTGGTTGGGGCTAGTCAGAGTGGGAGGTGGATCTCAAGCAGTAATCACGAGAGAGGAGGGTGGCAACTGGAATCCTTAGTCGGGAGAATATGAGGGTATGGTTACCTTTTGGTATAACTAGTCCAACACTCAAGCGGCCGCATATTCCTTCGACTATTGTACTCTGGTCCCGTGTCTAGGCGCAAAATTCCACCGCGGGCCAGATTTAGCTCAGTTCAGCTGGTTATATGACATATACCCGGGGATTACAATATGTTTGCGCCACTGATAATGTCTGGGGAGAAGACTGCCGTTATTGGGGATCAGTGGGATGGAACACAGGAACAGACTGGTCCTATAAACCGCGAAGTGCCTTAAATAAGAAAGATAAGAGCGGGAAATCCCTAATTAGCCTTAAGAATAATAAGGACAGCGGGAATTGGAAGGCTGAACTTAGTATGTTGCTTGGTTTTAATATGGTTCTTACACTAACCATAGAAAATCCGAGCCCGGGGGACGAGGGGACTTACTGTTTGGGGACATACCGGTACGGGAGGACAGATCCCTTAGGGAGGTTTAAAATAAGGGATATGGTAGATGCTCCCGAATGGAGGCCTTCACTTAGTCCCGTGCCCATACTTAACCACCTCCGCCATAAGATAAAGACTTTAAAGAACATGATGATCATAGCCGACCCTACCTTTGAGGACACCTTGACAGTAGAGACTGGCTACTCTGACCAGAATCTCTGGTTGGAGTTGATGAGGTACAATGCTAACAAGAGCAACAAGTCTAACTGTTGCGTGTGTGGTAGTGCACGACCACACTCGGGGATGGTCCCCCTAAATCTCCCTGTAGATGCTGAAGAGTGTTTTCTTAGTCTCTTCACGAACATTTCCACTAATTATACTGCTTGTGAGAAGTGGAAAAAGGAATACCCCATAATCACTCAAGTGCCTCGCCCCGGGGAGAGTATTACAATCTACCCCGGAAACTACACCTGCCATGCAAACGGGCAGGGTGGAGGGAGATTTTTGGGCAACTCACCAACGGGCATTGCTCCTCCTACAGTACACTAGGAGGGGAATGGATGCAGAATCAGGTCCAGTCCTTAGGAGACGTTTACTGGCTTTGTGGAGACATGAGGTGGAGGACCCGTCTGGAAGGTAATTGGACAGGGGAGTGTGCCTTAGTAAAGCTCTTATGCTCCTCCACATCCTGTCAGACAGCATTGAGGATAATGAGGTTACCCCCAATAGTTACTTTATCTCGATCCAACTCTGCTGTGTTTTGTGGTTTTCTTGTCATGTTGGTGTATCCTTGTTTTCTGCATAGGTACGGCGGTTCCTTCCAGTCTTGTCACTAGGCAGTGTAGGGTCAGTGTTGGTGGCCTGGACCTGTCCACTTTTAGGGCTATCTCCAGGAAGGGATATTGGTGTGGGTGAAGGTCAGGGAGTCCCGCACCATGCGTACCGGTGCACACTACTAGTATTGTAACATTACCCTAGAGTGAGAAGAGAGGCTCCTGGTGGTAGTTTTGATCTACACGTGTACATTGACGTCATAAGACAGCTGAGGGGGGTACCTGACAAGTTTTAAAAATTAGAGACCAAGTTAAAGCTAGATTCGAGTCCATTTTTCTGATCATTATGGTAAATAAAATGTTGACTGGATTAATTATATTTATTATAATTGTCAGCGGTTTATAAATTACACTAGAGATGCCTTATAGGGACTAGTCGACCAATAGAACCCACCTCGACTATGACTTTTCAAAATAGAATGGCCTTAGATATGATTTTAGCTGAAAAGGGGGGGTGTCTGTAAGAGGATAGGGGAGACTTGTTGCACCTGCATCCAAGACAACACGTGACCCACAGGTAAAGACACAGTTGCCATTAAGAAGCTGACCTCACTAACTAAAAAGAGCTAACCTTTGGGACCAGTACTTTCCATGGATGAGCAGGTGGCAAAGGATCCTGGCTCAGATAGGCGTCGCTGTTGTATGTGCACTGATAATCTTTTCCGTTCTAGTCTGCTGTGTTATCCCCTGTGTCAGAGAAACCTGTGAAACTGCCACTGAAAAAGCCACCCCCACAATGAGTTTGCTGGATGCATCCCCAGAAGGAGTGGACAAGTCCTACACCCCCTTGAAGACCCTAAATCCAACCTTCAACGCGCTCCAGTTATAGGCTCACCCGCAGAGAACTGTGAAAATTACCAGGGAGAGTTAGAGAATAGACATTTTAAGGGGGGATTGTAGTAGACATGATGATTAGTTAGCGTAAAATGTCTATTGATTTGTAATAAACTAGATGTATTACGCAGCTATAGTGATTTAACTCTGTAGAGGCTGATGGCCGCATAATTTCATTATGGTAATTGCTGGACAATGGCATGGTGAAAGATGTGTGTTTTATAACTTTAGCCTAATGTAAAGCTCATCTGCAGCCTCTAAGAGTTAAAGTCACATTCCCATGCTGTGTTTTTTAAGTGTATCCATTTTGGGTGTCTTCCCAGCCCTTCCCCCCACTCTCAACTTCTCAAACAAAGACTGGCTTATACACTGGACGTGAGAGAGGTGGGGAGGGGGGGGCAGGGAATTCCATATGGCCAACATATGGGAATCCTACACGTTACTGATGTAATCTGTTATACGCCCATAAAGGGCAGGTATTATGTGTTTCAATAAATCTGAGGCTCTGAGCATTGTATGCCAGACCCAGCTTAGACCTGAGAGTCATCACTTGTTTCTGATTTGTTCGATGTTGTGTGCACACTATACAATTAGGAAGCTACAGAATACCCTGAAACCTGCTGGAGAAAAATATAATCCAGTTCAGGACAGACCAGGGTCAGGAACAGGATACGACTAGAGATGAGCGAACACCAAAATGCTCGAGTGCTCGTTACTCTAGTCGAACTTTCAGTGATGCTCGAGAGTTCGTTTTGAGTAACGAACCCCATTGAAGTCAATGGGCGACTCGAGCATTTTTGTATATGACTGGTGCTCCGCTAAGGTTTTCATTTGTGAAAATCTTAGCAAATCACCAAAGTCATGTAAAAAACACAGAAATGGATAGGGCAGGCGAGGAGCAACATGCAGGGCTGCATTTCGGGCTCCGAGGTCTCACTATTAAGCCACAATAGTGGCAAGAGTGAGACCCCCCCCCCCCCCCCCCCCGCACTGTCAGCAGAACGATCGTTCTCCTCTGCCACAGCTGTAACAGCTGTGGCAGAGCAGAACGATGTTAGCCCATTGAAGTCAATGGAGCCGGCAATACAGCCGGCTCCATTGAAAGCAATGGGCAGCCGGCAAGCGCGGGATGAATTTTCGGGAAGGGCTTAAAAATATAAGCCCTTACCTGAAAATCATCCTAAAATGTGTAAAAAGTAAAAAAAATATATACTCACCTTGTCCCGGCAGAAAGATGTTAGCCCATTGAATTCAATGGAGCCGGCAATACAGCCGGCTCTATTGAAAGCAATGGGCTGCTGGCGAGCGTGGGATGAATTTTCGGGAAGGGCTTAAAAATATAAGCCCTTACCTAAAAATCATCCTAAAATGTGTAAAAAGTAAAAAAAAAAATATACTCACCTTGACCCAGCAGAACGATGTTAGCCCATTGAATTCAATGGGGCCGGCAATACAGCCAGCTCCATTGAAAGCAATGGGCTGCCGACGATCGCACAATGAATTTTCGGGAAAGGCTTAAATATATAAGCCCTTCCCTGCAATTCATCCAGAAATGTGTAAAAATAAAAAAAAATATATATACTCACCTGGTCCCGGCACAGCTGCAGTATTCAGCAGCCGGGGATTTAAAATCCCCGCCTGCTGAATGAGCTGCCTCTGATTGGTCACAGCCTGACCAATCATAGGCAGCTCTCACTCACACCCATTCATGAATTCATGAATGGGTGAGTGAGTGCTGCCACTGATTGGCTCAGCTCAGCTGTCATTCAGCTGAGAACTGCGCTGAGCCAATCAGAGGCAGCACTCACTCACCCATTCATGAATTCATGAATGGGTGTGAGTGAGAGCTGCCTCTGATTGGTGAGGCTGTGACCAATCAGAGGCAGCTCATTCAGCAGGTGGGGATTTTAAATCCCCGGCTGCTGAATACTACAGAGAGCAGTTCAGGAGAACTGCCAGCTGGCCGCAGCTGAACTCCGTCTGCCGGGACCAGGTGAGTATATATATATTTTTTATTTTTACACATTTCTGGATGAATTGCAGGTAAGGGCTTATATATTTAAGCCCTTCCCGAAAATTCATTGTGCGATCGCCGGCAGCCCATTGCTTTCAATGGAGCCGGCTGTATTGCCGGCTCCATTGAATTCAATGGGCTAACATCGTTCTGCCCGGACAAGGTGAGTATATATTTTTTTTTACTTTTTACACATTTCTGGATGAATTTCAGGTAAGGGCTTATATTTTTAAGCCCTTCCCGAAAATTCATCCCGCGCTAGCCGGCAGCCCATTGCTTTCAATGGAGCCGGCTGTATTGCCGGCTCCATTGAATTCAATGGTCAGTGCTCGTTTAATCGAGACGAGAACCGCGTGGTGCTCGTCTCGAGTAACGAGCATCTCGAGCACCCTAATACTCGAACGAGCATCAAGCTCGGACGAGTATGCTCGCTCATCTCTAGATACGACACAAAACAAGTGTGCACTCAGAAAAACGTTCAAGATGCCAATGCTGGGTAACTGGAGCAGCCTCACACCAGGCAAAGGTACCAAAGTCAGACAGCAGCAAACATAAAAGGCAAAAATCAGACTAAGAAGACAGGAGTCTATGCAGGAATACAGAGCCAAACACACAAACGGAATAAGGGCAGAGACAGGGAGGCAATCAGTAAATAGAATACAGATCCAGGATCAAAGAGGCAATAAAGACAGAAACGGGTAACCTAGGAGAGCTGAGTGTCTAAGACCAACACAACAACTATCAGGCAAAGAGGAAGTTCCTCAGCCCAGCTTAAATAGAAATGTAATGCCTATTAACCCCACAACTGGACTGAGAGCCAGAGACCTGGTTAACACTTTCATTGCTGGGAGAAAACAGACATTAAGAGTCCATACACGGGGGGGAGGGGGGGGGATGAGTCGGGGGGAGAGCAGAGTGATGTTCGTGTCTGCCCGAAACCGCAAGAGTGTGGCTGACATGGCTAGCAGACTTAACATTTAATAAAAGTTAATCTTTAGGCATTTTCCTCTCAATGAGTAGTGAACCAAGGATTATTCTGATTGTGAAAGTTTTGAATGAGGAAAATTGTTTAACGAATCAACATTGGAACTTTAATAGATTGGACTATTATGGATGCAGCCATACCAAAATGTTTTAGGTTTTTTTATTTAGATTTTTTAAATTATAAATATGGCTAAAGTTTTTTTTTTACTTTTATTACCTTTTATAATAATTAATATGACCGTAGTATTACATTATACCGCCATCTGGCAATCTATCAAACTATGTCATAGACATGGCTTGACAGGCAATCTGCAGTGGCAGCCCTGGGGGCTTTCAGAAGGCCCCCAGCTGCCATGGCAAATGAAAGGCAACTCAAGATCTCATCGTGGAAAGCTGCCTGGAACCTGCAAACTCTGTTCAGGGAATTTAAATGCCGCTGTCAGAATTGACAGCGACATTTAAAGGGTTAACTTTCGTGATTAGAGTGAGTGTTGACTGTAGCTGTGGTGGGCAGATGTCAACTGTAAGAAACAGCCAGCACCCACATTGTATAGTGCAGGATTGGCTCCCCAACGCCTCCATATAAATCCCATGATGTAACTGTATGTCATGGAGTGTTAAGGGTTAAAGAGATGAGAATGTGAGTGTGGTTTTTACATGTGCTTTGCCTATTAAATAAAGACACACGAAGCGTAGTTACTGACAAATCTGTTCTTAAGAAAGATTGGTTAGTGTGAAGCATGCCTCAATGCAAAAGAAAGTGATAGAGATGCATGAAGCTGTAAAAGGCTAAAAAAGCATTACTAAAGATCTGGGTGTACATCAGTCTACATTTAGACAAATTATGTACACATGGAAAAGATGTAATACTGTAGCTACTCTCCCTAGGAGCGGTGGCCCTGTTATCATCACTCCAAGATAATAATCAGGCCACATTTTATTGGTAATCAATACAAAAATCAACGTAATTCTAAAGGATTCCCATACATTTTTGCAACTATATGAAAACAACACTATAGAATAGGTTACAGTTATAAAAACAAGAAATAAATAAGACACTTCTGCCATTTAAAGAATTGTAGAGGATTAGAAAGACTTAGCTGTACCACAGCACCACACCTGTGCATGGGTTATGTCTGCTATTACAACTCAACTCTATTGAACTCAGCATTTTCACATTAGCGTACATACGTCGCGTTTTTACGCCCAGGCGTATATACGTGCCCATAAGAGGCATTGATTTTCACGGGCGAATATACGGTATGTAAATACGCTGGCAACGTGAAAATTAGAACATATATGCGTTCGGCGCATATACGCTTAGCCAAAAGATAGTTCTGGAACTATATTTTGGCCAATGTACACCGGCAGGTCCCATAGACTCCTATGGGAGCAGGGAAAGAGAAGGGGGGGAGGCATTTATGCGAAAAGTTTACAGCTGCCTCTATATAGGCATTGAAAGCCATCCCGAGGATTTTGGCAGAGCGAGGGTTTTCCGGGGTCTGGAGTATTTTCTTGCTAAAACTGACACTCACGGTCATGTGAATGGATGGGAAAATGCTGGCCGTGATCGCGGAAAAAACGCTTGTTCAAGCGCTTATTCGGAGCGGGCGTAAAAACGCCGTTGTCATTTATGCACTCATGTGAAAGAGCCCTGAACGGGATAGAGCAGCAGGACCATCTGCAACCTGTGGACAGGTGTGACACTAATTCTGAAGAAATTCTGTTCATATAATTCTAAACAACCTCTTCTAAGTCAGAGTGCATTCTGCAAATAGTTACATTCAGACATCCTTATATTGGCTGGGTTTTCACGCCCGGCCGATATACGGTGTCCCTTTCTGCAGAGGGAGGCGGGTCAAGAGCAGTGCAGTGAGCTCCAGCCCCCTCTTCACCCCTCACCATTATTTGCAATGAGAGGGGCGGGACAGGACAGAACTTAGCTTTGCCCCCGTCCCAGCCTTCCCATTGCAAAAAGTGGCGAGGGGCGGAGAGAGGCCGGAGAGGGGGTGGGAGCTCAGTGCACTGCTCCCGCCCCGGCTCACCTCCTCCCCTTGCAGAAAGGGACACTGTATATTGGCCAGACGTGAAAACCCGGCTGATATACGGACATCTAAATAAGCCTTCACATTGTAATACATGCAACATTGACACCTTTTCCTAATTTCTAACAATCTGACTTTAAAAAAAACTTTTTAAAAAACTGTTAGCGATACTAACTACAGCTCAACAAATTCTAGATTTTATTTTTCAAGAGCAAGCTTGACAATGCGAGATACAATATAATAGCTCGTTATGCTTGCTTGCTAAAACTTTTTGTTTGAACACTTGTTTGAGGCATAAAGACTGACGGATCAGTTTCGCTGAAATGCAGTATTTCCCAGAAATGACCTAAACAGCTAAGAATAACTCAGCGAACAAAATAAAAGTCACTCTGTTGAGAAAGTGAAACCCAGACCTGTCAACAATGTGACATCTGGTTCTCTGCAGTTCGTTGTTAAAGGCTATATACAGTGTTCCACTGTTTTTTAACCCCTTAAGGGCACTTTCACATGATAGATTTTATGTTCAGTTTTTTGTGAGCCAAAAGCAGGAGTGGGTCCAAAATACGGAAGACGTGAAAATCTTTCCATTATACTTCCTCTCCACTCCTGGTTTTGGCTTACAAAAAACTGAACATAAAATCTGCTGTGTGAATAAGCCCTTAGGACCAGGGTGTTTTGGTCCTAAGACTAGCTTCACATGGGCGATCACGGTTTCACCGCGAGAAATTGCAACTTTTTTCCGGTGATTTTTGAGCATCAAAGCTGCTTTTTCTCACAAAAACGTTGCAGGCACTTGCAATTTTCTCACGCATTTTTTTCATGCAAGTGTGCCGTGATTTTTTAGCGCGAAAGTCAATAGGACTTTCTACTATTAAAAACCCATTGCATTGCATGGTTCATGCTTTGCAATGTGATATAAAGGAGGCTCCATAGGGAAACCTGGGAGATAAAAAAAAGCACAAAACACAAAAAAAGTAGGACATGCTGCAATGCTCACAATATTGCATGAGTGAAAACATCGCAAATGTGAAGGAAACCATTGAAATAATCATATAATTCTGCACTTTTACTCACTCTCGCATCACGTGATTTTATCAGACACTTTTTAGGGATTTTAAGCATGTGGTGGTTTTAGTGCTCAATTTTTTTTCTTCAGCTACCAGAATTATGTTTCTTGCATTTTATGACTTATAGGGCTATTTTTTAAATCTTTTCTCACTGACTTTTTTTCTGTCTTTTAGTTTTATTAGGGGTAAAAAGCTAAATAAATGTTGTTTTTTTTAAATTTACAGTTATTTTTAAAATTACCATTTTTACACTACAATAAAGTATGGGAATGGTTTCCTCATTTTGTTTCAGACATCTCGATATATAATTTGATAATCTCAGATTACAAGGTGCATATGGCAGCAGTTTTGCTTGGCGTCGGCGGCTGGTCATTTTCTTTTTTTAATATATATATATTTTTATTTATTTCATTGTGTAATTTTATTTTAAATTATTTTTGTAAGTATTTTTTTTACCATCTATGACCCCAATAGCGTCATATAAGACCTCTGGGGGTCATTCAAATTGTCTTTTTTTTAGTTCACACTTTTCCACTTTAGCTGAAGCTTCCATATGAGCAGCATCCATAGGAGCCCCAGTTACAGGGAAAAACATGCAGGAGCAGAGCGTTTAATCTTGCACTATCGACCGTGATTTAAGACCCAGGACCAAGCAACGTATAAATTTTTACTTCGGACAAACCCTCATTGGCAAGGCACACCTTAGCTAAGCACCACACTACCTCCAACCAAGCACAATCACTGCCTGTGGGTCACACCGCTGCCTCTTCTCCTGTGTTACATGCTGCCCAACCCCCCGCACGACCCTGCGTCCGCAGCGCACACAAAAGTGTCCCTGCGCAGCCTTCAGCTGCCCTCATGCCACACGCTCGCTTCATAGCCACTCCACTCTCATGTCTATTCATAAGTGTGTCTGCCATAAGGAGGAACTGGAGGTACACACTGCAGAGGGTTCGCAGGGCCAGGTAGCGACCTTCTTTAAAAGGAGGGGGGGGGGGCGATAGCCTACAATGCTGTTGAGAATCAATGAGAAATTGACGTTCGATCTTCATTCCAATAAAGTGCCAACCTCCGTCAGGAGCTGCAAACGTGGGCATGAGTTACATAGCTATGGGGAATCCATGTGCCCACACAGTATTCATTCTGTCTAGGTGTCGGATAGCTCAATCGACACCGCAAGGGGAAAGCCATCTGCACTTACCCTGCTCAAGTCAGTCAGTGTCTTTGTGCCAGACAGGTCAAACACCGCGATTGGAAGTCTGTGTGCACCCACAGCATAGGCGAGCAGAAGGAACCAAAAGAAAGTAATAAACATGAAGAAATTACAGTGCCAAAACATTGCTGACTTACACAGCGCCGAGGACATAGGCCTCGGCCAACAGCTTCAGCAATCGTAGGCATGAAGTGGACTTCGATGCTAGTTCATCTGCGACGGGCTCATTGGCTCATTAAATCAGTTACATTTGCTTTCACGGCTCCAATGACTGGATTAGCCAGGAAAAAGTTCCACAGGCCCAACCTGGCGTAGTTGCAGTTCACCCGGGACGTAGGCCTCGGCCAACAGCTTCAGCAATCATAGGCATGAAGCGTACTTCGATGCTAGTTCATCTGCGACGGGCTCCTTAAATCGGTTACGTTTGCTTTCATCGCTCCAATGACTGGATTAGCCAGGAAAAAGTTCCACAGGCCCAACCTGGCGTACTTGCAGTTCCCCGGGACGTAGGCCTCGGCCAACAGCTTCAGCAATCGTAGGCATGAAGTGGACTTCAATGCTAGTTCATCTGCGACAGGCTCATTAAATCAGTTACGTTTGCTTTCACCGCTCCAATGACTGGATTAGCCAGGAAAAAGTTCCACAGGCCCAACCTGGTGTACTTGCAGTTCCCCCAGGACATAGGCCTCGGCCAACAGCTTCAGCAATCGTAGGCATGAAGTGGACTTCGATGCTAGTTAATCTGCGACGGGCTCATTAAATCAGTTACATTTGCTTTCACCGCTCCAATGACTGGATTAGCCAGAAAAAAGTTCCACAGGCCCAACCTGGCGTAGTTGCAGTTCCCCCGGGACATAGGCCTTGGCTAACAGCTTCAGCAATCGTAGGCATGAAGCGGACTTCAATGCTAGTTCATCTGCGACGGGCTCATTAAATCAGTTACGTTTGCTTTCACAGCTCCAATGACTGGATTAGCCAGGAAAAAGTTCCACGGGCCCAACCTGGCGTAGTTGCAGTTCCCCCGGGACATAGGCCTCGGCCAACAGCTTCAGCAATTGTAGGCATGAAGCGTACTTCGATGCTTGCACAGCATTGAACGTCTCATTAATGCTCCTCTTCTTTTGCCCAAACCAGTGTATCAGATAACTGTGGTAACACGACAGCACATACATGATGCTCAGTGCTGATCCCCTGACCCCGAGCAGGAGGAGGAGGTGGCCTTACAAGGCCAAGAAACCATGACCAGGACCCGCTGTAGCCTGTGTGGGAAGTATGTGAGCGGGCCCTTGGTTAGGCTCAGTCCCAGCAAACACACTGTGTGACCCAAGGTGCCGCGAGTCACATAGCAATGGGCATTCCGGGTCCCCTCACACTATTCAGTCTGTGTTGGTGTCGGATAGCTCAAGCGACACCGCAAGGGGAAAGCCTTCTGCACTCTGCACCCTACCCAAGTCAGTCAGTGACTTTGTGCCCGACAGGTAAAACATCGCAATGGGAAGTCTTTGTGCAGCCACAGCATAGGCGAGCAGAAGGAACCCCCCAAAAATAATAAACATGAAGAAATTACAGTGCCTAAACATTGCAGACTTTCACTCCGCTGAGGACATAGGCCACTGCACACACCCTCAGCAAACGCGGGCATTGAGCGGACTCCGATGCTAGTACAGCTGTGAACGTCTCATTAAGCCAGTAACGCTCCTCTTCAGTGGCCCAGATAACTGTGTTAACACGAGAGAAAATACATATTGGCCTCGGCCCACAATTCATGCCGTAGTCAGTGAGTGTTTTTGGGCCTGATAGGTAAAACACCGCGATGGGAAGTCTGTGTGCACCCATAGTATAAACAGACCCCTGTAACATTCCAGTAGAAAAGGTATAAGCAGACCCCAGTAACATTTCGGTTGCAGTAGTATAGGCAGACCCCAGTACCATTTCTTTAGTAGAAGTAAAGGCAGACCCCTGTAACATTTTGGTAGCAGGAGCATAGGCAGACCCCTCTAACAGTTCGGTAGCAGGAGTAAAGGCAGACCCCAGTAGTACCATTTCTGTACAAGTATAGGCAGACCCCTGTAACATTTATGGAGCAGCAGTATAGGCAGACCCCTGTAACATTTACGTGTCAGAAATATAGGCAGACCCTTGTAACATTTAAGTGGCAGCAGTATAGGCAGACCCCAGTAACATTCTTGTAGCAGCTGTATAGGCAGACCCCTGTAACATTCTTGTAGCAGCAGTATAGGCAGACCCCTGTAACATTTAAGTGGCAGAAGTATAGGCAGACCCCTGTAACATTTAAGTGGCAGCAGTATAGGCAGACCTCAGTAACATTCTTCTAGCAGCAGTATAGGCAGACCCCTGTAACATTTACGTGGCAGAAGTATAGGCAGACCCCTGTAACATTTAAGTGGCAGCAGTATAGGCAGACCCCAGTAACATTCTTGTAGTAGCAGTATTGGCAGACCCCAGTAACATTCTTGTAGCAGCAGTATAGGCAGACCCCTGTAACATTTACGTGGCTAAAGTAAAGGCAGACCCCTTCTAGCAAAAGATGAAATTTGGTTGCTCCATCTGCCGAAAGTATCAGTCCACCAGTCATCAAAAGGGGTCGGAGATGCCAGAATTTGCTGCTAGTTCTTTAAAGAGGCTAATTAGACCCTTCAGAGCCTTAGTTATGGAACCATAGCTGTGTGAAATATAATAGTGATTGAACAACCTAGGAGAAAGCATATATTCATCATGGTGGAGAAGCTCTCTTGCAATGAGACGCATGTATCCAATTGGATTTCTCCGTCCAGCTGAACATCTGTAGCAGTGATCAGGAACACTTGTTATGGACTGTCAAGTCTGGGTTCTAGAGCTTTACAGACGTATCTTTTGGTAACCACCCAATCTCCTAGTTTCACAGAATGAGTTCCTTCTAAGCTGTCAGGATCTGGAAGGGAAGCAAACACTTGAGAATATACATTAGTTAAGTGTTTTGTAAGAGTAATAGCACAGTTTGTCAAACTACCATGCTGCATCTGGAGTTATCTCTGTAAATACAATCCTAACCTTGGGGCCGATCCAAAAAGTACCTCAAATGGGCTGAGGCCTATTCTGTCAAGTGTGTATCTTAAAGAGAAAAGTGCCATGGGGAGGAGGTTCATGGTCTATTGAGTTCTGCAATGGCACTCTGGATCGTGGTTTCCAAGGTACTATTTAAACTTTTTGCTCTACCACTGCTTTCTGGATGGTACGGAGCATAAAAGGCTAGTTATACTCACACTTTCAGTACTTTCTGCATCACTTCTCCTGTGGAGGAAGTACCTCGGTCTCTCTCAGTTGTCTCTGGTACTCTGTACCTGTATACCACCTCAGAGATCAGTTTTTGGTGGTGGCGTTTGTGAGTGGGTATGCCAGACTGGCTACACTGAGAATGGCTTTAGGCAGACCAGAACAAACTCGTACCTGCCTACCCTTGGCAGTTGGAAGTATTCTACTTGAGGACACTGGAATGGGTAGTCAGGACAAGGGGTACACTGCATGGGAGCCTATACAGACCTACCCACGTCATTCTGTGCACAGATCAGGCAGCCCTGTGTGTGTCTAGCTGTCGTGATGCTAAATCCTGGTGCAGACTAGTGGCTAGCAACCACATCAGTCATAGCTGTTTTTTTTGACAGATGTGTATTTCCATGGGAGTCCGGACCATGACAGGATAGGGGCCTGTGGGAGACAAGGCTTGTTGGATACCATTAATTTATCTCCAGGTGTCTCTCTGCCCCTCTTGCTGGTTCTCATTGTTCCTTTCTTTCCCCTTTGGTTGCCTGCTGAATGAACAGGTCATAATCCACCAGGGGTGACGTCTGAGGGGGTACCTGTACCGCCCCAACCCCTGGAGGATCAAGTCTGGGCTTCTGTGTGGCTGTCTTCACAGCCTGATCAGATGGGTGATTTACGGTTGCCTCTTTTGTACCATCCTTGAAGTGGCCTTTTGTTGCATTTTTCAGGCCACTCTCTCGGACAGCAAGAGGGCTTCCATCAGTGCTTGTAAACCTTTTCTGATTTTAATTGCTTTTTCATTTGCTTTCAAGAATGACCTTGCTCTCCAGATGAGTATGTAGTTATGAGCAATGCCATAGGCACAACGGAAGTCTGTGTAGACGTTAGCCGCGTTCTTGTGAGCATGCTTTTTCTAGAGCTCGCAATTTGGCTTTTCGGGCTGACATGCAAAGACGGCTTTGATCACATCATGTAAAGAGAGCACAACATAACCTTTATAGAACCTGTTTTTTTGACCATACTTTGATCCATCCACAAAGAGTGCAAACTCAGGGTTATCTAATGACTGATGAACATAACTGAATCCTCTGTCTCCTGGGCCATTAGCTAGTGCATAGTCATGTGTATCAAGCTGAAAGGAAAAAACTATCAGGTGATTATAACCACATCCCTCCTTTTCCAAAGGCAGCAAGGTAGCTGGACTGAGGGCGTTGCAATGCTGACACGATGAGTGGCATGAGCAGAGCACCCTGTAGGTAAAAGTGACATTCTATGAGGCAAAGTCTGAGCGAAGACCTATGACAGTGTTCTAAATACTGTCATACGTAAATTGAAAGCTATTTCAGAACTTTTTATTTATTTTTTTATTTTCAGCTGCAATTAGCATTTCTAACACAAGAGGGCACAACACAAGCAACAGGGTGAAGGCGTGTTGAGTAATATGCTAGGGGCGTTGCCAGCCAGTCTGTGATGGAATGTCAGGGGGGGGCACTGTTTATCACTGCTTATTCTGAATGAATAAAATTACAGTTTCTGTGAAAACTGACACTAAAATATACAAAGACATAGAAATAGAAAAAACAAAAATGTGGCTGTAATTGACATCCTACTCTGAGCAGTCATTAAAGTCTTATGCATAGAGGGGAGAGAAATTTTTTATCCCCAGTCAATATCTGCATCACACATTTTACATTTATCACAGACGGAACATTGGTCATTCACTCTCATCCATCCATGCAGTCAAGTCTGTCTCTCTCATATAAATATTAAGAACCATATGATCCTCCACACACAATGTTTACTGCTTTTATGGATTTCAGGAAATTGTTGATTCACTTGACCAATCAAACCAAGCTGAGCACTGCCCCTGAGTGGTTGGTAGACGACTCCTCAGATAGACGGACTGTAGACAGGAAAAGGGGAACTGACCCTTGGCCTCAGGGAGAATGTCAGACCCCTGCCTATAAGCAGAGTGACCACCCTCATAAGAGCAGCCCTGTACTAGAACCTTGGGTCTGACTATCCCTGAAGGGGTGTAACTCAGGACAAGAAGGAACTGGCAGCACACAGATGCAGGAAGACACACATATATAGACAGAACTGGCGACCTTGCCAGCTCAGAAAGCCTACAGGAAACCCACAGAGTCACAGAAGCATGGGATAGTTCACACAGAACATAGTAGGATGCACACAGTTCACACAGAGCGCAGTAGGATGCACACCGTTCACACCAGAGCATAATGCTGTAGGATGCACAGCAAGACATACAGATTTGTCTGAAAGAGGCACAACAAGGAGAAGGCTGAGTGTGATAAAGAAAGATCAATTGAAAGGCATTAAAGTGCATTAGTTCAGCTTAAATAGGGGTGTAATGACTAATAAACCCCTCAGGTGAGCTCAGAAGGAGAGAGCTGGGTAACCTTCTCAGTGCTGGACAAAATCAGACAGGGAAAGCAGAGGAATGCTAGCAAATGGCTGCAACAGCATCATACAAAGAAAAAGTTACAGAAGTACTACAACTCTCCTACAGGACATTATTACACTGAAAACACAGCAGTAACACCATTTAGCAAGTATACACACATCCAACCAATCACAGAACTGACATGTACACAAATAACAGCAAGAATGTACCTTAAAATTCCTATATTTCCTATTTTTAAGACAGTATAATTCACTGGATTCATTACAAGTTTCTATTTCCATTCACGCAAGCGAGTACCGCTACAAGATTTTGCAAGGTCAGTCACTCACTCCTCTTTGCTCACTTTTAACAAGAAAGAGGTCTCAGCAGCACACCAGGTAACCATGGCAGTGGGCGAGAAAAGAATGAGCTTTAAGGGTGACTACCCACTACAGATCTTTTTCACTGTGAAATTCGCAGTGTTTTTTTTTTCTCCAGGAGTCTATGGGACTTGTTAATGTTAAAATCGCGCAAAATCACAATTTACAGCGAAATCACGATTTTGCGGGATCGCAATTTTAACATTAACAAGTCCCATAGACCCCTGGAGAAAAAAACGCTGCGAATTTCACAGTGAAAAAGATCTGTAGTGGGTAGTCACCCTTAGGGTGCACGCTCACCGTAGGGTCCGGACTTCAGGGATCCCAAAAGCCAGCAAACGAAATGAAATATGCAAGCAGCACCACATAGGAATCTTTCAGAAAGTCATCAGCTGAATTAAAATCCAAATTTCATCTTTATTTGTTGAGACTCCATCCGTTACAGAGCTTGGGAGGTTTCTTCCGACGCAGCAGACTTTGTCAAGAATAAGAGTTTGTTCTACTGCTGTCTGCGATCTTCAGATTTTTATACTGCTGGGTTGATGAGGGGTCGATCATGTCAAACCAATTTGATCAGCTTCTACAATGAAGTAACTTCTAGGCCAGATATGAGAGAGTTTATTGATCTCATATATATGGATTTTTCTAAAGCATCTGATACTGTGCCATAAAATGGGTAATATATAAAATGAGACAGCTCGGACTGGGCGAAAACATTTGTAGTTGGGTAAAAAACTGGCTCGGAGATACAAAACAGAGGGTGGTAATAAATGGATCATACTCCGATTGGGCCACCATTGCTAGTGGGGTGCCACAGGGTTTAGTATTAGGTCCCATTCCGTTCAATATATTTAACACTGACCTGTTAGAAGGGTTGCACAGTAAAATATTGATATTTACAGACAATATGAATTTATACAAGGTAATTAATACAAAGGAGAACAATGTACAGCTGCAATTGGACCTAGATAAACTGGGCAGAAAAATGGCAAATGAAGTTCAATATTGATAAATGTTAGGTTGAGCACATGGGGAGAATGGACGCCGCCTCCAATATACACTAAATGTGGTACTGCTAGGGAAAGTATGTACAGCTCTGGACACCGGTGCTCAGAAAAGAGGCTGCAGTGCTTGAGGAGGTACAAAGAAGGTCAACTAAACTAATAAACAGACTGAGAGGACTGGAATACCCAGAGAGGCTATCAAAATTGTGATTATTCACCCTGGAAAAAAGACTGTTAAAGGGTGACCAAATAACTATGTATAAATACATTAGGGGACAGTACAAGGAGCTCTCCCATGATCTGTTTATACCCAGGACTATGACATTAACAAGAGGGCATGCTCTACCTTTAGAGGAACAAAGGTTTCATCACCAACACAGAAGGGGGTTCTTTACTGTAAGAGCAGTGAGACTGTGGAACTCTCTGCCTGAGGACATGGTGATGGCAAAATCCATAGAGGAGTTTAAGAGAGGACAAGATGTCTTTCTAGAATGCTATGATATTACAGGATATAGACATTAGGTGACCAGCGGGGTTGATGATCTGGATTTTGGAGTCAGGTAACTTTGATCAAGGGATTATTCTGACTGCCATTATGGAGCCGGGAAGAATTTTTTTCCCCCAGATAGGCTAATTGGCTTCTGCCTCATTGTTTTGTTTTTGCCTTCCTCTGGATCAACTAGGGGTTGAAACAAGCTGAACTAGACATTATCTTCATTCAGCCTAACAGTTTCTATAAACTAGATGGACATTGGCTTTCTTCATCCTAAAATACTATGTTACTATGCTAACTCCCCCCCCCCCCCTCCCCCCAACACACACACACTTCCTGGGCTCCAAAGATTAAAGCTTTAATGACCTCCTCCTGAAATTACAGGAAAATGCACTTCTGGCCTGCACCTCATTATAGCACGTTGATATTATACAATGCCACCTGAATGATGTGCACAGCTATTTTCTTATACCACACCCTTGTTTTCCACAAGGCATTGTACGGCCCTAGCACTTGATTGGACAGATCAACCCCTTCCATGTACCGATTGTAGTCAATGACGCAGTCCGGCTCGGGGGTCACAGTATTGGTATCTTGTACTGGCTAGGGGTACTACTATTGCCATGTATTGTACTCATCATCTTGCCCTTATGCTTGACACACAATATTTTGTGCAGCAGAGTGCTCTGCTCTCACCTCTTCTGGGAATTTGCCCAAACAGCGACTTAGGGAGGTTTTTCAGATGTTTCTTAACAGTACCACATGCCACAGTTTCCCTGGAAGCAAGACTCTGGAATAGAGGAACACTGGTGTAAAAATGATCCATGTACAGGTGGTAACCCCAATCCAGCAGTGGGTGCACCAATTCCCATGCGTTTTTCCCGGCCATTCCCAGCAAGGGGGGCCATTCTGGAGGCTCAATTCTGGTGTCCCTCCCCTCATAAATGCAGAACTTATGGGAGTATTCTGATTGTACATTTTTATACCATACTGAGCCCCCCCCCCCCCCCAACTGAGCAGGTACTGTCAGAATTTAAGCCTCCCTTTGAAATGTACCAAGGACTCATCGATACAAATGTTTTTTTCAAGGGCGTAGACTTGAGAAAACTCAGCATTGAAATGCTCTATTAGTGGCCTTATTTTATATACACGATCATAGTCTGGGTCATTGCTTGGTGGGCATTGCGTATTGTCATCATAATACAGGAATTTCCTGATCACTTTAAAGTGCGTCCTTGACATAGCCATGCAAACATTGTAGGTGGGTATAGAATATCCATGCTCCAGTAAACCCTACTTCTTGGCTTCTTTACCAGGCCCATACATAATACAAGACCCCCAAATTTTGTGATCTCTGATGCATCCTCAGGGGTCTCTCTGTACGGCTTTGCTAAAGAGAAGTTGGGGTTTTCATGGATAAAATTATGGGCATATGAATTTGTTTAGTTAACAATGTGGGCAATAAAGTCATCAGAAAAAAAAGAATTTAAAAATGTCCACCCCTCTTAGCCCTGTTATATTGAATTGTATCCCAGAGTCCTCAGTAAAGCCAGGGATCTGGGGTCTGAAATCTTCTGGAAGAATCCAGAGAGCATTAGATGATGCCTCTGAAGCGGCAGCCCTTGCACGCCTTCGCGCGGGTACAGGGAGTTCAGCTTTAAGAGTGAGGCGGAGTAGGACAGAAAAGTGGGGTCATCCTCACTAGCTATGTCTGTCTCAGATGCAACACATGTGTAAGCCTCCTCCGCAGAAAAGCTGCCGTAAGCCATGCTATAAATATATAAATGGAACACTGCTCTCTAGCTCTCTCTCTAGAAAAGCACTGATCGGGCAAATTCCCAGAAGGAGTGAGAGCAGAGCAAAAAAATATTGTGTGTCAAGCATAAGGGCAAGATGATGAGCACAATACATGGCAATAGTAGTACCGCTGCCCAGTATAAGGTACCAATACTGTGACCCCCAAGCCAGAAAAGCACTGAGGTGCTTGGAGAAACAGATCTCACTATGTACAGGCGTCTGTGCTGTGATTGGTCAGTCAGCAGTTGGAAAAACTGTAACCAATGTGCTAAGTGCCCTTTAAGAGACTGTAACTAACACACTGTGTGCCCTCTTGAGAAAACGTGCACGGATTATAGTAACCCCAAGCTGTGGGCCTTTCAGAGACTATATAGCCACCAAGCTTTGTATCCATTGTGTCTGTAATCATTGAGCCTTTTGCCTCCTGTGAAGTAAAGTTGAGTTAAATTTATTGCTGTGTGTCTGTCTCTTTAGTGTGCCCTCCTCAGGTGGGGCCTCACAGAGAACTGACCCACTACATTTTAGCTTAGTAGGCAGGATATAAACCCCAGGATGGAGCAGTGGAAGTACTGTAGCATGGAGGCTGGCTTTCAACAATGAATGAAGGCACCTGAGCAGTGAAGTTGGCCTAGAACAGACAGACTATAACCTAGAGGTGGCTGTAGGCCAAGTATAACTGTTCTCTACCCAGTCATTTCTGAGGAAGGGCCTGTGTCATCAAAACGTGTATACGTGCTGGCTGTTAATCAATTAATAGAGAAGAATTGGGTTAATTCCCCTGTCTAAATGTGCCTTACATTATGAGGGTTGCGTCTATGGTCCATTATTTTCTTTCTTTCATCGGTAGGTTAGTGATTAGAGATGAGCGAGCGTACTCGTCTGAGCTTGATGCTCGTTCGAGTATTAGGGTGTTCGAGATGCTCGTTACTCGAGACGGGCACCACGCGATGTTCGAGTTACTTTCACTTTCATCTCTGAGACATTTGCGCGCTTTTCTGGCCAATAGAAAGACATGGAAGGCATTACAACTTCCTCCTGTGACGTTCCAGCCCTATACCACCCCCCTGCAGTGAGTGGCTGGAGAGATCAGGTGTCACCCGAGTATTTAAATCTGCCCCGCCCGCGGCTCGCCACAGATGCATTCTGACATAGATCAGGGAAAGTGCTGCTGATGCTGCTGCTGCTATAGGGAGAGTGTTAGGTGTTATATTAGGCTTCAAGTACCCCAACGGTCCTTCTTAGGGCCACATCTGACCGTGTGCAGTACTGTTGAGGCTGCTTTTAGCAGTGTTGCACAATTTATTTTTTTTTGTATATCGGGCGTGCAGAGCATTGCGTCCTCAGTCTGCAGTAATTTTACATAGTATAGGGCCAGTACTGGTGAGGCAGGGACAGTGGGAAAGGTGAAAGAGATATACTGTCTATATAGGCAGTGGGCTTTTTCAAACAAATTTGGGAAAAATACTATATTTGGGCTGCCTGTGACCGTCTTCAGTGTACTGCGTGTCTGCTGGGGGTAGTAGTCCTAATTAATATGCAGCTAAGTGTTACAGCAGGCTTGCGCAAAAAATTGTTTGCTGGCTCTGCGTTGCCCGTTACATCACCGCCGTCATCGTGCCAGAGGGAAACAGTATACATAATATACGCTGCCTACAGTATCTGTCTGCTGTCTCAGCTCAGCCTTTAAAAAAATAGAAGCAAAATACTAAAGGCCTACTAGTGGCGTTTGGCCACTTGACTGCTTCTGCGCTGTGAATTCCACTAGCTCAGTCATACGCACCTACGTCTCACTACAGGCGTGCGCAAAATTGTTTCCTGGCTCTGCGTTGGCCGTTACATCACCGCCGTCATCCCAACCAGAGAGAAACAGTATACATAATATACGCTGCCTACAGTATCTGTCTGCTGTCTCAGCTCAGCCTTTAAAAAAATAGAAGCAAAATACTTAAGGCCTACTACTGGCGTTTGGCCACTTGACTGCTTCTGCGCTGTGAATTCCCCTATCTCAGTCATACGCACCTACGTCTCACTACAGGCGTGCACAAAATTGTTTCCTGGCTCTGCGTTGGCCGTTACATCACCGCCGTCATCCCAACCAGAGGGAAACAGTATACATAATATACGCTGCCTACAGTATCTGTCTGCTGTCTCAGCTCAGCCTTTAAAAAAATAGAAGCAAAATACTTAAGGCCTACTAGTGGCGTTTGGCCACTTGACTGCTTCTGCGCTGTGAATTCCACTAGCTCAGTCATACGCACCTACGTCTCACTACAGGCGTGCGCAAAATTGTTTCCTGGCTCTGCGTTGCCCGTTACATCACCGCCGTCATCCCGTCCAGAGGGAAACAGTATACATAATATACGCTGCCTACAGTATCTGTCTGCTGTCTCAGCTCAGCCTTTAAAAAAATAGAAACAAAATACTTAAGGCCTACTAGTGGCGTTTGGCCACTTGACTGCTTCTGCGCTGTGAATTCCACTAGCTCAGTCATACGCACCTACGTCTCACTACAGGCGTGCGCAAAATTGTTTGCTGGCTCTGCGTTGCCCGTTACATCATCGCCGGCATCCCGTCCAGAGGGAAACAGTATACATAATATACGCTGCCTACAGTATCTGTCTGCTGTCTCAGCTCAGCTTTTAAAAAATAGAAGCAAAATACTTAAAGGGGTTGTCCCGAGGCAGCAAGTGGGTCTGTACACTTCTGTATGGCCATAATAATGCACTTTGTAATATACATTGTGCATTAATTATGAGCCATACAGAAGTTATAAAAAGTTTTATACTTACCTGCTCCGTTGCTAGCGTCCTCGTCTCCATGGTGCCGACTAATTTTTGGCCTCCGATGGCCAAATTAGCCGCGCTTGCGCAGTCCGGGTCTTCTTGCTGTCTTCTATGGAGCCGCTCGTGCCAGAGAGCTGCTCCGTGTAGCTCCGCCCCGTCACGTGCCGATTCCAGCCAATCAGGAGGCTGGAATCGGCAGTGGACCGCACAGAAGAGCTGCGGTCCACGGAGCAAGAGGTTCCCGGCGGCCATCTTCACAGGTAAGTATAGAAGTCACCGGAGCGCGGGGATCAAGGTAAGCGCTCCGGTAAGCTGTCTGTACGTCCCTGCATCGGGGTTGTCTCGCGCCGAACGGGGGGGGGGTTGAAAAAAAAAAAAACCCGTTTCGGCGCGGGACAACCCCTTTAAGGCCTACTAGTGGCCTTTGGACACTTGACTGCTTCTGCGCTGTGAATTCCACACGCACCTACGTCTCACTACAGGCTTGTGCAAAACTCTTTCCTGGCTCTGCTGTGCATTCCGTAAGTGAAGTCAGCCTCCAACCACGGGCCAATAAGCGGCACATTTAATTACAGCATTCTGTTTCTGCTCTACTCGTAATACACCATGCTGAGGGGTAGGGGTAGGCCTAGAGGACGTGGAAGCGGAGGCCCAAGTAAGGGTGTCGTCACAGGCCGAGCTCCTGGTCCAGGTGTATCGCAGCCGACTGCTGCGGGATTAGGAGAGAGGCAAGTTTCTGAGGTCCCCAGATTCATCTCACAATTAATGGGTCCACGCGGTAGACCTTTATTAGAAAATGAGCAGTGTGAGCAGGTCCTGTCGTGGATCGCAGAAAGTGCATCCAGCAATCTATTGACCACCCAGACTTCTACGCCGTCCACTGCTGCAACTCTAAATCCTCTGGCTGCTGCTCCTCCTTCCTCCCAGCCTCCTCACTCCATGAAAATGACACATTCTGAGGAGCAGGCAGACTCCCAGGAACTGTTCTCGGGCCCCTGCCCAGAATGGGCAGCAATGGTTCCTCTCCCACCGGAGGAGTTTGTCGTGACCGATGCCCAACCTTTGGAAAGTTCCCGGGGTCCGGGGGATGAGGCTGGGGACTTCCGGCAACTGTCTCAAGAGCTTTCAGTGGGTGAGGAGGACGATGACGATGAGACACAGTTGTCTATCACTCAGGTAGTAGTAATTGGAGTAAGTCCGAGGGAGGAGCGCACAGAGGATTCGGAGGAAGAGCAGCAGGACGATGAGGTGACTGACCCCACCTGGTTTGCTAAGCCTACTGAGGACAGGTCTTCAGAGGGGGAGGCAAGTGCAGCAGCAGGGCAGGTTGGAAGAGGCAGTGCGGTGGCCAGGGGTAGAGGCAGGGCCAGACCGAATAATCCACCAACTGTTTCCCAAAGCGCCCCCTCGCGCCATGCCAC
Source organism: Eleutherodactylus coqui (assembly GCF_035609145.1). NCBI lineage: Eukaryota > Metazoa > Chordata > Amphibia > Anura > Eleutherodactylidae > Eleutherodactylus > Eleutherodactylus coqui. Next base: position 86,955,396 of record NC_089842.1, read on the forward strand.
CCTGCAGAGGCCGAGGTGCTCAAAGGTCTGGCAGTTTTTCACTGAGAGTGCAGACGACCGACGAACTGTGGTGTGCAAGGTTTGTCGCGCCAAGATCAGCCGTGGAGCCACCACCACCAGCCCCACCACCACCAGCATGCGCAGACATATGATGGCCAAGCACCCCACAAGGTGGGACGAAGGCCGTTCAGCGCCTCCGGTTTGCACCACTGCCTCTCCCCCTGTGCCCCAACCTGCCACTGAGATCCAACCCCCCTCTCAGGACACAGGCACTACCGTCTCCCGGCCTGCACCCACACCCTCACCTCCGCTGTCCTCGGCCCCATCCAGCAATGTCTCTCAGCGCACCGTCCAGCCGTCGCTAGCGCAACTGTTTGAGCACAAGCGCAAGTACGCCGCCACGCACCCGCACGCTCAAGCGTTAAACGTGCACATAGCCAAATTGATCAGCCTGGAGATGCTGCCGTATAGGCTTGTGGAAACGGAGGCTTTCAAAAACATGATGGTGGCGGCGGCCCCGCACTACTCGGTTCCCAGTCGCCACTACTTTTCCCGATGTGCCGTCCCAGCCCTGCACGACCACGTCTCCCGCAACATTGTACGCGACCTCACCAACGCGGTTACTGCCAAGGTCCACTTAACAACGGACACGTGGACAAGCACAGGCGGGCAGGGCCACTATATCTCCCTGACGGCATATTGGGTGAATTTAGTGGAGGCTGGGACCGAGTCAGAGCCTGGGACCGCTCACGTCCTACCCACCCCCAGAATTGCGGGCCCCAGCTCGGTGCTGGTATCTGTGGCGGTGTATGCTTCCTCCACTAAACCACCCTCCTCCTCCTCCTACGCAACCTCTGTCTCACAATCAAGATGTGTCAGCAGCAGCACGTCGCCAGCAGTCGGTGTCGCGCGGCGTGGCAGCACAGCGGTGGGCAAGCGTCAGCAGGCCGTGCTGAAACTACTCAGCTTAGGAGAGAAGAGGCACACAGCCCACGAACTGCTGCAGGGTCTGACAGAGCAGACCGACCGCTGGCTTTCGCCGCTGAGCCTCCAACCGGGCATGGTCGTGTGTGACAACGGCCGTAACCTGGTGGCGGCTCTGCAGCTCGGCAGCCTCACGCACGTGCCATGCCTGGCCCACGTCTTTAATTTGGTGGTTCAGCGCTTTCTGAAAAGCTACCCACGCTTGTCAGACCTGCTCGGAAAGGTGCGCCGGCTCTGCGCACATTTCCGCAAGTCCCACACGGACGCTGCCACCCTGCGCACCCTGCAACATCGGTTTAATCTGCCGGTGCACCGACTGCTGTGCGACGTGCCCACACGGTGGAACTCTACGCTCCACATGTTGGCCAGGCTCTATGAGCAGCGTAGAGCTATAGTGGAATACCAACTCCAACATGGGCGGCGCAGTGGGAGTCAGCCTCCTCAATTCTTTTCAGAAGAGTGGGCCTGGTTGGCAGACTTCTGCCAGGTCCTTGGAAAGTTTGAGGAGTCTACCCAGGTGGTGAGCGGCGATGCTGCAATCATTAGCGTCACCATTCCTCTGCTACGCCTCTTGAGAAGTTCCCTGCAAAGCATAAAGGCAGACGCTTTGCACTCGGAAACGGAGGCGGGGGAAGACAGTATGTCGCTGGATAGTCAGAGCACCCTCCTGTCTATATCTCAGCGCGGTGAGGAGGAGGAGGAGGAGGAGGAAGATGAGGAGGAGGGGGAAGAGACAGCTTGGCCCACTGCTGAGGGTACACATGCTGCTTGCCTGTTATCCTTTCAGTGTGTATGGCCTGAGGAGGAGGAGGAGGAGGAGGATCCTGAAAGTGATCTTCCTAGTGAGGACAGCCATGTGTTGCGTACAGGTACCCTGGCACACATGGCTGACTTCATGTTAGGATGCCTTTCTCGTGACCCTCGCGCTACACGCATTCTGGCCACTACGGATTACTGGGTGTACACACTGCTCAACCCACGGTATAAGGAGAGCCTTTCCACTCTCATACCCGAAGAGGAAAGGGGTTCGAGAGTGATGCTATACCACAGGACCCTGGCGGACAAACTGATGGTAAAATTCCCATCCGACAGCGCTAGTGGCAGAAGGCGCAGTTCCGAGGGCCAGGTAGCAGGGGAGGCGCGGAGATCAGGCAGCATGTACAGCACAGGCAGGGGAACACTCTCCAAGGCCTTTGACAGCTTTATGGCCCCCCAGCAAGACTGTGTCACCGCTCCCCAGTCAAGGCTGAGTCGGCGGGAGCACTGTAAAAGGATGGTGAGGGAGTACGTAGCCGATCGCACGACCGTCCTCCGTGACGCCTCTGCCCCCTACAAGAACTGGGTGTCAAAGCTAGACACGTGGCCTGAACTTGCGCTGTACGCCCTGGAGGTGCTTGCTTGTCCTGCAGCTAGCGTCCTGTCAGAGAGGGTGTTTCGTGCGGCTGGGGGAATCATCACGGATAAGTGTACCCGCCTGTCAACCGACAGTGCCGACAGGCTTACAATCATAAAGATGAACAAAGCCTGGATTTCCCCAGACTTCTCTTCTCCACCAGCGGACAGCAGCGATACCTAAACAATACGTAGGCTGCACCCGCGGATGGAAGCATCGTTCTCTATCACCATAAAAAACGGGGGACCTTTTAGCTTCATCAATCTGTGTATTATATTCATCCTCCTCCTCCTGCTCCTCCTCCTGAAACCTCACGTAATCACGCCGAACGGGCAATTTTTCTTAGGCCCACAAGGCTCAGTCATATAACTTTTGTAAACAATGTTTATATGTTTCAATTCTCATTAAAGCGTTGACACTTGCACCTGAACCAACTTTTATTTTAACTGGGCTGCCTACAGGCCTAGTTACAAATTAAGCCACATGACATTAACCAAAGCGATTAATGGGTTTTCCCTGCCCTCTTGGTTGGGCATGGGCAATTTTTCTGAGGTACATTAGTACTTTTGGTACACCAATTTTTTTGGCCCCTCGCTTACAGTGTAATCCTAGTAATTTTTAGCCCACCTGCATTAAACCTGACATTACCTCAGCTGTGCTGGGCACTGCAATGGGATATATTTATGTACCGCCGGTGGGTTCCTGGGAGCCACCCATGCTGTCGGTCCACACGGAGTTGTAACTGCATGTGTCCACTTCTAAAGAACCCCAGTCTGACTGGGGCATGCAGTGTGGGCCGAAGCCCACCTGCATTAAACCTGACGTTACCTCAGCTGTGCTGGGCACTGCAATGGGATATATTTATGTACCGCCGGTGGCTTCCTGGGACCCACCCATGCTGTCGGTCCACACGGACTTCACAATAGGGAGTTGTACCTGCCTGTGTCTACTTATAAAAAACCCCAGTCTGATTGGGGCATGCAGTGTGGGCCGAAGCCCACCTGCATTTAATTTGACGTTAGCTCTGCTGTCCAGGGCAGTGCAATGGGATACATTTATGTACAGCCGGTGGGTTCCAGGGAGCCACCCATGCTGTGGGTGCACACGGAATTCCCATTGCGGAGTTGTACCTGCCTGTGACTATATATAAAAAACCCCGGTCTGACTGGGGCATGCAGACACCTTGACAGAATGAATAGTGTGTGGCACATAGGTTCCCCATTGCTATGCCCACGTGTGCAGCTCCTGATAGAGGTGGCACAGGATTGGATTTCTCATTGCTTCTGTACAGCACTGTTGGCTATCGCCCCGCCCCTTTTAAAGAGGGTCGCTGCCTTGCCGTGCCAACCCTCTGCAGTGTGTGCCTGCGGTTCCTCCTCATGGCAGACGCACTTATAAATAGACATGAGGGTGGTGTGGCATGAGGGCAGCTGAAGGCTGCGCAGGGACACTTTGGTGTGTGCTGTGGACACTGGGTCGTGCGGGGGGGGGGGGGGGGGGTTGGGCAGCATGTAACCCAGGAGAAGTGGCAGCGGAGTGTCATGCAGGCAGTGATTGTGCTTTGTTGGAGGTAGTGTGGTGCTTAGCTAAGGTATGCATTGCTAATGAGGGTTTTTCAGAAGTAAAAATTGTTGGGAGGGGGGGGGGGCGCACACTCTTGCCTCTTTTGTGGCTTAATAGTGGGACCTGGGAACTTGAGATGCAGCCCAACATGTAGCCCCTCGCCTGCCCGATCCGTTGCTGTGTCGTTCCCATCACTTTCTTGAATTGCCCAGATTTTCACAAATGAAAACCTTAGCGAGCATCGGCGATATACAAAAATGCTCGGGTCGCCCATTGACTTCAATGGGGTTTGTTACTCGAAACGAACCCTCGAGCATTGCGAAAAGTTCGTCTCGAGTAACGAGCACCCGAGCATTTTGGTGCTCGCTCATCTCTATTAGTGATGCTTATTCTGTACAACACCACGGCTTTGCCTCAATTTTGTCACATCTTGAAAACTCCTTAAAGTTCTCTCTCCTGTCTTGCATTAACTTTAGCAAAAAATTGGGCAGTAAATTATTCATGGCACCCCAACATGGCAATTTAGGGGAGTCATTTTCAATTGCTCAATGCCTCTATAATTGTGGATTGGGGCCTGAAACACTCTAAAGCAAACATTGTGTTCTGAGAGCCACCTGGTGCTGGATGTTTCTGATCACAAGAGAAACAAGGTATTACATTTTAGGAAAAAAATTCATAATTTTCAAGTGCATTGTATCTTTTCACCTCCAACACATTACCGCATTTGGGGCTATATGTCCATGTTAATCCAAGGACAGCCCAGGGCCCAATTATAGGTCTATGAATTTATACCTATGGACATGGACATTTTTTCACATGGACCGATAGTGCTCATGAAATAGCTCATTGCATGTCCTATTCCTGTCTTTTTCGTGCACGAGAAATATGACACTCCAATGTGCTGTGTCCGTGTATATCAGACAGCACACAGGTCGTTGTCTGTGTGCTATCCGATGCGAGGTGTGCACCTATCCCTATGTTATTCCGTGCAAGAAGCCATGGTAAGACGCTTCTATAGTAATACTGTGCGAGTTCTGCTCTTCAATAATCTACTATTCACCTATTAGATACCTGATCAGTGTCGGTTGAGTACCCGGGGTCACATGATATGTTTGGTGCATCATATGACTGATGTCTACTACTATGGACATATTAGTTCATGAACTACACCATTTTGCTGTTCAAATACTGTAGGAGTCACTGCACTGGTATAAGAATGTTATAAACACAATGAACACCGACGGAAATTCCGCTGTGGGAGTTCACGCTGAATTTCCGCCATTGCATGCTGCCATACAATTGCATTAATTTATGCAACCTCATGCAGACAGGCTCTATGCTCACACAGAAACGTCACCGTTGACACGCTGACTCGGTTCTGCGCTTGTGTGGCCGTGCTCCAGCCGGCACATCGCAGAGCAGTGAGAGAAGACACCGGGACGGGTAAGCGAGAGGTCAATGCCGGGGCACAGGTCACATCCCGCTGCTAGAATCTTGCAGACAGAATCCGACCCGGCCATGGGCATGAAGCCATATGAGCAGAATTTTAATGCATGCATATTAGAAAATTGTATGATTTTCTATTCTATAACTAAATAACATAAAAAGTGAAAGTGGACAACCCCTTTAAGGCCGGTCTCACACGACCGGATAGGAATTGCGGATTCCACGAGCGTTTGATCCACGGTAAGATTAATCAAATGCATTATATTACACAATTCCACTCAAATTAGGGGGTTGGAAATGTGTAATCTGCTCTTGGAAAATAGAATGCAGCATGTTCTATTTTACCGTGAATATCCGTAACATGGAGACCATTGTTCTCTATGGTCATGGATGTAATCGCAGCCCACACACAATTACATTGAGTATTGGTACAGGTCTCCGTGTCATTGCTAAGCAACGGTGCTGGAAATATAAACAAACCAAAAAAAGGTGTATTGCGCATGATCGGCTGCATAAGTACGTGGTCATGCGTAGTACATTACGTGACTTTACGCAAAGTTGTGGCCGGGCTCACAGCGGATTTTAAATACGGCCCTGGAAGCCCGGCCTAAGTAGTGTAGTTTTTATGCGCGCTTTACAGAAAACCCTGTTTTAAGAAAAAAAAAAAAAAACACATCTGTAAAGAAATTAAGTTTTTATTTTTTTTCCGCCTCCTTTGCATTACAAAAAACAAATAAAAAAAAGGCAGTGGAGTCAATGTACTTACTACACACCTCAATGAAAACCTTAAAGACGGGCTCACACGAGCCTATCTCGCAGAGTGCTGGCTGCGAGATATACACACGCGGCACGCAGCCAGTACACAATCACACTGCGTATAGACTGTACGCCGCTCATCACTATATACTATCCTGGAATGTATGCACACATAATATGTGGCAATATAGTACATGCTGCGATTTTTTTTTGCATGCATAATTTATGCATAATTTGGTGTGAGTGACAACATTAGATATTCGTACAGCAGGTTATGCGCAAATATCTCATAAGTTTTGCGATCACCAACATATAAGATATTTGTACAACAGATTATGCCCCAAAAACCCACGTGCGTAATACGCTATGACTATACGCTCGTATGAGACGCTGCTACGAAGCATAGTTGAGCATGAACATGTTTTTTTTTCTCTTCAGCTGTTCATTCTCCATGCCAGAGCGCAGGAGTTTGAAAAAAGTAATGGGAAGATAGGGCAAGTCCTATCTTTTTTCACCCCTACGATTAATGGGCGAGAATCACGATACTGAAAATGAAACCATTGAAGTTAATGGTTTCGCTTTGTCCTGTTATGCGGCCAAATGATGTGAGAAAAACACAACATTGTGTTTAAGCCCTAAAGCCTTATTCAGACAAACGGGTCTAATTTTTGGTTTTGGTCCCTGAAAAAAAAACAAAAAAAACAGATTTTAATTTCTGTGTATGTCAGGTTTTCATTTCCATGTGGTCATGCGTATGTCATTAACTTTATTTTCGCACGTGCAAAAAATAAGAAAGAGGTCCATTTTTTTGCATTGCTTAGCATGGATCTGTGAAAAGCATGGTGCACGTGGAAATCATCTTTGTGCACAGTTTTTTTTGGGCACCCATTAAATTAACTGCTGAACTGTCATGGCATTAATTGGACCGGTACTGGACATGCTGCAATTGTTTACATGGATCATAAATTGGTGTAAAAAAAAAAAAAAACATGTCTGCATAGCGCCATTGACTATGATGGGTCAGTGTGCTGTCCATGTGCAGACTGTTGCACATAGATGTGAAAACTACCTGTGGCATTAACCCCTAAGAGGAGCCGCCTCTTATGGTGTGAGCACTATTAGTATATTATATTTCTATATGCTAACGTTGAGCGATAAATGCGCACATCATGTTATTCCTAGGTGTTTACTAGTCCACAGAATATGGTTAAAGGAATGGCACAGGTGAAACACAAACTGTTATACATGGTGCAGGGCTGCGTGGGTGCAGCATGGCAGTCTCCCATTGGTGTCATGCCACGCTCCTCAGGCCACGCACGAAACCCAATGTATCACTTGTATCTGGTGCGTTCTTTTAATACACTATGCCTATAGAAGGATTTTTTTCACAAATTTCCCTAAACGGCCAGGTAACAGTTCCGTCAGGATTTCTCCCAATAATGATGTGGGTTTGTGGTTTTCCTCTCGTAAACGGTTAATCTCATCTTCCAGCATTCCACATTGCTTCTTGAATCCTGCTGACAGCATTTCTTGTTGTTCCTGCAGAGACAAGTTAGGTGGATTGAGTGAAACAGGTCCACGCTCATACCCCAGATAAGTGATGACCCTTCCCAAACTAATCCATAGTCGTAGTGATAGAGTACCATACTATACTGTTCATACTGGTCGGGGGTACTTAGAACAGAGAGTGCCCCAAAGCAAAAGACATCATGTCAGTATTAACCACCCAGGACAAAAAGGTCTCCTGTTATTTACCCCTCTACCCTCTTCTCATGACCCATGGGGTAATCCTCCACCCTTTTGTTTGCTAACAATACTTGTGAAAGGTGGAGTGCTCTTCCAATTATTTCTAGTAGAAAGGGAGGGAAGCCGACCAGGGCTGGACCCCTCTCTCCAAGGACAAACGCACCGTTATCACACCCCTGTGGCTGGACTAGTACTGGATATATATTCAGCTTCTAAAAGATACTAATAGGTGAATTTAAATTATGAATTATAAACTAGTAAAAACAAAAACTTTCCAGGGCAGCAGAAGAAAACTATAACTGCTCGAAAGCACGAATGCAAATGACAATTGTTCCATGTAAACATGGCTATCAACAAGGTGGCGAGTGCTAATTTGCTCCTTAGTTGCTAATTGTTTCGTTTCACCTCTCTCTGAAGTGGAAGAACTACTGGCCAGCGATCGCTCTGTGTAAAAGCGCACAGACAACAGTCGTGCAAACACTACAGCTAGCTTAGTGACTATTGTGCCGACTGCTCGGAGGACCGGTCTCCGGTGTGAAGCTCCTCTAAGCTGCTCCTCCCAGCATACTGTATGACACTGATATGGAGTGTGGCGACCATGTTTGTGTCAATCCTAGAAAAGTAGAGACTTGGCAAGAACACAGAAATCCCAGAGCATTCATCAAAAGAATGTGATCTGTTACCTTCAGTTTCTCTGTTATCAGCCATTCATTTTCTTTCTTCACCTGCTCTCTTTCTTCACCCATCTTCTTTTCCAGCATTTCCACGTGCATTTTGTAATTTTCCTTTTCATTCTCCATGTTGTTCTTTAGATCCAGGTTAGCCTTTTCCAGGATCTCCTTCTCTCGTGCTGCAGCTTCTGCCTGTGATCTCTGCTCTACAGAAACAAATGGACATGGCTGCATTAGAATATCTAGGTCTTCATATATACAATAGATACAGAAATGGAGTTGGATTTATAACCTCTACAACTGTACATAGTGCCAAACCAACTTACCTGCTGAGAAGCACAGCAAGCAACAGAGCTCATCACTAGAGATGAGCGAACCTACTCGTTTCGAGTAATTACTCGATCGAGCACCGCGATATTCGAGTACTTCAGTACTCGGGTGCAAAGATTCGGGGGGAGGCGTGACGGAGCGGGGGGTAGCAGCAGGGAGCAGGGGGGAGCCCTCTCTCTCTCCTTCTCCCCCCCCCCCCCCCACTCCCCGCTGCAACCCCCCACTCACCCACGGGGCCCCCCGAATCTTTTCGCCCGAGTACGGAAGTACTCAAAAATCGCGGTACTCGGGTGAAAAAGGGGCGTGGCCGAGTAGGCTCGCTCATCTCTAGTCATCACATTATTACTGTGTGGAATCTCTGGGATGGGTCAAGAGGGGTTTTGCCTCTCCTTAGGGAGAGCTCCCAAGACATGTGTGGAAACACCTAGGGGGTGAGTGGGTCAGGGGGAAGGTATTGTATCTCCCCAAGCAGAGAACCCAGAAGGGGCGTGAGAAGACACCTGAAAGGTGAATGAGGACACTTGTAAGGCCATGCACACTCCTCTGAGTAATTTATGCAAATAAGGACAATGGAACAATATCTCTGCAGCACCACCTATTGGATTGCAGCATTTCTTCAAATCTTTGTACAATTTTTTAACAAATCTGTAAAACAATGATTGGGAATACGAAACCAAGCCAGAAAACCACACACAGACAGCTGTTTCGGGGTGCTTGCTCCTCATCAGTTTGCAGTAGATTTCTGGCTTGGCTGATGAGAGGCCTGTGATGTGGGTCAAGAGGAGGTTTGTCTCTCCTTATGGAGAGCACCCAAAAAGTGTGTGGAGACACCTATGGGGTGTGTGGGTTGAGGGGTGGCTTCATCTCTCCCCAAGAAGAGCACCCAGAAGAGATGTGAGAAGACACCTGAAAGGTGAGTGAGGAAACATAAGGCCATGCACGCTCCACTGGGTAATTTATGCAAATAAGGAAGATAGAACAATACCTCTGCAGTGCCACTTATTGGATGGCAGCATTACTTCAAATCAATGTACAACTTTTTAACAAGTCTGTAAATTTGCTTTGCAAATTGCTTACAACTCCTGAGAGCTCTTCAAGAACTTTCCAAAAGTGGAATGTCTAATGCCATACTCATGTTACTTCACTACTGAAATCAGTCTTGCTTGGCCAAAGTTCTTGATTTGTATGAAGAAGGATTGCAGGCTGTGAACATGGCACATAGATACAGTATATGGACATACAGTATGTACCGGACAAATAACTGATTGCTTCAGTGTATCATAATAAGATCTTACCGGCCAACTTCTTTTCTTTTTCTTCCAGAGTTTTATCAGCAATCAGGATGGCGGATTCCACATTCTCCTTTTCTTTGAGAAACTCTTGCAAGACTTCCAGAGACTAGGGTGAAATCGGATATCGGTAGTGACATGTATTAGGTTATTGTAGAACAGAATGACACATCTACCGAATATGCCAGAACTTATGACTAAGGGCCCTTTCACATAGGATGATTGTCAGGCGCCAGACAGTCGTCCCAACAATAATCGCTCATCGTACATCGCACCGGATTACCAAATGTATGAACTGAACTCTGTTTGCAGAAGGTATGTTACATGAATGTTGCGCTGTTTGCCTTGCTTTGTGCTGATCATATCTATTTGTAGGTGCTGGGGAGTCTAAGCAGTGAGCTGCAGCTATCTTACTGTGCACTGTTCCTTGGTTCTGCTTTAGGACCTATTGAAGCTCGTGGGCTGGAGAAAGCTCACTGACAACTTTAGTCTGAGCTGTTATGATGCTAAAAGGAGAAGTTGACACAAGGACTTGTGAGATTCCCTAATTTTTCACAGAAACGCGCCTTCCATAGGATATATTCAGTGGAAGACTAATAAAAGGACTTAGGAGCAGTTCTACTTACCTTTACCCCTTTGCCTTTAGTTTTCAGATAATCAACCTCCAATGCTTTCTTCTCTCTTGTGAATAACTTGTATCCACCGGGCACAGAGAACTTCCCTTCACTTATTTCTTTCTCCATTGTAGCACTGAGCTCCTGGAGCAACGCTCTGCATTTTACTATAGATATCTGCTCATTTTGCTGTTGATACACTAACTTTTTTTGTCCCAGCTGTTCCTATAAGAATAACAGATGAAAGGAGAACTCGTCAAAAGATGTTTTTTTTTTGTTTTTTTTTTAAATGGATATTTAGCGGTATTCTGTGTCTGAAGTCTGTGCGCTCCTTGGTATATATGAGGGGGTACCAAAAAGAAACAGGAATCTTCTTCTGCTGGGTGGGGCCTTACTAGTACAGGCTTCTGTTGCTAGGTGAATGTCTGCGGAACCCTACAGAATGTTACCCATGTTGACTACAATAATATTTCCTAAATTTCTGTGTGGTTTTACCCACATAGTTGCATGGACAAGGTGATGTGGCCAAATGGATAACGTTGCATGCATACCAGCTGGTTTTATTCCCCTTAGTTTAAAAGGGACCATAAAGGAAACCATTTTTGCTGATGTTAAAAAGGTGAACCAAAAAAATGGCACAAGTGCTAAAAGACATCAATAATGAGTTTAAAAAATGCTTTGAGTAGTGGAAAAATGTTTGGACAAATGTATTACTTCAAATGGAGAGGACTTTGAAGGAGACTGAAGTTTCAAATTGTACAAATAGATTATTTTTAATGAATAAATTCCTGTTTCTTTTGGGTACCCCTCACATTTTTTTATTCGTCACGTATATCGTGCGTTGGTACAGAACAGTACAGGAATAAATAGTGCTGTACATTACCCATATAGAACACACAATGCCCATAATTTTCATACAGTACTTTACTTCCCATACATTGTTCATATACTGTACAGCACATATTGCAAACAGTTTGCAGATAATGCCTTATTCATGACTTTCATTGCCCAGACACATATAAGATAATGTATTTCCTGCATCATACCTTGCCCAGATAGTATCATAGAGTACCCATATAAAAGGCAAGTAGACCCCACATACACTGAATGATCACTGCATTAGGAACACCTACTCAGTAACGAGTTGGTCTAACTCTGTGTGATAACGGCTTTCAGATGTTGGTGAACAGATTCCACAACGTGGCGAACATCCTCCATACTCAAATTGACCCATGTCTGTTACAGCAGCTTTGTCAGTTAGTGCACATTTTGTGGGTGAGTGGGAGAAGATCTCACAGCCCTTTCCATCATATCCCAAATGTGTTCAATGGGATTACCATCCGGTGAGTTTGGGGGCCAAGGCAGTGTGGAGAAATCACTATCATGTTCCTCAAATTGCTCCCTAGTAATTCGAGCTCGAAGACATGGAGTGTTGTCCTTTTGAAAGATGACGCTGAGGTCAGGGATTTCCTGAAGATATGGGTGCAGATGGCCAGCTAACAGTTCCCTGTAGTATTCACCAGTCAAGGATTGTGGCATGATGACCAACAGTCCTAGGCCATGCCAGGAAAATGCTTTCCAGGCCATGACACAACCACAAGCCTGCTGAATCCCAGCTGTGTATCCATGAGATACAGCTTCATGCTGTTTACATCAGATGTGGACCTGGCCATCTGTATGGTTCAGCAGGCAATGGGATTTTACACTGCAGTTGACCTTCTGCCATGTCTTCAAGGCCTATTGATCTCTTTCCTGGGCCCATACAAGACATTGTTGGCAATGATTTGGGGTCATCAGATGCACTCTTGTTGGTCTTTGGCAATTGAACACCAGTTGATGTAAGGTACATTGCACGGTCATTCTGGAAACTTGTCTAACTTGCCACCTGACTCTTGCCTCTAGGCTCAACCACACATTGCCTGCCGCTGTATATTTTTCTATCAGATGCCTGTCCATGGTTTAACCAGTCTTGGTACATGCTTGATATCGTGGTTCAGGAACAGCCAGCAAATGCGACAGTTTCAGAATAACTAGCAGTACACCTCTGGGCATCAACAATCTGCCCGTTGTCAACGTCACTCAAGTCACCATGTTTACCCATGACTGCCAAATGTTGTCCTATGCCGCACAGAGGGGAGGTCAACATATTATATGAAAGCAGATTTTGACATGCCCATCACATGGTGCCGCATTACTAATCACACTGATGCGCCAGCTGTTCCTAATGCCGTAAGTGTTCCGTGCAGTGCCATATCACGCCCAGATTGTGACAAACAGAACCCGTAGAATGCCTCAGTGCCTAAACAGCAAAATTCGACATCCCATGTAACTGAAAATGTAATTTAAATTATTTACATCACTTCACTTACTATTAACATAAACTGGTATTCCTGATTTTCATCCTTAAAAGAAAGTTTCATAAAGACTCCCAATGCTTCTGAGTGACATTCCTTGTCGAGGTTTAGGAACTCTTCGTGAGTCTCAATTGGAAATTCCCTTACATGATCATTCATCAGCTGCTCATACTTAGATAAAGCTTCTTGTACGGCTCGAGAGTTCTCAATTGTTGCTAAAGCAAGCACTGCATTTTCCATAGAAGGGATAGAACCGCTACGAATTGCCTCAACGTAGGAGACTGCGACATCTCCAAGACCTAATAATATGGAATTGTCAGAATAAGAGCATAAAAGACGATCTAGTAAAATGTTAAGGAATACCAAAAACTGAGGACTTACCTCTCCCGGTCATCATGTACCCGCCTGATAGGGTTTTCACTGGACTCATCTCATACATGTATTCAGAGAATTTCTTTGTCTGCTGTACAAAAGCAGGATCCAGCTGAGAGTCCAGAATATTATCTATATTCTGGAGATCCGTCTTCGATGCCGGCCGATCAAACACAAAACACTTGTGTGAATGAAAGTAATGGAGGATACACTCCCGAGGTAGGTTATAATTTCGCACGGCTGAACTCATGCCTAGAAAAAAATTATAGAGGTGGATACATATCTGCAATTGTATAAATGAGACCACAAGGTTTACAGATACCATCAGGTTCCATGGCAGGATTTCCTTACTTGCTTTGGTAAAACACAAGGCAACACCCATGATATCTATCTTTACTATAATGACTACTACCTAGCTTTTGCAAACCACACTTTGCCGGGAGAAAATATGTTTTCGGATGAACAAGGTTGAATCACAGTAGAGGCATATAAGCTACATAGCTTCCCAAATCAACCTGCTTGTTCAGTGTCTGCGCAGAGAATACTCTGGATATTTGCATTCAGACAGAGTGCAGTACAACAGAATGCATTGCTTTTAGGAGTGTATCTGTCAACCAAAAATGTCAACTGGTTCGAATAGTATTCTTTAGTTTTTGTCCTCTAATACAAACTTTAATCAGAATCCACATTTTCAGTGTATTACCTGACTTTAGCTTCAAGGCATTTTTCAGATACTCATCTTCGGTGATGTCCTTCCCATTGATTTTCAGCTCAAGATTAAAATCTCGGACACACCATACAAAGGATGGGAAAAATCTCTTGAACTCCGAAGATTCATCTTCAAAATCTGATTGCTGCTCAGCTGATTTGACTTTTATTTTCTCAGTAAGTTCTGTGACATAACTAGCAGAAGTTAAGGAATAATATCTATATTTATATATAAAATATCTACTTCCTAAATTCAAACAGGATTTCCAATGAATGGGGGATCAAAAAACAAAGGATTTCTTTCCTACCCCAATTTTACATTCAGTTGGATTTATTTGAGCATTACCAGATGTAGTAGGAAACCAAATTCTATTATTTGGTAGGTTATAAGTCTAACCCAATAATTTGTACCCTCACTAACTGCAACTCTTCATCTAAGCCTTTTTTCATAAGGGCTGAGGATCGGCTTCTGTGAATGAATGATCCTAATTGCTATCATTTGTCCCCATAGGCTGACTGTACCTCTTCCTGTTTGTTCAGTAAAATAGAATGATCAGCTGATGAATGAGCAATCGATTGATTGTCGGCTGATTGTTGGTCTTTTATATGGCCCAATCGTTGGGTGATTGTGTTTTTGGAGGTCTGATAATTGTCCTATAGATAAGGACCATTAGGTTTCACTACCTGTATAACTTAAAGAAATTGTTTTCTCCCTAGCTGCAATTCAACACATTAGATTAAGACACAGCATCAGTGGTGACTAGTCAGTAATTAATGCACAGTAATAATGTATAGAAGTAGTGAAACAAGACAGAAGCGGTTGTGAGTTCAGCTTATCCCTTGCCTGACACTGTACTAGCAATGTAAAGAGATTTAATCGCTGTAACCCAATTAGCAATTTAATGCAAGAGGACAATGTATTCCTCTATAGCACTAATTATACTGATATCCACAGCTCTGTACTATGGAGTCCCTATGACCCCGTGGGCCTCCGTACAGGATCCATGAGCATGCTTCAAAAGTGTTACATGATATCAAAAGCAAGTCGTATAATTGCCACCATCTGAAGGGTTTCAGAGCACTTGATATTTGTACTATATGCCCCCACGGAGCTCTTGTAAAGGATACTGGAGTTGATCCATGGCCTGCTGGTCAATTGTCCCCATACTGTTAAATACCAGAGTGCTGCTAAGAAGAACAGTAAGGGCAAAAATCCAGGAATCATTCTGGCTGTTTCCCTGAAATACAAATAAAGGGATTCATTTAAAACGGAGTTTCCAAAGAGTCACGTAATGAGTCTGTTTACTCAGTAGAGCGCTACTCTTTAACATGTGACCCGGAATAAATGTTTATCTCAATCACAGGATACAGTAGCTATGCAGATCTGTGCGTCCCAATGGCTGTAGACTGCAAACAAACCCTTTGTGGTCTCATAGTCAGGCATGTGTTACTTCACTTCATCTTTCATCTGTAAGTTGCTTATCTGCTACATGCATGAAAAGGACATGCCATGAGTTCTTTCAAGCGGACTATTAGTCTGCATGAAAAACGTCAATGTGCATGTCCTCATAGGCATATAATAGGGTTGTGTGCTGTACATGGATTAGCACAGACAGCACACATCCCAAAATACACCAGTATGCTAGTGGGGAATCTTAGTAACACATGACTGCAGGGTAAGATAATACACATGTGGCTGGGATCCGGGAGACTCCTATACAAATATCAGATCTCTCACACCTCTAATATATATAAGGAGGGAATAACTTCTACCATATGAGTGCCCACACTGACCTTCTCCACATCGCCCAGACCTTCTGTATCCAGCAGCACCAGGGTGTGCTCACGTTTCACAGGGTGAGGAACACACCACATCCAGATACCTTTAGTCTTGGACTGGACAGTTGAACCCAAAGAAAACCCTGTATGGACAGATACATATAGGTAACAGAAATGGATTGTGCAAGAGAAGACAGAAGGCAATGCTTATTATCAATGATAGTGATGACCATGAACAGGAACGGATGATGGCATGGTAGACAATTGGAAGCCAATAACGGAAGATACTTACTCTAAGGCTATAATGTCCTGTTTATGAGAAGGTAATGTATGTTGGGCAATGGCTGAAGTCCTTCTAGTATTAGAGTTTTGGAGAACACAACGTAGTTGTGGCTATAAATGGAGTTTACAATGAAGGTGAGGGACTAGAGTGTCACATCCTTCTCATAAGCTAGAAAAAGTGTAGGGCTGCTAATATTCATTGATATCAATGCAAGCCATTTGATTTCAATGTGCAAAATTTGATTGTCCCTGTAGTAGACGTGATAATTAGTTAGTGTCGGGGGTCAAAACCAGACCTTTCAGCTGATGCTGTCTGCTTCTGAATTAGTCTTAAATCATAAGAGTATACTCTTGAGGAATTTTATGGACTCCACACCGTATGTGTCAACCCAAGAAAATGCCTGTTTAATGTACAATGTATTCAATCTTTATATAGTTCTTACGTAGCAAGTGGCTTTATGCCAGATACAATTAAAATTAATAAGCACATATATTGATTTAAAACATCTCGGCCTCTTATCAGTATGTCCTCCTCTGTGTAGGTGTGATCGGGAGGTACATTCTTGTGAGCTTCAGCTAAAATTACTTAGGGATGAGAACAGGACGTAAACCCAGTGTTTATCCAATTAATATTTCCAGGTGGGTCATTATAATTGGGATCTAACATCTTTCTCAAGTGAAAGTTGAAATTAATACAGGTATATATGTGTATTAAAGCAGACAAGCGAAGAGACAAAATGGAGTCTCTGTAGTCTATTTTTAAAGCGTCAGCCCTTACACGTATGAGCTTAAACCTTTAGCAGAAGAAGACGCAAATTACAAACACATAAGTATTCTGTGAAATACACTTATTCTCTATTTAAAGGCATAAACCTGAATTAACCCCCCACATCAGCATAAAATGTCTATTGATTTGTATAAACCAAATGTATTACACTACTGTAGTGACTTTAACTCTGTGGAGGTTAATGGTTACACAATCTCACCATGGTAATTGCTGGACAATGGCATGGTGAAAGATGTGTGGTATAATGTTAGCCTAATACAAAGTTTCACAAGCAGCCTCTAAGAGTTAAAGTCACAATATTTTATGTATACCTGTATTCATCATTGTGTGTTACCCCAGCCCTACCTTCCCCCATACCGAAACTTCCCCCCCATACTGAAACTTCTCAAACAGAGACTGTCACATACACTGAAATTCCTTCAGCTCGACCGCATGCTGAGAAGACTAAGTCCACACTACACTGGACTTGAGAGAAGGTGGGGGGTGGGGAATTCTATATGACCCAGCGAATAAGAATATGTATACGTTACTGATGTAATCTGTTGCACACCCATAAAGGGCAGGTATTATGTGTTTCAATAAAAACCTGAGGCTCTTGTAACTCGAGAGAGAGCTGGTTGAGATTCAAGGCTGATGACTTGTGTCCGATTGGTTTCTTTCATTATGTGTGCACACTATACAATTAGGAAGCTACAGAATACCCTGAAACCTGCTGGAGGAAAATATGATCCAGTTCAGTCCCTAGCAAGAGAAACCAAGTAATCTTGTAGCTATGATACCTTTTAATGGCTAACAAAAATACATAATGTTATAGCGACCTTTCAAAGTGTTCAGGGTCATTCCTCAGGCATAATACATTATGCCTGAGGAAGGACCCTGAGAAGTTTGAAAGCTTGCTATATCATGTATTTTTGTTAGCCATTAAAAAGGTATCATATCTACAAGATTACTTGGTTTCTCTTGCTGGGAACAATCACATTTTGCTCTACTGGTTAACACAGTACCAAACTTTTTTCATTATTTCAATGTGCCTCATGTAGTGCATCGTCATTAGGTTTTATTCCAGGGACTCCTCAAACTGTAACCTTCTAGTCAAAACCAATCAACATCTTTCTGCTCTCTTCATGCATGCTTCAGAGGTTCTGGGGGGGGGGGGGGGGGGTTCCACCAGGGTTTCTGTCATATTTAGCACCTTTGTTGATGGCAAAATGGCAGAAGATCAGATTTCCTCTGGATATTATAAACTAAAGGACAACCACACTAAAGAAGGCATATAGTATTATCCAGGCTCTGCCCCTATTACAATAGGACCCTAAAGGTCCAGCAGGACAACCCCATTTGGAGGTAGGGTCTATTTCTTAAGGGACTATTCCAAAAAAAACTCTTAGACTTTATTGGTAATATGTATAATGATAACAAAGATTGTGATGTGACTAAAAGAGGACAAGCACATGTTCTGTATAGAGGATGGGTGGGATGGTGTCATTTGGAGGGTCCAAGGAATCTGTGTAACACTGATCATATCATTTTATGTCTTACAATTATTTAACAGGACTTTTCCTCTGAGTAACTATTGGTGGTCTTCTACAATATAGTTACATCTCTCACCATTTTTGCGTCCTGCCAGTATGTTCATTAGATAAGACTTCCCAGTTCGGTATTTCCCAACTATGGCCACGACAACCACCTTCTGAGTAAAGCGGGATAAGATATCCAGTGCATCCTTATTAACTTTGATTGTTCCATCTTCATGGTTCTCTATTAAACACACTGGGTTGTCCATTTCTGTGAAGTCTGTAAGTGAAGGGAATAGAAGATAGAAATGTTTCCTCCAGTGTAGCAGATGTACATGACAGCTGATATGAATGGTAACCATATGAATAGTAACCTTATCAAAGGACTCTGCATGTGAAAGCATTCTTAAATCAGCGCCATCATTCTTCAGCTTCTCTACTAATCAAAGTAGGCACAGGGGACCAGGTTTGATTACTTTTTTAAAATACATGTATGAGGGCCAACTTATATGAATAGAGGAGGGATTAGAGCTGCTGAAACAAAAGACAGCTTTCCATGGTGCCCAAAAACAGCTGCTTATACCTGTGATTGTCTACAACTGCCAATCGGTTTTTGCTTGAAGGAACCACCTCCAATAAACTGATCACAGACGGTTCTGTCACTGGGAACCTCAGCGATCAGCTGCATTCTATAGGGAAACCCAGTGTTAAATTCACCTACGGTGGCACCATAGTGGATGTTAATAGCTGCACAGTGTAATTTAGAGGAATTCTGTAGGATATTTTTGATTGATAACTAGAAATGAGCGAGCCTACTCAATAAGGCAGTAACTTGAGTGAGCATCCCTCTTCTCGGGTAACTGCTTAGTGATCCGAGCAGGCTCGGGTGGGCTGTGGGGGTGAGCAAAGCGGAGCGGGGGGAAGAGAGAGAGATCTCTCTCACTCTTCCTCCCACTCCCTCCCTGCCCCCGCAGCCCACTGGAGCCTGCTCGGATCACTAAGCTGTTACTCGAGAAGAGTGATGCTCGCTCGAGTAACTGCCTTACCGAGTAGGCTCGCTCATTTCTATTGATAACCTATATCAGAATAGGTCAACACAAAAAGCACCCCTACAAATGAGATGTTCGCCAAAGTCACTGCATGCCGGAACTAGCACAGCTGCGTATATGGTATTGCAGGCTCTCTGCCATTCACTTGAAAAGGGAGGAGCTGCAGTACCAAACATAGCTTAAAGACAAAGGTGGTGCTATTTCTGGAAAAAAAAGACCCTTTCTTTCTAATACCAGATAACATTTGTAGCAAAAATACTGTACATTTGAAAGACCACAGAGCAAGACATAATGTAAGAAGATCAGCGGCGACTGGTACTAAGTTGCAGGTCCTGTGGCATAGGACCCATTTAAAGGGCTTTTCCAAGGTACTTGGTGGCAGTAGGGGGATGCAGAGTACAGAAAAAATAAATACAATACTCTGCTCCTGCTGCCGCATTGCTCACCCAAAGCATCTCTCTGCTCTTCTGTTTACAAGACATGTAGGTTGTTTACTCACATGACCACTGCAACTAATAGAAGACCCAACAGGGACATCACTGAAGACGTCCTGTAACCCTACTGGTGGCTTCTACATTAGCAGCCCACCACGTTATGGGTTGGACTCATCCCTGCTGTATTAAGGCATGTCTGATGCTTGTTACAAGCCGTTCACTTCTGCAAGCTGCTGGATTCAGTGAAGGATTCTAATCTCCACTACTTTGTATAATAAGACTTACCGTACAGCTTCTCTCTAAAAGAAGGAATACAAGTTAAAAACCATCTTTACCTGCAGAGAAGTTCCTCCGGCTTGTGATCGGCTGCCACTGAACTTCAACAATAGCTTGCCCTTATTATAGAATGTAAAGTGAAAGCAAAAGTATCTAGAAGACTTCATTTCCTCCCATTATATAACTCATGCACTGCAGAGAATCTCAGTAATTAACCCTTAAGGCATCCTTCAACACAATTTTTGCAGCAAGGGGATTCACGCTGTTCTCGTGATGCTTCTGTAGTGTACAGAAGTTGATGTGCACATGGTTCTAGAAGATCTATGTAGTCTGGTGTTTCTATGTTTTTCCACTGTCTTCTATGTGTATGAATATGTATTGCACCTTTGCACTGAATGAGTAAGGCTTCATGCTCACGGCTGGGTCAGATTCCGCCTGCGAAATCTTGCAGCAGAATCAGACCCGGCGCCCCCCAGAGACCCCATACTCATCTCTCCGGATCTGCGACCAGAGTCTTTGCCGGCAAGCTGGCATGCATGCACAGTGCAGTGCTTGAAGGGCTGGCACTACTTCCACTGTGCTTGCAGTGCGGAGTATCGTGGGATGGACAGCTTCCATTGACTGCAATGGAATCCGTCCGCACGATTTTCTGTGATCGCCAGCACTGCGTTAGGCTTATTAGCCATTTCAACCAACAAACCAATGGGTTTGTTTAAATGCTCGTATTTGCTCTGCGCATTTCGATTATGCAAAACACTGCACAGCATGCTCTATTTTCTTGCGCACCAAAAGTCCCAATAGAAGTTAATGGGGATGTGCAAATGGAAGCACAATATGCTAGGAGCTGCGTGATATACTGCAGAATTGTGTAGGAAAAGAACACATCTTGAACTCATTACACTGGTCAGCTATTTCAGTGACTGGAAGTATCGGTTGGGATTTTTTTTGTGCATGCCTTGCATGCGCAACACCCAGCAAAATATATGCTGATGCGCATGCAAAAATGTGTTCCTCAAATATGCAGTGCTCATATGTGCACAAATATTGGCTGTGGCAGGCTGTGATGTCCTATAAGCACATAACAAATCTGTGGCACTGGACATGTGGAGACCCGTGATAGGGGAGTATAGGAGGGGGTAATATTTCTGGCCAGAGGCAGCAGGATTTAAATAAAACGATGACTTCAAATGTTCCTTTAAGATATTTAAGGGTTTCAATCACGTCATTCCTTTTCTTTAACTCCTCCAGGCCGTACAAGGTAACTTTTTCAATTGGGTTATCCTATAAAAATCATTTATACTTTGCTGTGCTCAGCTATCTCCATGGAAGTGAATGGAGTGGTGAGCATGCATGCATACTGCTGCTCCATTCATCCGGAAGACTTGGGATACTCTGTTCTTGTGATCCCTTGGGGTCCCAGCAGTCAAACCCCAGCCATAAATTTTTTCATGGGATAACCCTTTACGTCTATCTTCAGGATACTCGACTACCTTCAGGATAAAAGGAGAGACAGACATGACTTGCCTAGACTTCAAAAAGCATGCATGCACACTCCGACAACCATAATGATAGACAAGGGACCAAGGCATCAGACATCACCTATCTTACAGACAGCCCATGCATGCACATAGAAAATAAAATGACCCACACTTATGAGAGGGTATGGCCACTAGCGTAACTGTAGGGGATGCAGTTGCACCCGGGCCCAGGAGCCCATCTCTTCTCCATATAGGACGCCTAATACTATGAATAAAACACTATAGTTATGGCCCTATCACAGCTTTTACATTGTGTCCAAGGAGCTTCAGGTTATGCTTCTCCATTAAGCGGTTAAGAGAAGTTGGGGGGGCCCCAAGATAAAGTTTTAGCCTTTAGCTACACCACTGGGTGTGGCAGTAATAAATACACACCAGTAATGACTGATTGGCCAGCCAGGGGACACACCACCCTGTGTTGACCAATTAAACATTCACAATAGGAGATATTGAAGTAGTGAAGAGAGGAAGAGCACATTAGGGAATTCCCAACAGAGGACAGCAAAGGGACCTTCTACAGCAACAGTGTACCTCGAGGAATTGCTGACGGATGACACCAAAGTGAACTTTTGCAGTGACAGGACAGGGGCTTTCAACCACATCAAAGCCACAATCAAGTGAAAAAGAGGAAATAACACCTCCGCTCAGAGTGACCCGTAAGGTCCCGAATGTGATTAGCTTGAAATAAATCTCTGTCCAATAAATCTATATTTATTTCAACCAAGAGGGCTTTTCTTCTCTCTACCAGATCTTACGGACCTTTTTTAGTCCATACACTTACACGTGTCCGATTTCAGCTAACCACATTCGGCACCTCACGGGTCACTCTGAGCGCAGGAGTTATTTCCTCTTTTTCACTTGACTTGTATCTGCGACAGGTAGTGAAAGCAGTGGCGTTTCTTTGTGAGACTGGTGCACGGGATTGTGCCTGCACACCAACGGATTTGCATTGGGGGATCCAAAGCAGGTGTTTGCCCCGGTGTTCCGCAGCATACACCGTCCATAGCATGCCATGAAAAAATTGATTCTTCTGGCACACGAGCAAAAATCAATTGCAATTTCTGCTCGTGGAGGAAAAAAATCACAGCATGCTCCATTTTGTCTGCAGATTCCGTACGGACAGCTTTCATTGAAGTCAATGGAAGCCGTCCAACCCGCGGCCCTTAATTAATTAACATTGCGTAAAGGTCGCGGTACCCGCATCATCACCTATCAACAGCGCGGGAAAATCTATACTGCGCATGTCCGACGGCTCGCTGTCCGGACCATCCGTAGAACAGAAAAAGAAAGAAAAGACAGGTACGTGGAGTCGCTGTGGCATCCGACCCGTTCAGCTTGCCTTAAACTATCAGCTTCTAACCAAAGGACATTTTCGCTGTAGTCTGCTAACGGTCAAAAGTGAATTGTACCTGCATTACCTGTTGTACAAGTTATTATTCCAGTAGAAGTTATACTGGGCCCTAACCATTCCTGGGGACCTGAGGTACCATACACAAGTCTCTGTGTTCATTTCTCTGCCGTGTAGCATACTGGTGTGTGGGAACGGTGGCGTCACGAGTGATTAGTACTACTACTCCCCTCATCCCATTTATTGGCATTCCCTATTATATGTGTGTCGAACCAGGCCTGCAATCCTGCTCAGGCCTTGGCTGCGTGTCATCCCTCAGGGACCAGAGCCTGGTAAGTGCCACCGTGACAAGTCAGCACTTATCCCTCCCAGCTCTTCATGTTACCGAGGTGCCCAGTGTCACCCCTCTGGGGTGTTGCAGAGGCAGCATACACTTTTTATAAAAGTAACTTCACTGAACGAACTGTGTAGGGTACATAGGAGGTAACATTTCATGGCATAACATAACCTGACCGTGCTTACCATTATATCCTTTTTAAAGCAACAGTCCTGACTGCATCATTTCACCAGCAACCAGGCCAGCACTGCCATGCCATCTTCTCTCCAACTCTCTGCATCAGGTGATTTACTGCAACATTACCCTGTACATATACATTTAGTGTCCGAGGAGCGGGCCCACAGCCGAGTAGATGGCGGGGTAGATAAGAATAACTATGTCACGGTGGTTCTACCATCTCCTTTCCTAAGGGTAGCTTGGGAAATGTAACCAAGTGTTACCTTAAAGATTTTTGTCTCTCGTGACGCCACCATTCTGTCCTCTGTTGTGAATCTTGAAGTAAATAACTTAGTCCACACACAGGGAAACTTTCTGGACAAACCAGGAATGGTCGGTAATGTCTGTTTACTGTAACTTTGGCACAATTACACGCATAGAAGGTAGTGTAACAGGGAGGACTCTCGGGGTATTCCAGACAATCCACAGTCCTAGTTATCTGTGTGATCGCGCTCCCGGCAACTTTCTCTCTCTCCAACACTCTGCCGGCCAACAATCACGCTTCTGGTGCCTTTTCTCTCTCAAGCAACTGTCCTTCTTTCTCTCTCTCTCTCTCTCAGTGCTTAGTGGTAGCACCGACACATCCTGGGTAGAGTAGGCCCAGGCCACGCAGAAGGGAATCTCCAGGTTTCTCCACGCACAGACCGAGAAATGTCTGCGGGGGTCACTCACAGACTTGAGAGCAGAACTTCTTGCACTCGCACTCTTAAACTGCATTGCATAGACTAGCTAGCATGGACTCCGTCACAGACTGATTTGTATTTCCCTTGCAAACACATATCTAACATGGTCACATGACATACAACATGATACATTTCTAAGACATAACCCAGACATTAACTCATTCAGTGCTGCAGAGGTACAATACACATACCAAATGCACACTACAAATAAGACACTAACAAGACAATTGCACGAGACAGACGCATAACATTATGGAGGGGCCCCACCAGTTCTGGGCCACTACATACATATCAGGGGAACCCTTGATGACCCAAGGCACTTCGAATTCATCTAACTAGATATTTTCATAGTAGTACTCCAAACTCATTATTGTACCCTGTAATACACTCTTGAAGGTTTGCCACATGTCAACATTTCGACCTTTATGTGCCAGACTCCCAATTTCGGAGTCCCTATGGATTCAACACACTAGGTGCAAAAAGACAGCTACTGAACACTCAGGTCTCATGTAATCATTAGCTGTTGCATAACACCACTACTCAGACTGCCTTGTCCCCCATGACACAAAGTTTTACACATTACATATTAACAATAAATGTCACACTCCCTCGTAACCTGGTCGTCCATAAACACAGTGTCACGATTCTCACATAACCACAGTCCCTTTAGGGAGGTATTCCACCAGTCAGATACATCAGTCCATCATAGTCCATAGCATAGGCGTATTGTGAGGGGGAGCAGGGGTCGCCGTTGCGACCCGGCCCTTGCTCTGCAGGGGGCCCAGAAGCCCCGCTATATTCAAAATGCACACTTGTGCATTCTATAGAAGGCGGAGCAGGGCGACCGGCATTACACTGGCAGCCGCCTGATTGGTGCGGCTGGGGTGTGTGGCTGCTGGAGGGGAGGGGAGAGGAGGTGAGGCGAGGCTGACTTACCCACACAGAGAACACTGCAGCCGTGGCTCCTCTCTCATTACTTCTCCTCCCGCAGCGTATCGGCAGCCACCAGTGAGACATCCAGGGAACAATCAGGCTTCTCTCTGGTTCTGTAAGCATTCTTTCTTAAAGTAAAGTCCCGATGGGCTCCTCCCACCGGCTGGTCACATGACTGGCCACATGAGTGTGACATTAGAGGTCCTTGACAGACAGCACCCACCCGGCTCAGGTAGTTAACCATGTGCTGCCTGCTCCCTGGAGGAGAACCCCTCTGTCTGCTGGGAGTCCCCCAAAAGTAGTGGAGTTACTGAGGTGAGCAGATTTACATGCAGTTCACCCAATAACCCTCCATCTGTAACCTCACTGACCAGCAGTGAATGCCTGCAATTAACTGCTTCATGACTGGCCTGGTTTAAGCACTAATAAGCAATCGGTTTTTCAGTCTTTGTTTTTGTGCATTCCTGGGATCAGAACTCTTTTTTTTTTTTCTTGTTGACATGTTTGTTTTGAGGACTTGTTTTTGTGTGAAAAGTTGTTTATTTAACCCCTTCCCGCCTCATGACGTAAGGGTACGTCATCGGAGCGGGGTACTTCCCGCAAAATGACGTACCCTTACGTCATAGGGATAGCACGAGATCATAGCAGATCTCGCGCTATCCCGCAGTGGGAGTCGGCTGTCACTAGTAGCCCGCTTCCCGCTGCAACAGCGGGGGGCATCGGAGATGCGCCCCCTCTCCCCCCTACTGTAAACCCCTTCCCTGCCGCGATCTATGTAGATCGCAGCAGGGAAAGGGTTCACAGAGGGAGCGTGCTCCCTCTGTGACTTCAGCCGGCTCTCGCAATGTTATCGCAAAGCCCTGCTGGTTGTTATGGCAACAGGATGCCAGATACCGGCGTCCTGTATTGCCAGCGCCTAAGATCGCTATAGTAAGCGATAAGACATGGCAGGAGAGAAGTCTGCCATGCCTTATCGTAGTGATCTGCAGTGCTATGGTGAGAGTCCCTCAGAGGGACACAAGTAATGTAAAACAAAAAAAAATAAGAATTTACAAAAAAAAAAAAAAAAAAAAACCTATGCTTATGCTTTTTCTCATATTAGCATAAAAACCCCACATATTTGGTATCGACACGTCCATAAAGACCCATACAATAAACCAAACACGCTTTGTATCCTGCATGGCAAAAAGCATTAAAAAAACACTAAAAAACTGACGCAAAATGCTAATTTTTAGCATTTTGCCTCACAAAAAACGCAAAAAAAGTGATTAAAAAACCGTATGTACCCCAAAATGGTATCAATAAAAACTACAGCTCATCCCGCAAAAAATAAGCCCGCAGAGAGCTCCGTCCATGGAAAAATAAAAAAGTTATAGTACTTTGAATGCAATGAGTTTAGAAAAAAATAATAATTTCCAAAAAAAGGCTTTTTATTGTGGAAAAACCTAAAAAAAAATAAGAATTTTGGTATCGTTGTAACTGTACCGTCCCACAGAAAAAAATGTAGTGTATCATTTATGCTGCATAATTAACGCTATAAAAAAAAACCTCAAAAATCTATGGCAGAATTGATGCGTTTTCTCTCCCTGCGATCATAAAAAAAATAATACAAGATGTGATACAGGCAGGCATGGAGGCTCTCGTACACTGCTGTACCGCCACTAGCCTGGATACAAGATGTGATACAGGCAGGCATGGAGGCTCTCGTACACTGCTGTACCGCCACTAGCCTGGATACAAGATGTGATACAGGCAGGCATGGAGGCTCTCGTACACTGCTGTACCGCCACTAGCCTGGATACAAGATGTGATACAGGTGGGCATGGAGGCTCTCGTACACTGCTGTACCGCCACTAGCCTGGATAAAAGATGTGATACGGGCAGGCACAGAAGCTCTAGTACCCTGTTGTACCGCCTCTAGCTTGGATACAAGGTGTGATATAGGTGGGCATGGAGGCTCTAGTACCCTGTTGTACCACCTCTAGCTTGGATACAAGATGTGATACAGGCAGGCATGGGGGCTCTAGTACCCTGTTGTACCACCTCTAGCTTGGATACAAGATGTGATACAGGCAGGCATGGGGGCTCTAGTACCCTGTTGTACCGCCTCTAGCTTGGATACAAGATGTGATACAGGCGGGTATGGAGGCTCTAGTACCCTGTTGTACCTCCTCTAGCTTGGATACAAGATGTGATACAGGCAGGCATGGGGGCTCTAGTACCCTGTTGTACCGCCTCTAGCTTGGATACAAGGTGTGATATAGGTGGGCATGGAGGCTCTAGTACCGTGTTCTACCGCCTCTAGCGTGGATACAAGGTGTGATATAGGTGGGCATGGAGGCTCTAGTACCGTGTTGTACCGCCTCCAGCTTGGATACAAGCTGTGATACAGGAGGGCATGGAGACTCTAGTACCTTGTTGTACCGCCTCCAGCTTGGATACAAGATGTGAAACAGGCAGGCATGGAGGCTCTCGTACACTGCTGTACCACCTGTAGCTTGGATACAAGATATGATATAGGAGAGCATGGAGGCTCTAGTCCCCTGTTGTACCGCCTCTAGCTTGGATACAAGATGCGATACGGGCAGGCACAGAGGCTCTAGTACCCTGTTGTACCGCCTCTAGCTTGGATACAAGGTGTGATATAGGTGGGCATGGAGGCTCTAGTACCCTGTTGTACCGCCTCCAGCTTGGATACAAGATGTGATACAGGCAGGCATGGAGGGTATCGTACACTGCTGTACCGCCTGTAGCTTGGATACAAGATATGATATGGGAGAGCATGGAGGCTCTAGTACGCTGTTGTACCGCCTCTAGCTTGGATACAAGATGTGATATGCGGGGCAATTGAGGCATACAGGTTCCATATGGTATTATGTGTCCACATTAGCTGTGACTGAGCCTCTAGATCATACAAACTTCTAGGCTGTGGGAGTTGCCGTCCTAAATGCGCAGACCGGTGCCAGCGGCCGGCGAGTGACGTTTCTGTGCGGGGCTCTGCGAACCCCGCACAGAAATAGAGCATGCCGCGGTTTGTTTTCCATGTGTGATTTCGCGTGGACCAACCGCGGCCCTCTGCCTAGGATTGCGTTTTCTAACGCAATCCTATGGCAGCTTCCATGGGTGGAAATTCTGCGGGAAATCCGGCAACGGAATTTACGCCCGTGTGCACGGGGCCTAAGGCTGCTCTAAGACGTGCATTCAGAAAACACAGCTTAAAATCGTGGGTTTTTTACCTCAATTTTGAGCAGCATTTTTGAACGCATGGTAAAGCGGTTTTAATGCACCCCACAATTGTGATGGGTGGGGAGGTGCGTTAGAAAACGCAAATACAGGACAGATAGCGCTTAAAAATCACCGCTTCCGAGCTCACGTCTGAGTAATCGCATTCAAATCAATGGAAGCAGTGTACCACGATAAAAAGCGGTGTGTGTGTAAGAGTGGCCTAAGGGGCAACAAACAAATTTTCATCTAGTGCAGGAAACGCGTAAATAGGGCTAATTCATGTATGGAAATTCGTTTTGCAGCTGTATGCAGCATGATTTAGGTATGGGTACGTGGTGAGAAAGGGAGGGGGGGGGGCCCTGAGCCTTTAGTTACGCCCCTGGTCCATAGTGTTTGCACACTAAACAGTTGTTGGAGCGGTCTTAGGCATCCTGCAGCTCTTGGGTCGTCCAAGGCGCTGTAAGGTTCTTCAAAGACTGAGAAAGGGAGAAATGTTCTCCTTCGATGAGGCATCATGTTGCATTTGGCTCCCGGTCACTATCAATGAAAACTACGAGAGAAATTAGGAACATAAGGGCAAAACTATTACAGTAAAACCTCTACTAGCATTGACATCTACTACGGCCGATTTCGAATAAGGCTGGTTTTTTTTAGCCAAAATTTTGTCTGTAATAAAATTGTTTGCCTCTAATAACACCAGCGTGTGCCGGCCCACGTTACCTTGCTGCTGAACCCGCATGATCTCCTTCTCAGCATCTCCTCCTCCTGCCGCTCATGCAACCCACCCTTCTCCATCATCAATGACGAGTAATACACTAGTAAAGTACAGTACTGTACAATTACACTCCAATGTAACAGCACAGAGAACACAGTGATAACGCTGAGGACAGATAATGATGTCACCTACTGTCCTATGTAACAGCACAGAGAACACAGTGATAACGCTGAGGATAGATAATAATGTCACCTACTGTCCTATATAACAGCACAGAGAAAACAGCGATAACCCTGAGGACAGAAAATGATGTCACTTGCAGTCCTATGTAACAGCACGGAGAACACTGATAAAGCTAAGGACAGATGATGTAGTAGATGTGACCTGCAGTTCTATGTAACACCACAGATAACACACAGGTTCAATCACATGTTAAATGTTCATTTATTCTTTACAGTAGTCTTCAATATTCATTTATTATTGTTTTTGGTATTAAAGCCCATATTCCCCATTAAATGTGGTTCGGTGTGTTTTTTGGAATGTCTAGAACAAATTCATTTGATTTACATTGATTCCTATGGAAATAATTACCTGGAGTAGCAAAAGTTTCGGGTAAAGCCGATTACTTTTGGACAGATTACCAACGTTAGTAGAGGTTCTACTGTACTTGTTTAATGCAAAGGGCTTGAAACTTAGTAGGAAGACACTGAAGGGAGGCAATATTGGACAGGGGTGGGTGATAGCGGGCAGGCAGTCACATTGGTGGCAGTACTGTCGGTGTTTGAGTAGAATATTGTGTTTGATAGTGTGGTGCGGCTTGTTAATAGTGAGCCTGTTGGTATGGTTACTGTTGGATTGGTTGTGTTGAATATTAGGAGTTAGCAGATCTTTTGAGATATATCCCTTTTCCCCAGGGTAAAAGACAATTAACTTTAGTTTTAAATTCTCCCACTGTGGGGGGGCATTTCATCCTGCCAATGTTGGGCGATCAGTTTTCTTGCTATATAGAGTAACTCGGTACTGCTATTTGTTCTTGTGGGTCTATTGGCAGATCACTCACATAACCCAATATACATACTAGTGGGGAAAGATTCAGATCACCCTTATATACGGTATTGATTAATGAGTGTACATCTATCCAATATCTGCTCATTTTTGGACATCTCCACATCATGTGTATTAACCCCTCCCTTTAGATCTTATAGCACATACATAGCGGGTTATTTCTTACTCCTAAGGCCGCTTGAAGACGGGCGGAAATTCCGCAGCGGGACTTCCCGCGGAATTTCCGCCCTTGGAAGCTGCCATAGGATTGCGTTAGCAAACGCAATCCTAGGCAGACGGCTGTGGTTTGGCAAACAAACCGCAGCATGTTCTATTTCTGTGCGGGGCTCACAGTTGTGACAGCCTATGTGACTCAGTGATAGTTCAGGGGTCATACTCAAAATCTCCTCTCATTGTGAATCCTCGATAGCTCCAATATCTGCTTCCCATTTATTTTTGACTGACAGTGGGTTTCTTAGATTTAGTTTTCTTTGTAGATATTCATGCATTATAGAAATTTTTCCCATGGTGGTGGTGGTGGCGGTACTAGTAATGTCAGCTACGACAAATGAGAAATCTTTATCTCTCTGGCTATTGACTCCGTCTGATAAGCATGTTTGGTCAGCAAATACTTATAAAATTGCGAATGTCCTAAATCATACTCCGTTTGTAAGTGACTGAAGTGTCTGACTCTCAGTATCTGGGAAACCCTTTTTATGCTTTTCCTTTTCCCCCCAAATGCTGTTATATAGTTGAATGTCCAAGTAACATCGTCATATTGTGCCCATAGAGTCATACAGATAAATATTATACTTTGTATGATGAAAAATTGTCATAGCTTATTGCCTCTGTCGCCAATTTACCTATGCTGGCGACTCAGCCGGCTCTGGCAGCAGCTCGAAGGGCGTATGCGCGCTCCTGGCTGTTTTCTTAAAGGGCCAGTAGTGGACACCCAACAGCATGGTTCCGTACTAATCTCAGGACTTCCCCAGCTATATCAGGCTTCCTCTTCCTATGAAGAGTGCCTGAGTATTGAGGTCTATGTAGTCTGCTCAAGGCATGCTTACAGGTTTGTTCTGATTCTCAGGTACTTGATATTTGTCTTATCCTAACTACATTCTTATTTCTGTTCCTGCCCTTGGCTTGCAGTATTGACCATGCTTCTGTCCACTGCCTGTCCT
This sequence comes from Eleutherodactylus coqui, assembly GCF_035609145.1. Classification (NCBI taxonomy): domain Eukaryota; kingdom Metazoa; phylum Chordata; class Amphibia; order Anura; family Eleutherodactylidae; genus Eleutherodactylus; species Eleutherodactylus coqui. The sequence continues at coordinate 86,986,960 of NC_089842.1, forward strand.
GATCTCTGTCCCAATTAATCGTGGCGAACCTGTTCTCTAACTTGTTTCCTGTTTAGGTGTCAGACCATAGTGAAAGCAGCGAGACTAATACCATAAGTAGTAATCCCCTACATGGCTGCAGACAATGAGAGTCTTATGATATAATTCTACGTCTATGGAGGGGATTTGCTATAAAGCGATATTAACAAATGAATCAGCACAGAAGTTTGGACTTCAAAACAACATGAGGATCAGGGCCAGAGGTTCACTTCAGGACATTAATTGTCATAGGATTACTCATAGCAAAAGTGAAAGTGTATAAGAGAAGCACGTAGTTGTTTCCTGGAAGTGTTCCAGGGAGTCGACTAAACATAACACAGACGTGAAATAACTGCCAAGAATCTCAGGCTTATGCAATACGGGAAATTTATATCTACAGAAGCCTAGAACCAGCACAGGGTTTTCTTTGCTAGATGCTTTCTGTAAAATTTCCCAGCTTTTTACAAGGACACTACCACTGTTTTTAAAAATAATTAATTACTAGAAGTTGTGGAATAGCAGTCAGTTGAGTCGAAAACCTGAAATTTTAATTTTACCTGGATATTTACTCTTTAAGACCACCTTCCCCTAAACTCCTTCTAGGGTTATGTTCACACACTAGATTTAGGTAGATTGTACGTATCAGCACATAGTACTGTAGTTTTTGTACATGCAGGGCCTGTTTACATGCACGCGTGACCTATAGACGGGGGGGGGGGGGATCTAGCAGATGGCGGGATAGGTTGCACATCAGGTGAGCTCCTGAATCTCTTACCTGGCCTGCAGCTCTAAGGCACCAGCGAACAGCAGAATTTCACCACTGGATGCAGCATAGGGAAGAGTAAGACGCCGCAGTCACAGCCATCCCGAGCAGAGGAAGCGACATAATGGAGCAGTTTCTCTGTGCTCCAGGTGAGACCTCCACGAGGCCCAAGATAGCACCTGATCTCGCAAGATCGCGGGAGCCTGAGCCTTCTAAAACAGAGGAGACGGAGCAGCATCGCAGGGGGACAGTACAACGGGCTGAAGCCCAAGAGCAGTCACTTGTTAACAGGCAGAGGTCAAAAAGAAGTCGCCAGGGAATGGCTGCACTGGAGCAGGAGGAACCGAAGAGCATACCAGGAAGAGGAGCAGTGAGTACTCCGAGCAGCAGCCCCTGCATACAATTCAGCACATCAACCCAGAGGCGTAAGTTGAAGCTCCTGGGCCCCAATGCAAAATCTGTAGCAGGGCCCCCAAGTCTGATGCTTTATTCATAGTGATGGGCTCCCTATATGGAAAAGAAAGGCTTAATGGGCCCCCCAAGGCTCCTGGACCCGGATGCAACTGCATCCCCTGCATCCACTATAGTTACGACAGTGTATCAAGCCTACTAGCACAGACCCCTGCAGTGGAGAGGAGTAGTAGTCCCCTCATGTGGCCACAGCCCCCAGGTCCCAGCACAACCAGCAGCCCAGCACACAATGGGGCTAGAAGCCCTCCCCACACGGTAGAGGCCTGGAAGAGCCACATAATGGTGATTCTCACAAAATCTGAACTCGAGGAATTCTTCCAGAGATTCGAAGCATCAAAAAAACAGATATTGGAGCGTATACATACTGATATGCAGCACATGGGCCACAGAATTTTGCAAGTAGAGGAGGCTCAAGATGGTACGGCGGCCATCTTAGAAACGCATAGGCAAGCAATCCAAGCACAAGCCAACCAAATAATAGGCATCATCATGCACCTCGATGACCTGGAAAACAGGAACCGAAGGAATAACCTTCACATACGGGGTTTGCTGGAGGAGGTAGAGGGGCAACACCTTCATGCATGGGCGCAAACATTTTTTCAGTAGTTTCTAGACTACCCTCCAGAACGTCCCATAGAGATTAACAGGATTCACAGGGCTTTGGGACCCAGGTCCGCTGACCTCGATCGGCCCAGGGACATCATCTGCAGGGTCCACTATTTAAAAGTAAGGATAAAATCCTCCATAAGGGCAGAGAAAAAGGGGACTTGCATCATGAAGGCAGGCTTATTATGCTTCTCCAGGACCTTGCTCGTCATACTCTTTGCCTGAGAGGGGCCCTTAGACCACTCCTGACGACCCTGAAAACTCAGGGAATAGTATATGGTTGGGGGTTTCCTTTCTCCTTTACAGTGAGGAAGGAGAGGAAAACAGCCGTTTTCCACACCTTAGGAGATTTACAGAACATTTTAGGAACTTTCCAATTACCGATGATATCGCCACCTGACTGGTCTATGGTCCCGGCAGTTCTGGCCCCCACTGCCCAGGAGCAATGACAGACCATACAGCCTAAACTACATCGGGAGAGATGCGCACCAGCAGAGAGGAACACTTGAATGCACAATTTACGGACACCTAGGAGGTGTTCACGTTTTACAGAACATGCAGAAGGGGACTCCAGTTCCAATTTCCATTCGCAGTTAAAATTCAGTTGGTGCGGCAATGGCAGTGTCTTTTTCATTGTTCTTCCCTGCTGATGGCTCAGGGGGTGGTGGTTGGGTGGATCGAGGAAAGAAGAGGGTACACCATCTTTGATGTTAGACATCGTGCCCGGAGTTAGGCCACATGGCTTTTGGCTTGTATAGTTGTTGTCTACTAACACCCAGTTTTTTAGCTGAGGGGTGCCAGGCTCTCCTCCTTGAGCCATCCTGTCCCACGTTCCTCGCTATTCCCATGTTTTCTTGCGAGTTCAGAGACAAGAGTATTATTTTGTTACTATTGGTGTCTCAAGAGTTTTCATCCAAGGCCTCTTACAGTAGTCTATTGCATTTACTATGTTTTATTGCCCTGGGGGGGATGCGCAGGGTCAATGCCTGTCCTCATCTGTGCTTTTATGCTTCCCACTCAGGGTGACCAATCACATTTAGTGCGAATGCTGGCAACAAATAGGCCAGCAGTTCACTCAGATAGCACTTGCAGCTGCTTAATGCTGCACAAAGTTTTACATGATAGACCTTCTTTCCTTCATCTTTCTTTTCATACTATTCTTTTCACCCCCCTTTCTCTTCCCTCCCTACCATCCCTCCATTGCTGACCTGCAGTCACACCTTCTATCACAAAAAACAGTTGGCTAATCAAACTTTTTGTACCTTTAATACGAGGAGGCTGAATAAATCTGCCAAGAGGGGGAAAATTTTAGATCATTTACATCCTAAAAATATTGATCATTTTTATTCAAGAAACGCACTTCCAAGATTCTAAAATCCCCAAGTGCAAGCATCGCCATTACACCACATGGTACCACAACCTGCATACGACAAAGAAAGCGGGAGGTACTTTCATAGCCATACATAAATGCCTACCACATAAACTTATATCTTCAGAGGTGGATGAAGGCGGGCGGTACATCCTCTTAAAAATCCAGGTGAATAATGAAATTTTAATAGTGGCTAACGTTTATTTCCCGAACCAGGACCAGAAATGTTTCAGAAACCGGGTGTTGGGGGCTCTGGCAGCCTTTACAGATGGGTCTTACATCATCCTCGGATGAGACTTTAATCTCAGTATGGATCTTGTCCGCGACTCCTCGGGGGGTAAGTCGGGGGTTTCCCTCTCGGTAACACGCAGACTTAGATTGGAACTGGCAAATCTCAGGCTGGTGGACATTTGGAGGACATTACACCCAGGGGAGAGAGACTACAGCTTTTATTCTGCCGCCCCCAATACTTACCACAGACTAGATTACCTAGATGTGTCGCACAGACTGCTAAACAGGAGCACTTTCTCCTCGATAGGAGCCTTTTTATGGTCGGCTCATGCTCCAGTCTGGGGGTCTCTGGGGGCAAGTCAGGGGGACAAGGCGAGTTTTACTTGGCGTCTGAATGAAAACGTGCTAGACGACGCAGTTTGCATACAGGAGATCAAGCAGGCAATAGATAACCTTAGGACCGACCATGACGCAGACTCTACTGCTACTCCTTTGAAATGGGAAGCCCTCAAATGTGTGCTCTGAGGGATATTTCTTTCTCATGGGACCCGACTTAAAAAAGCTAGAATGGCTAGGCTAGAAGATCTGTTAGTGCACTTAAATAAGTTAGAAGCGGCCAACAAATCATCTCCTGCAGATAACATTGTGGCAGAAATCTCAGCAACTCCAGTCGACATTCTCTGCATACTTGATCAGGCCTTGCTATGTCAACAGGATAAAATAAAAGGAGGGTTCTATGAATTTTGAGACAAGTGCGGTAGGGAATGGGCTAAGGCACTAAATCCCAGATCACAACAGACATATGTATTTGCGGTTGACAAACTAAGAAAGGGGATGGTCCATCACAACACTGCGATTTTTTTTTGAGAGTTTTCACACATTTTACCAAGACCTATACAATCTGGAGGGGAGTCAGGGGGACCGGGGGCAGGAATATGGTGCAGAGAGGGATTCATATGTTGCAACCCATGCCCCTAATAATATCTCAAATGCTGACAAGCAAGCTTTCGAAGGGGATTTCACACTCCAGGAGTTGAAAGAAGCGGTAATGTCCCTGAACATCGAGAAGAGCCCGGGCCTGTATGGATTCACACCCTCTTTTTTGAAACATGCATAGAGCAACTGGTTCCATTGATGCTAGAGGCCTTTAACGCATTTCTAGAACATGCCCTTTTCCGACTCAGGCATTACAGGCGGTGATCACAGTATTACCAAAGCCCGGGAAGGACCCTTCTTGCTATAGGAGCTACAGACCGATATCGCTTTTAAATGTAGACACAAAATTAATTTTCAAAATGCTTGTGGGTCGCCTACAGCCCCATATTTCAACCCTGGTACATGGAGACCAGGTGGGTTTTGTTCCTGGAAGGGAGGCAGGGGACAATACAATCAGAACCCTGGCACTCATGTCTAGGGCCTCTGGATCGGGTGACCCCCTCTGCCTTCTGTTGGTTGACGCTAAAAAAGCATTTGGCAGAGTGGATTGGGGTTTCTTGAAGGCGACGCTTAGACATTGGATTGAGACCCAGGTTTCTGGGATGGATTTTGGCGCTTTATAAAAACCCTTCCGCGCAGGTGCGGGTAAATGGTAAACTATCGCAACAGATTCAGATTAGGAATGGTACTAGACAGGGTTGTCCCCTTTCTTGTATATTCTTGGAATGCAGACTCTGGCTAACGCCCTTGGGGTGAATGCCAATATCAGGGTGTTCAGGTTGCTAATGATGAACAGAAAACTGCCCACTATGCCGACGATTTGCTAATGTATATAACAAACCCCAAAATGGCCTTCCTAGTGTCTTAGAGGCATTTCGGAGATTTGGCCAATTTTCAAACCTTAAATTAAATTTGAATAAGTCCGAGATTCTTAATATTAATATACCTGGTGCTGAGGAGGAGGCCCTGAGGTTCACCTTCCCGTTTGCCTGGAAAAAGGAGGGAAATAAATACTTGGGAATAGACATAGCAGACCTTTAAAAAAAAAAAAACTACAAACCACTCCTGGTGACACTTGAGGGGGATTTGGATAGGTGGTGGGTGGTGCCCCTCTCCTGGTTTGGCAGGATCAGTACTTTTAAAATGAACATTCTACCTAGAATTTTATACGCCCTTCAAACCATACCCATAAGACTCCCAGGGGTTTTCTTGATTCGGATGTTTATTTGGGGAGGTAGGAGGCCCAGACACAACTGGAATGGGCATCCTGAATATTTCTCTATATTACAGGGCCACGCTGACACGACAGATTTTGGATTTGATCCGTGGTAGGACACAGAAAAGATGGGTAGCAATGGAGCAAGATTCAGTTCCTTATAGTGAAGTAGGTCTTCTATGGCTATCAGGCCGCGAGGAACATAGAAACCTGGGATTATCACTATTTATGGAGGATGTTCTGTCAGTGAGGATAGGGCCAGCTACCAAAGCGGGACTAATTGCGAGACTGAGACCTTTGATGCCACTGGTGGGTAACACTGTTATCCTCATGTTCTTTAAGGGCTCAACCTTGGTGAACACACTGACAGCGGATCAGCTAGAAGAGATCCCTAGGGTCAGGGACATGCTGGGGGGGGTGACAGACTCAAGACTTTAAGGGAGATGCTTAGAGATCGGGGGCCTCAGACTGGAGCATGGTTTCAGTATTTCCAATTGTGCCATTATGTCAGGTCTTAGGGGGGAACACAACAGGCGGGATCTTCCTTGACCTTTTGGTGGAGAAGGATACCCGGGACGGAGGGGTGGCCCTTGAGAAAGAGTGGGAGCAAGAGCTGGGTGGAGTCATGGAGGAAAGCCTGTATCTTGACACATAAAATAAATATCTCGAGTAAGCTGCAGAAATTGAATTATAAGATCCTGACGAGATGATATAGGACTCCAGAGAAACTAGCCAGAATCTACCCCCAACACCCGGATACCTGCTGGAGATACTTGACAGATAAGGGTACCTTTACCTACATCTGGTGGTCTTGCCCAATGGTTCACCCCCTATGGCAGGAGGTCAGCCCCCTCTACACATGGGTTTGTAGGGATCAGCTATGACTGACTCTGAAGATGGCGTTACTGTCAATGTTTCCTGGCTCAGGCCAAGAAATTATTGTTGAGAATCTTTATCTTGGCAGTACATCAGGTGATCCCCAGAAAATGGAAGTCTACATCTCCGCCTACTAGGATAATGTGATTGGAGGCGCTTGACAACATTAGATATATGGAGGAACTATGCGCCAGGGACCAGATGAGGTACAACAAGTACTTGACAGTCTGGACTGTCTGGAGCCAGCTTCAAACCACACAGGATGTGACTACTTGGGTCTCAAACGGAAACATACTCCCCAGTCATACTCCACTTTATCATAGGTTTACCATAAAATAGATAAGTGGTTTTGCGGTGACGAAAAGGTCGGATTCCCTGTCCCACCCTTATCTCCCATCTCCCTATTTCCCTTTAGTCCTTTCCTTTCCTAACTCTATATCTTAATTTTTTTCTCTCTCTTCATATTCTCCTGAGAGTAGTGATACTCTTTCTTTTTTATTTCTTTTGATTTAACATATACTTTTTGCTTAGATGGAACTCTAGGTGATGTTTTGTTGGGTATAAATGTTTATCACACAAGATCTGGAGATTTAAATGTGTAAACCAGTTTTATTGCCTAGAGATGAGTGCAATGTAACAACGGCTAATGATGTTAGCTAAAATAAATGCATAAATCAATAAAATACATTTTGAACCATAAAAGGCTATAGACTTCTATGGGGCCCTTGGTGCGTTAGTGCAGAAAAATAGATCATGTCCATTTTTTTTCACATGCGCAAAAAAGGAAAATGAAAACGCCCCCATAGTTCTATTCTCTGCATATTGCGTGCATATATTTTGCGCACAGAAATATGTTCGTCTTGAAGAAGGCGTAAATCTGAATGTGAATAAAAAGAAGTGGCATGTTTTGTCTTGATGTGGATTCCATGTCGTTCCTGCGTAGAGAATGCCATGCATGAATTTGTGTATACAAGAAGGATAAGGGCTTCTGCAGACAGGCAATTTTGCGCCCGCTTTGGTGCATGCATGATCACTTGCACAAGCCGCAGAAGGTATAACCCATTGATTTCAATGGGTTTACTTACATTCAGCCGTTTGGTGCTATATTTTTGTGCACGTATAAATATACGTGACATACTCTATTTTGTGCGCACTTGAGCACCCAAGACACCATAAATTGTGCACTGAACTTCACAATTTTGCGGTGTAAATCAATAACAACAGGGGCTAATAATGCTGCTCAGACTGCAATCATGGCACAGGTGTATCCCGCGCCAATGTGAGCGGGCCCAGCAGCGTAGATAAGTACAGTAGAATGTGTGGATACTTGCACGATAGTCGGTCCCTTCATGGCACAATTACGTCATGCAGTCAGGAGCGTATCTCTGCATATACTTGTCTGCAGGAGATCTAAATCTGCATGCAGATCTGTTGCCAAATATTTGCATAGCTGCGGCAGAAATTCACAGTTCAGGTGCAGATTTCTGTTGCAGTTTTTAGGCGCAGAATCCATGTGGAACATACCATAAGAGTATGATCAACACATCACTAACTAAGGGTGACAGCACACGGGTGTAAGCGGATAGATGCTCGCTATCACGTGACTTATATGCGCCTGTATCAGTGCTTTTTACTGTACTTTTTGAGCTGCAGGGACCGCTCACATCAACTCAGTCCCGGCAGCACCATGTTTGAGTCAGCGGGGCAGCAATATGAATGGTCTCTCTATAATTAACGGGCATCCATGTGGTGTTCAGAAAAGCCGAGTTTGCTAACAGCGCCATCTATTGGAAAGCAGCATTCCTTCAAGCCAAAGTTACAAGCCTTGTAACAATGACTGAATTAAAAGTAAAGCCAGGCTCCATGCACAGACAGCTGTTTCAGCGAAATGTCATATGGTAAAGTCCACGGGGAGAACTGCAGCCATGGCCCCATGGACTCTTTTCTTCTCTTCATACCCATGGTACGTCTGATGTTACCCATTGACAGTGAGCTGTGGGAATTTCCCACTTGGCAGATTCACTGAACAAAAATGGAAGCAAAACTAAACATAAAGACCAAACCTTTCCTTCCTGCATTCCTGGTAACAGTTGCAACAGCAAATAAAGAAATAAGTTGCAAGAAAAAGTAAATGTATATTGCGGAATAACCAGGATTTCCTGATTACTAATAAAACGAAGCGTCATTGCTATCCAAGTCACAATTATACACAAACACGATCTGACTAAGGCCGTCTGCACAGGGGCGGGTTGGACCCCGCATGCGGGATTCCCACAGCGGCGTTCGACCCAGTGCTGGGGCTGGTGACCCCAGCTTACCGCTCCGCCGCTCTTTTCCTCTGTTGCGAAAGAGCAGTCCAGAGTGTCGGATGAGGCATGCGCAGTACAGAGGATGCCGCGCCGTCGCTCTGGCAATGACCTAGTCTCCTCTGTTGTGAATGTGCCGGCCAAAGTCCTGGCCGGCATATGCGCAGTTGAGAGGACTTGCGCCGTCACTATGGAGATGACGCGGCTCCTACAGCCATTTTGCAATGATGATTGCAGAATGGCCACGGGACAGATGGCTTCCATTGACTTCAATGAAAGCCAGCCATGCGCAGCCCGCCCAAAATCGCTGCTTGTTGCGATTTCTCCCCACGGGGGGGGGGGGGGGGGGGAAATCGCAATCATTTTCCGCTTGCAGGCAGAAAATCGCGTTTTCTCATAGCATGCTATGGGCAGGATTTGCTGCAGAATCCACAGGCGGAATCCTGCTCCGGATTTTGCAATGCACATCCGCCCCTGTGTGCAGGAGGCCTAAGCTAATACCACACAAACAGTTGTAGCATTCATGTTTTCCATGACTCGATACAACGGAGTCGTCTGCTGCAGCCTATCACCCCTCTTTTACCCCCCCCACTTATCTAAAATAACCACCGACACCCTCTTTTTGGATTAATTTTTTGGCCACAGCAGCCAATTTATTATAACATAACAATATGACATAAATAACACTTTTTAATCCTAACCTTAAATTATTTTGGAGAGATCCTTGGAGCTCCCAACTAAGACTATCTGTCGCCTCTCAACACCCCAGGAAAAATAGGTGTAACTGTCTCCCGTCTCCTAAAAAACCTGACTCGGGAGACCCTATTTTCCTAAAAAAACACGCCTCCCGTCTCTAATAACCTGACTCAGGAGACTCGTCACTTCACCTCGAGTCGCCTACCTCCCGACCCCGGGGCTATCTAGCCATACCACGGCTAGCAACACCAACCACTATTTCAGGGAACCCCCTGTACAACCAAAAGGCGACAGACCCACCTACACTTAATCCGAACCGGAGGGGGGAGGAGGTAATTCTACTACCCCTGCCTCCCCCCCCTACCCCCTCGTAAATCACTCCAAGGACCCCTCCTTAACCGCCACAGCCAGCACGGCTTGAGCCCTCAAGCCCGCGCCGCCCTCCACAAGACCAAGGCGTGCTCAATTCCCCCTTGCACTGCCTCTAGCCACAAATCCAGCCCAATGTCATTTAGATGGACCCCATCCTGTCTCCAATAATTTCCAGTGCAAGCCTCTAAGTCTATGTGCCGCACTGCTACCCCCCCCCCCCCCCTACTGACAAAGCGCGAGACCTCTCTGTTTAATTTTATTCGTGCTTTGTCCAAACCCTTTGCTGACCGTACAAACTTCCAAATCTGTCTTGGTACAATCTCAGACCAAACCACTACCATTTTCTTATGCGACGCTAATAATCTCAAGATATCATACCTGATATCTCTTGATAAGTCCCTGAATGGCCTCTTCCCCAAATCATTACCCCCTGCATGTAATACGACTATGTCCGGGGCCCTGTCTAGTCCCACCATCCTTTCAAATTCCTGTAGCACCTTGCACCAAGACATCCCTCTAATTCCCATCCATCTCAAAACCGCCTCCGACCTAGGGAACCTCAGCTGCCTCCCATCCTGCCTCACTCTGGCCCTCTCCGCCCCCAATAAACATAAGAGTGGCCCATAATCCACGCTAACGCCGATTGTGGACCTGTAACGAAAGAAAAAACCATATTGACCAACTCCCCTTTAAATTAGCCCCCCCCCCAAACTTTTACAACAAATGACGGCGCACATACAGTTTATACCTCCCTGATTGCCACCTGCCAATCTTTCCTGATCAACTCCCCTGACAACCCCTGCACCGTTGCCTCTGTAGCCGCCCCCACTCTGAACGAGTGCGTCCCAAATTGTGACTCATTTACGCCCAACTTCCTCAGCGCCTTCTTAAAGATCGCTGCAAACTGGAAGTGTGACAAAAACTGTCCCCCCTCGTGCTGCAGTAAAGGACCTAATCTCTTGCCCGTTACCCCAGTATAGTCTTCCCACGCCTTCACGGGGCACATTATTGACCCATGAACCCTTCCCAAACTGACCAACTGCCCCCTCCCCGCCTGATCTGTTTTCGATCGGCGAATGACCAACTCTAAATGGTCATCAACTTTCCTTACATTTCCCGTCTGTATTCCTCCCCCAACCGATTTACTTGGAGAAACCAACTCCCCCACCCTAAATGCCCCGAAAAAGGCCAACGAAAATGCTAGCCTGAATAACATTTTCTCAAATTTCTTCCAGTACCTCCCCAATCTTCTCTAGTAACTCAAACGAAACTGGCCTGCGTATGTCAATCCTCTCTTTTCCTTTCTTAAAACCTTTTAAAGCTTGCCTCACTAAAAAATTCTTAGTTATGTCCCCCAAACCCCTTAACTTGCACCCAAACGCTACCCCCGCCATAAACCGATTAACCCGCGACACCGAAACGTTGTCCTGCTCCACCTTTCCTACCCAACTCAATAACGCCCCCATTCTATCTTCCTCCGCCTCTCCTGCCCTAATGTGTCCTACCCAACTTTCCCACTCCTGCCAAGCTGCGATATAGGCAGCTCTAGTACCCTGAGCCAGTGACCTCTCAATCAGGTGCCCCACTGCTCTCTTACCACACTCCAAAGATGAGATGGGCACGTCCTTCCTCGGTCCTCCGCCTCGGGGGCCAGGGTCCTGAATCGCTCCCACTGAAACCGAGAAAGAGCATCCACGATTGAATTTTTAATCCCTGGTACGTGCACCGCCACTATCCAAATATTCAACTTCAAGGTTTCCAATACCAGGTGGCGTACCAAATTCACCACGGGGGGTGAGGAAGCGGTCAGGGAATTAATCACCTGTACCACCCCCATATTGTCGCAATGGAACCTCACGTTCCTGTTCTGAAGGCGATCGCCCCAAAGCGCCACGGCCACCACTATTGGAAACAATTCCAACAACACCAGATTCTTTGTCCATCCTTTCTCCCTCCATTTATCTGGCCATTCCCCAACGCACCATTGCCCCTGGCAATATGCTCCAAATCCTGCACTCCCCGCCGCGTCCGTGAATAGCTCATAGTCCACGTTCTCGCTCACCTCCGAGATTATCATGGACCTTCCATTGTATTTCTCTAAAAAGGACGACCAAACCGCCAAGTCCCCTTTTACATTTTTCCCCAATCTGATGTAGTGATGCGGGGCTTGAATCCCCGCCGTGGCTGATGCCATTCTTCGACAAAAAATTCACCCCATAGGCATTATCCTGCAAGTGAAATTCAACTTGCCCAATAATGACTGAAGCCCCTTCAACGTAATTTTTCGCAAGCTCCGTGCCCTTTCCACTTCATATTTTAAATCCCGCAACTTATCCTCCGGTAATTGGCACACCATCGCCTCAGTATCGATCAATATACCCAAAAACTGAAGGGAAGTTGTTGTTCCCTCTGTCTTATCGGGGGCCAATGGCACCCCAAACCGGTCCGCAACCCACTGTAATGTTCCTAGCAAAGTCGCACACACTGGCGACTCCCTTGGTCCAATACACAGGAAGTCATCAAGGTAGTGAATTACTGACTGCAACTCTGCAGTGTCTTTCACTACCCATTCTAGAAATGTGCTGAAGGCTTCAAAGTATGCACACGAGATTGAGCATCCCATGGGCAGACACCTATCGGCGAAATACTTTCCTCCCCAAAAACAACCCAGTAAGCGAATGCTGCCCGGAGCAACCGGCAAAAGGCGAAATGCCGACTCAATGTCGGCCTTTGCTAACAGCGCCCCTCTCCCGTACCTTCTCACCCATCGTACCGCCGCGTCGAACGATGTGTAAACCACCGAACAAAGCTCGGGGTCTATGCCATCGTTCACTGATGCTCCTTTTGGATAAGAAAGATGGTGTATTAACCGAAACTTATTCGGTTCCCTCTTGGGGACTAGCCCAAGGGGAGACACCACGAAATTCGGGAAAGGAGGCTCCCGAAAGGAACCTGCCATCCTACCTAAGCTGATTTCTTTTGCGAGTTTCTCCGAAACCACCTCCGGATTCCTCATGGCCGAGAGTAAATTCTTTGTCGAGAATGGAATTTTGTGCAACGGGGGCGGAATATGAAACCCATCCCGAAAACCCTCCAATAGTAATGTAGCTTTTTTCCTGTCAGGATACCTATTTAGGAACCTGACCATCTCTTCCAGTCATACCGGCGTCCTCCCTTTTTCCAGCCCCCCCTGGGGCTTTGCCCTTCCCTTTCTTAAAGCATTTAGCTGCTCCGTGAGACCCGGCATTACAATAGGAGCAGATATGCTTAAATCTGCAACCTGACCCAAATTGTCCCTCATTAAATTGCCAACACAAACCGACTCTGTTACCCCCCAATTGACCTCCCTGGTTTCCTCCATGCGAGGTAGAGGCCAGGCCTGATGGCCCGGCTCCCCCGTGAAAAGGCTGCCCATAGCGGCTTGGCACCATAACCCGAAGCCATAGACCAATGTCCTTTTGGTCCCATCAGATTGACGGCCTTATCGCCTTCCGTTGCCTTAATTGTTCGTCGTATCTTAACCAGGTTTGGCCCCCGTATACACGATATGCTTTGCCTATTGAATCTAAATAGCAGAAGAGGCCCGAGCAGTTATCTGGCGCCTTCTCTCCTATCACACTCGCCAAGATCGCGAACACCTGCAACCAATTATTGAAAGTTTGAGGAATTAAACGCCACCTGCGTTTCTCTTCCTCCTCCTTCTTGTACTCCGTTCTTTTGCCTTTGTCTAAATTAAATTTTTCCAAAGGCAAGAGGGAGAATATTTCTACAAATTCGTCCCGCCATATCTTTTCCTTAACTTCCTTTTTTAGATGGGCCCCGAAGGGGCCCTCGAAGCACACATATACTTCCCCTTTTGCCCTATCATCCAACCGCACCACTTCCCCATCTTTCTCCGTTTGTACGGCTACCGCCACCCCCGACGCCGACTCCTCTGCCCCTCCCGAGCTACCCCCCGTAGTACTTACCCTACTGGATGGCGTTGGCAGTGAAGTACTCCAGGCCGCGACCGGCAATGGTCCCATGCCTGGCCCCCCAGATCCCCCTGCCCGTTCTCCCCCAGTCGCCCCGGCGGGGGCTCCCGTTAGCGAGCCCTCCCTACCAGACGACACACTACACGGCGTGTTAAACGCCGAAACAGGCAAACCGGCAGGCCCCATCTCCTGCCTCCGCAAAAATTCCCACATACAACCTAACAGTGCTCTCATCTCGCTATCCCCCCCATGCGCACCGGAAAAACCGACCGCACCACTACCTATTCCCATATTCCCCCCGGCGGGCACAGATCTAGCAACTAAATTGAAAGTGTTTTGCATAGGTAACTCACCGGGCTGCGCAGGTGCTGTGGGCCCACCAGCCGCCGATCCGTCTTCCTGGTGTCTCGACCTGGAATCCATCCACGTCCCGCTCGGTCCGTCCGATTCCTCTGCCGACTGCCGGTCCTCTGCACAGGTGTTATTGGCTCCTCCATTTGGTAGTCAGCTACCTGCATGGTGGGAGGAGGATGCATCTATATGCACTCCTCAGTCAGTAAGTAACGGCCATTTTTTGTGATTGTTTTTAATTCTTGATTTCTAGAGATGAGCGAGTATACTCGGTAAAGGCAATTGCTCGAGCGAGCATTGCCTTTATTGAGTACCTGCCTGCTCGAGATGAAATGTTTGGGTGCCGGCGCGGGGGAGCGGTGAGTAGCAGTTGTTAGCAGGAGGGTGCAGGGGGGAGAGAGGGAGAGAGAGATCTCCCCTCCATTCCGCTCCGCTCTCCCCCGCAGCTCCCTGCCTGCCGCCGGCACCCGAACCCTTCATCTCGAGCGGGCAGGTACTCTCTAAGGGCAATGCTCGCTCGAGCAATTGCCTTTAGCGAGTAGACTCGCTCATCTCTATTGATTTCCCCTTCTGTGATGCACAGAAATTGTAGAGTTCAAACTTGCGTTGCATTTTTAATATTACAAAGTCCCATCGACATTGGCGATAAAAAACGCAGCGTTAAAAAAACGCAAGTGTGTGGGAGCCCTTAGAAGTGAGCTTAGTGGTCACATGTCCTATCTTTGATTAGTGCGAGGATTTAGCATGTCTAAAATTCCTTCATGTGAACGCTTCTATAGGAAACCATTGGTTCTAATAGAAGCGCTCTTTTCACACGCTGCTAATGTGCAAAAACAGTGCTTGTGTGAACAAGGCCTTAAGTTCATTCTATAGCATCTTGAATGGCATCTTCCATGCCATTCCTGAAAGTTCCTCCAGCCCTCTACCACTCTGGGCCCTCCATCACATGGGTAGGAAAGCATTGTGCAACACAAAAGCCACTGGTGGAAATGAGGTTGCTGAGGGCTTCTTGGGGATCCAACATGCAGGAACAGATAAGAGAAGGAGCATAGATCCAAAAAACCAATGATAACTTTACTGGGTAGCTCTTGCAATGTTACAGTCAATTTCCAGAGATCAGAAGTAACATTTCCCACTCTTAGGCCGCCTGCAGATGGGACGGAAATTCCACGGTGGGATTTCCCGCGGAATTTCCGCCCCTGGACGCTGCCATAGGATTGTGTTAACAAACACAATCCTAGGCAGACGGCCGCGATTTGACTGCGCAAAATCTTGCACGGCAAACAAATCGCAGCATGCTCTATTTCTGTGCAGAAATGTCACTCACCGGCTGCCGGCTCCGCTCTGCGCATGCGCCGGCTGCCCGGCAGCCGGCACATGAAAGAGCCAGTCCACGGGAGCAGGTGAGTGTCACGCTGCTCTCTGCAGACGCGTTTCACCGCGTTTTTGACAGAATTGAAAATGCTCCCCATTGATTAAAATGGGTCATGTTTTGCGCTTAAAAACACTTAAACGCCAAAAATAGAACAGACAGCACTCAAAATTCACGGCATTAGAAACGCCACATTAGAGTGCTAGTCTTAGAAGCCCCATTGAAATCAATGGAGGTGTTTTACAGCTTTTATAGCGTGGAATCGCCACATGAAACCCTGTAAAAAGCGGGCTGTGTGAGAGCAGCCTAGTTAACTAGCTTTATGCAAAGATACATGTTACTAGATTCAATGATGATTACTTTCCCAAATGCAGATGGTTCTAAAGGCTATTCTGTGAATACCCCTTTATCACATATCACAGGATGGCTTGTAAAAGTCAATTTGAGTGCAACCCTTTTAGCTTTTCAGTCCAGAGGGTTAACTTGTCTGACCCCCTAACAGGCTGATTCTCTATACGGGGGTCCTGTTCTGGGATCTGTATCCAGGGGGTATAGTCTGAGGTTTTCATAAGGGTCTGTAAAGATTGGCGATTTGGTACTTGGTCTGGGGTGCATATTTAGGGTTTCCATACTTGTTTAGGAATTTGGTCTGGGGTCTGTATATAGGGAGTCCATTGTCCATATTACTTAGGAGGCCTGAGGTACGGTCTGTATATCTTTAGGAGGTCTGATGTCCGGTCTTTATATGTTTAGGAGGTCTGATGTCCGGTCTTTATATGTTTAGGAGGTCTGATGTCCGGTCTTTATATGTTTAGGAGGTCTGATGTCCGGTCTGTATATGTTTAGGAGGTCTGATGCCCGGTCTGTATATGTTTAGGAGGTCTGATGTCCGGTCTTTATATGTTTAGGAGGTCTGATGTCCGGTCTGTATATGTTTAGGAGGTCTGATGTCCGGTCTTTATATGTTTAGGAGGTCTGATGTCCGGTCTGTATATGTTTAGGAGGTCTGATGTCCGGTCTGTATATGTTTAGGAGGTCTGATGTCCGGTCTGTATATGTTTAGGAGGTCTGATGTCCGGTCTGTATATGTTTAGGAGGTCTGATGTCCGGTCTGTATATGTTTAGGAGGTCTGATGTCCGGTCTGTATATGTTTAGGAGGTCTGATGTCCGGTCTGTATATGTTTAGGAGGTCTGATGTCCGGTCTGTATATGTTTAGGAGGTCTGATGTCCGGTCTGTATATGTTTAGGAGGTCTGATGCCCGGTCTGTATATGTTTAGGAGGTCTGATGCCCGGTCTGTATATGTTTAGGAGGTCTGATGCCCGGTCTGTATATGTTTAGGATGTCTGATGTCCGGTCTGTATATGTTTAGGAGGTCTGATGTGTCTGTATTCTGCTTATTGTAAACTGCAGATTACACAACATGAATTGGTAGGCAGGACAAACTCAGCTACACTACCTCGTTCTATTTTATATATCTGGCAATGACTCAGCTTTGCTACAGCCTGTAAATTTCCATTGTTTGACATTAACTAGCTTTAGAGGCCGAGCAGTTACTAAATAGTTACTAGACATGATGACGGTCTTGTGGAGTTTACATCTTTAAGAAATCTCCTTTCACTTTTGGTTCCTGCAGCTACAGTATATCTGTCCTGAAGCAGGATACAATCAGAGAAACACGTCCGAGAGGACAAGACAGAACCCATCTGTAGCAGGTGAGTTACTGTATGCCTGCCTTTATTATTGAGGAGAGGGATGCTTGTAGGCTGGAGAGGGGTGCAGGAAAAAATGGGGAGGTGGAAGTGCAGCGAGCAGGAGAGAGAAACTAAGGGGTGTAGTCTAGTTACAGCAGATAAAGCTTATTCATATGTAACAAACATTCTCTCCTGCTTGTGTTTAGTGAATGGTAGCTTTCATTCATTGCAGACATTGTACATCTGTTCTGGTCATGGTCATTATAGCACAGGTATCGGAGTCCTGTCTTGTAAAGGCCCTTTTACATGGACCCACAAATCGTTCAGATTCCCAGGAGCAGCGAGAATCTTAATGATTCCCGTTCAGTGTAAAAGCCATAACAACAATCTTCACTGGGATGACCTGTTGGGCATCTATGTCCGACAGGTCGTCACATGTAAAAGAAAAACCCTAACTGCCGTGCAGCGGTGTGATCATCACATAACCTGGTTGGATTTATACCCTCTACAGTGTGAACAATAAAGGCTCCTTCACACTGGTGATCACGATATAGCCGTGGGAAAATCATGACAACATCGTAGTTTTGTTCATGAGATGTCTGAACGTCAGCGATACTTTTTCTTGCCAAAGCATCGCAGCGGCTTGCCATTGTCTCCCGATAGACAATAGGAGTTTCTAATGTTAAAAACGTATTGCACAAAAATCACTTGTTTGTGCATTGCAATGGGATAAAACAAAGTCTCCATAGGGAAACATGGTCGATTAAAAAAAAGCAGAATGCAGAACGATAAGACAATTCTCGCAACATCGCACAAGTGAAAACATTGCAGATGTGAATGAAACCATTGAAAAGCATGCGTTTCGTAATTCTGCGTTTTCACTCACTCTTGCATCGCTCAAAAAACGTGCAATTTTCTTGCAAGTGTGAATGCACCCTAAAGGTAACCTCTCTAACTCCTACCGACTCCCATGTACACATACAGCCATGAGAAAGAGAAATAGTGTAAGCGCCTCTTGTGTAGGAATAGGATATAATTTGGGGAACGCATAGGGTAAGTATTGCCCTCACCTACTGCTGTTGTGTAGTATGTTGAGCTTTTTTAAAATGTTCATGTTTGATTGTCTGTTTTTTTGTAAACAGCTGAAAGTTTGTAAATTTTGCAAATAAACCTAATTTGCAAAGGGAGGTTGAATCATTTTAATTGCAGCTGTATATTTAAATATTTATTGCCAAGCTCTTCAATATAATCCTCTTGTTGGTAGTTCCCTTTCATTAACAGAACTTCCATTAACCCTTTCCAATCCAATTTGTATCCTGGTTTTCGTAGGCGGCTTACTCTTTGTCTGCCGTTATACAACGGCGCTATCTGCTGGCTAAAGCCAGTACGGCATGAGGTATAATAGGCAATATACAGTAAGAGAACCCCAACGGACGTCTTCCAACATCAGAGCTGTACAGCCCTAAATTATAATGTCTTCAGACGTCAGACAGTGGATGGGAAAGGGTTAATGAAGGGGAAATACTAACATTAGAATTATAGTGAAGAGCTCGGCAGCAGTTCTTTCAATACACATTACCTGACGAAGGATCCTGTCTGGGTCTGAAGTGTGCAGTTATTTGTATATATGAAATAAAGAAATATAATTGGTTATTCTCCTTCTACACCCATTCCTTGAAGTATATGTACGGAGATAGTCAGAAGATGCCAACTGTGTTGTACAGATGGCACCCACCTGCAACAGCTGCAATCAGAGAAAACCTCTTAGATACCACAGTGGAGGGGTTTCCCTCCCACTTGTCTGCCCCTCCATAATGCAGTCATGGGTTGCTGTGTGGCTGTTACAGGAGCTTAACAATAGCTGCCATCAGGGGCATAACTAAAGGCTCAGGGGCCCTGATGCAAAAGGTGAGCTGCCCCCCCCCCCCCTCTGTATCTGTATCCGTACCCATACCTAAACCATGCTGCACAGAGTCATAACTTGAAGCTTCTGGGCCCCAATGCAAAATCTGTAACAAGGCCCCCAACTATAATGCTTTATTCATAGTACTGGGCTCCCTATATGGAGAAAAGAGGCCCGGGTGCAACTGCATCCCCTGCACCCTCTATTGTTAAGCCCCTGGCTGCCATGGCTGCCAACTTGCTTCTTTTTTTACATCTGGCAATAAGTTAATGCTGAAATTACAGTACACTGAAATACAGAAATATTGCAGTGTATTATGCAAGCAATTGCATAGTAAAGTCCTCTAGTTGGACCAGAAAAAAACTTTAAAAATAAATTTTTAAAAAATATATATTAAAATGCTAATGCAAATATTGAGTCGCTAATACCTCATTACTGTCCTTTATCTCTTCTTCAGTCCCTACTGTATACAACACCATCAAAATGCCTGCAGCATTGTCAATGCTGCTACCAGTGTGCCTTATAGAAAATGATGGGAGTAATCTAGTGGTCAATGAAGAAGCCAAGAAACTTCTCGCAGGAATCTCTGAACCAGTGATTGTTGTGGCCATTGTAGGGAAATATAGGACAGGAAAATCATTTCTGATGAACAGACTGGCTGGAAGCAATAGCGGTGAGTAACCTCTTGGCTGGGCTGAAATGCAGTACCACACATAGCCTGTGGCGAAGAGTGGTGCTGATTCTGAAAAAAAGCAACCATATTCTTCTAACCTTAGACATCCCATTCAATGTATATCCTAATATGCAGAACGATTTTCTCATATCTTTTTAACCAGTTGCCTTCCATCCTTTAGACTAGAGCATAGCAGCAGGTTATCAACCTCACGTAGCCCTCCTTCTTTATCTATATATGCTCTGGATGGTCAAGGATAGTCCTATAGACATTACTGGACTCCTACAGAGCCTGTAAAATGTAAATAGGAAGTTGGGTAATGCATGATAACCATATTTCTATACACATTGTTCAGATGAGGGTGACTAGCACTACTCCAGCTGCATTATGGGAGAAAATCACTTAAGACAATAATTGTCACTTCCTTTTCCATCCATTTAATTTTTTTAGGCTTCCCTCTGGGATCCAGTATCCAATCCAAGACTAAAGGCATCTGGATGTGGTGTGTTCCTCACCCTCAGAAACCCGGCCATGTTCTGGTTCTTCTGGACACAGAGGGACTAGGCGATGTAGAGAAGGTGAGATCCAGATTCTACTTGCTTACTGCAGGCGACTATCAGTTCGGTCCATTTGGCCATATTGCAACATGAAATGGTAATATTTTTTGCAGCTGACAGAGTATTCTGGGAGTTAGGGCTGCTGCACGCAAACTGGTGGGATTCCGCATGCAGGATCCAGCAGCGGAATCCGACCCTGTGCCTGGCCGGTGACCCCGCGTACCTGTCTGGAATCTTCTTAATCTGTATTATGGATGGTCTGGCTGGTGCACATGTGCAGTACGGATTTTACTGCGCTGTCGCTAGGCAATGGCGCAGATTCCGCAACCTTTCCGCAATGATGATTGCAGAAGGGCTTTTATTGACTTCAATGGAAGCCATCTGAATGGAATCCGCCTAAAAATAGAGCATGCCGCGATTTCCCCCCCGCAAGTGGAAAATCGAACTGATATCCGCTCGTGTGCAGGAAAAATCACTTTCCATTGCATACTATGGCAGGTATTTACTGTGAAATCCGGAGGTGGAAACCCGCCCCAGAGTCCACAATGCTAATCTGCCTGTGTGCAGGCGGCCTCATGGTTTCAGAGCTGAATCTTTTTTAACATCTATCTACTCTCAAAATGTAAGAATTTGTCTGAGCTCACACGGCCGTAAGCGTAAAACATTGTGGGTGTCTCGCAGCATTTTACAGCATTTTTACAGCTGTAGAGCCGGCTGTGACCACATGAACACCTGTTTCATTTTTTTGTTTACATTTCCCGAGCTGTCGCTTATGCATAGAGAACAATGGGCTCTATCTTACGGATATACGCGGGAAATAGAACATGCTTTGTTCTTTTTTGCACTTGCTTATTACGTAATTCGGACACGCTAATGTGATCGGAACTTCATACGGCAATGTAATTGATTGCTTGCCAGTTACCGTTTATCACCCTGCCATAAAGAGCCCTCATAATACGGGGTAAACATACAGTCGTGTCAACCTGGCCTAGGGGTGATTTCACATCTATGCCCAGGGTTCTGCGTTCCTGCAGGAAAGGGGAATCCCCACGACTGAATAGTTCCATCTCTGTATGGAACCGCACAGAGCCGGACGGACCCCGTTGACTATAATGGGGTCTGTCCGCTTTCCACCCAGCTGCCCGACTTTTAGGCAAAAGAAAAAAATACTGCAGCAGATCTTGTATTGTGAGCTAGATCTGTGATGGAACCCCCGGACGGAGTTTCCGACGCAGGTGCGAAACCGGGCCAACTGTGGTTCACTTTAGCTCTCCACAAATATTATTGCATGTGAACAGCAGTAACAGGTGCAGCAGTAAACTTGTCCACAGGCCTTGTTCACAATTTGGAAGGTGACTTAGGGTCGTTCTACATGGAACGATTATCGTCGGGGTAATTGTTGTATCATGCGAAACTGTACGGTAATCATTGAGTTTACACACAGCCACTGATTGTGTAACAAATGATAATTCATTCACTTCATGCAGGTGTAACGACCTGAGGATAATCTACCTGTGTAAACAAGCAATTGCTCATCTATGAATGACTGCCTGTTTACTCTGAACGGAGGCGGACTGTTGGAAGAGATCTTTGGCGCGCTCCGGCTCCTTTCAGTGAGCAATTGTTGCGCCTGTATGAAAGAACAGGAGAGGTGAGTGTTGCGATGACTGTCAGGTATTTAAGCTTCGTCCTGTGTATAAGGACCCTTATCGCTTTTTAAAGGCGGAGAGATAGTGACTGGTAAAGACTTGAGGGGAAGGAGCTGCACTCCGCGCACAGCACCTCGTCTAGTTCCTTCACTGCGCTGGTCAGCTTCCTGGAGGCTACTTATGGCTAAGCTTTATCCAGACCACAAATCGAGACACTTTGTTCTCTGGAGCAACTAGAACGGAGCTCCCTGCTCACCCATAACAGCTTCTGCCTCTTCTTTTCTTATGTGTCATGGTGTTCCCCTAGGCGCCGCTCCTCAGTCCACACACACCGCTCCCTTTCCTGCATGTTGGAGAAGAAGCCTCCTAAACCCCTGTGGCAGAGCATTGGCATCATGATGAGTGGCGCTGCTGAGAGACATTGCCATGACAATGCCAACCCTACTCCGGTCCTGTGGCTTGGGAATGTTGCCCACTGACCTCCAGAACAGCGCTACTCTGCAACTGTGCAGTGCAAGGCCAACAAACACAGGGGCAAATGGTGGGGCACATAAGGAGGGAACATGTGCTCATAAAGGCGGACAGCAAAATAATGGGAGGCGTGCATTTATAGGGGTTTCCACAATTAGAAAAAGTCATGGCTGATTCCTTCCAAAAACAGCACCACACCTGCACACAGGGTTCTATCTGCTATTTCAGCTCAACTCTATAAACTTCAATGGAGCTGACCTGCAATTCCAGACATGACCCATGGACAGGTGTATTGCTGTTTTTGGAATAAAGCAGGCATGATTTCTAACCCTCGACAACCCCTTCAAAGGGAATGTACCACCCCATTAGTACCCTCTCTGAGTCAAAGAAGCTGGATGAGGCGCTGTTAGATGGGATCGTTACACCATAGCGGTGATGTAACTTTCTTATTACATGGAGGGGATACCATAGTCACTGTAGAATTCTCTCCCTAACAAAATCTACAGAGTCAAGGAGTAGAAGATCATTTTTTTCAGAAAAATAAAGTCCCTTGGACACGCTGGGAGTAACAACATACCATACATGCCATAAAGGCAGAGTATGTGGCTGCGAGGGAGACCGTCCGGTGGTCCCATTCTATTGCTTACTGGGTGGTAAGAACAAACAAGGGGCGCACAATTGGCAGTAGGGGAATACCAGGTTCTAATATCTTGGGTGGTCTATTGTGACTTATGCTATGGGACCCCCTCTCTTTGTAGAGCAGTAGCTGCCCCAACACTGACTCTATACGGGCATACAGACATCATAGAGCAATGACTCCCTGCTTGCTTCTCCCTATCATGTACTAAAGTGATGGGGACTAGCAAGCAGCCAATCTCACTATTGTTATACATGGATGCTCATTCTTCTGCATGGCCGGTATGCAGTACTACATATACTGGGCAGCAACTGGTTAATTTATATCCATATTCTGTAGTGTTGACCACAGGAAAGTATCCCGGCACCACTCTCCTATGGAAGCTGTCTGAAAGAAAATCTGTCTTTACTGCTCATAGCAACCAATCACAGCGCAGCTTTCATTTCTTACACTGCTGAGGTAACATGAAAGCTGCGCTATGATTGGTTGCTATTTCTTACACTGCTGAGGTAAAATGAAAGCTGATATGTGGTTGGTTACAATGGGCAACAAAGACAGATGTCCTTTTAGTCAGTTTCTATAGGAGTGAGGTGCCGACATACATGGGGGCCACCCTGTACTTACTGCTGTATTCTATATTCCAGGCTGAGAAATCTTCTGCACATATTATTCTGAATCCTTTCTTTACCACAGGGAGACAGCAAGAATGACACGTGGATCTTCTCCTTGACGGTTCTACTAAGCAGTGCTCTGGTCTTTAATAGCATGGGGACCATCGATCAGCAAGCAATAGAGCAACTACAGTATCTTTTACAAATGGGAAAAGGTTTGATGCTTTGAATGGTGATCTAGTCGAAGGGATTCTGGGGGACCGCTGTGACACCTATATGTGATGAGGGGGAATTGGTGTAGACAGAGGCAACGGACTATCCGACCTGTCACAAATGCCCTTACCTATCATATACAAGATTATCACAAATGATTTTCCAGATGTGAAAGCCCCATAACTTTTATTTAATGATCCTCAGATATATTTAATATGAATGGAAGCAGAAACTCAGGACGTTTTGTTGCTCAACATCAAAAATGTTTTCCACATCATAGGTGATCAATGTGACTCCCTTTGTCAGTAGACGCACATGGAGCCTGTAGTCACGTTCCTGCCATACACGTTGCAGTGTATCACCACTGACTGATGCAATGGCAAAGATTCTTTAATCCATAGGCTTGCATCTTGGCAGCACATTTGCCTCAATCCACTACCCACGAGTCCCTATTAGCTATGATAATCTCTTATATAACAGGCCTGTTGCATGGCTGCGCTAACCTCTGTCAGTGTGCACACTTATTACTGGTGTAGAGGACATCTCACTTACAGTATGTCGCTTGGACTGAGAATCTTTGCTGTCCAGATGTTCCTCGTAGATGGTCTCTATTTGCTTCATCCAGTAACACGAGGTTCTATTGCCGCATAACTTACAGTGGCTGTCCTTCCAGTAGATCGCTGCGCCCCCACAACAGGCTCTCTGCAGTGTTCCAGTGTCTTTTTCTCTCATATGCTGGCCTTCCCAAAATCCTGGGCTGCGTTCCGTTTAGTTGTCTCTCTTCACTGTCCTGCAGACTATGGAGTCTCTGGAGCTGCCTTTCAGCAGCATCCCTAGCTGTTAGCAACACACTCTGCTCTCCGCTCTCCTCGTGGCTCAACTTCTACAGAAAAGTCTCATAGAGCATGCTCAGTAGTATATAACCAAATTTTGTCGCAATTTTTGGTGCATGCAGTGAATTTGGCGCAAATTGTGAATTTGGCGCAAATCTCCATCCATTGCCAAGGCAACCATTTAACCCTGTCAGGCTAGCCTCTTACAACTGGAGAACCGCAGTCAGGTGGGTACTTGATATAAACATGGCAACCTACAATATTTCCTTACAAAGATCATCTTACAGCTACGTAACGGAACTGACAGAAGTCATAAAGCTGAAGTCCTCTGATGCCAAAGATGAGACTGCGGAATACAAGAAGTATTTTCCATCCTTCACCTGGTGCGTCCGAGACTTCACCCTCGTACTGGAGAGGGATGGCAAGGAAATCACAGAAGATGAATATCTAAGGATGAGTCTAGAACTCAAACCAGGTAAACACTATTATACTTAGCAAGAGGACAGTCAAGGTAGTGCTGACATACAGACACAAGGGTCGTGTAGCTTATAGAAGGGTTTACCAGGTTGGGTAGGTATTTCCATATCAGCCTTCATATATGCTCACAGACTGATGGTGGCCACAAGTTGCAAAATTATACATGTAGCATTTCCAAACATAAAGCTCATATTTTGGAATGCAAAATCCAACAACCTTGTTATATTGACAGATCTTATATTGACTCAGTTGCAGACCTACAGATGTAGCAAAGTTTAACTTGCCACTTAATGCATTAAATAAACTGTGGCATAGTACTTTTTTCGCCTTTCAATGGCTTTTGATGTGTTAAAAGGAACCTGTCACATCTGATAAGCACCATAAACGAAGTTATGGTGCTCATACGATGCAACGTGGAATCTAGGGGTGTACTTTTTATACTTACCCCACTGGAAGTTGGTGCTCGGTCTGTAAGGGCTCAGTCAGACGAGCGGTGATCACTGTGTATTTCCGTGCAGTAAAACGCGGGCGAAAATCTGCATGACCACGTCCATTGCTATGCATATATTCTGTCTTTGGCAGGTGCAGATTTTTGGCCGCACCTGGGGTGCGTTTTTCCCTGTGGGAATGCGCATGAACTGAGTGCTCCTTCAGATGAGTATATGCGCAATTGCGCATGCCTCAGCGTAATTTGCGATATAAATTAGGTAGATTTGTGTGTGTATCAGCACATTTTAGTGTACTTCTTGCACATGGAACACTACCATGCCCAAATTTAAAAGGCTATTTAGCCTAATGAGCTCCAGATGTGTTCTTTTTTTGTCACTGGCTAGCACAGCGTATTGAGCATTTGCTCGCACATTGACTGTGCATTTGCGCACCTGCCATAGACTTCTATGGGGACCTTTGGCGGGCAAATGCGCAGAAAAATAGAGCAGGTTCAGTTTTTTTCTACACAAGAGCTGGATAAGTATAAAAAGTTAACCCCTGGACTCCACATTCCCTGTCCTATTATCACCATAAGGGCTGTTTCACACGAGCGTATATTGGCCGCCGTTTTCACCGCCTGACGATATATGCTACGATCTAATACATTGGATTCCAATGCATTAGATCACATGGCGTGAAAGCGCCCAGCCGGGCCAATATAGTGCTGTGCGCTTTTACACTGGGCCGGAAAGATAGTCCTGGTACTATCTTTCCGGCCGGAATACATCGGCCGCTGCATCGGAGAAGGGAGGTGGGAGGGAGTTTAGCAGCGTGACTGCTAAACTCCTTCCCCCTTTTCTCTTCCTCTCGTCTCCCCTTCGGCTGTGGACAAGGGGAGGAGGCGGGAGCTTATCTCCATCCTCTCTCTGCCCCCTCCCATTGTAAACAGCAGGAGGGGAGGAAGGAGGGGGTGAGCCGGCCAGGAGGAGGGAAGCCGGAGACAGCTTAGCTGTCTCCCTACGCCCAATGGCATTGCAGCCTCGGCATATATGCACCAAGGCTGTGCTGTCTGAACGGGCACACAAATGTTTGCTTTGTGTGCCTATTTACGCGTTTCGTCATTCACTCACTGGCAGTGTTTACACTGAACAATTATCATACAATTTCAAACAATCCAGCGATAAACTGAACGATATGCTTCCGAGTAAAAGGGCCCTTAGTTTATGGTGATTATAAGATGTGGTTCCCTTTAATACAACAAAAATCATTGAAAACATTTGAAAAGACAAACAAGTTCTACACCACAGTTCATTGAAGATGACTTGTTGCAGTAAGTTATTAGGGTTGGCTTAAGTTTTGCTACAACCATAGACTAGATCTATAGCCTATTAACAGAACCATAAAGCCCTTCACCAGGACACGGGTTCTGTTAATCGTATAACAATCTGGTATATTCTATTAGGACTCTTTGACACGTGCTACAAAATCTCGCTACAAAACGCATGAATGTGAAGCCCTTGGTTTCCAATGGGTTCTTTCAGGCAATGAAACATCTCTCATGTGGAAGAACCCAGTGGAAACCATGGGCTTCACATTCATGCATTTTGTAGCCTGTGTGAAGCAGGGCTAATCAGAGGTCATTCATGTCTGTAATACTGATATTTAATGATAAGAGATTCTATTTTACAATGCAGGAGAAAATTTTCAAAACTTCAATCTCCCCCGTGAATGCATCCGAAACTTTTTCCACTCTCACAAATGCTTTGTATTCGACCGTCCAACCTCCACGAAAAATCTACATCATCTGGATGAGTTAAAGGAGAGTGAACTAGAAGAGGAGTTTGTGGAACAAGCAGCAAGATTCTACGACCATGTAATGAAGAGCTGCAATGTTAAAATGCTGACGGGTGAAATTCCAGTCACTGGGAAAAGTAAGTGATGCCACAAAGTACAGTCATTGAAATGTTATCTAATATATTAATATATATAATTAATAATTATATATTCTATAGGGCAGTGTTTCACAACCTTTTCAGTCTTGGGGCACTCCTGGGAAAATATTTTTACCATGGGCACCCCTATCGAAAAGGGTGTGTGGTCAAAGGCATGGCTAGGGCGCAACTTATCACAACATATGATTTTATCTCCGAAATTCTGGGCACCCAGCATCTCTAGTGAGTGCAGCGCCACTGGCCTCTTTCACATCAGCTGACCAACGGCAGTGCGCTCACTAAAAGCCATCAGGTGCCCCGTCAAGGAGGCACCGGGAGCGCGAAGAGTTCAGGGGTGAGAGGAAGCTTGATATTTTCTGAAATCGGCACAGATTGTGCATATTTCTATGATTTGGGGAGGCCAAGTACCCTCCGCTGCAACCACTTCCACCCCAATAACGACGTATACTCCCTTTTTAGCTAAAAGTGGCCACAGCAGTCAATTTATTAAAACAAACTAACATCAAAGTGTTATCACATATCCAAGGGGGAGTCCTTGGAGCCACAAAAACCTGGTGCAAAACTGTAACAGTCAATGGAACACTGCCCCCAACCGTACCAACAGGCTCAGGGGCACCACAAGCCGCCCTGCGGTGGCTACTACCTCTGTAACTTATGGACGGAGGGGATACTGTCTCACCCCCACTAGCCAAGTCACACCACACCAGATACCATACAAATTAAACCAGAGAGGGAGTCTTGGCAGGTGAAACCGTGCCCACCCAACTGCCCCCTTAACCAATGTACAACTCCAAGGACCCTCCACCCGCCAACAGCTGCCATGACAATAAACATTCCCCTTCTACCCCTACCCTATTACAGATTTTGCAATCTATTTTGAAATCTATTACAGATTTTGCATTAGGGCCCAAGAGTTTCAAGTGACGTCTCTGCTGTGACACATCTCCACATGGCACTTTACAGCAGGAGGTCTATATTAATGCTTTGTTTCTCCTCTTTAGTGTTGGGTAATCTTACATCTCTGTATGTGGACACTATTCAGAGCGGATCGATTCCATGTATGGAGAATGCAGTTCTGGCTCTGACGGAGATTGAAAACACAAGAGCTTTGCAAGATGCACTGTCCAATTATGAATGTGGGATGAACAGACATGTCCCAAGCTTCCCAACATTGACTGAGCAAGAGTTCTTGAACATGCACACAAAATGTTTAAGTGGGGCCATTAAAGTCTTCATGAGTCATTCACTCAATGATAAGGATCAGAAATATCTAGAGGAACTGAAGGTAAGATATCCTGCCTTTATGTAAACTTAGGCCACGGTCACACAGGGCGGATTCCCGACGGAAATGTCGCGGTTTGGCCGCAGCAAAGGCTTTGAAGCGGCCCAGCCGCTCGCTCTTCTGCTGCGGCCAGCGCTCCCATAGAGGAGAGTGCGGCCGCAGCGGAAAAAAAAAAAATAGACATGCTGTGTTCGGCAATTACACGCCGCAGCAGCAGCTTCTGCCGGCTTAGCGACAGCGGATTTGCCGTCCCGTGTGGACGAGATTTCTGAGAAATCTCTTCCACATGGCTGGCTAATCCCGGGATTAGCGGTCGCATGCGGATTTGCCGCGGCGAAATTCCACACGGAATTTCCACGGCAGATCAGCCCAATGTGAACCCAGCCTTAAAGGGGCTTTCCAGCCAAAAACAATTAGTACTCACCCACTGATCACTACAGTGGGGCATTTGGTCACCCATCTCCTCTAGCTGCACTACCACGACTAAAGGTTTGAACAGAGTAGTTGACAAACATGCTCTCTATGCTCCCTTCAAAGTCTATGCTGGAAACAGCCAATAATTCGAATAGGCCACCAAGAAATTCCAGTTAATTTCCATGAATAGTCCCCCAACTATGTGCTGATCATCCATGCCAGGAAACCCCCAGGTGAAGCAGCAAGTTAGTGTTACTCTCTCCTGATGCACTGCATCATGGGTCTTCTATAAGAAGTTTCACTTTTTCTAACAGTGTTCATTTTTGGCTTACATAGTGCGGTCCCAAACTGGGACAACCAGTCATTTACATTCAGTTGCCATAACAGTGCCAAAGCAGATAACTACTTGAACTGGTTTCCAGACAGCAGTGAAACTGTACAATGCAGTTGGGTACTAGTTCCTGCTCTGAGATGGACATTTTCATCATGGTGATTTCAGGTGGTGTCAGTGCACCCAGGAGAATATTGGCAGGAGCAAGGCAGTATAATACAGACCTACTCCCATTGTAACTGCTGGGAAATAAGATAACTCTGATCCTGGGAGTTTAACCCCTTAGATGTCATGGTCACCTCATCACCAGAGGCAGGGCCTAATAGAATTCTTGTCTGCGTTAGAATTCCTGCTGAGGTATTGCACTGTATTATACAAGCAATCAGAAGATTGTATGATCAAGTCCCAGAGTGGGATTTAAAAAAATTAATAAGGCATTTAAAGAAGAGAAAAAAAGGGACAAACACCAAAAAAACCCTTTCTCATTAAAAATGCTTTTTGATGTAAAAAAAATGCAAGAAAAAAGTACAAATACAGAGGCAACATTCACCTTCAGAAAAAGCATAGCACATTATGTCTTAACATACAGAAGAATATCTGTATATCTGCTATATTTGCATAGTGTGACCACCCATTCATTTTGTAGACTACACAAATGGCATGCAAACGTTTGACACATTGCAACTGTCACCGCGTCTGTAACGACTCCAGCTAAACAATGCAAGAATTACTATTTTTATTTATCTTCACAAAAAAGTAATATGTACCCTAAAATCGAACCCATAAAAATGTCAGCTCAGTTCTCAAAAAACAAGCCCTT
The DNA here is from genome assembly GCF_035609145.1 of Eleutherodactylus coqui. Lineage (NCBI taxonomy): Eukaryota > Metazoa > Chordata > Amphibia > Anura > Eleutherodactylidae > Eleutherodactylus > Eleutherodactylus coqui. Next base: position 87,017,464 of record NC_089842.1, read on the forward strand.
ACACAACTCCATCATCTGGAAAAAGTTACGGCTCTTAGAATATGGGAACACAAATACAAACATCCATGCAGTCATAGAGACTGTTACATGCTGAGATCACAGCTGCACCCCCTTCATACCTTCATCATCAAGTCTCAAATGAACAAACTACTGATTTCTGAGTAGTGTACCCACTAGTGATGAGCGAATATACTCGCTAAGGGCAATTGCTCGGGCGAACATTGCCCTTAGCGAGTACCTGCCCTCTCGAGACAAAAGGTTCGGGTGCCGGCGGCGGGCAGGGAGCTGCGGGGGAGAGGGGGAACAACGGAGGGGAGATCTCTCTCTCCCTCTCTCCCCCCTTTCCCCCCTGCTGACTGCCGCTACTCACCGCTCCCCCGCACCGGCACCCGAACCTTCTGTCTCGAGCGGGCAGGTACTCGCTAAGGGCAATGCTCGCTCGAGCAATTGCCCTTAGCGAGTATACTTGCTCATCTCTAGTACCCACATTTGTGCCTGTTGTAATACATATTCTGTAAAAAAACAAGGAGGGAGCTGTGAATACAGTTGAGAGTCAAATCACAAGTGAATTAAGTAGTCAGATGTACCATAATCATTTATTTTGAATAGTGAGAGATCCGCAAATTAAGCTGCCCATAGAGATGCATTAGTGTCCGCAGGACAGTAAAAAGCTTGTGGATGTGACTTTTTTATGGCGTGCGGATCGCTTGTGCGGGAAGAAATCGCAGCATGCTCCATTGTCCTGTGGATCCCGCAGGGACAGCTTCCATTGAAGTCAACGGAAGCTGTGCCATCTGCGGCACAGCCACAGCTGTCACTATAGATGTGCCGTGGATCCGCGGAAAGCAGGAGATTCAAAAACACAGCACTGCGCGTGCGCCAGGCGCATTGGCCCGACGCTCCCGGATGCATCCGCCATGCTGAAGAAAGAGATCCAGCCGGTAGAGAGGAGATCCACGCTTCATCCGGAGAGCTAGGAAACTGTCTTTTAATGCCCATGGCCGCTGGCATGCACGGATTCCGCTGTGGGATTCAGCAGTGGAATCCATGCGTGCAAGTGGACATGAGGCCGTACATACAGGTGCCCATTTACGGTAGATTTTTGCTGTGGGTAGCACACACTTTTTCCTGCCAACTGCTGTTCAAGTACATGTGAGACCCAGCAATTAGCGGTAAAATGTGTGCACTACCTGCAGCCACGATGAACCATGTACAGGCAACCAAAAGGGTTATTTGCCTTACACAATCCTATCCCAGCTGTAATTAATTTTCTTGTTTACTTACAGAATCAGATTCACAAGAAAAAGGAAGAATTTATGAAAATAAATGACTATAAATCAAGAGAGGTATGCAAGGATCTTCTCCAGAACCTTACCCTGACCATACAGAATGGGCTCATGCTGGGGCGTTACTCCAGGTGTGGGGGACACAAGCTTTTCATCATGGATAAGCTACAGTTCCTGGAGAGATATAACAGGATGCCAGGGAAAGGAGTCAAGGTAACTACAAAACTGTCAGGATCTCAGACAAGGGGATTGGGTTTTGATAGAATGTTTGGTGTTCAACTCAATGCTATTCCTTAAAACTGAAGAACTTCTTTGAGAAACATCATTGTGATTTGTTATAGCCCATTCATTTATTGGGACCAATTCCAAAACTGATGCTCTCTATAGGACTGTTTAGTGACCATGCCTCTTGAAGGATCTACAAGTCTATGTAGATCATAAAGTTCAGTGGTGTTAGGCAGGATGCTGGGAGTAAGGACACAAACTAGGCCTTGGCAGTCAATATGGTCTAAATATTGAGAAAGAAGTTTGCCAAGTGGGCATACAAGATTCACCAGTAAAAGGGCCAAGTTTAATTTTGAAAATCGTCTTTCCCCCACAGTATACAAATCCAACCATTAGTGGTTTAATTCACATTTCTCCTGCAACAGACGCCATGTAACATGCTAAGGCCACTAGAACCACAGCAGTTCCTTCTGAAAACTCTTCACTCAAGATACATTCCTAAGTCAAAGAATCATAGAATGGTAGAGTTCAAATAATGGGTGCGAGATAACAGATAAAATGGTAAAGATAGAAATGAACTTACTTCACGGAGGCGTCCTTGTACTGAGGCCCCCGGTCCCAGAAAACGTAGCAAATTACCGTCAGTAGCAGAAATGGTGGTTCCAATATTTATTAGGTAGTAGACGCGTTTCGGCCTTACAACAGTTTGGCCTTCATCAAGTACATAAATAATATACAAAACATACAGTATTTATATAGTATTGTTAGAATAGTTAAAGTAATTACCTCCCCATGTAGTGAATAGACGTGGTTTCCAGGTCTTGGCTAGTCACATGGGGACGCAAATCACACGCTGTGATGACGCCGCAACCTTGCAATGGATGTTGGGATAGGCTCACATGGGAGCGTTACGTCGCGTGATGACGCGGCGAGCTCCCAGTGTATCGCATGGGGGCGTCATGTCGCGTAGTGACGCGGTGGACTTGCAGTGTGTCATGTGATAGAGTCACATGACCTTTTGACGTGTGTTGATGGGGAGGTGGGACAGAAAGCCTCAATGTAATGATGCGGCGGTAACATGATGCATCACCTGATAACAAATAGTCGTAGGAGACATACATACATGGGATGTGGTCACGTGAAGGATGGTCGCATAACTTGGTGGTGCATAATAATATATGAAGTCCACCGTATAATAGCGGGGTAGTCCCATGTTGTCTAAAGTAATGTGATTAAGTGGCATATAAACAATGTCTTACATGGTCAAGCTACATAGTTATGTAGTAATCGCATAATGAGAGGTATAAGTCATGTGTAATACATATGAATACACCAAATGGTAATATGATGATTGCAAGTGAAGTAAGTTCATTTCTATCTTCACCATTTCATCTGTTATCTCGCACCCATTATTTGAGCGCTGAGGACTTTTTTCTTCTCTCCTTGTTTGTATTTACTCCACCATATCCATGATTGGAGCTTCCTCAAGCTGCTCTGCAGTGCACTAGTTGCCTGTATCAATTTGGGCACAACCACCACCCGCCAGATTAAGAAGTATCTATCCATAATTTCATCGCAAGCCTTAAATGACGTCTTTTGGATATCTGAACAAGTGAGCGCCACCTATCAAATACTCAGAATGGTAGAGTTGGACGGGACATCTAGGGTCATCGGGTCCAACCCCCTGCTCAGTGCAGGATTCACTAAATCATCCCAGACAGATATTTGTCCAGCCTTTGTTTGAACACTTCTATTGAAGGAGAACTCACCACCTCCCGTGGTAACCTGTTCCACTCATTGATCACCCTCACTGTCTGAGAGTTTTTTCTAATATCTAATCTGTGTCTCCTCCCTTTCAGTTTCATCCCATTAATTCTAGTCTTCCCTTGTATAATTGAGAATAGGGCTGTTCCCTTTGCAGTGTGACAGCCCTTTAGATATTTGTAGACCGCTATTAAGTCTCCTCTCAGTGGAGGAAGGGTCCTGAGTGTTAACTTCTCCCAACCCAGCTTGACTTGATTGACAGGTCTTTCCTTATTTGCATATAGGGGGAGACCTGTCAATCAAGCCAGGTGGGGAGAAGTCAGAGGGGAGCCGCCTAGCAGTCACTTTTCCCCATTCCCATCTCTTTTTGAAACATAGGGATCCATTAATGTACTACTACATAATCTCTTACTACATTTGGTGCACCTTGTATGCCACTTGCTGATATCTGTGGCAGGAAGTACCTGTGGCCTTTGGTGCTTTAGTGATTGTAATTGCAGGAGTTATTGTTGGTCTCGGGCAAGAAAGTGAAACTATAATTTAATTTAAATTTTCTTAATGGCAGACAATTGTCATAGAGGTCAAAGTTCTGGGATTTCTAAAGAATAAATTCTTAGGATTGTCCCCAGGACACACATTGTATAATGGGCAAATTAGTAACATACATGTTTTATGTTTTACTTTTCCCAATTTGAAGTCTCTAGAGGTACTGGAAGATTTCATACGTGAAAATCAGAGCATTGAAGCTGCCATCCTCGCAGCAGAGGAGAAGATCACTCAGGCCGAAAATCAGCTAGCAGGTATAGTGGGAACTGCGTGGAATACATATAATTCAATATTTGCCAATTGTGTCTGAACATCTGCGAGATTCCTGGAAAAGGGGGAGCAATGCTGGACTCTCAAAACAGCTGGCAAATCTCCCGAGCACCCTTGATACTCACCTCCCTCCTGTTCCATGCCTCCTTACACTTTGGGGTGCTGCCATAGATGGCGCTGAAATTCGAGTGAGCAGATGCAATGCAATGTATCTGTTTATGTACATATATGAGGTGCTTTAGGGCTTATTCAAAGGAGCGTATATAGGCCGCCGTTTTCACGGCCGGCGGATATACGCTACCATCTGAGCTGTCTTCCACCTTCCCTCCTCCTCACCGTCTCCCTGCCTCTCTCCTCCCCTCCGGCTGTTTGCAATGGGAGGGGACGGAGCTAAGCTCCCGCCCCCTCCCCGCTTCTTGTCCACAGCCAGCAATGAGAGGGGGTGGAGCTTAGCTCCACCCCCTCCCATTGCAAACAGTCGGAGGGGAGGAGAGAGGCAGAGAGCTGGTGAGGGAGAGGGAAGGGGGAAGACAGCTCAGATGGTAGCGTATATCGACCGGCCGTGAAAACGACGGCCTATATAGGCTTCTGCAAATAAACCCTTAGGCCTCATGTCCACGGGGAAAATCAGGCCCGCTACAGATTCTCCATGGAGAATCCGCAGCGGGTCCCTCCTGCCCTGCGGACATGAGCGCTGAAATTAGAATAAACTCACCTGCTGCAGGCCGTGCGTGTCTTCCCTTCTTCGCGGCCAGATCTTCTTTCTTCGGCCCAGCGGATGTGCTTGTCACGCCGGCTGCGTGCCGCTCTGGCGCCAGGCACATCCGCCAGGCCGAAGCAAGAAGATCCGGCCGGGAAGAAGGGAAGACAAGCACGGCCCGCAGCAGGTGAGTATTTTCTGATTTTGGGTCTCCCGCGGATCCGGACGGCTTCCATAGGCATCAATAGAAGCCTGCGGGAGCCGTCCGTGCGGGAGATCCGCACCTAAACGGAGCATGGTCCAGATTTTTTCCTGCACGCGGATCCGCGTCTGCAGGGAAAAATGACATCCGCAGGTATTTAACTACCTGTGGGTCTCTAATGCATCCCTATGGGCGCGGATCCGCGTGCAGAAAAAACACTGCGGATTTTAAATTACAATTTGCAAGTGGACATGAGGCCTTAAGCCATTTTTTTTTAAATCACTTTTATTGACCATCCGCGGGTATTTATCTACCTGCGGGTGGTCAATGCATCCCTATGGGATGCGGATCCGCGGGCAGGAGAAGAGTTAAAATCCGCTGCGGATTTTAATTCTTCTTTTGCCCGTGGACATGAGGCCTTAGGGTGTATGGGGTGCGGTGGGTACTTTGATCAAGTTCTCAAGCATAGTGTAGAATAGGATAAATGGGGCTATACTAGGGAGATATAAAGGTGAAGCTACTGTACAGGGCCACCCTTATTAGGGCAATCGCCCTATTTGTCAAGGGTTGTGTAGAGTGTTATTAGGGCGAGTTCCCTGCCACACATATTTCTACAACTGTGAATGCAGCTTTTTGTTCTTTACATCATTTGCATTTTAAACTTATAATGAGGCTGGCTTTACATGAGCGCATGCTAATTGTGCACACCTCAGTGCAACACATTTGCACTCGGAATGAAGCACTTTTGTGCGGGCGTCTGTGCATTTTACTGTACTTTTTTTGCACATGCAGGGCATGTTCATATTCGTGTGGGACACACCCATGTCCTGATTTAAATGGCTATTTAGCCTAATGAGTCGCAGGTGTGCTCTTTTCTGAGTGGAATTGTGCAGTATTTCGCGCATCCCCTTGCATATTGCACACGCACACTTGAGCATTATGGAGACCTGTGGTGTCCAAATGCGCAGAAAAATAGAGCAGGTCCGTTTTTTACGGGGGGGGGGGGGGGGTTGCAGGTGCTAGAAATGTGAGCCAAAATCGGGGACTAAGAATTAACCCATTGAAATCAATGGGTTCTCTGTGTATTGTGTGCGTAAATACACCCCTGTGAAGCTGCCCTAAAAGTTGTTTTAACCCCTTAGTGACGAAGCCTGTTTGCGCCTTAGTGACGGAGCCAAACTTTGGAAATCTGACATGCGTCGTTCAACGTAGCATAACTCCATAAAGGCTTTACATATCCAAGTGATTCTGACATTGTTTTTTCGCCACATGTTGTACTTCATTTAGGTTGTAAAAAGAGACCGATATAATTTGTGTATATTTATTAAAAGTACCAATATTGGAAAAATTTTGAAAAAATTGTCATTTTTTCACATTTTCAACCGTAATAGCTCAAATATGTCCAAACATACTGTACAAATTTTTGATAAGATATATATTTCCATCTGTTTACTTTATTCTGAATGCACACTTGAAAAACTTTTGTGTTTTTTTTAACCATTTAGAGGACATACAAATTTAACATTACTTTTCAGCATTTTGAGGAACACTTTGCTTTCCTGCACCAAACCAAGTTTGCAAAGGCTCATAAGTGTCAGAATAATAGATACCCCCTCAAATGACCCCATTTTAAAAACTACACCCCTTAGTGTATTCACTGAGCGGTGTCATGAGTATTTTGACCCCACCAGTTTTTTTCAGGAATTAATTCAATTTAGAGGAGAAAAAATAAAATTTCATATTTTTGCAAATATGTCATTTTAAAGACATATTTTTTTCCTATAGAGCCCATGAAAATGAGGATTTACACACCAAAATGGATACCCCCGTTTCTCCCGTGTTCAGAAACATACCCATTGTGGCCCTAATCTTATGTCTGGATGCACAACGGGACCCAAAATGAAAGGAGTAGTCGGTGTCTTTCAGAACATAAATTTTGCTTGAAGGCGTTTTAGGCCCCATAGCACTTTTGTAGAGCTCTTGAGCAGCCAAAACCAAAGAAAGCCCCCACCAGTGACCCCATTTTGAAAACTAGACCCCTTAACAAATTTATCTAGGGGTGTACTGCCCATTTTGACCCCACAGTTTTTGAAAGAATTGAAGCAAAGCAAAAAGAAAAAATTGTGATTTTCATTTTTTTGTCAATTCTGTCATTTTAAAAACAGCTTTTTTTGTACAGCACACACATGAATGAAGACTTGCACCCCAAAATAGATACCCCAGTTTGTCCCGTGTTCAGAAACATACCTATTGTGGCCCTAATCTTTTGTCTGCATGCACAACGGGGCCCAAAATGAAAGGAGTAATCGGTGGCTTTCAGAACAGAAATTTAGCATGAAGGTGATTTAGGCCCCATTGCCTACTTGTAGAGCCCTTGAGCGGCCAAAACGACAGAGAGCCCCCACAAATGACCCCATTTTGAAAACTAGACCCCCTAACGAATTTATCTAGGGGTGTACTGTGTATTGTTACACTAAAATTTTTGAATAAATCTAAGCAAAGCAGTAGGAGAAAAATTACAATTTTCATTATTTCGGCAGTTGTATCAATTTAAAAACAGTTTTTTTTGTACAGCACACATAGGAATGAAGACTTTCACCCCAAAATGGATACCCCCGTTTGTCCCGTGTTCAGAACCATACCCTTTGTGGCCCTAATCTACTTAAAGGACACATGGCTAGGCCTATAATGGATGGAGCACCCGTTGGATTTCAGGGTACAACGGTATAAATTCCAGGCCCCATTGCCCAATTATAGAGCCATTGAGCGTCCAAAACGATAAAACCCCCCCACAAATGACCCCATTTTAAAAACTAGACCCCTTAATGAATTCATCTAGGGGTGTATTGCGTATTTTGACCCCACAGTATTTGAATAAATCTAAGCAAAGCAGAAGGAAAAAATTACGATTTTCATTTTTTTGGCAATTTTGTCAATTTAAAAACATTTTTTTTGTACAGTGTACATAGGAATGAAGACGTTCACCCCCAAATGGATACCCCCGTTTGTCCCGTGTTCAGAAACATACCCATTGTGGCCCTAATCTAGTTACAGGAAACATGGCAAGGCCTGTAATGGAGGGAACATCCGTTGGATTTCAGGGCACAACTGAATAAATTCCAGGCCCCATTGCCCACTTGTACGGAATAAAAATTGACACCTTAAAAAAATATCCCCACACACACACACCCACCCCCCCCCACCCCCCCGCCCTTTTCGGCGTTACCCAAATCTTAGATAAAAGTAATAATGTGAACTGTGTAATATTTCCAAAGACAAGGGTAATTACGGAGGCTGGATGGGTACATGGGGCTATAAAACCAGGTATCCCCCCTCCTCTCATGCTTTTTGGGGGTATTTCGTGACCTCAGTGGCGGGGATGGGGTGTAAAAAGTGGCGCTCTGTGAGTCTCCGTAAGCCTGCTGAGGTGCGGCGGTCTCACACAGAAGGCGCTCAACAAGCTGCTCCTGGAACTGCAGGAAGGCGAGCGTTCCCGGGGCTTCTTGTAAATTGCGTATTACAGGTAGCGGTCTGAATAACGCCGGGCTCACACGGCCGTATGCAGAATCAGCTTGCGGAGGCCCGCAGCGGATCCCAGCTGTGAGCCCGGCTGTGACCCTGCGTACGGCTGCGTAATGTACTGCGCATAACTGCCTACTCACACAGGCGGTCATACGCAGTATATATATATTTTTTTGTTTGTATTTTCCGCACCGTCGCTTAGCGATGACGCGGGTACCCGCAGCCCGTATACAAGGTAGTTGCGTATGGGCTGCGGGTATATCCGCGACCACGGAGCACAATGGGCTCTATGTTGCGGATATCTGCGGTAAAATAGAACATGCTGCGTTCTCTTTTCTGCGAGTGGATTACGCAATTCCGACCCACTAATGTGAGCGAAATTGTGTAATCCAATGCGATTGATCTGCGTATTACCGCGGATCAGAAGCATGCAGAATCCGTAATTCCTATCCGGTCATGTGAGACCGACCTAAGGTAGATCGCTACCTTTTTTTCACGTGACCGGGACCGCCCAACGAGGCCACCCGTCACTGCTCCAGGCTCTCGGCGACCGTTGGTCGCTGGGAGCGAGGAGATTTTAAATTTCCTGTGCTCCCCGACTCCTGCACATGTGTCCGGTGTTTTGCCGGCGGTCGCATGCGCAGAATCAGGGAACGTTCACGGAAGAAGATTGTGTCGGGGCGCAAATACGGAGGCCTCCGGTAAAAAGTTTCATCTCCTCTCACCGATCGCATCGGTGAGGGGAGATGAACCTTCACCTTTTTTTTACTTTTACGTGATCGCCATTATCCATTGGATAACGGCGAACACGTGATCAGGAACCACTCACCGCGGTGAAATCTCGTGAAATCTCCAGGCTCTCGGCTAAGTTTTGTAGCCAGGAGCAGGGAGATTTTAAATTACCATGGCTTTTGCGCATGCACCTGCCATATTGGCGACGGGCGCGTGCGCAGAAGCTGGGGTAAGGTCCGCGGATAAATCCGCGGGCCTTAGGTACGTCATTTCATCCTCCCTCACGGATATGATCCGTGGGGGGAGATGAAACGCAAGTTTTTTAAACTTTTTAAAACTTTTTTTATTTAACTTTTTGCACTTTTTTTTTTTACTTTTTACCCCTTTTTTATTTTTATTTTTTAACTTTTTGCACTTTTTTTTTTACTTTAAATGATCACTGTCATCCATTGGATGACAGTGATCATGTCCCCAGTGACATCCCTCTGCTCTTGGCTACACATGGCAGCCAAGAGCAGAGGGATTTTGAATTTCCCGGGGCTCGAGCCCCTCTGTGCACGCGCCCGATGTCAATCATCGGGCGCGCATGCGCAGACCGGGATTTCGGGTCCCGGGACATCGGGACATCGCAGAGGACCGGGGGTGAGTATTTTCACCTCCCCTCATGGATCCGATCCATGAGGGGAGGTGAAACCTTACTTTTTTTTTACTTTTTCAACTTTTTCGCGATCGCCGCTATCTGATCGATAGCGGCGATCGCGGGCCCGGGGACCGCTCACAGCGGTCCCCGGTAACACCTCCTGGCTCCCGGCTACCTTCAGGAGCCGAGAACCAGGAGATTTTAAATTTGCCGGGGGCTCCCGGGCTTCTGCGCATGCGCGTGACGTCATTGTCTGGCGCGCATGCGCAGAAGGCCGCCGGCGGGTCCGGGAGGACGAGATCTCCGTGGGACACCGCCGACAAGCCGGGTAAGTAATTTCAGCTGCCCTGGTGGAGCCGATCCAGCAGGGCAGCTGAAAAACTAACTTTTTTGACAGTTTTCTTTACTTTTTTGCGATCGGCGCTAGCCATTGGCTAGCGCCGATCGCAATGCCGGGGGGGACTGCCCGCATCCTGGGATGACAGCTCCATGCTGTCGGCTACCTGCGGGCACCGACAGCATGGAGCTGTCACGTCCTCAGGCAAGTGGGCATTAATCCAAAGAGGATGCATAAAACTACGTCCTCTAGGATTTAGGCCCACTTTCTGAGGACGTAGTTTCCCGATGGGGCAGTCGTTAAGGGGTTAAATCTGCCTGATATACAATTTGCCAGATCAGTATATCATTGGAATCTGATACTTAACATTTTATTCAAATGTTTTTCCAATAAAGATAGAGCTTTGGACAGCAGATTCTGGATGTTAGGTAGATTCACTCAATGCATTGCCAAGAATAAAATCCAGAGATTGAAAATCCACACTGCCCGTCAATTTACGTGCACATACCTTTTCACGGTATGGGGATATTTGTTCAAATTTCATATACTTTGCTGCTTTTCCTTACAGAAACCAGCATGAGAAAATCTGCAGGAAAATTTTTCTTTATGTGTAGATAATCTCAAAGTTCCACCTGGATTGCCAAAAACCTTTCCAGACTTTGAATAACTCAAACGGAGACCAGTAACGTCTTCTGTTCAGCAGCATACTGTTTATTTCTGACCTTTGTGCTGGAGAGAATACCATGGTTGATTAGGCTTTTCTGTTCTTTACAAATGGCAGAAATGGATGGAATCCTGCTCCAACAGAGATTTTATTACTCTATTTGGGTAATGGAAGCCTGTAGTTCTGTCCAGCTATTTCTCTGGATGCCACTTTCGGTAATGTAGAGAGAACTTGGGAACAGAGGACTAAACCTGATGTGAACAGGCCCTAAGATGTTGGGTCGCATGTCTGATAATGGTGTGGAGCTAAACCACTGCCTGGTTCCGAAAGGCAACTAACCAAACTTTGAAAGCTTGTCTGGATACGAATGGAAGAAACAGCCTGTAGTAACATAGAACCAGTGTAAAACAGTAAAAGGGAACTATATACAGTGACTCAAAGTACTAGGGAGATTTACACTGAGAAAAGTTGATAAATGCAGAAATCAGTTTGTAATTCTTTTCATTTCATCACATGTTCCAGAGTCCCACAGCCAGGCTATGGAGGCACAAAGGCAGAGGGAATCTGAAGAGCAGAGAAGCAGAGCTCTGCAGCAGGCCCTGGACAAGCAGAGTGCAAGTCACCAACAGCATATAAACTGCATGACAGATATGATGGAGCAGAACAGAAGGAGGGTGATTCAGGATAATATGTCGCTGATAGCTCAGAGACTTCAGGTACAAATAACAAGCATCAGAACTGACTTAGGCCTCCTGCACATGGCAGAGACGGATTCCGCCAGCGGCATCCATGCTTACCTTCTCTGTCGCCGTCTTTTCTGTAATGAGGATGGACCCGGCGGGTCACCATGGCACATGCACAGTACAGATTTTTTTTTTAAATGTTCCTTTGCCGTCGCCAGGTGACAACGCGGAATCAGCAACCTCTTCGCAATGTTCATTGCGGACAGGCTGCGGGTCGGGCAGCTTCTATTGACTTCAATGGAAGCTGTGCATACAGAATCCACATGAAAATGAAGCATGCTACGATTTTTCGCAATTGATTCCCACTTGTGCGTATGAAGCAGCGGATACCCATAGGAAGTAATGGACGGTATTTGCTGCGGATTCGCGGTGCGGACGCCGACTGCAGATTCCACAGCAAATATCCATTCATGGGCAGGAGGCCTTGACATGGTTTCACATCTGTTCCCCGTGTTCCTCTTTCCTTCTCTGTTCGGGGAGTATGGAAGGGGAATCTCCACAAAAAGTTGCAATTTTGATAACATCTTTGTGTGTGGCTTACTGGGAGGGTTTGTGTTCTAAAACTTTTAGACAGATTTGTTAATACTAAAGCCCCAAATTGGGGCAAACATTGGTGCAAATGTATGCCTGCATGCCGCACTTTAGGGCAGTGCAAAAAGTGCCAAATTTAAATTAATTAAAATCTAAATTAATTAAGACTTCAGATCCTAAAATTGATTGAGAGCACAGATCAGGCCTTAAAACTAATCTGTACGGAAGACCGGACCCCTAAATTATAGAGGTATTCCGAGATTTATTTTTAACTGATTACCTATTCCATGCAGAAGTCATCAGTAGTTAATGGATGGGGGTCTGTGGCGTCTCCATCAGCTGATCTTCTGGCCCACTGACAGTGCAGCAAGCTGGACTTGGTAATTAATAGTCAGCGCAGGAAGTGGGAGTGCCACACTGCTCTTAGGCTGGGGTCACATGAGGCATATTCCCGCCGGAAATCCCGCGGTTTGGCAGCAGCCGAAACCGCGAGATTTCCGCCGGGAGGACCTCCGTGGAAAGAGCCGCGGTGGCTTTGAAGCGGCCCGGCCGCTCGCTCTTCCGCTGCGGCCGGCGCTCCCATAGAGGAGAGCACGGCCGCGGCAGAAATAAACAATAAATAGACATGCTGCATCTTCTGAAGCCGCGGCTGCGGTCGCTGCAGCCGCGGCTTCAGCCAGACTTACCGCAGTGGATTGGCTATCCCGTGTGGACGAGATTTCTGAGAAATCTTGTTCACATGGCTGGCTTATCCCGAGATTAGCGGCCGCAGGCGGATTTGCCGCGGCGAAATTCCGCACGGAATTTCCGCGGCAAATCCGCCCTGTGTGAACCCAGCCTTACATTTCCCGCTCCTTTCGTGGTCAGGTCACGTCATTCATTGGTCTTTTTACAGGGGGCGACTGTAATGGCGCTTCAGCTCCTGACGCCCCTCCCAGCAGTAATCATTCCTGTGCTTTCACACAGGAGTGAGAGTCACTCAATTATTGGAGGTGGAGGGGCCAACCACGTCCAATTTCAACCGCCTCCATTCACAGTAAACAGGCAGTTGGTCATAGATGAATGACTGTCGGTTTACACAGGCTGATCGTCATTTGATTTTTATGCCTGCAGAAACCGAACGCGACTGAAATATCGGCTGGATTTGCACTGAGCGATTCTCAATCAGACTCCCGCAGTCCAGCCAGAATCTGAACGATTATTGTTTACAGTAAAAGGCCCCTCAGTCCGCATTGACTTCCACCCTAGGAGGATGTGACTGATTGCTTCAGGCATCACTGTGTGTTTTTAACTTTTCTTATTAATGTTTTCAGGCGCAACAATCTGCATTGAGTTCAACGCATCAACAAACTCTGAATCAACTGCAAAGGACAATAGAGGAATTAAAAATACAGAACAGCCAGAGACATTCGGGCGGCGGTGGAGGGGGATGTATTCTGTGTTAGAGCCGATACTTCTGGATAGTTTACTTGAAAGATCATTACTTCTCATATGTTTCAGAAGAAATTGTGGACCTGTTTAAGACTCATAGAAATCAATGGGCCCTGTAGTAAAACTCAGACAGGAACCACACTTCAGTGGAATGCACATACTAGCAAGACTGACCACCAAATTGACACTTCATGAGAGCAACAAACTTACTACTTTTTTATTAAAATTATTGAATTTCATTATATATATGTACTAGCTTTACATTTCCCTTCACACGGCTCACTGCAGATTGATTTCTACAACGAGTACTGAACTCAGTGCTGTAAAGATCTCTATACCATCAACTCCTTCTAGTGGTGGCCATTGGTAATGCCAGGCTCACAGGAGTGTGTGGTAGAACGCTGCGTGTATAACAGTGTTTTACCGTTGTATGAGCCGGCCTATCGCCATATATGGCAGCGATTGTTGGACTGAGCATGACAGTGTATCTCACATTCATTGTTTATTTATTTATTTATTTTTATTTCCCGCTCTGTTGCTTAGCGACATTGTGTATAAGTACCGCACATACTGTTTTGTAAAGTTGAAAGGCAACACGTTCGGATACGGCATTGAAGAAGTACAGATGGGTTGATGCAATGCAATTTTTGTTAATAAGACAATAATTGAACTAAATGATATAAAATAAATGATAGTTAAACTAAGTTACATGACATAGGTGATATTACACTTTTACAATATTTCTTAGGCAAAGGTTAAGTAGTGAATTCTATACTTAAGCATTCCTCCCCCTGTCAGTCTACTTACCAGATCTTCACCTCCATCTTCTCCTGTCTCCTGCAGTCCAGGAGGGTCATTTCACCTCCATCTGACTGATTCTTCTCCTTCCTGTGAGGTTACGTATATTGCTGGCTGTCTTCTGCCTGCCAACCAATGTACGTTACGTCACAGGCCAGCAGGGGGATTACGTATCTGATTCAGAGATTGATCATGTGAGCATTTACACACAACGATTATCGCTCAAAATTCCTTCAAACAAGCGAAAGTGAGAGATAATCGTTTAGGGTAAAGAGAAAAAAAAACGCTCACGTGTCATACGCGGTTGAATTAAAAACCCAAGCTGGCTTGTCATCCTGTTTAAAAGCTCCCTGCTCAGTACTTCACATAGGAAGCCCTGAGTGGGGAGTGAGAAGCTGACGAGAAGCCAACAAGCCACCGGCAGGACTTTCAATTTGAATTCTCTGCACGAGTGCTAACGATCTGAGCGGTGACATCAGCTATACTGCTCTAAAGATCCTGTGAATGGGTTCATTCAAACTACTTGGGATGGGGATGTATTTTTAATATTCACCTGCTCCATTGATCCAACGATTTTCCCCATTGAAGGCCACACATGGTCTAAAAATGTGATTCTTGTCAGGACATGTACACTGTCAGATTTTCAGACAATACAGTGACTTCACTGGTGACATCGCCGGATCAGGGGAGTGGGCGAGTATAAAAATAAAAAAAACAGCCCAGCTCCCCATCACCTCCCTAAACGCCACCATAACTAATTGTATGGTGTTGTACTGTGGTGGCTGTCCATTTGAGTAATATATTGAATGTAGCATTATGGTGAGTTTTTGCTTCCTCAAAGAAATCTTGTTATGAGAAATTGCTGTGTCCAGTGCATTCACCTGCGTACATTCAATCCTGAATTTAGGAAACTATACCGCCCAGGAACTTATCTAGGAGTGTAGTCAGCATTTGCCCTTATACTTATCACAAAACGCATGGTGAAGACTGAAAGTGGCAATTTTTTTCAACAGCTATGTCATTTCAATACCCAGCTTGTGCTGCTGCAGGCATGTACCACATAAATTGTTATGAAGGCTTTACTGTGTATGGCAATACCCCACATGTGGCTGTTATGTCCTGCCTGCACAATGCATATAATGATGAAATAAACTGGTAATATGGCGCAAACCTCCAAAGATGAATCAGAAGCAGATGGAAGTAGAATCCAACACTTAAGGACCAGCAGTAAAATGAGGTTTGGCCTTAGACCCATTTATCATTAACGCTGGGACATGTACAGAATGGGTCCTGATTCAGGTACAGCTGCACCAATTAGATGTAGCGGCAGGAGTACCACAAGGGCTGAGAACTTCTGCTCATGGGTGACTGGTCTCACAAAGATGATTACAAGTAGAAAGGAGTTCAAAGGCTGCCTTATAGCTTCTTTTCAATAACACTGGTCAACAGTGAAAATCTTTCCAACTTGAAAATAGGTATTAATCATTTCATCATGGAAGAAACAAAAATGACATTTAACTTTGCGTTAGCTCTTGGTTCTGAGATGTAGCCCATTTAAGTTAAATATATGTACCTTTATTCAGATCCACAAGGTTAGATGAGGGAAATCATTAAATACAGAAAAGTATATAGAGTAAACTTCTGAAAGCAATTAAGTTCACCGACTATCAGTGGCAGATCTGTGGAGACTTGAAGGTCATTGCAATACTGTTGGGTATGCAGTTGGGGTACACCAAGTACTGCTGTTTTCTGTGTCAGTGGGACAGTCGGGATAGATCTTCTCACTACAAGATAAAAGTCTGGCCCCGAGGGAAAATCTCTGCCCCAGCATGGCCGCTTCAAAAAGCTGACTGTTGGCCGGTACTGCGAGTTGGATCCCCACTGAGCTGATCTTGAAACTATTTGATCCTGGTTGAGGCAATAAATTCAATAATTTCCAATAGTTCCAGCCAGAAATTTATCCCCACCTGCATCGGTTTTAGAAGACTTATGGGAACAAAATCAATGATAAATGTTGGAAGCAACACATAGATATATAGATAAATATTGGGCCGGCATCAACACCTGGAACTCCAGACATCTGCCGAGACCCACTGATCTTGGTGGGACCCACTAAAGGTTGAGATCAATCCGCTCGTCATTCTCTGAGATCAATTGAATCCACATATTAAAGAGACAGATATAACTGACTATAATGGCGGCACTGCAATAAGCCAAGCACTTCCTGCTCTGCATTCCAGTGTCTTCTCTCTCATGCAGGTGGCACAATGATGTTATTGCACCATCAGCATCATTTCGCACAATCCTCGATGGAGGACGCTATGGTAGTGTGATAGAGATGAGTTCATTTTATTTAATTGCCGCATCAGAGTGGGGCCTAGAAATAACTCGGGGTGCACAGTGGAACCTATAAATGCCTAAGGGGGTCCACTGTGACTCTGTCACCAAGTGTAGTGGCCCAGAGTTCATGGGGCCCCTTCATAATGATATATGTTTGTCTTGTGTAATGGTATTGTCAGCGTATTTTATGTAGTATGTATTTGTAATGTGTATTGCACCTTTGCAGCACTGAATGGGTTAATGTCTGGGTTATGTCTGAGAAATGTATCATGTAATCACATCATATATATGTGGTTGCAAGAAGTAGGTCTGGGTAGTCTAGGTCTGGCTGTGTGGTTGTCTTCTGGCAAAAGTGAGTCAGCAAGAGGAGTCTGCAAGTGAGCCACGCAGACACAGAGCGATCCCTGAGGGAGAGAATGGAAGAAGCCGAGCGATTTCCTACGGCTTGGCCTGGGATTATTCTACCTGGGATGTGCCAGGGCTACCACTAAGCACTGATTGAGAAAAGGGATCGTTGTCTGGTGAATTAAGGAGTGTGGACCAGTAGAGAATAATTGAGAGGAAGAGAGTCGCTGGGAGCCGGATCACACAGATAACTAAGACTGTGGATTGTCCAGATTGCCCCAAGAGTCCTGTTGTATCTGTGCCAATCTACAGTTGTACCGTGGATGTTATTAACAAGTTATAGTAAACAGGCTTTACCAACCATTCCCGGTTTGCCCAGAAAGTTATCTCTGTGTGTGGACTGCTTTATTACAACTCCAGGATTCACTGCAGAAGATGGAATGGTGGCGTCATGCGTGACAAGAGGATTTCAGGTAACCTTCGGTTACACTTTCCCTATGACCTCCCCCAGCAGTCACTCGGATGGGTCCCGAGCTGCCCCCAGGGGAGGAGATGGTAGAGCCACAGTGACATAATTATCCTGATCTACCCTGCCATCTCCTCAGTCGTAGACCCACTCCTTGGATGCTGCACAAGGACTCATGTAAATATGGAACCATACCTGGTTAGGAAGCTAGGTAGGTGCAGGAGACTTTCATTGGATGCTAATTTCTTCCTGCCATGCCATCTTGGTGTGAAAGCTGTCAGCTTCACTCTCATGTCACCAGCCCTCCAAATACTATAGTAAAATGGCATAGCCATTACCTGCAGCCTAAAAACTCCAACTTCCTGCACTGTGATGTCACTGCTATGACTGAATTACTGATGCATTATAGTGCTGCTGTCAGATAATGCAGGTCTTGAAGAGATGAGCGAGCATACTCATTAGGGACATATACTCGAGCAAGTATTGTCCTTTTCGAGTACCTGCCCACTCGTGAGAAAAGATTCGGGTGTCGGCGGGGTGAGCACTGTGTTGTTGGAGTGAGCATGGAGGAGCGGGGGGGGGGGGGAGAGAGAGGTATTCCCCCCCCCCCCCCCGTTCCCCCCACTCTCCCCCGCCGGCACCCGAATCTTTTCTCATGAGCAGGCAGGTACTCGAAAAGGACAATACTCACTCAAGTATTAGTCCTTAATGAGTATGCTCGCTCATCTCTACACGACATGCATTATCTGACAGCAGCACTATATCTGACAGCAGCACAATCTCTAATGTCATGCGCTGTTATATCACTTTTATATCATGAACACAGCCCATTATTCTTCAGTAATATACTATCATTTTATGTTTCTTAAGTATTTATTTAAAAAAATGTTTTAACTGCTTAAGGACGCGGCCCTTTTTTGTTCTATTTTTGTTTTTTTCTCTCCCCTTTTAAAAAAAATTGTAGCTCCTTTATTTATCCATCAACGTCGTTGTATGAGGGCTTTATTTTTGCAGGATGAGTTGTATTTTTCAATGGTACTATTTAATATACCATATAATGTACTGAAAAACTTTTAAAAAATTCTAAGTGGAGTAAAATGAAAAAAAAAATGAAAGTCCGCCATCTTTCAGTGCGTCTTGTTTCTACAGCCCCAAACTGCAACAAAAATTACATGATAACTTTATTCTATGGGTCAGTATGATTACTACAATAGCAAGCTTAGATTTTTTTTGCTGTACTACTTTTTATTTTTTTCAGAGACATTTTTTTTTTTTTTTAATTATTTTCTGCCACCATCTTCTGCACGCAATAACTTCCATCAACTTAGTTGTGCAGGGGCTCACCTTTTGTGAGACACCCTGTAGCTTACATTGGTATAAATTTGGAATGCATATGACTTTTGATCGCTTTTTTATAGCGTTTTTTCTGGGAGACAGGGGGACCGAAAAAGTGCATTTCTGGCGTTCTTTATTTATTTATTTTTTCAAACGACATTCATCATGTGGGGTAAATAATGCATTACTTTGTTAGATCAGACTTTTATGGACGCAACGATACAAAATATGTATTTTTGTTTTTTTATTTAGATTCTTTTATTATAGGTATGGAAAAAGGGGGTCACTTAAGCTTACTTTTTTTTTTACAATTAGTAAAGCTTTATTGATCTTAATTTTATTTAATTTTTTAGTCCTCCTAAGGGACCGCAACTTGCGATGCTTTGATCGCTCCTGCAGTACGATGTAATGCCATACCATTACATCATACTGCGATCTGACAGGCAGTCTATCAATACACGCCACGGGGATGGCTTGATAGGCAGTCTGCTAAGACAGCCCTGGGGCCTTTTAGAAGGCCTCTGGCTGCCATGACACCTGACGGTTCCCCGTGATCTCATCGCGGGAGGTAGGGGGCGTACGGGACTTTGGGGGATTTAAATGCCACTGTCAGAATTGACAGCGGCATTTAAAGGGTTAATAGTGCCAATCAGCCAAGTGGCTGATTGCAGCTATTGCCCACAGGTGTCAGCTGTGATAAAGAAAGCTTGCCCCGCAATCTCTGTTCATACATACCCCAACCCCCCAGGACATAACTGTACGTGCTATAGCGAGAATGGGTTAAGCGTTGGCAACAAACCTGACGATAAGGTGCCTGGGTATAATAGGCAGTATTGGAATAACACGTCTAGTGGGTTCAGCTGAACTTTAGATTCTGAGGATATAAGAGAAAAACAAAATTGGAATATCTGGATTTTGGCTTTGGAAAGAGGTTAATGAAATAAGCCTACCATGTGATAGAAAATCATATAGCGTAGTAAGCTTATTAGTTTGCCCCCAGGTGAAGCTTGAAGCATCTATTCCTAGAGGGAATGCTGGGTTTGAAAGGAATGGGGTAAGTGGAGATTGGTCGGAACGAGGAGTCATCTTAAATCGAACCTGATGCCACAATAAAATGGAAACAAAAAGAGAGTGGGGCGGTATTCTGAAGACTAGTTGGGAGGGTGGATCTGGTCCAGAGCAGAGACGGACAGGGGTGAGCATATATTGGTGGGATTTGAGCTAACTGGGCAGCTTTATAATATTTAAGGACATTAGGTACCAAGAGACCTCCTGATTTTTTATGAAGAAACGTTATGGTCTTTGGTATTCTGGAGTGTTTATGAGACCAAATAAAGGACATAATTCATTTTTGTAAAGTTTGTAGGGCCGAGTGTGGTACTGGGACATGGAAGGTTCTAAACAGATATAGTAGTCTTGATGAAAGCACCATTTTGACACTGTGAATCCGTCCTATCCAGGAGAGATAGAAACATTCTCGCTTTATTAAGTCAAATCTAAGCTTCTGGAAGAGAGGTTTGTGGTTCCACTTGTAGATAGAATCTATGGTGTTTGTTGATTTAATATTAAGATAAGGGAGGAAGTGAGGGTGAGTATTAAATTGGAAATTATTTTCTATAGGTTTTTGAGTGTGGTGGGAGACATTACGGTGAAGAATTTCGGATTTAGATTGATAATTTTGAGCCCGTATGCCCTCTCAAATTTTCCTAGAACTGACAGTACATTGGAGAGAAAGGTAAGGGGTTTAGTCAATGTCAATAGTAGGTCATTGGCAAAGAGGCTACGTTTTGTATTATGGTTATCAATGGGGACCCCAAATATGTTAGAATTAGTGTGTATAGCTATAGCTAAGGGTTCTATTACGAGTGCAAATAAAGCCGTCAACAGTGGACATCCCTGTCGAGTGCCTCTTGATATATTGACTGGGGTAGGTTTGGTGGATGGGATTTTAAGGTTTGTGGAGGGATTAGAGTAAAGAGCAGTAATGAGATTAATAAAGGGGCCTCCAAATCTCATTTGTTGGATAACGATTGGCAAGTAGGACCCGCAAAGGCTATCAAAAGCTTTTTCAATATCAAGAGTGAGGACTGTTGGTGGGGCTTTATGGAGGTTTGCCACATCTTAAAGGTTCAATATTTTATGAACATTATCATGTGCATGTCTGCCTGGAATGAACCTCAGCTGATCACAGTACACTAAGGAAGGGAGAAGCGCCTTCTCTGTTTTCTGGCTTAAGAGGGTATATAGTTCCAATCTGGAGTCTTTAATAGCTTTGTGTGAATAGAGTGAAGGATGTTGTGTGTAAGCTTGTTCTTGGTAATTTTATGCTCTAGATTTAGTTGGGTCTGGGTTCTTTCCTTTTTTTATTCAGGAGCCCATGGATATAAAAATACCCTAAATCACCATTTTGTGTGCAAACCAGTGACTATCTCTGTGAGTAAATTCAGGGCTATTGAGTTGAAAATTTTTTTCAGTTCCTGTTGTATAGTAGCAACCAGTTCAGGGTTGGTGAGTAGAGATTCATTGAGCCTCCAGTTATAGGGAATATGGGTGTAAGGAGTAAATGGGAATTCTGAAAGGAGTACATCATGGTCAGACCATGCGCATATATCGTGACGAAAGAAGAATAGGAGAGGTAATGATAGAGAATTGGTGAGGATCCAGTCCAATCTGAAATGGTGCCTATGGGCTGGAAAATAACATGGAAAACCTCTTTTTCATGTGTTACACTCTCTCCAGGTATCTGCTAACATAAGCATCTGAAACGCTTTATTAAATTCTTTAGTTTGTTTTTTGGTTCTGGTCAGGTACGTAGATGATGTGAAGTCAATAGCGGGATCGAAAGTAAAATTAAGGTCGCTGCAGCAGACCAGCATAGTGTATTCTAGTGGAGTAAGAATATCACACATGAGTAGAAAAACTTTGATAGCTGTGTCATTAGGGGTATTACTACACAGAGTATTTTGTTATATAGATCTCCTAATACGATTAAGTAGCATGCTTAGTCATCTGTAATAGTTTTTGTTATGTTGAGTGGGAGGACATTGCATAGGAATGTTGATAGTCCCCTTTTCTTTGTGGCGAACAGAGAATGGTAGTGAGATTAATACCAAAAGATGAAGTATTTTGGGTAGGAGCTTCATGAGAAATGTGACTCCTGCATACATACAATGTCTGGTCTGTGCCTCTCAGTCTTCCTGTGCTTTATTGGGGAGTACAATCCCCTAACATTGTGGCCTATGATTCTACACACGGGAAGTACATATATGAGGGTGCAAATCTGTAAACTAAGCTAGGATTTAGAGCAGGAATGTTAGGGAGAACGACATGTGCTACATAGAAGAGTGACAAGTTTTCTCTAGGGGGTTCCAACAACAGCATTTCGTGAAATTGTATATATCTAGGGAAATGATGTTTAAAACAGTTAAAGGGGTTCTGACATAAAAAAAAAAAATTGTACTCACCTTGCCTGGCCTGGCCCGATTGCCAGGCATGTCCCCTCCAGCCGGCATCTTCTTCTGTGCCTTTAAAGCAGAGCAGGAGCGGTCAAAAAGACCGCTTCCTGGCTCTGCTCCGTCCGTCAGGCACTTCCGAGGTGAACGGACGGACCGCCCACAGCAAGCACGTCACAAGCAGTGCTTGCTGTGGGCGGCCCGTCCGTCCTGCTGAACTCCGGAGTGCTGCGCATGCGCAGTGGAGACGCGGCCCGTCCTGACTCTTCAGAGGGCACCTCCCCACTGCGCATGCGCGCGATCCCAGAGAGGCGTGGCTGCTGGAGGAAGAAGACTGCCTGCCGGGAGGCATATTAGCACTTTCCGCTTAGGTTAAGCAGCGCTGCTGATTAGAGCCACCTGATTGGCTCTTCGGCACCACGTGACTGCACAGCGTGCACCAATCAGGTGGCTCTAGTCAGGCTGCTTAACCTAAGCAGAAAGTGCTAATATGCTGCCGGGAGATGACCCCCCCCCCCCCCCCCCGATGTCAACAACAACAGGAGAAAAGGTAAGTATAAGATTTTTATGCTTTAGCAGCCATTAAACCATGGGTTCCCTGGGCCCATTAGGCAGACCAGGGAACAATGGCTGCTAAAGCATAAAAAAATTATTTGTGTCAGAACCCCTTTAAGGGAATATTTAACCAGAAGGTTTTTAGGATGTGAAAGTGACCGGTGGGATGGGTCAATTTAAGTCGCACTTAAAAGGAAAACATCATATCCATGTTGGTGATCATGATCTTAAGCCAAAACATATATAGAAATTATAATGTAATAGTAAAACATTTCAACATATGGGAGTGCCAAATAGTTCAACTAAAACAGTAAGCCATAGTCCTAATCAGAGAAGAATGATCATATCTTGCTTTAACGGGACCTCTGGTAATTGGCACAGAAGGATGGGCTCTTTGTCTTCGGCTCTCCCAAAGTATTTTTGGTCCATGAGGACGAGGGATCTGAGATGTCTGTTCGATTGAGGTATCAAGTGCAATGTTAGACAAGCGTGAGGCTTCTTGATCTTCAGGTAGTGACCGAATGCTGTGGTCTCGACCTTCAATTTGGAATGAGAGCATAAATAGGAATCTGCATCGGTATCAAATTTGGGCTCTTTGTAGAGTTAAGGTGTTGGGACGAAGCTGGTGTCGTCTTTCGAGGGACAGGGACACCTCTGCGAATAGTTGAACTTCCAGTTCAGTCCCTGATAGAGGTGATAGATTCCTGGGCGCTGAGAGGATCCTGTCCCATGCTTTCGGGTAGGGGAATTTGAGGATGATGTCTATGGGTAAGTTGGTGTTACCGGATTTTGACAAGGCTCTATGCATGTGGTCCATACTAAATAGATTTGGTCCTGTCTGCAGGTCAAGGGCTTGGAAAATATTTAGTGCTGCTTCTTTTAGAGCAGTAAAGCATTCTGGTAATCCTCTGATTCTTAAATTGGCTCTTCTAGACCGGTTTTCTAGTTCTTCCAGTTTTAGTTCCAGTAGTTCTATTTTGGATAGTTTTTTTTTGTCTGTATGGGCTTGATCTGCATCCAGAGTAGCAATACTATTGTTTCAGCTGTATCCCGCTCCCTGAACACAGGCGGGGTATGAAGAACAGAGCTGTCCAGCTGTGTTCTGCATCCCCCGCTTGGAGAGCTCAACTGTATAACAGCCAGGGACTCCGAGCAGAGAACAGCCAGATGCAGAAGACAAGCAGCCCCGCTTGTCTTCTGCATCCCCCGCTCCTCTGTATAACAGCTGGGCGCTCCAAGCAGAGAATAGCTAGATGCAGAAGACAAGCGGCCCCGCTTGTCTTCTGCATCCCCCCCTCGGAGCGCAAAGTGATCGCTCAACGTTTGAGCAATCACCTTGCGCTGTAAAGGCACACAACGATTATCACTCAAAAGTCGCTCAAAAGACATCTTTTGGGCGGAGCCTAACCGCGGAGAGAGATGGACGCCTAGAGCCCGCGCTCCGTCTTTAAAGCACAAAGAAGGACATTCTAAAACAGCTACATCACCTGAAATGGGGAAGTTCAGCAGAGAAAAGGCTGGAGATCAGGCTGTGACTCCTCGGCCGGTCCGGAGACAAACGGATCTGCAGGGATTTCTCAAAGAAAGAAGCTCCTGCTCTCCTCATGCGGCGGGGAAGATGGCGCCGGCGGCGGCTTCAGCCTCTGCAGCAGCGCGGGAGGGAGAAATGTCCTCGGAGGAGGAGGAGGACGAACACCTCTCAAAGGGATTTATGAGGGAACTTTTGGCCACAACTATGAAGCCCCTGCTTGCGGAGCTGACGGCAATTAAGGAGGAGGTAAGGAGTGTGGGGAAGAGGGTGGAGGAGCTTGAAAACTCCACGGCAACCATTTCAACACACTCGGGGGAGCTGGCAGCAGTAGTGAAGGAGCAGCACTCCCAGCTAAACAAAATGATCCTCATGCAAGAGGACTTAGAAAACAGGAGTCGCCGCAACAATGTTCGGATTAAAGGGCTCCCAGAAGCCTGGGCAGCCGAAACATTGCAGAAAGTCATGAGGGAAATTTTTGCAAGCTTGCTGGGGGAAGACAGAGCAGCAGAAATTGTTATAGAAAGAGTTCACAGAGCTCTCAGACCACAACCGGCTCCATCTGACCCCCCCAGGGACATAGTGTGCAAAGTGTTATCTTTTCCAGATGCAGCCGCCATTTTAAATGCGGCACGTGACTCCAGAAATCTACAGTATGATGAGGTGGCGATTCGAATCTTCCAGGACCTCTCCCCCTCTACTCTGGCCAAGCGTAGATTATTGAGACCTCTTTTGGAAGAACTTCAAGCTAAAAATATAAAGTACGCTTGGTTGTTTCCTTTCGGTATAGGGATTACCTACAAGGGAAGGAGGTTTAACATAAGATCTCCGGAGGACTTACAAGACAACTGGCATGCTCTGGGGTTAGAGCCCATAAGTCTCCCCAACTGGCTCCCCCTGCCGGATCTCCCGGGGCTCCCGCCGCTGCCTACGCTGCCCTCGCAAGAAAGCTGGCATACAGTCTCCCACGTGAAATCACCTCGCAACAAACAAAGAAAGAAGCAGAGAGAGGAAAACTTAGAAGGAACCACCTGAGATGAAAAGACAGAGAACTCTTTATCTCCCTAACTTTGTTTTGTTCCAGGGCGTCGGACGAACTCGTTGGTCCAACTAGGACCCATCGGCACGTTCCGAGGAAACCGTGACCTCGGGACACGAGTAAGACTGTTCGCCAAACTAAGGAGTTCGGATGACGCAATTGGTCTCCGCCGACTATGACTTATCGGATACATACCTCTCGATTGTAGTGTCCCCACAAGGAGAATGTCCTATTTGTGCTACCCCGATTAGGCCCTAGTTTAACTTTACTCGTCGAAAGCAGAAAAACTATTTTTTCCGCCTAGAATATACGCCTGGGCTCTTGTAAGTTCACAGAGCCCATCCGTATCCCACACAGCACGGATAGTGCTGATTTATAAACTTAATTTTACAATTGTTTCGTTTTTCATTGTGTGATATACCCTTTTCCCCATCCTCTTCTCCCTTCAACTTTCCTGAACCTGTTCCCCCCCCCCCCCTGAACCTTAAATATACAAACAGCTGGAGACAAGTTAGAGGCGTCCCGCTTGACGGCAGCGGAGCAACCTGCCCAATCTTAGAAGTTTATTGTATAATTGAATTGTGCGCCGATTTCTGACTCTGTTATCCTTGCCTTCTAGTTCCTAATAAAAAATATTCAGTCCTGCCAGACAGCGATGGGAGTGCCGGATGCCGCGGAGCTGCTCAGAGTCACATCGTTCAATGTCCGGGGAATGAACTCTCCTCAAAAAAGGTACAACATCTCACAATTAGTTAAGAAATACAACACCAAGATATTGCTCCTACAGGAGACACATTTTAAAGCCGATAAACACAGCCACCTACCCGGGAAAAATTTTCCCCAGGGATATCACAACACACATCCAGTCTCCGCCTCTAAAGGGGTGTCAATCATGATTCACAAGTCTATTGTCTTTACCCTGCAGGCGAAATTCTCAGACGAGCTAGGGAGAGCACTCTTCATAAAGGGGGTGATTAACAACTCAAAAATAACGATAGCAAACATCTATGCCCCTAACTCGAACCAAGTAAATTGGATGCTAGAACAGCTGAGAGCATTAAAAGCATTTGCCGAGGGCCCTATTATATTAGGAGGGGACTTTAATATGTTCTTCAACCCACTGCTAGATTCGTCCAGAGGCAGATCATGGATCTCCCAGAGACATACCAAAAAGCTACAAAAAACACTCAGGGAGATGGGAGTCGTGGATGCATGGAGGACCATCAACCCCTCAGAAAAAGATTACACGTACTTCTCACAAGTCCATAACTCGTTTCAAAGACTGGACCATTTATTTGTCTCCCAGGGTATCCTGCCCAGGGTAGTGCGGACAAAGATTGAGACAATTACTATCTCAGACCATGCCCCTATACATATAGATCTGAGTCTTAACACGGCAGAACACAGGGAATGGATTTGGAAGCTGAATGCTTCCCTATTAGACTCTGACATGGAGAGAGAACGTCTCTCTGAGTCGCTAGAGGAGTTTTTCCTTCTCAATGACAGAGGAGATGTAGATACCCCTATCCTTTGGGAGGCCCATAAGGCATATGTAAGAGGCCTATTTATTTCACTGGGCGCCAAACTCAAAAAGCAAAATCAACTCCAAATAGACAAACTCCTAACCCAAATCGCGAAATTGGAACTGCGCAACAAACTTTCTTTAGTTAAAAACAACATGGAGGTGGGGGCGTGGCCTGGACGAGCTAAAGATGGCAGCTTAACTCCGGACCTCCGCTAGGTTCCACCACCTAAAAGCTACCCTAAAGGCAACAACAAAGCTCCTTCTCCCGATAACTCACCAGGATATCCTCTGTGACAGCCGGCACTGAAGGAGAGATGTCCCGAAGACGTGCTCCGCGCCCGCAGCCGAAGCGGCTTGATGAGTTCTTCTCCGTGCCGTCGGCTCAGCGCGCCTCCGCTGCAAGCGCTCCGACATCTCCTGCGTCCAGCACAAGAAACAGGAGGGAGCGTTCTTCTTCCCCAGCAGCCCGGGAGGGATCTTCACCGGAGCGCTTTTCACAAGGAGGGGTGAGTGACACTTCTAATGCCCCTGCACATTACAAACATGCAGGCAAAAGAAACAACATGGCCCCCCACGCTACACAAAAAATGGCGTCGGTCATCCCTCCTCACACAACACAAGAACACTCTCCTTCATCAAGCCCGCTAAAACAAAGACCTAAAATAGATGATACCACAAATGCAGAATATCAACCATCTGCACTTAAAGATTATATTACTGCTCTTCCATCCTCCTCACAACCAGCTTCAGAGTCTTTCATCAAGGATATGGTGATTGCGCTAAGTGACTCACTACAATTTAATTTTAACTCTTTAAAAACCTCCCTGAAATCCTCACTAGAAGACATAGGTACAAGAGTGACACACACGGAAAACAAAATGGGAGAGTTTTCACAATCTCATAACGCATTGATAGATGCGCATTATGAATTAGTGGACGAAGTCTCTCAACTTAAAACAAAAATTGCTGATATGGAAGACAGAAACAGACGGAATAATATTAAAATTCGCGGAGTTCCAGAATCTATAATACCATCTGAAATCCCAGAATATTTAAACCGCCTAATGGCCACTCTGCTTCCTAACGCTTCCACTTTAGATCTATCGATTGATAGAGCCCATAGGCTACCAAAGCCTACCTACCTTGCAGACTCTATCCCAAGAGATATTATTGCAAGAATTCATTTCTTCCAAACAAAAGAAGCTCTCATGTCAGCAGCACGGAAACTCAACCAGTTACCAGCACCTTATGAAAAAATCCGTCTATTCACAGACTTATCTAAAGCCACCATGCAAGACAGGAAAAAATTTTCATTAATCACTGCAGCCCTACGCCAACAAAAAATTCCATATAGATGGGGATTCCCTACCAAAATCCTGATAAGAAAAGATGATATCACTCATGCAATCCTCAAGCCTGACGACGCTTTCCAACTCTGCAAATCATGGGGTATAAACCTACCCCTCCCACAGCGTCAACAACCTATCTCGAAGAAAGCTCATCCTGAAGACCAAGAATTGATCTACAAATGACAGCCACACTCTGAGAAGAAGCCTCCTCCACTAAATTAGGTGGTCCTGCCCGGCTCTTCCGCCCAGGCGAACTTTATTCCCCCTGTCATTATTGTACAGGCCTCATAGCCTGAGACAACTCCCTCCTTCTCTCTACCTAGAGTTCAACATTCTATGTTATTCACTTATGTTAACCCCATTTCTGACAAAATACAGCGTTAAGACAATATTCTTATTTGCTTAGGAAAGAATCCATTTAAAGTATATGTAATAGAAATAAGCTATATTGCATATTGGTTTTTGCTAAAGTTTGATAGTTTTCCCTTCAGGTCTACCTAAATTATAGCTCACCCGCCACTCATCCTACCTCTTCTAAACACTTCTAAAAATGCCCATAAAAATTCTCTCCATAAATGCAAATGGATTAAACTCCCCTTTCAAGAGATCTTCTCTGTGGAAAGAAGCAATCTCCTCAAACGCAGACATTGTGTGTGTACAGGAGACCCACCTCGTAGCCTCCACAGGTCCAACAATAACCCACAAAAAATTCCCAAAAATCTTTCTTGCCAGCTCCTCAAAAAAACGAGCAGGCATTTTAATTGCCTTCAAAGAATCATTACAAACAGAAATATCAACACAAATTGCAGATCCTGAAGGCAGATTTCTTATTCTGACAGGTACGCTCAACTCCACACCGTTCACCCTGGTGAATTTATATGCGCCCAACCAAGCTCCTTTGCGCTTCCTAAACAAATTAGCAAAGAAAATAAGGAGATACGAGGTCGGTACCCTAATCATATGTGGAGACTTTAATGCTGTGCCAGATAAAACACTTGACTCATCAAGAGGCCTACTTAGATCTTCCCCCTCTCTGCTACCTTGGTTGCATAAAGAAGCATTGTTTGATACTTTTAGATGTCTAAATGCCTCATCTAAGGAATTTTCCTTTTACTCGCCCAGATACAAGTCCTTCTCAAGAATAGACCTCATTTTAGTAAACAAAAATGTTCTCCCCTCTCTGACAGATGCACAAGTGGGCACAATAACATGGTCTGATCATGCCCCTACTACAATCTCTATCAATATAGATAACACGCAAGGCAAAACTAGATCCTGGAGGAATAACGTATACCTCATGAAACTTCCAAAACACCAAAAAACGATCCTAGCAGAAATTAAAGAATACTTTAAAAATAACTCCACCCCTGAAGTATCCCCACTCACCATTTGGAATGCCCACAAAGCATACATAAGAGGAGTCTTAATTAAAATCAGTTCACAACACAAAAAAGAAAAGAACAAAGAACTAAATATTCTCACAACACAAATCTCTGACACAGAAAAAAACATACGTGAATCCCCCTCTGAGATCCTACACAAAAAGCTTTTCGAACTAAGACAAAAACTCAGGAATATACTACTAGACAACTTCGATAAAGAATTAAAATCCTCTCGATCGACATTCTATAGCTCAAATAACAAACCCTCACGCCTGCTAGCTAGACTAGTTAAAAAAAGACCTCAAAAAGCCTCAATCCCATATATCATAGATCCACACAACCCAAAGACAAAGCTACTCCATCCCAACCAAATTACAGAAGCTTTCCGCCAATACTACAACAAACTTTACAATTTAAAAGACGATACAAACACTCCTCAACCAACGCCTCAAATAATAGAAAACTTCCTAAAAGAAATAAAACTTCCAACCCTTACAAAAAACCAACTAGAACACTTAAACACTCCAATCACCCCCACGGAAATTATAGATACAATTCAATCCTTGAAGGCTCATAAAGCCCCGGGACCCGATGGATTCTCCAATGACTATTATAAGATCTTTTTCACACCCCTCGCCCCTCACATGTCTCTAGCCTTTAATCAAGGGATCAAACAACATTACTTCCCCCCAGAGACACTTGAAGCCATAATAGTGACAATTCCAAAACCGGGAAAAGAACCAACCTCACCAGCCAATTTCAGGCCTATATCACTGCTAAATTGTGATATAAAAATATATGCAAAAACCATAGCTCACAGACTCCTGAAGATCCTACCCAACATAGTTCACTCAGATCAGGTGGGTTTTGTGAGTGGAAGACAAGCCTCGGACGCAACAAGAAGAATTTTAAATTTGCTACATAAAACAGCCCACACACACTCACCCTCAATCCTGGTTGCTCTTGATGCTGAGAAGGCATTTGACCGTTTACACTGGAACTTTGCCTTTTCCACTTTAAGAAAATTCGGATTTTCAGGAGATATTCTTAATGCTATATCTGCACTTTACACGTTTCCATCAGCAAAAATACTAGTGGATGGCACTCTATCCAATTCCTTCTCAATAACCAACGGTACACGCCAGGGGTGCCCCCTTTCACCCCTTCTGTTCACACTGGTAATGGAACCCCTAGCTGAACATATTAGGAATGACCCAGACATACAAGGGATACACGCTGGATATAGACAACACAAAATTAGTTTATTCGCAGATGATATCTTACTAACACTTACAAACCCACTTAGTTCCCTTAGAAAAGTTTACCAAACCCTAACTAAATTCGCGGAAACATCCTTTTACAAATTAAATATTACCAAATCACAAATTCTGGGCATGCTTACTACAGAAAATTTAAAGCAAGATATTAAAAAGGAATTTTCCTTTCACTGGCAAACAAAATGCATCCCTTACCTAGGAATAAAACTTTGCTTCCCTATATCCGACATGATTTCTGTTAATTATCCTCCTCTCCTTACTGATATACAAAAAGAATTGGACACATACAGTTCTCGCCCCCTGTCGTGGATGGGTAGAGTCGCCACCTACAAAATGATAATTTTGCCCAAAATTCTCCATTACTTTCGCACACTTCCTGTTCAAATACCAAAACAAATTATAGCAGATTTCCAAAAACAACTATCCAAATTTGTATGGCAAAACAAAAAGCCAAGAGTGGCGCTTTCTATTTTATCACTCAACAGATACCAAGGAGGACTAGGCCTTCCAAATCTGGAGTCCTACCGCAAATCTACTATATTAAGCCAACTGTCTCCCTGGACACGGCACAATCCAAACCTAGCCTGGCCTACATTGGAGATAGAACAGAATAGACAGAAACCATTACATCTTCTCCTCCATGCTCAAACCTTGGCCACATTTGCCCCCATTATTGGGAAACACCTATGCCTTCCCAACTTATCTCCTCCCATGCTGGCCTCACTAGAAGCTTGGACAGAACTATTACATAAAGCCGATAAAAATTCCTTTCAAAACTTCCTAAACATTCCCCTTAGAGCATTGGAATATTTTATTCCCAACCTCCAACTAAGCTCATGGTCAACTAAAGGAATCATTCAGGTTTCAGATCTATTTAAAAAAAAACACATCCTCTCTTTCCAAGATATCAGCCTCAAATATCATATAGCAGCAACTGAAGCCTACAAACATACACAGATATCCTCCCTCCTACAAACACAAGACCTACAAAATATCAAAATACCAAAAATAGCTCACATAATACTAAACAACGCCCAAATCAAATATACCACCCGATCCTTTTACGACATGTTTACAGGCCTACTAAAGCCGGGAAAAAAATGTCATCTATTGAATTGGGAAAGAGACCTAGATCAGGAAATACCAATAGAGCAATGGCTGAAAGCCTTTAAATGGATAGGCCAGTCCTCTCAAGGGGCCAACCTGATAGAAACCCACACAAAATTACTTACAAGATGGTACTACACTCCAACCTTGTTAAAAAGAAGACATTTAGCTACAAATGACCTTTGCTGGAGAAATTGTGGAGGTCAAGGCTCTCTGATACACATCTTTTGGGCATGCCCACAGTTGCAAGCATTTTGGAAAGAAACCTATAAAATAATTTACGAGCTATCTGGGATTCACCTCCCATTTAACCCAAAACAAGCCCTACTACTCCTGGAACCTTGTAAAACCACTCCTCCTCTAAGAAAGCTTATGGGACATATCCTTTTGGGAGCAAAGTATTTAATTACCAAAAAATGGAAAACTGAGACCCCACCCAATCGTCTAGAACTTATCCACTTGATATCTGAGCATAGTTTATATGAAAAAATAATAGCCCTCCGTAATAACACGATCCAGAGGTATGGTGAGATGTGGAACCCTTGGTTACGTCTCTTCCCGAATTAGGGAAACAACCTATAGACCTGAAAGAGAACCAGTTACAGGCCTAGTTCTACAGGCCTAATCTCCCTTTCCACCTAATACCTACTAATCCTCAATCCCTTCCCCCCCTTATTGCCCCCCCCCCTCCCTCCTTTCTCCCCTTCCCTTCCACCTCCCCCCCCCCCTCATCCTACCTTACCTACATATCTCTCTATCTCTTTATGGTTATTTCTTGAGTGGAAATAATCTTGTTACTACTGAAACCGTTGTTAAAAGCTTATAACATTTATTAATAGAAAAATTTATGGTCAATGTATAATCAACATTATATTCAAACTGTTCAATTGAATTACATACATATGTTGTATATGCCTTGTCTCTGTAAAAGCCTTAAAGTATATACTGTAATAATTTCAAATGCTGACCAATAAAAACATATTGATTTAAAAAAAAAAAAAAAAAACAACATGGAGGAACTGGAGGACCTGAGGAGGGAACTAGGTCGCTTGCTAGAATCCAGATATAATAAAAAACACCTCTATCTTCAATACAAATTCTATGCTCACGGAAACAAAGCCAGTAAGCTACTTACCTCCCTAATTAAGAAAGCCAAATCCAGGAACCACATATCCTCCATTAAAGACCATTTAGGGGTAGCTAAATACTCATCAAAAGATATAGCAGAGACCTTCCAGAGGTTCTATGCGGATCTTTACAACCTTAAAAATGCGGACTCATCATTAGACCAGAACATCACCAGAGAACAGATTGATCACTTTCTTACTTCAGCTAACCTTCCCAAGCTGAAAGACTCAGAGGTACTAGACTTATTACAACCTATCGCCCTAAGTGAAGTGGAAGAAATTATTAAGAACAGCCCCAACGGAAAGAGCCCGGGCCCAGATGGCCTACCAGCAGTTTACTATAAGACATTTAAAGACACACTAGCCCCCAAGCTGAAGGATGTGATGAACGCACTCATGTCAGGAAAACAACTCCCAAAACAGGCGCAAGAGGCGCACATAACGCTTATTTACAAGGAAAAAAAAGATCCAGAGCTCTGTGGCAGCTATAGGCCCATATCTCTGATTAATGTTGATGTTAAGATGTGGGCGAAGCTACTGGCAAAAAGGATAGAAGATATCATCCCACGCCTAGTGGATAAAGAACAAGCGGGCTTTGTTAAAAACAGAGAGGGAAGAGATAACTGTTATAGGCTGCTTCATGCCATTAGATACGCGCAGACCCACAAGATTGAACTGGCTCTAGTTGGCACGGACGCCGAAAAGGCGTTCGATAGGGTGAGCTGGATCTATATGGAGAGAGTACTGAGACATTTCAACTTCCCACCCATCTTTATTTCTGCTATCTTTTCTCTTTACAAGGAACCATATGCAAGGCTTAAGATAAATAATTTACTTTCCCCCCCATTTGACATCAGAAATGGCACTCGCCAGGGCTGCCCGCTCTCTCCGTCCCTTTTCATTCTTACTTTAGAACCCTTACTGAGAGCGGTGAGGTTATCCCCTAATATTAGAGGACTGGAGGGAGACTCAGTTAATCTGAGTGCGGCGGCTTTTGCGGATGACATCATGTTTGTCATCTCAGAACCGGAAACGGGAATCCCCAATCTTATTACCCTATTAGATGTCTTTGGATCAATTTCCAACTTTAAGATCAACTATACTAAATCCACGATCTTTAATATCTCAGTCCCTCCGGGTCGCTGGGCAAAACTTAGATCCAGCTCACCCTTCGAAGGGTCGGATACAGCCATCGACTACCTAGGAATTAAGATCACTAAGAATGCTAACGATCTATATAAGGCAAACTTTGCTCCCTTGGTGACGCAGATTAAACTCACATTGAAAAAATACGATATCCCTTGCGCCTCATGGCTAGGCAGGAAAAACATACTCAAGTCATATGTACTTCCCCAAATTTTATACAAACTTAGGATGGTGCCCATTCACCTACCCCAGGCTTTTTTCAAAGCAATCCGGTCTGCCTTCTCGGGATATACATGGAGACAAAAGAGACCCCGTCTGGCTTTTAGTCTTATGATTAAGAGAAAAAATGAGGGGGGGGTGGGGCTTCCATGCGTCCACGACTTTTTTCGAGCGGTACAACTGAGATACTGGTTGGATCTGGTCTCTCCTGCAGGGGACAGTGTCCTCCGGGCATTGGCTGAGGGAAGCACGGGAGACACCTTACTGGAGGAGTTATGGTTCCCAACTAAAAATAGATATAGATCCAAAAATTTCAATCCGCTCTTGAAGGGCCCATGCGAGATCTGGGACAGGGTCAGAAGATCACTGGCTCCGGATCCCTCTCCTATAACCCCTTTGAGAATCCTAAATAGCTGCCTGGGTCTACCATCAGACAGTATCTCCAGAAAATTATGGAAGAGGTTTGCACCATTCAGTCTGGGGGACTTACAAAATCAAGCAGACAAAAGACCAGCAGATATTCTGGAGGCATTGGCACCGCAGGCCCCCGTATCTTTTTTGCAAAAAGCCCAAATAACGCAGACACTGGCCGATTTCCAGAAAACTTTTAAATCTACGAGACCAGAGACCCCCTTTGAAAAGACTTTCAGAAACCATCCAAACAATAGCTCTATTTCAAGCATTCGCAACAAGTTTATTGTCCCCATAGCTCACTACAAACCGGCATTTCTATCATCATGGGAAAAAGAACTCAAAATAAGCTTATCTACGTCAGACGTAAAATTAATTCTTCAGACCTCATTCGGCTTATCTCCATGCATCTTGTCACAAGAAAGTCATTATAAAGTCATAACCAGATGGTATAGGACCCCACAGTGGCTCCATGCTCATAAGTTAACGGAAAGAGACAAATGCTGGAGGTGCGAGGCAGCAACGGGTTCCTATACCCACATATGGTGGGAATGTGGTGCCCTCGCCAAATTCTGGAGAGAGGTGGAAGGAGTTCTAAGATCACTGAAACCTAACTTTCATATTACCCCAGAGATACTCTTCTTATGGAGACCGTCTGAGACATTTCACCCCCTCAGGGATAAACTATTAGCTTATCTGATTGACGCCGCTAAGGCTCTGATACCTTCCCTGTGGCTCCAAAAAGCACCACCGACTATGGCACTCTGGAAAACTAAAGTAGAGTCTATTTACAACATGGAGGAGCTATATAGTTGGAACACAGACTCACACGAGGGTTTTATCAAGACTTGGCACCCCTGGAGACAATTAGAGCAGAATTAAGACCCTGAACGCATGAACACATAATAGACTGGAAGCCGGGAGAGATAACTCATAGAGCAGGTTAACACACGAAAAGGCACACACGCAATTCTGAGGGACTTGAGACCCCGAGACATGCTGGACCTTGGTGAAGTCTAGGACTATTGGAGGGGGAGGCCTGACGCCTAAAACATGGTGGAGGAGGCGACGGGCGGCTCCGCGGCATTGGGCGTCCGTTGGAAAGGCAGAGTGATTCTTGAGAGTGAGTACATTGTTGGAGTAGCTAAAGAGGCCGGGTCCTGGACAGAGATGACCCGTTGGAACTCGTAGAGACAATATAGGTTCAGTATATCCCCCCCCCCTTCCCTCCCCCCCTACCCTTTCTGTCCCCCCCTCCCCTTCCCCAACACACCCACCACCCTTGAGATGATTTAATTCTGACTTACTTAGCTCCTCGCTCAAGCGAAGTGTGAGCGGGAGGAGCGCCTCTACTCCACGAGTAGTGGAGGGAGAGAGAAAAAGTTGTACTTTGCACGTGAGTAAGTACAAGTTATAACCAAGTTTATGGTTAATACCGCTATTGAGATCTGAGATAGCAACAGAACAGACGCAGACCTTTGTTTGGGATACTTTTATATCTAGGATGTCAGTTTATTCCAATCTATTGTATTTCAAGTGATTCTCGGAAAATGTGAATGTATTGTTTATTATTGTAAAACTAATAAAAACTTGTTATAAAAAAAAAAAAAAAAGACATCTTTTGAGCGATAATCGTTGTATCTAAACCAGGCTTAAGGCTTTTACGTCGAATATTTTGAGAGGGGGGGGGGGTCAAACTCAGCATTGGCCGGTGAGGTCGTAGAGGTGTTGCTATGGTCTGAAGGTGGAGTGGAAGGGTCCTGTTCCTGGTCCATTACAGTTGCTGGTAGTTAAGAATGGAATATTTTTGGGATAGTCTGAGAGGAACTATATGGTGAGGAATTCTTACATTGCTTTCCATATTTTGGTATATTTAAGTACTTTGTATATTACAAATTTCTAGATGTGATTGTTCCCAGCAAAAGAAACCAGGTAATCTTGTAAATATGATACCTTTTAATGGCTAACAAAAATACATGATGTAATAGCGCTCTTACGAACCTCTCGGGTTCTTCGTCAGGCTAAAAATGGAATAGATCTGAAGAGGCATGGATATTTATACACACTTATAACATACATACTTATGACAAGGCACAGATATGGATGTGATTGGTTTGCACTTAAAAGGAATTCTGCAACAGAAAACAAACTTTTTTTTTGTCTAGGCACTGAAAGCGGAATGAAGGTTTTATGGTCCCTAAATTACTGTTGGGGTGTTCGTCAGGCCAGAAATGCTACAAGAGGTACACAGACATTTTTAACTAGACACTGATAAGGGATAATAAGTTTATGGTCCCTGAATTACTGTGGATGGGGGTTTTCACCAGGCCAGCAGTTTTATCTGTGCAATAAATGTCTCACACCTCCCATTCACGCATAAATCCTGGGGAATAATTTAACCCAGTATTCAGAGTGTCAAAAGTTATCAATTTACTGTATATGCCCAAATTCTTCTATGGTTTTGTGACTTGAAACCACCCTTCAATATCTAAACTTTCATATCTCCTATGTCATGTCCATGGTTAGAAAAGTGCTTAGCCACAGGTAATGCTCTCTTTCTGTGTTTAATCATGTGGCGATGAGATCTCATCCTCGCTTTCAGTCTTTGCCCTGTTTCTCCGAAATAAAGACCCCCAACAGGACATTTACTGCACATGATCAGGTAAACAACATTGGACGAGGAACATGTGAATGTCCTGCTGTGTGTTGGAGATCCGTATCCTGTCCGCAGTTAGTATATGTGAGCAGGTCTTACAGCTTATTACATTACAGGGATACGTCCCTTATTGTGGGCAATGCACTCCTGATTATAAAGTTCCTCAAGTTAGGAGGTTGCCTATAACACAGAAGGGGAGGGTCTGGGAATATGGTTTTCAGACGGTCATCCTTGTGTAGGGTATGGTGATGTTTCTTCGCGGTTTTCCTTAGTACCTCTAGTTGCGGATTGTAGGTCACTACTAGAGGCACACGATTGTTTCTTTCCTTCTCCTTGTATTGGAGTAGTTGAGGTGGGATGGTAGCCATGATTTAAAAATGTCCTTTCAAGATGGTACAAATGTTCCTCTCTGTCTGTTGGGTTGGAGCAGATCCAGTTGTATCTGATGGCCGGGCTGTAGACGATGGACTTTTTGATATGTTTAGGATGGAAACTATCCAATCTGAGGTATGTAGGCCAATCAATCGGTTTTCGGTATAGGGATGTCTGTATTGAGTTGTTTGAAATCTTTATGGTGGTGTCCAAAAAGTTGATTTCTGTATACGAGTAGCTTAATGTCTGGTTTATGGTGGGGTGGAATGCATTGAATCTCTCATGGAATTTTATTAATTCTTGTTCGGTGTTGGTTTAGCCGATTATGATGTCATCAATGTAGCGGAAGTAGGCCACTGGGTTGCTGGAGCAGGAGGCCAGAAAGTCACTCTCCAGTTTTGCCATAAAAAGGTTGACATATTGCGTTGCCATTTTACTGCCCATGGCAGTTCCGGTGAGTTGCAGGAATATCTCTTTGCCAAAGGAGAAATAATTGTGTGTGAGGATAAATCTTGTGAGTTGTAGCACTGCATCAGAGGTGACCCCATTGGTCTCAAGGTGTGCCTGGCAGGCGGTCAGTCCATCTTCATGTGGGATGTTGGAATACAAGGATTCCACATCCATAGTGGCCAGGATGGCGCCATTGGGGAGGGGAGGAAATTTAGAAATTTCTCTTATGTATATCACAGATCATCAATTAGTCAAGGATCAATGTAATGACATAACAGCCCTATACATGCGTTTCCTGAGTTAAAGTTCTAGTCATATCAAGGTGGGGGTGAAGTGACACCTAATATCAGTAGGAGAAGGTTGCGCTTTAGTAGCTAGCCATAAGAACACACAGGATCTAGGCCTAAGGTAGCAACAATCCCAGAAAAAAATTGAGGCACGCGTCCTACACAATATTAAACTATGTAGGTCTCTGATTAAAACTTCAGCATAATAATTTAGTCCTGTAGTTTAATCTTTGGAGAAGAAATTCAGGTGTATGACCTTTTTATATTCGGCCACTAGGTGGCAGCAGCATTCTGATATTGAATAGAGGACAGCTATTAGGTGTAAAATAGCTTTTAATCCCTAAGGAAACAAACAAATTTGAGCAGTGCTCTGGCTGATCACAGATGTAAGGAATGTGGCAAAGCACTGTTACATCTGCATCCTGGGGTGAGAGGGGGATGGAAAGGGGCTGACTTCAACCATGTTTAATAACCTCTGAGCTGGTGATAGAGAAGGACCACACTCCTCAGGCAGGTGGAGCCAAGGAGGGGTGGGAGGGGGGGCACAGTTGCAGCCAATACGGCTCTCAGGCAGCGGACTACGGGGTCCAGGAGCCGGTCAATCTCCTCCTCACTGCGGCTATTAGGTGGTGAAGGTAGCGATAGTATGTGTGCTACCACGCATCGGAAGTTGCCCAGGGCCACATGACAAAGAGCGTATCCGCGGCAGCTCAGGTGAGTCCTCTCCCCATCCAGCCCTGTCGGATACAAGTGGCAGTAGTGACGGCCGCGTGGGTTGCCTCTCCAGTCTGGCCCACGGCTTCACCAGCAGCAGGAGGAGGCTTCGGCCCACAGCAGCAGGATGGTGGATCATTGGGGCACTTGATTCACTCCTCAACAGCGGCTGAAGTCCAAGGCTTGAGGTCTAGGAACAGTATACACGCTCTTATCCGATAGGTAGTTGGGATTTGGGAGCAGGGAGATTTAAAATTTCCCGGGCCTTCCCCGGCTCTTGTGTATGAGTCCAGCATTCTGCCGGCAGGCACATGTGAGGAAGCCGGGGAAGGTCTGTGGAGGATAATTGTGTCGGGGGTTCAAATGCATAGACCTCCGGTAAGAAGTTTCATCTACCCTCACCGATCGAGAGATTAAAACAGTTTTTTTTTATCTTTATGTGACCGCCATTATCGATTGGATAACAGCGATCATGTGATCCCGCGGCCCTCGGTCACTTTTCCAGGCTCTCGGCTACCTTTGGTTGCCAGGAGCAAGGCGAGTTTACATTTCCTGGGCCCTCCCCAGCTTCTGCGCTTGCGTCTGCCATTTTTCTGACGGGGGACATCACCAGAGGCCTTAAAGGGGTTGTCTCGCGGCAGCATGTGGGGTTATACACTTCTGTATGGCCATATTAATGCACTTTGTAATGTACATCGTGCATTAAATATGAGCCATACAGAAGTTATTCACTTACCTGCTCCGTTGCTAGCGTCCCCGTCGCCATGGATCCGTCTAAATTCGCTGTCTTCTGGCGTTTTTAGACGCGCTTGCGCAGTCCGGTCTTCTCCCTGGTGAATGGGGCCGCTCGTGCCGGAGAGCTGGTCCTCGTAGCTCCGCCCCGTCACGTGTGCCGATTCCAGCCAATCAGGAGGCTGGAATCGGCAATGGACTGCACAGAGCCCATGGTGCACCATGGGAGAAGACCCGCGGTGCATCGTGGGTGAAGATCCCGGCGGCCATCTTGGTGAAGGAAGAAGAAGGAAGACGTCGCAGAGCGGGGATTCGGGTAAGTAATGAAATTTTTTTTTTTTTTAACACATCCTTTGGGGTTGTCCTGCGCCGAATGGGGGGCCTATGGAGAGAAAAAAAACCTGTTTCGGCCCGAGACAACCCCTTTAAGTTAGAAAAGTCACCTCCCCTCTCAGATCGGATCTGCGATGGGAGGTGAAATTTTAACTTTTTTTATTTACATGAACGCCGTTATCCGTTGGCTGTGATTGATTAATCGAGCGCTGGCTGTGATTGGCTGGCACTCAATCCAATCACAGCGGTCACTTGCTGGAGATGGGGGAATTCAAAGCCCCGTGTACCAAAAAGAGAATCCTCTGACAGCGGGGAGGATTACACAGCAGCCTGCCGCAGCGGGGGACACAGACACCGGCCGGAGGGGAGTATTGCGGGGTTTTTTCACCTAGTGTAGCTATGGCTTATTTTCAGAGGAGGGCTTATATTTCAAGTCCTTCCTGAAAATCAGGATAGGGCTTATTATCAGGGTAGGTCTTATTTTCAGGGAAACACTGTTCTTTCGTCGGCAGAGCCAGCTCCGTTTGAAAGGGATACTTGTAACGAGCAGGTGCCATCACTTTTAACCATGGACCAATGTCTTTATGGTCCCACCTGTTAGGCCTCACTGCTCTTCGCAGTCATTTCTGTACCCATACGTACGATACGCTTTGCCTATAGCATCCAAGTAACAAAACAACCCTGAACAATTCTCCGGCGCTTTTCCCCTCATAGTGCTGGCCCAAATCACAAAAGCGTGCAACCAATTATCAAAGTTCTGCAGAATCAAACGCCAACATTTTTTCTCTTCCTCCTCCTTTTTCAAAGCAGTTCTTTTCCCTTTATTTAAATGTAATTTTTACAATGGACACATAAACCTCCCATTTTGCCTTGTCATCTAAGCGAATCACATCTCCGTCCTTTTCCATTTGTACTGCTACCGTCACCCCTGACGTCCTCAAAGCAGTCGTCACCCGCTGACTCCCCAATACAGTCCCCCATCCTGTAAATTATCTGACATTCCTGAAGACAACCAAGACGCTACTGGCGATGGATAAACCTGTCTTTTCACCCCATCCTTTGTTCGCAACGTGTCAATAAATCACGCATATTACCCAACAACAACTGCCAATCCCCCACTTGATGCCTGACTGTAACCCCTTCTGCGGTACCCCCCCCCCCTCTCTGTAACCCCTCCCTAGCATGGGTACCAATATCAATGTTAGACGAACGCAACATGAAATTATGCTCACCAGATTGCATAGGAGCTTTGAGCCCACCACCCATCACCAGCAGATCCAGCCAACCCATGTCGTTCCTCACCACTTCTGTTGAAGATTCCTCCCGCTGCCACCATAACCAGGTCTCCGGTGTCGTCCTTCCAGAACTTCCGACTTGTCCAGGGGTGTGTTGTGGCCGTCCATCTGCAGCACGAACAATGCTGATCTCAACTGACGATTCTCCCCCACCTCCTCATCTTCCAATTTGGACGTCCTCCAATTTCCGGTGTGCTCAGGCGAACTCACTGTAGCTCTAGGCAGAACTTCATGAGGATGGGTCAGCTCTCCAGTTGGGTCATCACCAGGCAAGCTGACCGTGGCCCTGCTACCCTTGTTCGTTCCACCGGTGGCACTGACTCCCTGTGTCCCATGCTGACTGGCCTGCTCCCAGGCTGGCACTTCACCTAAAGAGCTGGCCATGACTCCCCTCACAGCTCCGGTACCAGACGCCACAGGCCCACCTGAGGAGAGCGATTCCTACATCCCACCATTCGACCTGGCCATTGTGCAGGATTCCTCCTGGACAGTCTCAACCCACTACCCCTATGGCTGGGGAGGGGGGGGGGACCATCCAGAGGGTCCATGGAGGGGCTCCTAATCCTGCACCAGTTCCTGGGAACTTTCTTCCCCCTTTTATAACCTGCTCTAGCTGATTACCATAACCCTATCTCCACCAATTCCCATCTTTCCCCTCTTTATCCCCCATACCCACTTATTTTCCTTCTCTCTCCTATTAACCCTTTCACCTCTTCTTGCTCCCTATCAAC
The DNA here is from genome assembly GCF_035609145.1 of Eleutherodactylus coqui. Classification (NCBI taxonomy): domain Eukaryota; kingdom Metazoa; phylum Chordata; class Amphibia; order Anura; family Eleutherodactylidae; genus Eleutherodactylus; species Eleutherodactylus coqui. Next base: position 87,060,028 of record NC_089842.1, read on the forward strand.
CCTGTCATGTAGGGCCTCTCTCTTTAGGGCCCCTTGGGCCCCCGATCTGACCCTGTACTGGAAGTTTTGTTGCACAACATCATAAAGGTTTTTCACATCAGAGGTGTTCAATGTGACCCCCTTAGTCAGTAAACACTCATGATGCCTGTAGTCAAATTCATGTGATGTCACAGATCGTATATGGTGGGTGGCATCATTTGGGCAGGCCATGGGGAAAACAATCTACCCAAATGCAAACCAAATAAGCACTGGAGGGAAAAAACTGGGACAGAGGACCGCGCATACACATCGAACACCACAACAAACTGAACCAGAGGAGTCCTGCCTAAAAAGCTGGGCAATTGTCCTGATAGGGACAGACCCACATTGCAAGCTAGGGGCCTGATTCACTCTAGATGGTAAGAGAGGACACCATTCACATGCACCAACAGACAAGGGACATCCACCCTGAGCAGGGAACTGATAACACCAAATGTCTGGTCACCTACACAGACACTGAGCATGTCACTGCTCACATCAATAGACTGAAGGAATTCATCCACCCTGAATAGGACTGTTTACACCTCATGTCTGGTCACACTGTTCACAGCAACAACGGACAGAAACCTTACCTAGAACTCTCTGATATTAAACAGAAGCTAGTTGTCAGGACTCAAACCCGAGACTTCTTGCACTCCAGTCAGCAGCTCTCTCCCCTGAGCTATCTTGCTGAAACCCAGCCTTGTTTTATGTCTGCTGTCCTCTGGCTTCCATTTGACTACACTTCTGTCTCATCCCATTGTACTGCATATCGTAACTTCCCGATAATGATTTCCGACTATCTTGACTATTCAGTGACTGGCACAGCTACTACATCTGCGGCTTCAATCCAGCGGCGGTAAGACATAACAAAATAATCACGGCCAAACATGGAGTCCCTAGTGACCACTCTGTGGAAGCAAGGTACAGAGCTCCAGGAATTTTGCGCCACCTACCAAAAGAAATTTGCTACATTACAGACACTGGTGCTAGATAGAGATGAGCGAACGTACTCGGTAAAGCACTACTCGTCCGAGTAATGTGCTTTATCCGAGTACCTCCCCGCTCGTCCTGAAAGATTCGGGGAGCGCCGCGGAGCGGGGAGCTGCAGGGGAAAGCGGGGAGGAACGGAGGGGAGATCTCTCTCTCCTTCTCTCCCGCCCGCTCTCCCCTGCTCCCCGCCGCAACTCACCTGTCAGCAGCGGCACTCCCCGAATCTTTCAGGACGAGCGGGGAGGTACTCGGATAAAGCACATTACTCGGACGAGTAGTGCTTTACCGAGTACGTTCGCTCATCTCTAGTGCTAGATCAACAGAAGGAAATTTACAGTTTACAGAATCAACTTCTGGACTTGCATCACTCAGGCTCTGATGTCCGCATAGCACTACTCACAAAGTTCAGTGGGGATCGCCGTCAGTATAGAGGTTTCCTCAATCAATGCCAGATTTATTTTCAAATGTAGCCCACGCTTTTTACCAGTGAGCAGAAAATGGTATTCTTTAACAGTAACCTCCACACTAATTAAACGCTTGCCTGGGCCTCGCCATATGTAGAGACCAACATTGACAGCCTCCATGCCTTCACGACCACTATGGGTCAAATCTTCGATGATCCGAACAGCTGTACCACGGCTGAAAGGAGGTTGAATAGCCTACAACAAGGGTGACGTTCCATTGCAGAATTTCATCGCTGGGTAAATGAGCCAAATGAGCCAACAGAGCCAAATTTGCCAGGGATTATGTGAGTGGGTAAAAGATGAACTTGCCAGAGCGGAGACTCTTGACTACCTGGAAGACTTTATCCAGTTATGCATCCGGATTGACCAGAGACTTTCCGAGCAGCGAAGGGAGATACTGCGGGGTTTGGGCACCAGCACCCCTTTACTCCTTTATTCAACCCATGTTTAGTCCCCACCCAAGAACCGAATCCGCTTCCGAACCCATGCAGGTTGACATCATCCTCTGTACCATGGAAAAAGAAAAGCGCCAGGCTGAAAATCTGTGCCTTTATTGTGGGAACTCAGGACATTATGATGTAAACTGTCCAAACAAGCTCCAAAGGACTCTCACCTTGATCCACATCAAACCCATGGCCAATTCAGCCGTAATGAAAGGGGATGCCACCCAACACACCTTTGTACCAGTTGTTCAGTGCTATGTTCAAACCCTTTCCCCACTGCACCATTTTGTCTTTCCAATTGAGATTGTAACAGGCAATCTGAAAACACAGTGCTCAGCAATGTTGGATTTAGGAGTGGGGGAAAACATCATGGACTAAACATTTGCTTGTGACAAAAACATTGCAACTAGACTCAAGTCCATACCGATAGATATAGAAACCATGGATGGGTCATTCTTGTCTTCATATCCTGTCATACAGGTGAGAATTGAACTGGAGCTCCACATGAACTCTGACTATCAAGAAACCATCAGCTTCCAACTCATATCATCCCCTCGATTTCCCGTGATTCTCGGTATCCCCTGGTTTTCTACCCATAATTCCTCTATCAACTGGGAAACCAAGAACATTGCGTTTCCCTCAGAATACTGTAAGGAAAACTTCCAGATGGCACCATTCCCCTGCTAAAAACCACTTCAGGACCTCGAGGATGATCAACAGGATTTAGAGAAATTGCCTGTTCCCTACTGGATGTTCAAGGATGTTTGCAGCAAGATGAAGGCTGACAAGCTGCTACCTCACAGGCCATATGACTCTCCTATTGAGCTGCTCCTAGGATCTTCTATTCCATTTGGGAGTATCTTCAACCTCATCAAACCTGAGTTAGGGGCTCTTCGGTAACATATGGATGGAAATCTAAAGAAGGGCTTTACCCGGCCTTCTTCCTCTCTGGCAGGATCAACCATTTTCTTTGTTAAAAAGAAGGATTCTACTCCTCATCTGTGCATCGATAAATGGGAACTAAACAAGGTTACAATCAAGAATCATTATTATCTCCCATTAATCCCAGAACTGCTGGAGAGGCTTCGGATAGCCAAGGTCTTTGCCAAATTGGACCTCAAAGGAACATATAACCTGGTACGGATCTGTCCCGGGAAAGAGTGAAAAACAGCCTTCAGAACAAGATATGGTCACTTTGAATCCCTAGTGGTGGTGTTCGGTCTCTGCAATGCTCCCGCTACCTTCCAGCACTTTATCAATGATGTGTTTTGAGACCTGTTGGATCAATTCATAGTGGCATATCTTGACAACATCCTCATATTCTCTGACAATTTGAGGAACATCGTGGACCCGTGCGGATGGTCTTGGAACAACTCCAAAAGAATAACCTCTTCATCAAGTTAGAGAAATGTGAGTTCGAACAAACCTAAATACAATTTCTGTGATACACTATCTCCCCAGAGGCCTTAAGTATGGATCCCACCAAGATTAAAGCCTTCCTAGATTGGGACATTTCAAGAAATTTGAAGGAAGTATAGCACCTGATTGGTTTCCCGAATTTCTACAGAAGATTTATCAAGGACCTCTCAAAGGTTATCTCTCCCATCACATCCATCACGAAGAAAGCACATGTGTTTTTCTAGTCTCTGGAGGCACAAGCTGCTTTTGAGAAACTAAATACTCTGTTTACTTCAGCACTAGTACTGATCCACCCAAACCCAGAATTGCCTTTTGTCATGGATGTGGACACCTCCAACTCTGCTGTGGGAGCCATCCTGTCACAGTAAGTCGGCGATAAGATGCAACTACATCCTTGCACATTTCTGTCCTATACCCTATCACCTACAGAGAAAAACTATGATGTTGGGAACAAGGAACTACTGGCCATCAAAGTGGCTTTCACCGAATGGACACACCTCTTGGAAGGAGCCTTGCATTCAGTAACGGTGCTTACTGACCATAAAAATTCCTCTGTTCTGCCAAGAGGTTATTTGCAAGACAGGCACAATGGGCCCTGTTCTTCTCCAGGTTTAATTTTGCTATGTCAAACTGCCTAGGTTTTCAAAATGGCAAGGCAGATGCGCTGTCCAGGGTATTTTCAGAGCCTGAAGAGAAGTTATATAAAGACTACACAATTCTGTCTTCAAAGAATATTTTAGGTATCCTACATTTAGAGGACTTCTTAACAAAGTTTAAAGGGGGCTACGAAAGTGATTATTTTCTGAATCGTCCTTCTAAGTATGTGAAGCTCTCTTTTGAGAATGGACTTTGGAGACAGGAACATCAATTATATGTCCCCGAAGCTGGTCGACTCGAAGCCCTTAAACTAGTCCATGACTCCAAACTTGACCTTGGGGGGTCACAAAGACCTTAGAACTTCTACTTTGTTTTTTCTGGTGGCCCGACTGCAGGAAGGATGTAAGCATGTACAATACCTCTTGCGAAGTATGTGCTCGGAACAAGACACCATGTGTTTGCCCTCTTGGTTTGCTACAGACCCTTCCAGTCCCATTCATGCAATGGGGGCTATATCTATGGACTTTATAGTCGACATGCCTCCCTTGAAGGGAATGACTAACATCCTTGTGGTTTTGGACCGACTTACAAAGATGGCTCACTTCATCCCTATAGAGAAGATTTCCACTGCTGAGAGTTGATGATCTGGGAAGTGTTCCGACTACATGACATTCCTGAGGATGTGGTCTCTGATAGAGGAGATTCAGTTCACCTCAAGATTCTGGAAACACTTCTGCAGGGCCCAGGGAACCTCTGTGAATCTTCTGTCTGCCTTTGATCTACAGTCCAATAATCAGAGAGAACAAATCAGACTCTGGAGCAGTATCTTCACTGCTTTACCTCCCGTCTCTAGGATGATTGGATGGATTACTTATCAACTGCGGAGTTCAACTATAATAGTGCTAAACCGCCCAACATCTGTTTTATACCAATTACGGTATGCATCCTGCCTTTATTCCTGGCATCCATAGTCCGGTGCCGACTGTCACCCAGGCTAGAGTTTAGGAAGAGTTAAAGGAAGCCTTACAGGAAGTCCAAGAGGTCTACAGAGAGGTGTCAGATAAATCCCCCCAAACTGCCCCTGCCTTCCAAGTGGGAGAAAAAGTAAGGGTATCAACCAAGAACCTGAAGGCCCACTTGCCCACTCCCAGATTGGTTTAAAACTGTATCGGTCCCTTTCAGATTTCCGCAACAGTGGGCCAAGTTGCCTTCCGTCTAAGGGCGAGCACCCACTGGCGTTTGCGTTGTTAGTGCGTGAAAAACGCAGCGATTTCGCATCTACGTGTTTGCGTTTTTCGCTGCGTTTTTTTTTGCGCAAAACGCGGAGAATGTCTCATCCTAAAACGTTGCATAGCGTTTCTATACCAACACACCCTACAGCACCTGTGAAGAATGCCCACCCTTCCACAGTCTTCAGTAATGTTGTCTGCAAAAACGCCACGCGGCGCGTGCGAATTGCGTTGCGTTGCGTTTTTTCCGGGAGCATTGAAAACCATGGGAGAAGTTAGATTAAAAAAAGGAGCCAGAGTGTAAGGACAGCTGCGATGCGATTTTGCGGGGCGGGGCGATTTTAAAAACGCCAGTGGACATGAGCACACTTTATCTCTATGCCTGTGCAGGAAAAACGCAAAACGCAAAACGCAGGTAAAAAAACGCCAGTGGTTGCTCGCCCTAAGACTCCATGGCAGTCTTCAAATCCATCCAGTGTTCCATGTATCACTGTTCAAACTGTTAAAAGAGCCCATCACCTCTCAGGGTGAAGAGGAATTCCTGGACTTCAGAAAACATTGAGGGAGGCTGCAGTACCTGGTCCAGTAGAAGGGATATGATCCAGAAGAGAATTTCTGGGAACCGGCCTTCAACGTTCATGCTCCTCAACTGACAAGGGAATTTCATCTCAGGTACGCAGCTCCTGGGATGTCCAGTAGCCATCCTGGAATGAGGGGACTGGTGTCGGAACTCAAACCTGGGACTTCTTGTGCTCCAGTCTGCAGCTCTCTCCCCTGGGCTATCCAGAATTTGGACAGTTCCTTGCTGAAACCAAGCCTTGTTCCTGCTAAATCCACTTCCTGTCATCCTGTTCTGACTCTGCCCTACTACTAATTAAGACTTCCTATAAAAGTCTTGCCGTGCCTCAAATGCAGTGCAGCATTATTGTGCTGCACCACCTCACTCAAGCTCCTCTTCCTTCTGCGCCTCTGTAATTGTACCGATGCCTCCTGCTGCTGACCTCTGGCTTTTATTTGACTATGCTTCCGTCTCCTTCCATGGTACTATATACCGATACCTGCTGCTGCTGACCTCTGGTTTCCATTTGACTATGCTTCCGTCTCACCCCATTGTACAGCATAATGTGACTTCCTGATAACAACTCTTAGCTATCTTGACTATTCTTCAGTGACCGTCACGGCTACTACACCTGCGACTCCAGTCCACCGCTGGTAAGACATAACACTAGTGCTAGTGTCCTCACACGAAGGGGAAAGAATCAGACACTGAAATGACCAAAAGGGAACTGTGTCAGGAATCAGGGAACTGTGTCAGGAATCACCCACCTGACAACACACATAACATCAGATGTCTGGGGGCTGCACCTGTCAAAGGGGAAGAGAGAAGGGGCCCACATAACATGTAGATGGGGAATACAGAAGTGCAGACCATCCTCAAGGAAGGTGAGAGAAACACTTCAGACTAGTGTAATGTAGAGTAGGTGAGGGAGATCGCTGCATAGTATGAAATCATTTGCGAATACGCGGCTGATTTTCAGTCAAAATCCGCACCAATTATACAGATTTTGACGGGTTTTGGATGCAGAATTTGCTGTGGAAATTTTCACTGAAGACCTCCCACAGTATTTCCGCCATGTGTAAAAATACCCTAAGTCAGCTTGAGATATGCTGCCACGTGCAGAGTGACCTCAGTAGCAATAGTGTCCACTATATCGGCCCTAGTAGTAATAGTGACCTCCACAATGGCCCTAGTAGTAATAGTGACCCCCACAGTGGCCTTAGTAGTAATAGGGTACACTATATTGGCATCAGTAGTAATAGTGTCCCCCACAGTAGCTCCAGTAGTAATAGTGTCCTCCACAGTTGCTCTAGTAGTAGTAGTTTACCCCACAGTAGCTCTTGTAGTAATAGTGTCCCTCACAGTAGCTCCAGTAGTAATAGTGACCCCCACAGTAGCTACAGTAGTAATAGTGACCCGCACATTAGCCTCAGTAGTAATAGTGACCCCCACAGTAGCTACAGTAGTAATAGTGACCCCCACAGTAGCCTCAGTAATAATACTGTCCCGTATATCGGCCCCAGTAGTAATAAAGATCCCTATATTAGTCCCAGTAGTAATAGTCCCACTATAGCTGCAATAGTATGGGTGACCCCCACAATAGCCTTAGTAATAATAATGACCCCCATAGTGGCCTCAGTAGTAATATTGTACCTTATATCGGCTCCAGTAGTAATAGTGACCCTCACAGTGCCCTAGGTAGTAATAGTGACCCTCACAGCGACTTCAGTAGTAATAGTGACCCCCTTCAGTGGCTTCAGTAGTAATATTGGCCCCAGTAGTAATAGTGTCCCCCACAGTGGCCTCAGTAGTAATAGTGTCCCCTACAGTGGCCTCACTAGTAATAATGACCCCCACAGTAGCCTCAATAGATGCTGCCGGCCCCATTGAAAACAATGGGCGGTGCAATGCGAGGGTACGCACAAGATAGAAGATGCGGCAATCTCGCAACGTACAAATCTAGTGCAATTTTATTGCTCGTGTGATCCAACCTTAAATGTCCTGAACAGCCCTGCATCGATAAGATTCCGGCGGTCTCATCCTGGAGTTATAGCAACCTGGGGTCTTCTGAAGTCACCCAATGCTGCACTGATTCTTTGCCTATTAAAATGTGCCTGTAGCACATCCTTAATAGGCAGCCTGTTAAAACAACATACCACAGTATTGTATTATACTGCATAAGTGATCAAACAATAGCCATTGAATTCAATAGAAGCTGTGCTGCAGTACCAACCCAGGTCGCTGCACTGTAGTCAGTGCTTTCTGCTTTCTTGGCTGAACATAACGACAGTGACACCAGGAATCAACTGCTCGGCAGGGATCCAAGTGGCAGATTCCTCTCAGTCATCAATAGCAAAAATAAAAAATAAAAAGTCCTGAAATACCCCTATAAAGTAATAGAGCCCATCTGTGCCACTTTAATTAAGAGGGCGTCCCAGACTTTCCTTTTTGGCTGGAGTTTATCCATAAACCTTCCCATCTATATACGATATGAAATGGGAAGCATTTATAGACACCAGGATGGATGAATGCAGAACTTAAATACATGCTAAAAAGGAAGAAATGTATATTTATCAAGTGGAAAGAGGGGGGCATATCTAAAGAAGAAAATAAGTCTGCAGTCTACAGAAATTGTTGGGCAAGTGTCAAAAAAGCTCAAGCTACTAATTAATAGAATATTTAAAGAATGAAAATAGTGAATTGCTTAAAATGATGTTGAGAGGGCCAATCTTCTACATTTGTGTTTTGCATCTGTTTTTTCTCAGAAAATAAATGTAACATCAACTCATTTTCCCTGTGCTATTTGTGCTATTAGAGGAATAAAAGAATGCAGGCTACCTATAAATAGAGATACTTAAATAAATTCAAGTCTTGAGGTCCAAATGAATTACATCCTAGGCTACTGAAGGAAGCAGCAGAGGTAATTGCTGAACCAGTCAACAAAATCTTTGAAAACTTCTGAGAACAGGAGTAGTCTCAGAAGGTTGGAGTAAGGCAAATGTTGTCCCTATCTACAGGAAAGGAAGAAGGTGGAGCCAGGAAACTACATGCCTGTGAGCCTGACCTCTATACTGGGAAAGATTTTTGTAGAAACTATTAAACAGCATGTATGTAAGAGCTTGAATGGGAACGGAGTACAGTTTATTAGGCTTGAAATCGCTGACCGGTCCCCTTTAATCTTCATACAGTCCAGGACCCATGGTAAATCTACCCCTGTAAAGGTTTCTTCTTGCACTCCTAGGAGGAGGCAGGCCCAGTTTATCAGTGTCTGCCATAAAACATTGTCCCACCCCTGCACAAGATTACTGGTGAGCTTTTCTTTTTTTTTGTAAATCAGATTTTATTAAGATTTTTTAACAATACAAGGTTATTTCCCCTGACAGGGGATAGATTTTCATTAGACAATAAACACAATATGATGCACATATTTGTGGATCTCCGATCGTCGGAAAGTTGGACTGTTTTAGCAAGGAGATCTTCCCTTATGTCTAATCCTTATATATTAACTGTTGAATTAAACCTTTTGAAAAAAGAGAAAAGGGGATGGAGGGGGGGGGGGTATGTCCGAGGGGAAGAGGGGGAGGGAGGGAAAAGGAGGGGGAGGGGAGGGGGATATAGAAAATAAATGGTTTGAAAGCCAGATTTTTATTTCATCACAAGGATAATACGAGAAACTGAGCATTGTGATTTGGATTAATTTTTCCGTTTATTGCCTTGCAATCAATTCACTTTATTTGAAGCACAAAAAACCAACTCATTTCATGCTACCAATCACTGGTTATTTCTATCATCTATGCATTAGATCTCATTTCCGGGTTGGAAAAGAAGAGCAATTATCTTCACATTTTAAGATTTCTCCATTCTGCTTCAGAAGCCACAGAGATCCCTCATCATAAGATACATGTTTGAAGGTGCCAGGCAAGTCCAGCTGGGTCCAAGAGGTTCCAACATGGTTGGTACACGAAATCCCTTCCCTGAAATAGAGAGGAGAGGCTACTTACATCTTCATCTTCGGAGACTTAAATGGGTATTCTTATATGAGCCCAACATTAACGATAAACTGAACTAGTGGTTCTATGCGGTTTTCAAAATTCCAGCAGAAATGAAGGAGAGTTATATAAACAACATAATACTGTTTCCATTACTAATGAGAGGCATAAACAGTGTAGCTTGTTGCGTTACGCTGTTTCCATAACTCCCATGAATAAGAGGTATCTAAATACCATAGAATAGCCAAATTCATTTGTTTCTGTAATCCCAGCCAACTCAGACAACAGAGAGAAGCCAGGTCGCAGGACCTCATTCTAGCAAAAGGTGTTGGTCATAGAGGTGAGACCTGCATCTATCAGACAATTATGGTATATCCTGTGAATATGCCATAAATGTCTTAGTTGGGAATACCCTTTTAAACATTAACAACTAGAGATGAGCGAGCGTACTCGGATAAGCACTACTCGCTCGAGTAATTTGCCTTATCCGAGTATCGCTGTGCTCGGGGCTAAAGATTCGGGTGCCGGCACGGAGCGGGGAGCTGCAGGGGAGAGCGGGGAGGAACGGAGGTAAGATCTTTCTCTCCCTCTCTCCCGCCCGCTCTCCCCTGCTCCCCGCTGCGACTCACCTGTCAGCCGCAGCGGCACCCGAATCTTTAGGGACGAGCACAGCGATACTCGGATAAAGCCAATTACTCGAGCGAGTAGTGCTTATCCGAGTACGCTCGCTCATCTCTATTAACAACCTATCCTCAGGTTTGAAGGGCTTCAGCATTCAGGTCCTGTGGCCTCTTCATCAAGCTAATGACATCACGTTCACAGGTCACATGACACTTCAGCAGTTTAGTCCTATTCAAGTGAATGGAATTGAGTTGCAAGACCTGACTCAGCTGTAATGCAATGTACAGTACTGTGCTGGATATAAAATGAAGAGGCCACAGTGCTCATCCAATCACCATGGCCCCTTCGAACAGCTGACTGTTGGCTAATACTTCATGTTGGATCCCCACTGACCTTGATGACCTATCCTAAGAATGGAAAGTTCCTTTAAGTTTTAGAGATGAAAAAGGAGGGTAGAGCAAGACCCAGTGAGAGTGGTGAAATAGTTCTGGAGTACGAAGTGTTTCAAATGATGGAGGTGCTGCCAACCAGATGACGCTCCACCAAGGTGGGCGTGAGTATAGCAAAAAAAGTGTGAAAAAATACTGGTGTGAAGAAGGCGCAACACTCTAAGCTACTAGAAGATTTTAGTCCAATATGCGATATGAAAGCACTTCTTTTTTATTATTTAACAAAATTAAAAACCAGCAATTTAAAACGCGTTTCAGTGGCGAGCCCCTTCGTCAGTTCGGCTGGATTGAACACGACAGGATGCCTGAGGGTGACACAATTCCAAAGGTTTTTTGGATGTGCCAGAGGTCCTGTATGTGGCAGGGAGACAGGGAGGAAAGAAGCCACATACAGGACCTCTGGTACATCCAAAAAACCTTTGGAATTGTGTCACCCCCAGGCATCTTGTCGTGTTCAATCCAGCCGAACTGACGAAGGGGCTCGTCCCCGAAACGCGTTTTAAATTGCTGGTTTTTATTTTGCTAAATAATAAAAAAGAAATGCTTTCATATCACATATTGGACCTTAATCTTCTAGTAGCTTAGAGTGTTGCGCCTTCACACCAGTATTTTTCCACACTTTTTTTCCTTTACGTTGTAGTCCTACTGTATAAATCCATATGCAGGGAGCTCCTCCTAGTTGTACGACAGCTGCAGGTAACCAGAATTATGTCCTTAAATCACAACAAAAAATCAGAACTTTGCTATAAAGATATATCGTGAAATTATCACTACAAAATTTTGGCCCCAAAACTAAATGTATGGTAGTTAAAGTGATATGCAATGCTTTTACCTTTTATACACCTTTCCTGCGGAGTTCACGCCATACACAGAACCATCGGTGCCGACCTCCACCATGACCAAGCTGCCCGCTATATTCTTCCAAAAGCTTCCACGGCAGGTCATGGGCTGTACATCGAAGCGGTAATATATTTGGTTGTTGCGGTTTACACCCCAACAGCCATACAGACCACTGCTGTAATACTTCAAACTCCCTTCTATTAAAGAATAGGCCAGATTTGTAGATCTTGAGACTGTTTGATCCTGGTTTAGGCAGTAAATCCCATCATTCCTATTGGCTCCAGACAGAAATTTAGCCCCACCTGCATCTATCTGTTTCAGAAGACCTATGGGAACAAAATCAAGAATAAATGTTAGAAGCAACAGATAGATATATAGATAAATACTGGGCCGGCATCAATACCTAGAAACTCAGACATCGTCCGAGACCCACCGATCCTGGTGGGGTTCACTAAGGGGTGGGATCAATCCGGTCCTCGTTCTCTGAGATCAACTGTATCCTCATATTAAAGACACTTACACCATCTGCAACATTTCATGCAATCCTGGAAGGAGGACACTGTGGGAGTGTGATAGAGGTGAGTTTATTTTATTTAATTGCAGCGGCACAGTGGAGCCTAGACATAACTTATGGTGCACAGTGGAACATATAAATCCCTAAGGGAGCCTATTGTGACTCTGTTACCAAGGGTGCATGTAAACCTGGAGCCATACCTGGATATGAAGGTAGGTAAGTCCCGGAGGCTTCCATTGGATGATAATTTCTTCCTCTCACGTCTTCTTGGCATAAGAGCTGCTCCCTTCACCCTGATGTCACCTGTCCTCCAAATACTATAGTAAAATGGCATTGCCATTACCGGCAGGATAAACTCCAACTTCCTGCGCTGTGATGTCACTGCTATGACTATGAATTCCTGATACAGTGTAGTGCTGCTGTCCGATAATGCATGTCGTGCACTGTTATATCACTTTATACCATCAACACAGCCCATTATTATTCAGTATTATACCGACATTAGTGTAATTAATTTCATATTGTAATGTTATGATTCTGTAGCATTAGATGAGGCTTATTATAATTCTGTGGTCTGTAAATAAGGAGGGTCTGGTTTGGGGTCTGTATTTTTTGAGGGCGACTTGCGATAATTTATATTTAGAGGTTTTGGAGTGTGGTCTGTATTTATTTAGGAGGGGTCATATGCACTATATTTGATTCAAATGCATAAAACCCCCAAATTTCATATGTCACATTGTGAATGCTGCTTTATTTTTCTCACTTTAGGCCGCCTGCACATGGGCAATTTTTGCTACCAAATCCGCGGCAGGCATCTGCAGCATGGATCTGCAGCCAAATACATCCAATCAATTGTGATTTCCGCTTGTGGGAAAAAAATCACGGCGTGCTCCATTTTTGCACGGATTACTCATATATGACTTCCATTGAAGTCAGTGGAAGCCGTCTGACCTGTGGCCCATCTGCAATTAACATTGAAGACATGTCGCGGATTCCGCGTCATTGCCTAGTAACGGCGCAGGAAAAAAAATGTAAAAAAAAAATCAGCACTGGGCATGTCCAACGTCAGGTTGTCAGGTCAAACTGCAGTACAGATGAACAACAGAAATAACAGGTACATGTGCACACCATTGCTGTCAGGGTCAGATTCTGCTGCGGACTCCCGCATGTGGAATCCGGGTCGGTCGCGTGTGCAAGTGGCTTTAGAATCTCCCCGATTTCTCTTTTGGGAAGTTGGTAATTATGATATAAGTAGCCTACAGTCTGCGGCAAGTTCTATAATTTCTTACAAAGTAATTGAGGGATACCTGTCGGTAACCATGAGATATATATTTCTTCTGCTCTCTAAATACACAATCCCCTTGACACATATCTTGACTGATACAGACTGTCTATAGGCAGCTCTGCTAATCTCATGTTCTGGAACAGTATGGATAACACAATAAGATTAGCAGCTCATGAATGTTCTGCAGAAACTTCAGTGCGGCATCCAAAGTAAATATTGTAAATACTAGAACCACACCCTATCGCCCTCAACCCTCTTCCACAGAAGACCCATGGATGCACAGCTGAGAGTGAATCACTATACAAATATGTTGTTGGTCTACCTTGACTCTTCATTAATAAATTAATCAAATATTGGTTAAAGATGTTGCCCGCTTTGGTCAGTCCCTTTTAGTTACAAGGAACTCCTGACTACAAGGCTATAAGAAGTGTCCCTCGGCTGGGACCCTCTGGGATTAGTTGTAATCTGTGATGAAACTTGACAGCTAATATTCAATTTCCCTGCAGCTCCCCCAAAGGGAAAATGTCATCTGTGAGGTCTCTGTGACTAAGAAAATAGTGGTCCTGCAAGGTCAAGAAGTTACAAATACACGTTTTAACCCTGCAGAGTTTCTTTTTGTTATACAAGGAATTCTAGTGGCCACCTTGCTACTTCCATTATAGAACAGCTTTATCAGCTCTTCAGTGTGAAGATGAAAGCAAAGAGTTCCCCAAGTCTCAGATTACTTCTTGGATCCATTTGATCTATTTTGGATTATTGCATTCACCCCATGAATGTACATGTTTGCAGTGGAGTGGGTCAAAACTGATGAAGCACCAAGAAAGCACAATACATGTAAGGAGTCCTCTTACCTGATACAGCCACCCATTTGTCGTCTTGTAATTTATAGATCGTGTTCACCTTGTTGACTCCCCAGACACCAGCTGGACCCACCGTCACATGGATCAGCGCTCCAGGAATTTGTTTCCATCCATTGTTCTCCCATCGGTAGATGAAGTCATTATCATTTACACCATAAACCTGACCAGCACCTGCATCCACCTGCTTCAGGTTTCCAGGTATCACAGTGCACTTAAATTCATGGTCTGAGTAGAGAAGCAATGAAATAGACTGAAGGACTAAAGATTAAGAAACTGAGAACATAATGTATCCTTATCATCAGATTCACTACCCATACAAGTATTGACCTGATATGTAGACAGACGTTACCTGCAGCAACTGCTGTGCACAGCAGTAATAGACAGAGGATCAGGATCATGATGACTTCTTACTGTGATAAGTGGCTGGTTCTGCAGCATTTATAAGCTGCATGAACCCCTCCCAACATCATATAATAGCAGGCAGGGACTAGTAATGACGTTCTGCTGCCCCACCGGTTGACATAAATGCATGAAAGGGGTTGTCTCGTGAAAGCAAGTGGGGTTCAGCACTTCTGTATGGCCATATTAATGCACTTTGTAATATACATCGTGCATTCATTATGAGCCATACAGAAGTTATTCACTTACCTGCTCCGTTGCTAGCGTCCCCGTCGCCATGGATCCGTCTAAATTCGCTGTCTTCTGGCGTTTTTAGACGCGCTTGCGCAGTCCGGTCTTCTCCCTGGTGAATGGGGCCGCTCGTGCCGGAGAGCTGGTCCTCATAGCTCCGCCCCGTCACGTGTGCCGATTCCAGCCAATCAGGAGGCTGGAATCGGCAATGGACCGCACAGAGCCCACGGTGCACCATGGGAGAAGACCCGCGGTGCATCATGGGTGAAGATCCCGGCGGCCATCTTGGTAAAGGAAGAAAGAAGTCGCCGCAGCGCGGGGATTCGGGTAAGTAATAAACTTTTTTTTTTTTAACCCATCCCTTGGGTTTGTCTCGCGCCGAACGGGGGGCCTATTGAATAAAAAAAAAACCGTTTCGGCGTGAGACAACCCCTTGAAGGTTGTTATATAGTATACGCCTTGGCTCTTGTACTGAGCTGTACAATTCTATGACCACATAGACCGTCCCCAAGAACCACTGGCTAACAGGGGCGAAAACCAGATCATAAATACAGGGTTATTACAAAAGTACAGGGCCAGATCAGGGGCCCTAAGTGGAGGCACTACATGACAGAGTTGCTGGGGATCAGGAGTAGTGGAAAGGGTTAAGGCAGAGTTAGGTTGAAAAGGAAGAAGTGGGGGATAAAAAGGGGAAGAGAGGGATTGGGAAGTTAGGGAATACATTAGATAGGGCTGTTTATGGGAAATGTGGTCATAGCTTGCCTGTGGCGGATGGGGGATCCTTGGAGGTGGATTTATATATTGGGTTGAGGCAGTTTGGTGGGTACGGCCTCATCTTTAAGCCTCCCCCTTCCCCTTTCCTTCCCTTTTATTTCTGTGTGGTTGGGTCTGGTGCTTTGGGTAAGGCAAGGGAAGAGATCCCGGGTGGCCTGTATCATTTTTGATATTCTAGCCTCCCATGGGGGTGGAGCTAGTGGTGTCTCCGAGCCAGTCGCACGGTTAAAGGCCAAGTAAGGTTTTACGTGTTTAAGCATCAGACCTTTGTGGCTCCAAGGACCTCCTATCCATATTTAAAAGTGGTTGATATGTTTGGTTATTTGTTTAAAAAAATGCCTGCTGTGGCCAAAATATCCAAAAATTAATATGGTCTCAGTGTATTTATTGGTGGAGATACAGTGATATGGTGGGGTGGGTCACAGCAGATTTCACTCTAACGTATCCAGATCATGATCTTCCTGTTGTGAAAACCTCATAACTCACGTTTAATAATACTCAAATGCATACATTTAATATCAATAGAAAAATAAACTCAAACAGTTTTGTTACAGGACATCGAGCCTATAGTCACATTCCTACCATACATGTAGAGTATCACTATTGACTGATGTAATGGCTTCTGTGATGCCGGGTGGGTGATAAGGGGGACATGTACTTGTAGACTCTAACACTCCCCCAGTGAAAAATCACAAGGTGTAAGGTCTAGGGAACGTGGAGGCCAGGGAAGAGGAGGCTTACTGTTAGACAGTTTTGCGAAATGAAAATTTTTGAGCTTCTGTTTCCACTGAGTGTCAGTAAGTGGGATGCCCCTCCACACAGAACCATTTCAGCTGATTACAGTAGGATTTTTACTATTTATGTGTGTCTTTTTTGTCACATATGATTAAAAAGGCATCTTGAACGCCGAAACGCGTTGCATATTTTATTGGACTTTGTCTGTTGTCTGAAGTATTAGACTTCTGTCTGCTGCAATTTTAAAATATTGGATTAAAATACCCTTTATATACAACCTATGGATTACCTAACCTTTACTGGATCTGAAAGAATTTGATTGCCTCTCCATTCCCAATTTGAGCGCATAATAGTTTTTTTCTCGCCACTCACCTGTATACTTTCCCATTCCATACATTTTGGGGCATCTCATCATTGCTGCTCTTCAAGTCATTTGGATCACATGTGGGATTGAAGAAGGAATACATCTAAGCTTGCTGGATGCAGGCTGCTAAGCGGTGGGCTCCTGTCTAACACGGGAAGCCCCGCTAGGCACTAGGTGGGTCCACTCATCATTTTTAGCCATTTCGGCTTTTTATATTCTCTATATACTTCCATGTTTTTGCAAGGCGCTGTCCGATTTATACTATAACTCTTATGCTAGTATAGCGCATTATATTGATACAGAAGAGGTGTTGTATACTTCCCATACCAGCAGAAACAATTAGGCCATTTTCATAATTCTTTTCTGATTGATTCATTGACATTTCTTCTCCATCAGAATTACTTTGTCTTTGACCATACCATTTTATAGCCAGCCAGGTCTTGTGAACTGCGATGGGGGCACATTTTGCTTCTTCATGTGCCAACCTATTTCTTGGCTGGTGGGAACAGGCACATGTGCAATTTTTGCAACTGTTCCAACAACATGTCATTAGATGGTTCCAATTTATAGACCTTCTCTTTTTGGTTCAGACCAGTTGATTTATGTACTCAACTTAAGGCAGCTGCTTTCTAGAGGTTATATTAGCTTTTTTAGTATGCCTTAAGTTTGGTGAAAGACAGGAATGCATGGAGAACATGGATCCATAGAGTGACCGAAGGTTGGATGCGACTGAACGGATATTCATCATCAAGTTTGGTGATGACAAACTCGATAAAAGAGTTAAAGAGGGGCCTGGACGCCTTTCTTGGGCAATGCAATATTCTATGTTATAATCACTAATAACTTCAGAAGGGTTGTGGTTGATCCAGGGATTATTCCAATTGCCAGACTGGAGTCAGAAAGGAATTTTTTTCCTTAAATGGGAAAATGGGCTTCTATATTATTGTTTTTTTTGCCTTCCCCTGGATGAACATTGAGGGGTAATAGGCTGAACTGGATAGACATATGTCTTTTTTTGACCTTACATTCTATGTTACTATGAATAATTCAATAAAAATGTGTGAATATATTTGAATTCAATGTGCTAATTTACAGTTCAGATTGGGAAAGTCGACTCTGCACCTCATCCAGTGTCTTTGATGCCATAAGGGATGTAGGCTCTACCCTAAACTTGAAAAGTGTGCTTTAGGCTTGGAGGAAGCCAAACACCTTGGCTACATTATTGGCAGAGGGGTAAAGAAGGTTAAAGTCATACAGAATTGGCCTAGGTCTTTAACTAAGAAACGAGTCAGGGCTTTTCATTGTATCACGGAATACTAGTGCAGGTTTGTGCCAAATTTTGCCTCCAAAGTTGCACCATTGACTGACTTGACAAAAGGTAATGGTGACATAGACTCCAGTGGCAAAGGTGGCTTTTCAGAGCCTGAAAAGATTTCTAGCACAAACAGATGCTTCTGACACGGGTATGGCCACAGTGTTGTCACAAATGCAAAATCGTGAGGAACATCCGGCAAAGTGCTTGAATCTAAAGTTGTCTTCTGCAGAGAAAAAAAATGATGTCATCATAGAACGGGAATGTTTAGTGGTTAAGTGGGCACTTGATTCATTAAAATATTAGCTCATGGGCAGAAAAGTTTAGGCTGCTATTAGATCATTCCCCCCTGACATGGAGGAAACAGAAGAAAGAAAAAAATGCAAGGGTGACAAGGTGAGTCTTGTCATTACAGAACTTTAACTTTAATTCAAAATGTCTTTTTATTAGAGACTTAATACAATAAAAACATTGTACAGTACAATTATTATGATAGGCATCAATTTCACCGGTATGCATCTCTTATGAAAAAAAGGAAAAATAACTATGTACTTTTAACCGATCAAAAAGCTGATAAACTTGTACTCTGTGTAAAAAAGTAACTTCTAATGAGTCTCCACTTTATTGAATTATTAACCCGACTAACCAAGCCCGCTCACAGGACCAGGATAGAAATTAACTGCGTGTTTGTGGTTTATGCATTTTCTAAGAACTATGTAGCCTACAAAAGCCAAACTCTAAGGGAGACCTCCCTGAAGAAGGTTGGGTAAGTTCAAGGAGGGGGGTGTAAAAGGAGCAATGGAGGAAGAGATTTAGAGAAGTAGGGTAAGAAATTAGAAAATGAGCAGGAGGAGAAGATGGCGAAGAAAAAGAGGGAAAGCGTGTAAGAATCAAGACGAAAGATAAGGAAAGAAGATGGAAGATGGTGCCTCAGTCCAGTGTCAGCTGGTAAACCCCACACCTATCAATGATAATGCAAAGCTCCATTCGCCAGCCACTGCTCAAACCTGCGGATTTACCAAACGTCATCCATGTCTCCTAGGTAGCCCAATATGCTGAGTACTTATCATCATCCTAGGCCTTAACTCCTTTATTTGGCCTATTTCATCCAGAGCCATTATCCAATTCAATCTTGTTGGGGAGCCCTGGGATCTCCACAATTGAGGGATCACCGACCTCATAGCCAAGAGAAAAAATCTGAGAATATTCCTCTTGCTCGTTCCAATGGGGCTCAGCAAGATTGAAAGCAAGGCTATTTCTGGCGTTAGTGTCAGCGAGCTCCGGTTCAAAGCATTGTATAGGCCCTCTATCTCCTTCAAAGACCAGATATACGAGGGCACGACCACCATATGTTTGTGAGCTTGCCTGCCCCTCCCATGCACCTCAAACACAGGTCAGAGGTTCCCGGGTAGTATCTAGTTAGCCGCACAGGGGTGCGATACCATCTTGTTATCAATTTATTGTTCAACTCTTAATGATTGCCGGAAGCCGTCATCCCACTTATTCAGCCTGAAGGCCTTGGCCCATTCCCCCTTGGCCAATGCTCATCCCAGTTCTTTTTTCCAAGTCCTCTGAAATCCCTTCCCTAGATCCCGGTCCTCTCCGGTCAGCCAAATACTGTAAACTGCAGAGATCTTCCCCCTTGACCTGCGAGGGCCCTCACACATCTCCTTAAAGGGAGTAGATGGGCCAGTCAGGTCCACAACTGATCTCAGAGTATGTATGAAATAACCTATCTGTTGGTATTGACTGAAAACAACCATATACTTACTGACACAGGAGGGCAAACACGTGCACCACCTCAACATGCAGGCAGCCAAAACTGCCAAATGCGAGAGCCAGTTTACACCTGTGGAGGACATCGATAAGACAACCACTCACACAGTCTCTTAAAATAGACAGGGGTAACTGTTTGGTGTGTACTCCTACACAGAGTCAGACCATCCTGGTATATGTAGTGCACCATGCAGACTAGCAACCTATTAATGACTCCATAATAGTTTGGCGGGCTGCGCCACACTTCAAAGTGAACTAAATTGGTATTGCCACCCTGGGCTCCCCCAGCATTTAAAATATACTTACTGATACAGGAGGGCAAATACGTGCACCACCTCAACATGCAGGCAGCCAAAACTGCCAAATGCGGGAGCCAGCTTACACCTGTGGCATTTTAAGCATCACTTGAAGGCAGTGCCTCCTAATCAAGCCTCTATCAATCAATGTGGCAGTCTGTTGAAATAGCCTCTACTTTTAGGTCGATGAGCTCTAACGTCTTGCTAAGTCTCCCTGGGAGCAGGAATAGATAGAGCTGGAACAAGTGGACAGTCTGGTATGGCCATCATGGGAAGTTCTAATGCCCCCAAAACCCGGTAGGTCCGCAGGGGATCTAAAGGACACCGATCTGGTGTTCTTTGAAGCTGTAAGCTGGAATGGGTAGCCCCACCTTTATATTAAATTGTTGGCTTTGAGAACATCGAGGATTGGTTGCACTGCTTTGCGCAGTTGCAGGATGTGCCGGGCCAAATCTTGGAACACTGCAATGGGGGTGCCATTGTGGGTAGGCATGTCCTTCCTATCTTGGGCACTTTTCATGATGGCTTCCTTATTCTTCATAAAAAATGTATGCGTCACAATATATCTCGGGGCTATATAGCTCCTCAACCCTTCCTTCTGCAATACTGGTAGCTGGGCACATGTGGTCCAGCGCCATCTTTCATGCAGGGCCTGTCTGACCGCGGCCCCTGCAGTATTGCTGGATACTCGGCGGTTCTTCCTCCGGTGCCTCCTGAATCCTGCCAGTGCCTCTCTTCTTCATCATAGTGCGTCTGAGGATCTTCTAGTGCTATACAGACAGCAGTAAGCAGGGTTACCTCATGGGTATAGCGGGAGCTCAGCTGGCATGCAACCTATCCCAACATCAGCAAGTTCCGCCCCCCAGAACTTCAATTTTACTATCGAACATAGCAAGTCAAAGGATAATATTGAAGCTGTTACGTGTGCTGCTGAGACATGTTGTACTATTGTGATTCCAGCAGCACAGCACTCTCAGGGTTAATGATTGAGCTGACTGGGTGTGGTACTGTCTGCTAGCCAATCCCCTGGATCTGTGCTCACATATAAACCCAGCTCCTGGTCAGTCTGTATGGCCCCTCAGGTGAGTAGTCATGAATGCTTGTCTGGTGAGGTTTGCAGTGTGACTTGGTTCATGTCCGTTTGTACGTTTAAATTCTGTCAGTTTTGTGTTAGCTTGCTGTGTGTCCTGCAATCTGTGTTGTGTCCTGTTGCAGCATGCGGTGTGAACGGTGTCCGGTTCTGCTGGACTCCTGGTTAGTGTAGGGACTAGCAGTATAACCAGGAGCCGTGAAGTGGCCTGCTAGCTTCCACATATTGTACAACATGTCAACCAATACCTGGTATTTATATTCAGCTTCCAATCTGTTACTAGTGGTTGCATGTTGTATGCGGTGTATTCTGGGTCTGTCATGTGGCACGTGAATGCATCCTGTTCTGGTGTGTGGCTCCTAGGATCAGCTAGGGCCCAGATCCGAAGACCGCTGGGCTGCCCTTATTGGGGCAATGTCCCCGCTTAGGTAGGGTCACTCTCATTCCTCCTTGTAGCACAGGGTCAGTTGCCTGAAACCGGTGTGAGTCCCATGTGACCCTGGTGATACCTGTGTGCGTCCCCTTTGGTCACGATCGTGTGGGTCCCGTGCTTTGCCTGCCCACACGATCGTAACAGACGACTTGTCTAGGGGTTACTGTATAATGGCCAAAAATGCCCAGCCTTTTGGTCTGGAGAAGAGGGAGAAATATACGTATAAGAAAATAACTGTATGGATTATATATCTTGGCCAGATGTTTAGCATGGGTGAGATGAAAAATCCAGAAATGATGTTATTGTACAGTAAACTTAGTTTACTGAGCTGTTATTAAAGTGTGCTATGGGCTGGATTTTATTGGAGTGCCGGGTAGGTTGGTAGTGGGATCGATAACTCCCAATCAACTGCAGGACTTCTTAATTCCCAGTTAGCTCAATTTTTTTTCCCAGAGCTTGTTATTGGGACATAAAGGACTGCAAACCCAGGCAGTCTGGGTCAGAGCCTGAGAGCGAACACAAGTTCACTGAAGTTCTGACTGCTGAAAAATGCAGTATTTTTTTTCTAGATGAGTAGAGCACCATCTAGTTAGTGGCCAGCCAGGCAGGTGTTGTTTTGCACAAAGTTAATGTGCTCAAAGTGTCTGTTTGTCCACTAATCTTCTGTGTGTGTGTGTGTGTGTGTGTGTGTGTGAAAACCCTCAC
Organism: Eleutherodactylus coqui; assembly: GCF_035609145.1. Classification (NCBI taxonomy): domain Eukaryota; kingdom Metazoa; phylum Chordata; class Amphibia; order Anura; family Eleutherodactylidae; genus Eleutherodactylus; species Eleutherodactylus coqui. The sequence goes on from NC_089842.1 coordinate 87,082,423, forward strand.
TCAATGACTCAAAGCTCAGTCACACGGACGCCGACGCGCACAGCACGGCCGCTCCATTGCCGGTCATGTGTTCTTTCTTCTGGCGGTGCGGAGAATCATCCGCTACTGCAGTGCAGCCGTCTTATCGTGCAGGAACATGGGCGGATCGGCGCCCGTGTGACTGAGCCCTGACTCACTGACTGACTCACCACTAATTCTCTAATTTCCTGGTGTCGTACAAACATTCTTTAGATTGTAAATGGGAAACTTAAAGGTGTCACAACTTGATTATTTAATTTGAAGAGCGAAAAGCTATGATATATGAGAGTTTTTTTCTCAGAAACCATAAAGCCTAGGGAAATTATTTTTTACTCACCTTCAGGCCGTGGAGGCATACTAAGCAGGCCTTTTTGAGAAATTCATTGTCTAACTGAAATAATTCACAATTAAAACGCGAATGTTGAAAATTGAAGGTGATGTGCGCTGAGGTCAGCCGTGCTGACACTAGTGCCGGGACTTAGCCTCAGTCTGGTCTCACATGGCAGGAAGCCTATTCCCTCTGGGAACTGGAGCTCAAGGGACGCAACCTGTTGGAGTATGGGTGTCACACACTTTCCCGATCAACTGCCAAGGGAAAAACAAACTCCACTACAGCTAGCACAGAGTGCTGGGAGGTGAGAGGCAAGGTGAAAGAGCGTTTGAGAATTCTTCCTAAGGCCTCATGTCCATGGGGAAAATCAGGCCCGCTACGGATTCTACATGTAGAATCCGTAGCGGGTCCCTCCTGCCCCGCGGACATGAGCGCTTAAAATAGGAATTTAAAAGAATTAACTCACCCGCAGGGGGCCGGGAGGGTCATCTCTTCCTCACGGCCGGATCTTCTTTTTCGGCCGGTGGATGAACTCGGCACGCCGGCGGCACGTCGCCGGCATGCCGCGCGCATGCGCCGGGCACATCCGCCGAGCCGAAGCAAGAAAGATCCGGTCGTGAGGAAGAGAAGACCCTCCCGGCCTGCTGCGGGTGAGTTAATTCTTATTTTAGGTCTCCCGTGGATCTGGACGGCTTCCGTAGGCTTCAATAGAAGCCTGCGGGAGACCCGCACGAAAATGGAGCATGTCGCGTTTTTTTACATGCTCCATTTTTTTTAAATTCCCTTTTATTGACCATCCGCGGGTATTTATCTACCCGCGGGTGGTCAATGCATCCCTATGGATGCGGATTTTAATTCTTCTTTTGCCCGTGGACATGAGGCCAAAGACAGGAGTGACTGCCCCAAAAGAAGTGTCCATCAGGTAACTATGACTTAGGATGTGTGTGCCTTGGGAGAAAAAAAGGACTCTCTCTTTTCAAGTGTATTGGAAAGGTGTAGGGGAAGAAATCGTGACAAGAAACATGGTACTAATTTGTTCAGGAGCACTTGTTTTGCATTGGAAAATCAAGGTTGAAAACTTGAGTAAAAAAAAACTATGTGCCTCCGGTTTTGAAAGACATTGTGTTTGTAGACTCACTTATTTACTGTGAGTGACTTGTCACTCATCTAGGGGCACTGGTGTCAAGAAGACCATCTAGAACTAATCGTCGGCAGTAAAGACTGTTAAACCTTATTCCCTTGCTAGCGGCTAAGCTGGGCTATAGCTCAGGAGAGGAGACAGTAGTCTCACCGTGGACCACTGCATCTTGTACCCCGCTGTCTTCCTGGCTGAAGGCCTCGCTCTTGGTCACTGCAGGCCAGACCTTTGCATCATGAACAGGATGATACCTCTGCGCAAGGTATATCAAGTTGCCAGGTGAATTGGACTTGTCAGTTTTTAATGTTCGGCTTTGCTGGATTAAGAAGAAAAAAAGAAAGAAGGAAAAGCAAACAGTATAGGATGTATGTGTCAAAGATACCCTACAGGTTAGAGGAGAACTCTGTGGTGTTGTTGGACATTCCCCCACAGTCAGAAGATCCTGGTTACAAAATGGACTCTCAGAAAGGCACTCAGACAACACCTTCCTTCTATCACAAAATGCCTGGCAGTTCTTCCTGTCAAGAAACTGGTTGCGAGCAAAAAGTAGAGGGGGGACTCCCCCGCTGTGGAGGTATGAGAGGGTGTCTGGAACCTCCAAAAGGTGGAGTTAGTGACATCTGCAGGAGTCCACAAGGAGTCTGCTCAGAAGCGAAGGGAGAGTTGAGACTCCTTGTTGATGCAGAGGAAGGCAAAAAACCCCAAGAGGCAGAAGCCATTTAGCCCTTTGGGGGAAAAATTCCTTCCCGACTCCCTAATGGCAGTCAGACTAATCCCGGGATCAACCACTAATAGTTCCTACCTGTCTGTATACCCAAATGAACAACCCGCTGGTCGCCTAAAATTTATATCCTGTAATATCCTTCCGCTCTAGAAATGGTGGAGAGCAGCATATGAATAAAAGAAGTTTCCCCCAGAGAGTGGGGGTGAGCAATGAGTTAGAATACAACATATGTGCTCAACTGGTGAGGGGACGAGTAAGATGACGATACTTACTTGGGGTGGGGGAGATCCCCCCTGGTGTTCGGAAAGTAGCTGCTGAGGAAGAATCTGTGTCTTTTTAGAAGTCGATATATTTTTTTACTTTATTTAATATGCGGTTGGTAAATAGATCATAACATACACAGGGTAAGGGTAAAGGTGCCCTTTTCATGCTTGATGGGCCGTAATGCGTTGCACTTTTAGCACTTTTACCCTTACCTTGTATGTTGTGATCTGCCATCCGTATATGGAGTAAAGTAAAGGAAAAAAATATACTAAAAAAGACACAGATTCTTTCTCAGCAGCTACTTTGGGTCCCAAGGAAGGGGATCAACCCCACTTCCGAACACCAGGGGGATCTCCCCGTCCCCAAGTAAGTATTGTCATCTTACTCTTCACCTCACCACTTGAGCACGTATGTTATAATCTAACCCATTTCCAAAATAGTAGCCTAGGCTAGGAGCATTAATAGAGTGCCCGCCACCCAGTTCGTGAAGGTCATTCCACTTCCACCCATTTGTGAGTTACCTAACCATTCACCCTTTTCTATCCTAGTGTCAGCAACAGTGTGTTTTCTTTGAAAAGCTTTGGGGAGAAGAATTATGTGAGGGCCCCATAGCATATGCTGGTGCATGCGGAGTTCCACTCAGCTGAGCAGTAATCTTTAAATGGTACTGGACAGTCCTCTTGTTTGTTGCATGCTGTCATCAATTACAGTCTGACATGGAAAGCAAGATCCCGGGAATACGATACCGGGATGGGTTAAATGTTTTGTCATAACCAATGGGGGTAGAGTGTGGCAATTATGTGCTGTACTCTCCAGACTGGGTTAGTGAATTTTGTAATCTTTAGCTTACTCTTTATTGTAGATGGTGTAAAGCCCTCATTACTGAGAGGTTGAGAGTCTCTGTTATAGGTTAGCACACTGAGGAATTTCTGCCTCAGACTTTTTCTACGCTTTAGGAAAATGTTGAGGTCGGGGCTTTCGTTAAGCAGGGGGGAACTGTAGTGACCCAGAGTTAGGGTCCCTCCAGCACATGTGGTCTGTTCATCTTTTGTGTTTGGTGTATGTGTTGGTGTCATCAACCTTGATAAAGTCTGTTTGTTTGACCTCTTAACCTGTTGTGGGTGATGTGATTGGTGTGTGAGAGGTTAGGGAGGAGTTAGGAGATGGAAGAGAGAGCATAGGATGTAGTCAGTGGAGGAGGTGGTGTGTGCTGAGGTCAGCGGCGCTGGTGCACCTGCCGGGGCTCAGCCTCGGTCCGGTCTCACATGCCAGGAGCCTTATGCCCTCCAGCAACTGGAGCTCAGGGGACAGAACCTGGGGGAGAAATTGGCCTATGGGTGTCGCACACTCCCCTGCTGAACTGCATCACCAAGGGAAAAACATAATCCACTACAGCTAGCACACGGTGTTGGGAAGTAATAGGCAAGGACAAAGAGTGTTTGAGAATTCTTTCGAAGAAAGGAGTCACTGCCCCAAAAGAAGTGTCATTTAGATAACTATGACTTAGGATGTGTGTGCCTTGGGGGGAAAAAAGGACTCTCTGTTTTCAAGTGTGTCGAAAAGGTGTGCAAGGGAAGAAAGTGTGACGAGAAACATAGTACTTAATTTGTTCAAGAGTACTTATTTTGTATTGGAAAATCAAGAGTTGAAAACGAGTAAAAGAAAACCGTGTGCCTTCGGTTTTGAAAGACCATTTTGTTTGTAGATTCATTTATTTACTTGTCACTCATCTAGGGGCACTGGCGTCACAAAGGAGAGGAGACGGTAGTGCCATCGTGAACCACTGCCATCTTGTACTTCGCTGTCTCTCTGGCTGAAGGCCTAGCTTTCGGTCGCTGCATATATCACACCATTTATATTTGTGCGAGATTTGTGTTTCTCGCAATGCACAAATCTCACGTGATTTTCTTGGTCACGTGAAAGCAGCCTCATTGTGTATATGCTGAAGAGAATCTACCTCACATCTCTGTACATATCCTAACCTGTTGAACTAACTAGATTAATATCTAGACTCAAATTAGCTATAATAAGCACTGAGTTGACGCGTGTCCATAATCCTATATGCTGACCATCTTATCAGGAGTCAAATTGAAAATAGTTAGTATAAGCATCAAAGATACTGGATGAAAATAACAAACCGCCATCCAGTCTTGATGTTAGGCTGGCAGCAAGTCAGGAAATGCCGGAGCTTCATCCAATCGGGGACCAAACTGTCATCTACTGTGGCATGCCCCACTCACACACGGCTCCCAGAGAAATCTGGTGCATGTGCCGAGTGGTACCATGAACAGCTGCAAGTTATGTGATGCTGACAGAGCACTGAGAGGGGCTGGATGAAAATACCCAGCAAAGAGTGTGGGAGCTTATTTTGTAGAATATTCCCCACATGTGCTTTGATTGTTAGGTTTCTCTATCAATTTAGCTATCACTTATACAGAGTTAATCCGGCACTATGTTATCCTATGTACTTAGGTCTACAGGAGTTGGGAGGTATCTCTAAAAGGATGGTAGGAGATTGAGATACTCTTAGCTTTTTTTGGATGGTAATTAATTGCCACACCACGGGCATTTTTTGTAACTTTGAATTTAAAATGATATCTGCTTGTTTTTTCTATTTAAATGAATATCATTAAAGCTAATGTTTAAGATTTCAGTGAGTGGATTAAGAGGTGAGAATCTCACTCAGTGATCGTGTTGTCAGATCCGCTGAAAAAAATTATAAATAATAAAAGAAAACTCCAAAGGAAATCCAGTGAGCATAATGTAGGGGTATTTAGATGTCAAAAAAATCGCTGTAAGTGTTGTGCCTCCATTTCGAACGGAAGAAAAGAAATTTTGGTAGAATGTGAGGGTAAACCGGTATATTTTAAACAACGTCTAAACTGCGAGTCTGCATGGGTAATTTATTTACTGGAGTGCCCTTGCGGACTCAAATATATTGGTCGAACAATGAAAGCCCTAATAATAAGAATCAACCAACACCGTTTTAACATAGTATCGGGTTTTATGAAACACAGTGTATCACGACATTTTAAAGAAGTACGTAACCAAGATCCCACCAAACTAATTGTTACGCCACTTGAAACTATCCTTTCCAGATCGTTCTCTCAACTACACCAGCGTGAGATGTTCTGATATTTCGGATGGATTCCTTATATCCCAACGGTTTGAACGAAACTCTAGAAAAAATCACTTAATATTACTATTAATACTAGATTTTAAGATTGTATTATTATGGATGGATTAGATATACGTGAATTAAGATTATTTTTATTTTTATCGAGGTATTTTTATATGGTAGTGATTGTTGATGACTTATAAAAATATAATTTTAGAAATATTATATTTTATATTATATTAATGTACTTAATAACTGTATTAACTAACTGTATTTATCAGAATCTACATTTTTATTTATCGTTATATATGGTCACTACACCAAATTTTTATATATACACATCTATTTTTATGAATGAGCCTGAGGTGGGTTAGAAATAATGTATACTTCCGGGGATTTCGTTTACAGTATGTTGATATAAGCATTGGTTTAACTATAAAAAATTGGTTCTTGTACTGCGATCTACTAATGGGGGCTGCAGCCTTGCACCTGGAAATCTGCCCAGTCAGTACAAGTACTCCGTGTAACGGAGTAGACTCGTAGCAGAGGCGTGACGAGCTTATGAAAATCACGCCCCCCCACGTGATAGTGATGAAGGGGGACGTAGCGTGATACCCAGGGTGGAACGCATGTACATCAGAGTATCTGTCAGATGACGTAAGCAGGGTTGCGGGGAACTCCGCCTCCTGTATACACGTGCTAGACCGGCGTTCAGCATGGCGCAGGGAAAGAAACCAGATGTATCCTATTGGGACATATGATTACGGTATGTTGTTTATATATTTATATGTGTGATATAACAGTACTATTTTAAGCTTGATAAAGGCGTCAGTTGACGCTGAAACGCGTTGCTTTTATTATTCATGTATTGGTATTTTGGGGAATAAAAATTGGCTTGCTATTAACTGCGGTTTCTAGAAGCTTATTCCCAGGTCACGCAAAGGGTTGATGGTGTAGCGCAGCTGAAAGAAAAGTTTTTTCTGTTTAGTATTATATTCAGATCTGAAACATGAGATTAGAGGAAACACCTAGTCGAATGTTTATATTGGAATAAACTGAACTTTTTCAAGGTTGTTCATGCCTTTGTTTACTCTGATTATCTGTGAAGGATTAGGAAATCCTTATTGTAATTTTAGAGAAGGCTGAGTCTTCCTTGTAGATATAACATGCAGTGTGAACTGCAGTTAGCCAAGCACCATAGCTTGGGGGCTGATAGATCATTGGGATTCCTGCGATCAGCGGGGATTTGAATGATTCTTGTTCAGTGTAAGTGCAGGCACTGACTGAACGATAATTCACTCGTTGTTCAGTTTATGCTACATAAAAACTAAACAATGAATTGGTCTGACTTCCTGTTTACTGTAAATGGAGATGGGCTTGGCAGAACGATCCCCGCCTGTCTCCATTCAATAGCAATGATCATTTCTATATAAAAGCACAGAAGCAATTAGTGCTGGGACGTCCATTGGGCATATGCGCTCACCAGGTCATCCCGTCTAAAAGCACCCTTACTCTCAGGAGGTACTTCCAATGTGCACACCATGACTATTTTATTTGTACCATCTGCTCTCTGGGAGTACAGCGAACATACATATTGCATCACTACAAGGATGTGGCCTAGCTACTGTGCTTAAACATGTCTCAAAATTATATTTTAAATGTTGATATATATTTTATAAGATCTTAAAATTTATCACTAACATGTAATACGTTGTGTCATGAAAAAACGGTCTCAGAATCACTTGGATAAGTGGTGCTGTGGATATGAAGGTGATGCCGTTGATGCCACTTATCTGGATTCCAGTAAAGCCTTAGATATAGTTTCACATAAAGAGCTTATATATAAGCTATTGAAACTTGGACCTTAAGCAGTTTTCCAAGTATTTTTTTTATATAACCCTTTATATAATGCCTACAATTATATAAAATCAGTATATATTGACTGTGGTGCCGAGCCAAAGCTTCGGCGGTCCAGCACCACAGCATCTGACAGGTGACGTAATCAGGTGAGAAGAACCTGGGATGTCCCATACACCCGTCACGTGCACTTCTAATGTAGAAGCCCCAAAACAGGTTTATAAGACGTCACTGATGATGTCCCTGCTGGTCTTGTAGTGGCCCAGAACAACGGGCCCCTCAGACATGCATGCTATATGTAGTCTGTATTGTCTTGTATATCGTCTTTGAATGTGTTATGATTCAGCAAAATGTGTATTGGTGTTTGCAGGAATGAAAGGGTTAATATCTGCAAATGAGCTGTCTCTTTCTGGAAATGTATCATTTTATGTTGTGAGTTTGTGGTCACCTGACCATGCTTTATATTAAAGGGGTGGTCTCGCGAAACCAAGTGGGGTTATACACTTCCGTATGGCCATATTAATGCACTTTGTAATGTACATTGTGCATTAAATATGAGCCATACAGAAGTTATCCACTTACCTGCTCCGTTGCTAGCGTCCTCGTCTCCATGGTTCCGTCTAAATTCGCTGGCAGCTTGCTTTTTTAGACGCGCTTGCGCAGTCCGGTCTTCTCCATTCAGCACGAGCCGCTTCAGTGTGCTCCCCGCTACAGCTCTTCTGCGCATGCGCAGACGAGCTGTCACTGCTCGGGAGCGCGCTGAAGCGGCCATTCTGCACCATCCTCTGTTAGAGGAAGGTGCAGAAACTGGAGCTGCCCAGCGGAGAAGACCAGCCCAGCCCAGCAGCCCCGAGAAGCCTCCCAGGTAAGTGATGGGTCGGGGGGGGCTGCCGCTGCGCCGGGCTGCGCCGGGGGGGGGGCTGCCGCTGCGCCGGGGGAGCTAGCGCTAGGCCGGGGGGGCTGTCGCTGCGATGGGGGGGGCTGTCGCTAGGCCGGGGGGGGCTGTCGCTAGGCCGGGGGAGCTGTCGCTAGGCCGGGGGGGGGGGCTGTCGCTAGGCCGGGGGGGGGGCTGTCGCTAGGCCGGGGGGGGCTGTCGCTAGGCCGGGGGAGCTGTCGCTAGGCCGGGGGAGCTGTCGCTAGGCCGGGGGAGCTGTCGCTAGGCCGGGGGGGGGGCTGTCGCTAGGCCGGGGGGGGCTGTCGCTAGGCCGGGGGAGCTGTCGCTAGGCCGGGGGGGGCTGTCGCTAGGCCGGGGGGGCTGTCGCTAGGCCGGGGGAGCTGTCGCTAGGCCGGGGGAGCTGTCGCTAGGCCGGGGGAGCTGTCGCTAGGCCGGGGGAGCTGTCGCTAGGCCGGGGGAGCTAGCGCTAGGCCGGGGGGGCTGTCGCTGCGATGGGGGGGGGCTGTCGCTAGGCCGGGGGGGCTGTCGCTGCGCCGGGGGAACTAGCGCTGGGGAGCCGGGGGCTAGCGCCGGTTACCTGCTGTCTGGTCGGCGGCTGCGGGGCGTCTGGTCGGCGGCTGCGATGCGTCCGGTTGCCATGGAGACACAGCTGGCGGCGTCTCGGGAGCGCGCACGTCGGGCTGCAGCGAGCGACTGGGAAAGAGCCGGCGGCCATCTTGAGGAAACTTTTATAACTTGCTGAAACGCTGGAACGGTAAGTACGAACCAGCTAGAAATGTCATTTACAGGGGGGCTTAGTAATGTGTGTTTAATGGGGGGGACTGGGCAAAAAAAAAAATTAACTGCTTCCTCGAGACATCTCCTTTAATGTTTGCAGAATGTGAGTTGGTTAGTCTATGCAAGTTAGTTGGTCTCTGCAAGAGCAGTTAGCAAGAGACTGCCTGGGGCTCTGCAGAGAAGGGCACAAGCGAGTCTAGGTTTTAAAAGAAACTCTGTCTTGCCTTACTGAAGCCCAGGATGGAAGAGGCCGAGAGGATGGCCTGATGGCTGCCTGGGAACTACTACCCCAGGAGCTTGCAACTTCTGAGAGATCTAGAGGAGTCGCCAGCTAACGTGGATTGCATCGGGAACTGTGAGTGTGTGCTGGTAGAGAACTAGTAAGAGACAGTGAAGATTGGTGCTGGGACCATGACCCACAGATAACGGGACTGTGGATTTCTCCTGCCTACCTGAGAATCCTCCCTGCCACACAGCATACTGAACTGCCTATTATTGCTGTTCGTAAAGTGTTTATAGACTGTTTCTGTCAGGTTATCTTCAGTAAATGAGCTCTGCAGAACGATCCCAGCTCTGTTCCTTAAAATTTATCCCTGTGAGTGGACTGTTTTATTTACTACATCATCTGGATTCACTGCAGCAGATAGAATGGTGGCGTCACACGTGACAATGGAGGTAAGGTAAACCCCAGCCGGGATACCCCATTTAATAGCCTGCCGTCGGTCCCTTTGTCGGGTCCCCTGGCTACCCTCAGGGTGGAAGATGGTAGAGCCCTGTGACAAGGCCCAAATGCTGTCTCCTAGGCTGAGGGCCCGCTCCACGTACACTGCAGTCTCCGTATTGGCTGCAGAGGTCACATGGGAAAACAACCAACTTCACCACTGCAGACCAAGTAAACAGAAACCAGGATGTGTTAGGCCCCTGTCCACGGGCATTGTGAAGTCGCCCCCAGGAGCCGCCGCCGAATCTCTGCTGGTAAGCCCTATGTGATAGATAGGCTGGCCACGGAGAATCGGGGCAATTCGCAGCATGCTGCAAAATGCCCGCCACGAGTGGAGAATCGCAATGATTCTCCGCTCGTGGACAGGGGCTGGCGCTTTCCATAGCAATGCTATTAAAAGCATCGGCCGGCCTCCATGGACAAGGGGCCTTTGAATGATGGCGGGGAACAGGACGGCAAGCAGGGAGATATTTGTTTATTTTTTATATATACAGCCAACCCCTTCACTCTCACTAATGAACTTGAACCCCTTCAATCCTTTCATAGTCCAGTGGATTTTCAGTTGTTTGAAAGACGGCTATTACTTACAGTGTTGTTGTTAGCGGTGTGTATTCTGGACAGGGACGAGTTACGAGTGGTGGCCACAAGGGTCGGTCTTGGGTCCTATTCTTCTTAGCAGAAGATTTAACAGGTAAAGTCTGTCTATTTGGTGATGGCATAAAAGTGTGTAATAAGCTTCATTCTCCTGGTGACGTCTTGAACATAAAAAACAATTTCGGAAATTTCACATAGGATGGAATATTCTGTAACAGCGTTGTGGAATTTTTTTCTCCTGCAGAACATTCAGTGCCAAAATCTGCAGTGCCAAAATCTGCAGTGCTAATGTGTGGATTTTGGTGCAAAATTAAAAATGGCACAATCCTGCTGACAATTCCACATCAAAACCAGTAGTTAGCAGTACAGATTTTAGTGCTGAATTGAGGGACAGCATATTCCGAAACCCTTTTGTAGAATATTCCATCCCGTGTGAAGGGTCCCCTAAGCTTTACCAGATAAATGGTCAAAACAATAAAGCTGCAGTTCAGTGTTTCCAAATGTAAACTCATGCACTTGGGGAGAAACAATCCTTAGACTGAGTATCATATCTGGTCTTCTGTGTTATCTAGAACTTCATAACATAATTTCTATTAACTGTAGAAAAGAAGGGAGAAGGGGGACATGATCCAAACCTTTACATCTGTTAAAGGTATAAATAACGTTCAGGTGGGAAGTGTATTTATTAGGAAACTAAACCCTAGAACAAAGGGGCCATAATCTGAGATTAGTTGGGGGAATAATTAGAAACCATGTCAGGAAATATAATATTTTACTGAAAGAGTAGTAGATGCTTGAAACTAGCTTCCATTAGACATGGTTGGAAAATCAAGAAAAAATGAATTCAAGCTGCCTGGGATAAGCAAAGATCTTTCCTAAGAGATACAAAACAAGGAAATAATATAAAAGCAGACAAGATGGACCATGTGGGCTTTTTCTGCCATCAATTTTCTATGATTCTTTCTGGAGGACATCAATGTCTTGTAACCTGGTGGTATATCATTCATGGACCTCTGTGGATTTCTGTGTAGTGGCCAGAAGTGCTATGTTCCAAGAGTGGTGACTAGCAGATAACTGGGACTGCAGGACCGGTTTCATTCTGAGTTTCCTCCATGACCTCTAATCTTCTGTCTACCTGCACTATTATTGTGAACAATGTATTTATGGCAAAGTTATTCAGTAAAGTTTTGCCAGGCCCTGACCATTCCCAGGGACCTGAGGTACTCTACTACTGTCTGAAGTTTCTTTATTTACCACTGGTGGGTAATGGAATGGTAGTGTCACCTGTGACAATGTTATCTCCTGTTCTTATGTTTTTTTTTTTGCCAACCCTCTGCTTCCTATCTCCGAGCCAATTTTTTACCCAGATACACGCAATCCGAGCTGTCTCATTTTATATATCAGCCTATTATGCGGCACGGTGTCAAATGCTTTAGAGAAGTCCAGATATACGAAATCAATAGACTCTCCCAGGTCCAGCCTAGAACTTACTTCATCGTAGAAGCTGATCAGATTGGTCTGACGTGATTGACCCTTCATGAACCCATGCTGGGAAGGAGTTATTCCTTTGTTCTCCTTGAGGTAATCTTCCATGGAGTCTCTCAGAAACCCCTCAAATATTTTTCCCGTTACTGAAGTGAGACTTACCGGTCTGTAGTTCCCAGGCTCTCTTTTGGACCCTTTTTTTGTATATTGGAACTACATTGGCAATACGCCAATCCAGTGGTATAACCCCAGTCTTGATAGTATCCATAAATATTAGAAACAGCGGCCTAGCTATCACATCACTTAGTTTCCCTAGAACCCTTGGGTGTATTTCATCTGGGCCTGGCGATTTATCGATTTTAATCTTCTTTAACCAGTTCCACACTTCCTCCTGCGTTAGGTATGTAATATTTTGTGAGGGGTTCATTTTGTTCCCCTGCATCTCATGGGAATACACTTGAAAAGAAAATATTTAATAGGTTTGCTTTCCCCCCATCGTCTTCTATGATTTCTCCAGCATTATTTGTTAAAGGGCCAGTGCTCTCAGTGCAAATCCTTTTACTTGTAATATAATTAAAGAATAGTTTAGGGTTCTTTTGGCTCTCTTTGGCGATCAGTCTTTCTGCCTCCTCCTTAGCAATTTTGATCTTTTCTTTACATATTTTGTTTTTTCCCTGTACGATATGCTTTAGTAGTTTAAGCGCTTTATTTTTTTCGTTTATTGCCCCCCTTACAGTCTTGTCGAGCCACACTGGTTTCCTTTTACTTGAAGTTCTTTTATTTTTAAAGGGTATGACCTGCTCACATGAGGTGATTAAGATCTTATTAAACTTATCCCATTTGTCATCTGTACTGATATTTTTGATGTTGATATACAAGTGGTGTTTTGTATTTCCTATACCAGCGGAAATAGTCAAACCATTTACCTCTTTCTTTTCTGATTTGATTTATTGACATTTATTCTCCATCAGAATTACTTTGTCTTTGACCGTACCATTTTATAGCCAGCCTGGTCTTGAGGACTGCGATGGGGACATTTTGTGCCTCATCCAATGCCAACCTACTTAATGGGTAGGTGTCAGCGGGTCCATGTGTACTCATTGCATTTATTACAACAGCATGTCATTAAATGATTCAAATTTTTAGACGACATTCTCCTTTTTTCGTTCAGACCAGTTGATTTATTCACTCAACTTAATGAATAATTGAATAAAAATGTGTTGAATATTATTTGACTTCCAATTTTTCTTTCTCTACCATGGAATTTCTTGACATTAAGATCAATCTGGCTGACAAAGTGTTCTTCCACTTTTCAGAGGAAGAAGACTGTGACTAATTTCATGCTTCACTATGCAAGCTTTCATCCTGCACATCTAAACCATGGCATTCCAACTGGTAAGTTTTTGTGCCTTTGTATTATGGTAGCAAAGACATAGATTTTCAGAATAACATGGAAGACCTAACAAGATGGGTTCAGGGAAAGAGGATACCCCAAAAAGGTAATCTCAAGTGCCTTTATTAGGGCCTGTGATAGTCAAAGATCAGACATTGAGACCTTGGGCCAGTTAAAGTGACATTAAATTAAGGTTGGTCACTACTTAAAAAATTTGAAATAATGTACTTGCTGAGTCTCAAATTTCATCTGTCCTAACCCCCAAACCATTATTTACTCCAAAAGATAAAAAATGTTAAATATGTCGTATCTAATAGTCATTTTGTGAGATCAAACACCACCCTGGGTTGCGACATATGCCTAAATGGGTCATTTGCCTGTGATGAGTATTCGGTTTGCCAATTTATGGTGTTCAGTTCTGTTTACAAACCCTGTTTATCAAAAGGTTTAAATTGTTAGGAAAATGGTATCGAAGTATTATCAATTTTGTCTTAAGCTACTTCATTATTAATATTTATGCCTTAAAGAAATTTAGTTCAGATATATAGAAACTCGTTTATGAGGCGCAATTGGAATGCTCTGCAGAGAACATCCACATTCCCCCACACACATACCAGGAATGCACATTTCTGTAAGGACTGTGGATGTGAAACCACTGTGTCAACCCACCGGGTAGGTGAAGATCTGATCCAGCACGGTTGACAGCCAACCCCAGCGTGCGAGGTAAGATACCAGATGAACAGCCCCGTATATAGATGGAAACTAGGGAAGGTATCTTGCTCTAAACTGATAACCAGGAGAGGGAAACCCCTGCCTACAAGCGGAGCACTCGTCCCGATAAGGACAACCCCACGGTCTTCCTTTAGGCGCTGACTTAGCCTGGTGGGCCAGAACATCTATAAGACAAAGATAGAACAACACCGAGGAGTAAAGAAACAAAAGAGGAAGAAGCAGACAAGGATAAACAGAGAAGCGGACAACAGGAACAACAGACTACAAAATACGAAGCACACAGAGCAGAAGCAGAACGCAAGGTAGCAAGGTAACTGCCAAAGCAGTTGAAGGGACCAAACTCTCATCAACACTGTAGCAAGGTCTGAAAGGCCCAGGGAAGCTATATCGGGCAGTGATTAGAAAAGGAGCATCAGCTGAAAGGGAAAGCAGAAGCTATTAACCCTAGGAGTGCTGGAAGAGAGTGAATTTAAGCTCAGGGAACAGAGAGAATGGGACGACATCCATATTTGCCAGACAACCTTGAGGTCTGAGTTTTCTCAGGTCTTCTTCCCCTTTTTATCCAAAATTCAAGGATAGCATGATCACAAGGATAGCAAGTCACTCTTACTTCCTCAGCCATTCCCTCCCTATTGGTAAGAATTAAGTCCAACATAGCAGATCCCCTTGTTTTCTCTTCTACCTTTTAAAACATAAAGTTGTCAGCAAGAGCGGATAAGAGTTTGTTGGATCCATTACTTTTACCCGAGAGAGATTCCTAACAAATGTCTGGATAGTTAAAATCTCCCATGATCACTATGTCATGCTTCCTTGAGAGCTTAGCCATCTGATGTAGAAAGAGTTCATCAATATTTTCTGCTTGTCCAGGAGGCCTATAGTAAATGCCTATAATGGTGTTTTTTCTGCTGTTCTATCCTTGAATTCTTACTCAAACAGTTCCTACAGAACTCCCATGCTCTGAAGCTTCAAGCCTTGTATTCCAAAGCACTTGAGTCTCCTCGCTCACCGTCTAGGTGCTCTCCCTAAAGATATTACCCAGAGGAGCGTGCATAACCATTTGAGTCTCCTCATTCACCGTCTAGGTGCTCTCCCTAAGGAGAAAAGATAGTGTTTCTGACCCCTGTCCCAGACCTCTCACTAGCAAAGCCAGACTCCTACTGTACACTGATGAAGGGCAGACACCCTGAAACAGCTGTATGTACATGGAGTATGGCTTTGCTTTTAATTCCCAGTCATTGTTACAAGGCTTGTATAAAAGTCTGACTTTCAATAGGTGGCACTGTAGACGTTTTATTCCATCTCCCTTACTGATAGAGCATGGACACACTATGGGCCATTTCTGCCATGCTCTTTTGCATTTTGCTGAGCAAGTCATCTGAACTGATCTGAGACTGCTCTGCCTGTAATGCAAGGACATGCTTTAAGGACTTGACCTGTGGATTATCTACTTTGGGAAGGAAGGTGGTTTCATAGGTCTCTTCAGAATTACTCTAAGGAGCTGGCCATTCAAGTACTAGGTCAAGAAACTCAAAGTCAAGGAAGGTAGTATCTGTGTCCTGAACAAATAGCATCTTTAGCTGTCTTCTCAAATCCTCTGTTGCTGCCCTTTCAATAAATTGCTCACGAAGCACTTGTGTTAGGTCCAACCTGGATGCACTGGATCTGTCACTCGCAGATCTACCAGAAATGCAAATAAACAACAAAACAAGAAAGAAACAAAAATATGGGAAACACTATCCCTATGCAAACAAACACTGGGAAGGGCTCTGCCTAACAGCAGGGTGATCACCCCAATAAGGACGGCCCCAACTGCATACCTCGGCGCCTAGTTGACCCAACGTGGGGATAAGAAACAAAATCAGAAAACCAAAATAACCATGCACAACAGATGCAGTACTTAGCTTTAAGCTGCAGCAAGTAACTGAATGATCCAGCAAGAGCCTTCTGACTGCTAGCCCAGTCAGTGAGAGACTGAGAATCAACTGTGTTCAGCTCAGTCTCCAGCCAGGATGAATAGCCCAAGTAATCATCCCCAGGTGCGACCAAGCATGTCACAGCAAATAGCACATCCACTGAGCCAGAAGATATAGAAACATCTCAAAAACCAGCACTGGATTATCAGCTAGGCGGCAATCCCAGAACCAATGCAACAGTACCTCCCCTTTGAGAAGGGGCCCCAGGACCCTTAGGACCAGGTCAATTCAGATTTAGTCTGTGAAAATTTTTCACAAGCCGATCTGCATGGACATCTGCCGCCAATACCCATGTCCTCTCCTCAGAACCATACCCACACTAATGCACTAAATACTGTAGTGTTCTCCTAACCAGATGAGAGTCTACTATGTGACTTATTTCAAAATGAATATCCCCGTCAACCACAACTGGGGCTGGTGGAGATGAACAACAAACTTCTTTAACAATGACTTATGAAACACATTATTTATGCTCATTGAACTAGGAATCTCCAAACGAAAAGATACAGGGTTAATTTTCCAATGATTTTGAACGGGCCGATAAAACGCGGACCTAACTTATGACTGTTGTTTGATTTTTATGTTCTTAGTTGACAACCATAATAGTTGACAACCATAACAAAAAGTTAGTCCCTTCAGAACGTCTATCAGTCACCTGCTTAAAATTTTTAACCCGTCTTTGAAGATTCTTCTAAATGTCTTCCCACACCACCTCAATGTTAGAGAAAAACTCATTCTCCTCAGGTACCTCTGACACCTCTTTAGAAAAGGGACTGAAACGTGAACCGCCTCAACAACTTGTTCTGCTCCAGCTGCTTCTCTGGGATCCACTTGGTTCACTGCCTTCATGCTTTCTTGTAATGACAGGGTATACTCTCTCAGGGACTCGCCTGTCTTCTACTTCTTGTTGAAGCATTGTTTCTTCACTCCAGAGATCGTTCTAATCTCAAAAATGTTCTGCAATCTCGCAAAGATCTGATCCAGTTTTCGTCTGGTCTTTAGGCCATGATTTAACATCTCGGGCCGCAGCTCCCTCAAATTGAGCCACCAGCATTTCCAACTTCTGTTCATTGGTAATGGACTATCACAGAGCTCCCAGATAGTGAGGCATAGTGAAGGGTATCATGGGAGGGTGAGGGTAGTGAAGGATCCAGCACCGCTGGCTTGTTCATTGTTGCTGAAGTTTGACATTTTGCTAGGCACTCACAGACAGACAAATTCAATTTGCACAGAAAATGGCAGCTGCAGATTTTTTTTTTTAACTGAAGTGGCAGTTATAAGGTCACAGAGACTCTATATCCTGTTCGTGACGCCATTTGTAAGAGGCAGCTTCTTTGGTGCTCCGAAGTCACTCTGTCATCTGTAAGAAAGCCACAACGGTCTCTTCGTAGCATTATTGTGATTTTATTTATTTTATTAGCAAATCATGACATTAGCACAAGAATGTTAAATGTGATGCAATTAAGAAATCACAAGAACCAGGGTTTTAAATGTAATAACTTTCTTTTCCATCTATCTGTTGGTGTCAGTAGCAATCATATATTAGTGTACATCTACAAGCCTTTCATTAAAAGTGGTTATTTTCTTTACATGTTAGGAGTATCATTAACAGGAATAATATAAATGTGATTCTTCAGGTTAAAGACAGAGATGATGCCTTGGGTAACATATGACAGTGCTGTTAGTTTTCCTTGGGCCAGTTTAACCCTTTCCAATCCAATTTGTATCCTGGTATTCCTAGGGGGCTTACTCTTTTTCTGCCATTATACAACGGCGCCATATGCTGGCTAAAGCCAGTACTGCATGAGGTGACACGTTTGATAGGCTCCAACAACAGAGAGTCTGCCAATATACAGTAAAATAACCCCGACGGATGTCTTCCAACATCGGAGCTGCACAGCCTTAGATCATAATGTCTTCAGAGGTCAGACAGTGGATTGGAAAGGGTTAATGGCTCTTCAGTGGTGTGAACTGTGAGCAGTATACACCTTTGTTTTGGCCCAGGTTATCAGGGTATTCTGTGGCTCTCGTGTCCTCAATTATAACCTCTCCTCATGGTAAAATGAATACTTCTGTGTTTTACCTCTCATGTCTCGGCCACCTTGCAGTGACTCTCCTGTGACCGGCTGCAACTCACCTCTGGATCCAACAACTATTCCAGCAGTTGCCTGACTGCAATGCTGACAAGGATCTTGCTTCTCCTGGTAATCCTAACTCACTCTCTATACAAACTAACACTGTCTTTCTCTCTAATGGACACCCAAAGGTTTTCACTATCTAACTCTCTTACTTGTCTGACTAACTCCTTTTTAACTACACACATGAACACACCGACTAACTATATGGTTTACTTGTTTAACGGCCGATTTACTGACAAACTCTCTGCGCACTTTATTGTTCTGATCTGACTGAAATCTCACTATCTTCTCACTATTACTACAACTGCCTCCCAACTGGCTTGAAGCCAATCAGAGTTCAATCTGCTGAAAACCAAACAAAATTAACTGTCCACCTGGCAGATTATTAATAGCTCTGTCATAGGGTAAATTAAGTAGTGGTTAACCCCTACCAGTCATACAAAAACTGAGCGCCGCAAGGCTCTTTTGTAGGACCCATTTGGGTCATTACACAAACACTTTGTTTAATAAGTATAAACAGAAAAATGTTTATTATGGGCTGAAATTAAGTATAAATAATAATTCTTGTGGGACAACCCCTTTAATGGGAGGCCTATAAATCTATATGAAGAGTGCTCCCCCTAGGGGCAGCTGAAAGTTACAGCTTTGAAAGCATCTTCCAGGTTTAGATAACATAGTTATCACTATAATCATTATGCCACCATTGAAGATGTAAGTAGCCTCTCCTCTCTATTTCACGGAAGGGATTTCATGTACCAACCATATTGGAACCTCTTGGACCCAGCTGCATTTGCCTGGCACCTTCAAACATGTATCTTATGATAGGGGATGCCTGTGGCTTGTCAGGCAGAATGGAGAAGTTTTAAAATGTGAAGTCAGTTAATCTTGTTTTTCACCCTGAAGATGGGATCCCATGAACACGTAACAGAAATAACCAGTGATTGGTAGCAGGAAGCGAGGATTTAAAACCATTTATTTTCTGTCTGTTTCTCACCGAAGCCTTGAAAGTAGCTCACCAGTAATCTTGTGCAGGGGTGGGACAATGTGTCTGACATGTAAAGGATATGGCAGTCACTGATAAACTGGACCTGCCTCCTAGGAGTGCAAGAAGAGATCTACACAGGGGTAGATTTACCATAAGCCCTGGAGGGAACCTGTCAGCACTTTCAAGCCTAGTAAAAGTAGCGACACACTACTCAGTTACAGCTTTTTCCAAAAAGGAGTTAGTTTACAAAAGAGAGCAAACGTGCAGAAAACTTGTTTTTACACGTTTTCGTGTTGCATGCTAATGTATGTAATCCCATCCAGTGAGCGGCCGGACTGTCTCTTCTGGCCGGTGTTTTCGCCATAAACCCACTCATCTCTGCTGTATGCAATATGAAATCTTATGCATGTGCTGGAAGTTCACTGACCGACGCATACCTAGATGGGGGCGACAAATCTGCCCAGGAAAGGGACAAATGATCTGTGCATGCGTCGGTTCATGAACTTCTAGTGCATGTGTAAGATTTCATATTGCATATAGCAGAGATGAGGGGGTTTATGGCAAAAACTCTAGTCAAAAGAGAAAGTCCGGGCTGCCCACTGAATCAGACTGCAGACATTAGCATGAGGCATAGAACTGCACCTGGAATATCAACCCAGGCTACTGTACTGTGGTCAGCACTCTCTACTTCCTGACTGCCGTGACAGTGGCCTCGGCAATCATACGAGTGGCAGGTCCCTGCCAGTCATCTATTGATAGCCTATTACTCACTTGATAGCAAAAATTTTTTAAAGTCCTGGAATACCCCTTTAAAGGGGCACAGGGGGGCTGTATTTATAGGGGTACAGGAAGGTTTTATGTCTTTAAAGGGGTTGTATTCAATTTAAAAAATCCTGCTTTCCATGTATAAAAATAATAAACAGTCGCATACTCACCTCTGTACATCTCTGACACTGTAACGACAGCCTGCAGTCAGCTTGTTCGCGGTAAGTCATAGGCTACTGCAGCCAATCACAGAGGTCAGCGCCTGAACAGTGAGGTCTATGATCCTATAAGAAGGTCGACTACAGCCTATCAACACAGTCCTGGCGCAGAGAATGGATCTGCTGCTGGTAGCTTGTAGAGGTGAGGATATGATTGTTTACTATTTTATACATGGGGAGCAGGAATTAAAAAACCTCGGACAACCCTTTTAAGGGGTACAAAGAGACCACTATCACTTTGTGAGTATTGGCGGGGTATTATTACTTTTCTGGAGCACAAAATGGGCATTATTACTTTGCAGGGAACACAGAGAAGAATTATTTCTATGTGGGACATAAAGAAATGTTATTGCAGTGTGAGGGTACAAAGCAGGCATTATTTCCTATGGTGGTCAATATGTGTGAATTATTGCTGTGTGCAAGCAGTATTACTTTGTGGCGCACTAAAGAGGGTACTTTTACTGTGGGAGACACTGTGCAGGGCATTTAGGGTACTGGCAGGATGGAAGGTGTGTGGAGACGAGTTGTAGGTATAGAAAATCTTTATAGCTGTCTTGACCAAATGGAGATGAAAGAGAAAGTGAATGACACCAATCAGAGATGATGTCATGTGTGATCACTGAAGGTAACTGCACTGTAATCACTATCACTGTGTAGAACTGGTATCTGACTTTTATATGGTGACTGCACTATTTAGAGGTTACCAGAGCTGAGCCATTGTGTGTGTGTGTGTGTATATATATATATATATATATATATGTATATAAAGTAACTGCAGGGGTATGTATAGCAGTGGCGGGCACAAGAGCCTTCAGCTATGCCCCTGCACAAGTCCCTGGAATTTTAGTTTTATTATTAAACTGAACCCCCTTTTTATTTATTTTTTTTCATATATTCTTTATTTATTCATTTAGGCCTCGTGTTCACGGGGAAAATCAGGCCCGCCGCGGATTCTTCATGCAGAATCCCGCAGCGGGTCCCTCCTTTCCCACGGACATGAGGCCTAAAAAGAAGATTAACTTACCTGTCCGGACGCTGCGGATCTGCCCTCTGTCACGGCCGGATCTTTTTTCTTCAGCCCGGCGGATGTGCTCATAACGCCAGCAGTGTGCCACGTGCATGCGCCATGCACCCTTTTTTTTTTTTTTTTGAACTCCTGCTCTCCCGCGCTCCGGTGTCGGAGAGCAGGAATTTAGCTGCGGGTGTGCCGCGGATCCAGACAGCTTCCATAGGCTTCAATAGAAGCCTGCGAGAGCTGTCCCCGCGGGAGACCCGCACCTAAATGGAGCATGCTGCGGGTGATTTCATGCACATGCAATCCGCGCCTCAGGGGAAAATGACATCCGCAGGTATTTAACTACCTGCAGGTGTCCAATGCATTCCTATGGGGCGCGGATCATGCGTGCGGGACACCCGCTGCGGATCTGTCCCCATGGACATGAGGCCTAAGGATACAGAGAGGGGGAATACAATGAAGGTGGAATCATGGTAGGAGAGCAATCACAATGTGAATTGTGCAAACAAACAATAGACAAACAACAATGACAGCTCTGTTGAGACATGCAATGTAAAGTATCAGGTGAGTATGCAAAGCTTTATACACTGATAAAGTAAAATCAAATGGTAGGAAGAACATAATCCAGGGGTTAGGGGGTATTAATAATTTGGATGATGAATCGTGGTCTCCATAGAAGAAGGTGAACCAAACACTCCAAATATTCTGGAACTCCTCCTTGTCCCCTTCTCATCTGCTTTTAATCTTTTCAAAGGAGCAGCTAGTGTTCACCTCCTTATACCATTCTGGAATAGATGGGATTGAACTATCTCTCCAATATCTTGGGATCAAGAGTTTAGCTGCATTTATAAGAAACGGAAAAATGTATTTATTCTTAATTAAGAAGCCCGATGTATCTAAGTTTAAGAGGATGATCTCGGGGAAGAGAGTAATACTGGTTTTGAAAATAAGGCGAAGAATTCTTTGTATTTCTTTTCAGAATGATCGTATAAGCGAGCATGAAAACCAAATATGTGTGAACGACCCAGAATCATTTTAGCATCTCCAGCAAAGGTGGGAATAATCTGTATCTATTTTGTTAAGCAATAGTGAGGTCTTGTACCACCTAGATACAATTTTATAATTTAAGGCCTGCAGGCTAAGGAGTGAGATGAACGCAGGCCTGTAGGTGAGGAGAGAAGTGGAGATACAGTTGCACTCCATAGGAACAAGACCGCTTGCTGTACTCTGCTGACACCTGGTGGTCATTTATTGGAAATACACCCTGCATTATATCCTAGCTATAGAATGTAGATCTTAAAACTTCAAGTCAAGTAACAGACGGCCACCAGGTGAAAATCACAAATTGCGTAACAGAGTGCCACTAGCGCAATAGACTCAAAATTAGAGATGAGCGAGCATACTCGCTAAGGACAATTGCTTGAGCGAGCATTGTCCTTAGCGAGTACCTGCCCGCTCGGAAGAAAAGGTTCGGGTGCAGGCGGGGAGTGGCGGGGGAGAGCAGGGGGGAACGGAGTGAGTATGCTCGCTCATCTCTACTCAAAATGATATGCACCCTGCACTCGTTAAAATATAAGAACCCCGAGATGTAGTTAACAGAATAAAGTTCCTTGAGAATTCCTCAACAATATTATAATAGCTCTGGCCAGGTGATGTCTCTGCTTCTGGATCGCTTCCTGCACCCCGTATACATCTTCTATCTACGTGGCCCCTACAAAGCAAACAAAAAATACTAATAGGTGCAGCAGATTGGGAAACCTGTGATCATGGAAGACACCCAACTTGATGTGCCTAGTACGCCACAGGGGTCCCCTCCTATAACAGGCTTGATCCGCACTTACTGGGAAAATAGATGCCCTGCAATCCCAATTTGGCCTACTGCGGCCTGACGCCCATACCCTACAAGAGCACGTCACTACAATGGAGACTCGGGTCTCTGATATGGAGGACATAGTGACACCACTCAGGGCACAAGTACAGGCGCTCGAGTCTGTGACCTCTGCTCAACAATTGTAAATTGATGACCTTCAAAACCATTCTCCTGGATGCAACATCAGAGTGGCCGGCCTGCCGGAGGAAGTTGAGGGGCAACAATCTTGTGAATACTTAGAATCCCTATGAAACAAGCTGAAGTTGGGAGATGTAACTCGAGTGGTTTGTTCTAACTCAGGCCTAGTCTCAGTGATGGCTACTCTGCGTGGAACTGAGGCCCATGCAGTCAATGGATCACACTAGCGTGGCTAGAAGTCACAGTAGTAAAAGTTTCTTGTGATGCCAGTGCCTCAGAGTATCAAATAACAAAAAAATAAAGAGTCCAGACTCGAAGAGCTTTTGTAAAACCAGAGGCACACGGTTTACTCCACACTTGAAAAGTTAAGGAACAGTTCACAATTTACAGATCCTTAGTCAACAGCTTCTTTAGCAAATTATCTGGTAACAAGTAAAACAGGCACTGATTCTTTAACACTCTCTCTGTTAGGGAATACAAGGCTGCCAGTCTAAGTTATCTGGTGGATGCTTTGGAAGGTTATTCGAGGAGGAATGGAGGGAGGCAAACAGTCTCTCACTTCCTTTGCTAGACACGCTACCTTCTGACCTAGCCGGAATAATATCCCTCTAGGCTTATCCTCCTTCCTAGATCCACAGAGTCTTCCCTGGCTTGATTCTAAAATTAGGCAGGGAGGAAAAAGACTTTCTAGCTGCTGTCTCCATGACTCGTCTTTCACTCTTCTCCATGGAGGAGTCCAACCTAAACCCAGGCTGAATTCTATGGTAGCCTGGCTGAGACTGGCTGGTCCTCAGGTCCTTCCTCTCCGACTACATTTTTCTACTGTTCCCTTCTCTCAAACCCAGACATAGACAACTAATATGACACAGAGCAGGTTAGGGTGACAGGGGTACAGACATATACAACTTAGACAACACTGACATACTTACATAGGCACACATAGACATTCCACATGAACTAGCTGAAGAAGTGCTGTGGGGACCCTAACTCTGGGCTACTACACCTACTTAGTGAATTCTACACCTCTGACTCCTTCTCAACCCTCTTCTGCCTGGAGTGGTGTAATGTGTACTTGCATATACTGTGAGAGTGTTTGCGGTTTTACCAGGACACTATTTTGCAGTCGTGCTGATGCACTGCACTTTGGTGCGCCCAGCAGATGTAATACTAGGATACTGAAGGAAGCAGCAGAGGTAATTGCTAAAACACTCACTGCAATCTTTGAAGATTTCTGGAGAATAGGAGAAGTCCCAGAGGATTGGAAAAGGGCAAATGCTGTCCCTATCTTCAAAAAAGGGAAGAAGGCGGATCCAGGAAACTATAGGCCTGTGAGCCTGACTTCTATACTGGGAAAGATCTTTAAAGAAACTATTAAACAGCATGTATGCAAGTACTTCGATGACAATGCAGGAATTAACCAGAGCCAGTTTGATCTAAACTCCTCCTATGACAGAATCACTGAGTGGTTTGATCAGGAAAATGTTTTAGATATATAATATATTTTAACTTTAGTAAAGCATTTGACAAAGTATCTCATACCATCCTTATTGAAAAAATGACCAAATATGGGATTGACAAATATCTGAAGGGCTGTTTACAAATATCTGAAGCGCTGTCACAGTGCAGAGAGATCAGCCCTATTCTCATTTGCCAAGGAAAGACTAGAAGCAATGGGATGAAACTGAAAGGGAGGAGACACAGATCAGATATTGGAATAAACTTCCTGACGGTGAGGGTGATCAATGAGTGGAACAGGTTACCACGGGAGGTGGTGAGTTCTCCTTCAATGAAAGTCTTCAAACAGAGGCTGGACAGACATCTGCCTGGGATGAGTTAGTGAATCCTGCACTCAGCAGGCAGTTGGACCCGATGACCCCGAAGGTCCTTTCCAACTCTATGATTTTAGAAAATCTCATGCATGCACCAGAAGTTCCCAAACCGGCACATGCACTGATCATTTATCCATTTAGTGGGCAGATTTATTGCACCCATCTGCATATGTTCCGGTCCGTCAACTTCCAACACATGCATGAGATTTCATATTGCATACAGTGGAGTGTAGTAAAAAGAGAAGAATAAAGTGTCCCCCCAGCTGTCCAGTATCAATCAGCTGACGTTCAGGACACTAGAAAAGCTGAGCTGACATCCATTCCCCTTACTAGATAGATATTAGAAGGGTAGATAGATACCAGAGTGATAGATAAATATATGAGATTAATAGATATGCATTGTTATGTGGAGCTTGTAGTCTGTCAGTCATTTTATATTGTTTGTAGAGAGAAGAGTTAGATGCCTTTCTGCATATAGGAAAGCTGAGTGCTGTAGGAAGCTTTGAGCAGCAGGCTTCAAAGAGCCTGTCACATCTCCCCAGGGGGTCTCTGATGTCCTACAGCCCCTCTGAAGCCAGAGCCAGCAAATGTTTATATTAGGAGATAAGGAGAGGATATTTTGTGGAATATTGCATCACTGCGAATAACTTGCAGGGACTCCCATATTTGCATGACGCTCAGGAACCGAGAATTGCGTATATTGGACCAGATGCATCCAAAACTACTCATGTGTGGGCTCAAAACACACGTAGAATCACAACAGGAAACATCGTTGTCACATTTTCATGGTGGGTCACACCCACACGAAGTTATGAAGGAAATATGTATTTCAGGTAATTATGTGTTTCAAGATAAGCCGCCCCCCATGGGGGCTGGAAGGAACTAAATGGGAGTTACCACCGTGAGAGTTTAAAAATTGCACACGGACGTGTGCTCGTGGTCAGCCCCTTGGAGGTCACTATACGTGAGGTCTGGTCCGCAGTTCTGGCGCGACTCCACGCCACAGAATGGTAACACTCTTCTTTTAATCCTTGTTATTTTACTGTCTGTGATATCATATGTAAGTCTCTTGCCATTTATCTTGTAACATCATCATTTTTGTATTTTTTCTGTAAATAAGCACTGCTCTTTTCTTTGAGAATTAAATGTTAAGTTAATCAGTGAGCCTCGTCCGTGTAAACACGAAACCATATTCTCCGAAGATTGTATTCATACGTCATAAATCGGGTTACAATTTACCGTAACGAAATTGGTGGTGGCAGCGTTATTGTATGCATATTGTAGAGCTCTGGAGTGCATTAGAACGGAGCAGGTGGATGATTTGAGCTTCTGCATTGCATGCGTGCAGAAGTGTGGGAAAGCTGGGTACAACTCAGCCTGTATTCTAACAACTGCCAGCTTGCAATACTGCAGAGTGTTTGAGGACCAGAGGCGGGATCGATAGGTATCATCTAGAGATGAGCGAGTATACTCGCTAAAGGCAATTGCTCGAGCGAGCATTGCCTTTAGCGAGTACCTGCCCGCTCGAGACAAAAGGTTCGGGTGCCGGCGGCGGGCAGGGAGCTGCGGGGGAGAGCGGGGTGCTACTCACCGCTCCCCCGCGCCGGCACCCGAACCTTTCGTCTCGAACGGGCAGGTACTCACTAAAGGCAATGCTCGCTCGAGCAATTGCCTTTAGTGAGTATACTCGCTCATCTCTAGTATCGTCCCTTTCCCTTTCTCCTCTTGTCCAGTGAGGGACAAATTGTTAATAAGTGCAGGGCCAGGTAGATTGCTGTAGAGTTGTGGCTGTGGCCATGGTCGCTTTTCCGGTGTCTGGAAAGTTGGGTACCAGTCACTCCACAATCTACGAGCCTTTCCTCCTTCGCCCTACCCTGCTACATGACATGGAGTTGAGTGGGTTTAAGGCAAAAACTCCGTCCAGAAGAAACAGTCCGGCTGCTCACTGGATAGGATTACATACATTAGCATGCAAAACGAAAAGGTTTAAAACAAGTTTTCTACAGGTTTGCTTTTTTTTTGCAAACTCATTTTTGGAAATAGCTGTAAAAGAGTAGTCTGTCGCTATGGTTTATTAGGCTTGAAAATGCTGACCGGTCCCCTTTAATCTTCATACAGTCCAGGACCCATGGTAAATCTACCCCTGTGCAGGTCTCTTCTTGCACTCCTAGGAGGAGGCAGGCCCAGCTTATCAGTGTCTGGCATATCCCTTGTATGTCAGACACATTGTCCCACCCCTGCACAAGATTACCGGTGAGCTACTTTCAAGGCTTCATTGAGAAAAAGACAGAAAATAAATGGCTTGTAAACCAGAATTTATTTCATGAGACAGATAATAATACGAGGCGCTGAGCATTGTGTTTTGTATTATTATTTTCTTTTATTGCCTTTCAATTAATTCATTTTATCTGAAGCACAAAAAATTCACTTCATGCTACCAATTACTGTTTTTTTTTTTTGTCATGTGGCCCATGCTTCCCATCTGGAGAAGAATGGTGTTTGACATTGCATTTTAAAACTTCTCCATTCTGCCTGACAAGCCACAGCCATCCCCTATCATAAGATACATGTTTAAAGGTGCCAGGCAAGTCCAGCTGGGTCCAAGAGGTTCCAACATGGTTGGTACACGAAATCCCTTCCCTGAAATAGAGAGAAGAGGCTACTTACATCTTCAATGGTGGCATAATGATAACTATAACTATGTTATATAAACTTGGAAGATGATGTCAAAGCTGCCCCTAGGGGGAGCATTCTTCATATACAGTAGATGTATAAATCTCTTATTAAAAATAATTATTTATACTTAATTTCAACCCATAATTCTAAATGTTTTTTGTATTTGCAAAGTGTTTGGATCCCCAAATGTTCCACGTCTAATATTAGAATAGCGCCATCTGCTATTTATTTATGTCTAACTTTTTTCCTGGAATATTTGGGGATATAGCTTTTTTAAAAATAAGCATAAGTAAAAAAAATTATAATTATTAGCTGAAATTACCGTATATACTCGAGTATTAGCCAACCCCAGTATAAGCCGAGTCAATAAGTTTTGCCACAAAAAACTGGTAAAACTTATTGACTCGAGTATAAGCTATACGCGGATATATACTAGGTAAAGAAAAAAACGCAATACTCACCTCCCAGCCGGCATCTGTGTCCTCGGTGCGATGGCCCCCCGGCGGTGCGGCAAGCTGCTTGAGAATTCTCCCCACAGTCATCTCCCTGCTCGGCTTTGAATTCCCCCGCATTCAGCGCTGTGTAGGTAAGCGTTATGATTGAACCGAGCGGCAACCAATCACAGCTGGCGCTCGATAAACCAATCACAGCCATTCAGTGAGGTCATCCGATCAAGCGCTGGCTGTGATTGGCTGTCACTCGATCCAATCACAGTGCTTACCTACACAGTGCTGACGGCGGGGGAATTCAAAGCCGAGCAGGGAGATGACAGTGGAGAGAATTCTCAAGCAGCTTTCCGCACCGGCGAAGGAGACCTTTGCACCAGGAACAGACGCAGACAGGGAGGTGAGTATTGCGGGTTTTTTGTTGATTTTTTTACCTCACTTGAGTATAAGCCAAGGGGGGCTTTTTCAGCATTAAAAAATGTGCTGAAAAACTAGGCTTATACTCGAGTATATATGGTAATTATTACTATATTGTTTGTGAGACAATCCCTTTAAGGCGTTTTCTGAGACTTAAGGGGTATTCTCATCCCAGCCAAACATGACTAAGATGGGAATACAGGGATGATCCCCACAGCCACTGAACTGATAGTTCATGCTGTTTCCATAATTCCCACAGAAGTGAATGAGAGTTATATAAACAGCATAGCACAGCAAGCTGCACTGTTTCCATTACCATTGAGAGGCATAAACAGTATAGCTTGTTGTTCATAAAAATGAATGGGAGGTATGTAAATACGACAGATTTCAGCCAAGTTCATCTGTTTCCGTAAGCTTAGCCAACTCAGACAGCAGAGGGAAGCCAGGTCGCAGGACCTCGTTCTAGCAATAGGTGTGGGTACCTGAGTTGAGACCTGCATCTATCAGACAACTATTTTAGATTCTCTTGATATGCCAAAAATGTCTTAGATGGGAATACCCTTTTAAACATTGATGACCTATCCTCCGGATTAAAGGGCTTCAGCGCTTATGTCCTATGGCCTCACATCAGGCTTGTGACATCACGTTCATTGGTCACATTTTTGCAGCTTAGTTCCATTCAAATGAATGGGATTGAGCTGCAAGACCCGACTCAGCTGCAATGCAATGTACAGTACTGCTTGCCGAACACCACGGCCCCTTCAAAAAGCTGACTGTTGGCCGGTACTACAAGTTGGATCCCTGCTGATCTGATCTTGATGACCTATCCTAAGGATGGAAAACCCCTGTAAGTTTTAATCCTAGTGTATAAATCTATATGCAGGGAGATCCTCCTAGCAGTACTGTAGCTACAAGTAACCAGAATAATGTCCTTTAATCACAACAGACGATCAGAACTTCACTATACAGATCTATTGTGAAATTATCGCCACAGAAGTTTGGCTCCTAAACAAAATGCATGGTAGTTAAACTGATATGCAATGACTCCTAAACCTTTACCTCTTATACACCTTTCCCTCAGGGTCCACACCATACACAGAACCATCGGTGCCGACCTCCACCATGACCAAGCTGCCCTCTATAGTCTTCCAAAAACTTCCTTGGCAGGTCATGGGCTGTACATCGAAGCGGAACATCACTTTGTTGTTGGTGTCTGTACCCCAACAGCCCATCGGACCACTGCTGTAATAATTCAAACTCCCCTCTATTTTAGTAAAGGATGGATCTGTAGATTTTGAAACTGTTTGATCCTGGTTTAGACAATAAACCCAATTATCTCCATCAGTTCCAGCAAGAAATTTAGCCCCACCTGCATCTATCTGTTTCATTTTACCTATGGGAACAAAATCAAGAATAAATGTTAGAAGCAACAGATTGATAGATATATACATAACTACTGGGCCAGCATCAATACCTCGAAACCCAAACATTTGCCGAGACCCACCGATCCTGGTGGGGTGCACTACGGGGTGGGATAATAACAGACTTAATTTGTATAGCACCAATTTATTCCGCAGCAGTCTTGAAGCATAGGGGAGCTCAAACAGTACAAAGGTTACAAATGGTATTGAAAAGATTTTGGAAACAAAAGGAGGTGGCGTGATACATAGGATACAGTGCAGGAGATACAAGGTGTGGGTAGTGCAGGAGGTACAGGGGCAAAACATTTTCATGATAGGTGTATTGTGAGGGTGGGGGACTAGAGGTAGTATGCTTCTTTAAAGAAGTGAGTCTTTAGGACGCATCTGAAATGCCATGCATAAGGAATTGTCCAGATGTCTTGGGGTAGAGCGTTCCATAGTATTGGTGCTTGTCTAGAGAAGTCCTGGAGGCAACCATGTGAGGTGTTTAATCTGAATGTGTTAGCTGATTAGAGTGTGCGGGCTGGGTGGTATATGTACAGGAGGGAGGCAATGCACGATGGTACAGTGCCACGGAGAGCTTTGTGGGTGATGGTGAGGAGTTAAAATTGAATTCTGTACTGTATAGGCAGCCAATGCAGTGACTGACATAGTGCAGAGGCGTCTGCCAAGTGGATCAATCCAGTCCTCATTGTTCAATTGTATCCACATATTAACCCCTTCCCGCTCCAGGGCGTAAGTTTACGTCCTGGCAGCGAGGTACTTCCCACAACAGGGCGTAAACTTACGTCCTGGGGATAGCGCGAGATCACTTATGATCTGGCGCTATCCCGCAGCAGGAGCTGGCTGTCAGTGATAGCCGGCCTCCCGCTGCAACAGCGGGGGTGCATCGGAGATGCGCCCCCGCTGTTAACCCCTTCCCTGCCGCGATCTATGTAGATCGTGGCATGGCAAGGGTTCACAGAGGGAGCACACTCCCTCTGTGAAGTTGCTGGGCTCTCGCGATATAATCGCAGAGAGCCCGGCCTGTTGCCATGGCAACAGGATGCCAGGCACTGGCATCCTGTAGTGCCATAGCCTATGATCGATGTATAAGCGATAAGGCATGGCAGGGTAATAGCCCTGTCATGCCTTATCACAGCGATCATCAGTGCTGTCCTGCAAGTCCCTCAGAGGGACTCAAATTGTATAAAAAAAAAGATTTAAAAAATGAATAAAAAATAAAAATGTAAAAAAAAGGAAAAAAAAAACGCTTTTTTATGCTTTTTCTCATATTAGCATAAAAAAAGGTAAAAAAAAAATTAAAACCCCACATATTTGGTATTGTCGCGTCCGTAACGATGCATACAATAAGCTGCACATGCTTTTGACTGTACACGGAAAAAAGGCGTTTTAAGAAACGCTAAAAAACTGCGGCAAAATGCTAATTTTTAGCATTTTGCCTCCCTAAAAAGCAATAAAAGTGATCAAAAAAGCCGTATGTACCCCAAAATGCTACCAATAAAAACTACAGCTCGTCTCGCAAAAAATAAGCCCTCATAGAGCTCCGTACATAAAAAAAATAAAAAAGTTACAGGACTTTGAATGCAGTGATTTAGAAAAAAAAAAGATTTCCAAAAGAAGGGCTTTTATTGCAGAAAAGTGGAAAAACCTAAAAAAAAATGTAAGAATTTTGGTATGTTGTAACCATACCAACCTGCAGAAAAAATGGAATGTGTCATTTATGCTGCATGATTAACGCTGTAAAAAAAATAATAATCTATGGCAGAATTGATGCGTTTTCTCTCCCTGCTATCATAAAAAAAATTATAAAAGTTTTACAATATAGTCTATGTACCCAAAAGTGGCACCGATAAAAACTACAGTTCGCCACGCAAAAAACAAGCCCTTATACGGCCGCATCGACATAAAAATAAAAAAGTTATGACTGTTGGAAAATGGAGAACAAAATCCGCCAAAAACCGTTGCGTCCTTAAGCACAAAATAGGCCATGTCATTAAGGGGTTAAAGACGATAAGGGCGGCACTGCATTCCGGTGTCTTCTCTGTCATTCAGGTGGCGTGATGATGTCATTGCTCAATCTGCATCACAAATATCCTATTAGTCTACCTTGACTTTTTACCATTACGTTTATAAAATATTGATTAAAGATTAGGGATGAGCGAGCGTACTCGGAAAAGCACTACTCGCTCGAGTAATTTGCTTTATCCGAGTATCGCTGTGCTCGTCCCTGAAGATTCGGGTACCGGCACGGAGCGGGGAGCTGCAGGGGAGAGCGGGGAGGAATGAAGGTAAGATCTCTCTCTCCCTCTCTCCCGCCCGCTCTCCCCTGCTCCCCGTTGCGACTCACCTGTGAGCCGCAGCGGCACCCGAATCTTCAGGGACGAGCACAGCGATACTCGGATAAAGCACATTACTCGAGCGAGTAGTGCTTTTCCGAGTATGCTCGCTCATCCCTATTAACCCTTTCCAATACAATTTGTATCCTGGTTTTCCTAGGGGGCTTACTCTTTTTCTGCCGTTATACAACGGCGCTATCTGCTGGCTAAAGCCAGTACTGCATGAGGTGACATGTGGGATAGGCTCTGACAGCAGAGAGGCTGGCAATATACAGTAAGAGAACCCCGACAGACGTCTTCCAACATCAGAGCTGCACAGCCTTAAATCATAATGTCTTCAGACGTCAGACAGTGGATTGGAAAGGGTTAAAGATGTTTGACTGCTTTGGACAGTCCCTCTTTGTTACAAAGACCCGCTGACTTTAGGGCAATAAAAAGTGTCCCTCTACTGCGACCCTCAAGAATTAGTTGTAATCTGTGCTGAAGCCTGACAGCAAGTGTTCAATTTCCCTGCAGCTCCCCCACAGGGCAAATGAAGCTTTTCACAGTTCTCTTTGAAATCAATGTACAATCTCTTTAATGCATATTGATGCCAGGTTATCCAGGACAAAAGATGCTTTTTTAGCTGCCCCTTGTTCTGACTAATAGATGAGGATCCTGAATAGGAGATCCCTTTATTGGCTCACAATTCCATAATAGAGTTTTTAAAATTGTGTTTCTAGAGTTGACAATTTCTTCAAATAGAATTTGTGAGAGGAGAATAACGCTGTTGCAGAATTTCTAGTCCCGCGTCAAAGGTTCCATATATATAAAAGCTAAAAAAAAAAGTTACTAAAATACGCTGGATCTGTCAACGATCTGCAGATAAATATGTCATCTACGGATGCCTTTAAAAGATCATAGGATTATGGAATATGGGGAGCTGTTTGGTGGGATCCTATAGAGTTGCCCTAACTGTCCCTATGTTGCCTGTGACCTGCAGGACATACAGTAGTGATCTGTGAGGTCTCTCTGACTAATAACATAGTGACCCTGCAGAGTTTTTTTTGGTATACAAAGAATGGAGTGGCCACCTTGCTCCTTCCATTCCATTGACCGAACAGCTACATCAGCTCTTTATCATGAACATGAAAGTAGACAGCCTGCAAAATCTCAGCTTCTTGGATCAATTTGAGTGTGACATGGGGAAATGTGGGATACTTTGGATTATTGCATTCACCCGTCAAAATTATTGCAGCGCCAGGAAAGCACAATACATGTAAGGAGTCCTCTTACCTGATACAGGCACCCATTCGTCGTCTTGTAATTTATGGATTGTGTTCATCTCGTTGACTCCCCAGACACCAGCTGGACCCACCGTCACATGGATCAGCGCTCCAGGAATTTGTTTCCATTCACCTTTCACCCATCGGAAGATGTTGCCATTATCATTTACACCATAAACCTTACCAGCACCTGCATCCACCTGCTTCAGGTTCCCAGGTATCACAGTGCACATAAGTTCATGGTCTGAGTAGAGAAGCAATGAAATAAACTGAAAGACTAAAGATTAAGAAACTGAGAACGTCACAGTAAAACTAAACCTAAACAACTGCAAAAACCAGAAATGCATAAGGAGCAATTCCATAATGTATCCTTATCAACAGAATCACTACCCATACAAGTATTGACCTGATATGTAGACAGAGGTTACCTGCAGCAACTGATGTGCCCAGCAGCAATAGACAAAGGAGCAGCATCATGATGACTTCTTACTGTGATAAGTGGCAGGTTCTGCAGCATTTATAAGCTGCATGAACCCCTCCCCACATCATATAATCGTAGGCAGGGACTAGTAATGACGTTCTGCTGCTCCACTGGTTGGCATGAATGTAAGAAGGTTGTTATATTGCATACTCCTTGGCTCTTGTGCTGAGCTGTACAATTCTATGACCACATAGACCGTCCCCAAGAACCACTGGCTAATAGAGGCAAAAACTAAATCAGTAAATACAGGGTCATTACAAATAATCTTCCCGATATGAAACCCCTATAACTCACATTTAATGACACTCAAATACATACATTTAATATCAATGCAAAAAGAAACTCAAAGATCTTGTTGCGCAACATCAAAAATGCTTTCCACATCAGAGGGGATCAGCGCGAGCCCCCTTTGTCAGTAGATACATCGAGCCTTTAGTCAAGTACGCACCATACACGTAGTGTATCACTATTGATTGTGGTAATGGCTCCTGTGATGCCGCAGATCATACATGGTGGGTGGTAAGTGGGACATGTAGACTCTAACACTGCCCCACGGTCCGGGGAACGTGGAGGTCAGGGAAGAAGTTCACTATTGTCACAACCTGCACGGTCAATCCATCTGCTTAGTAGCACAATGGGAAACTTTAAACAATCTTCTGGTAAATCACAAACACATCTTTATTGTAGTTCTACAGGTTTGAGATAGGACAACCGACATTTCGACCGACGCTGCGGTCTTTGTCAAGCTAACTAATACTGAGACACTCACTAACATATATCA
This sequence comes from Eleutherodactylus coqui, assembly GCF_035609145.1. Classification (NCBI taxonomy): domain Eukaryota; kingdom Metazoa; phylum Chordata; class Amphibia; order Anura; family Eleutherodactylidae; genus Eleutherodactylus; species Eleutherodactylus coqui. The sequence goes on from NC_089842.1 coordinate 87,117,227, forward strand.
CAAATTTTGTTCCAAGTTTACTAGTATCTCAATGAAATACGCTTTCGACCTCATCCTACTTAACTTGGAAAACTTGCATATTGAGATATTTGAATATTCCAAATTGGTTAAGGAGTTGGAAACACAGCTTTGTTCTTTGATGTCCGAGGAGGACTTTTGGTTTTTTATGAGGAAACTCGTTTCATCTCTAAAAAAATTCAGGGAAGAAATTGAAACATCAAAAAAGCCAAGTGCCACCACGACGAACATGATTATAGGAACGGACAAGTTTATAACTGGCAATCCGGCAACCATGGCTTCCATTCAGCCAAGAGGGGGCCCCCCCGTATACCGACAAAGACCTAATCAGATTTGGCGCTCAGTGTACATGACAGTCTACAATGTCAGACTCTACTGACGGGTCTGTACACGGTATTGCATCTGATCGTGATGTGTCTTTTTTAGACAAGCGCTCTCCCTTGGCCATAAGATACAGATCTCCTCCTCAAGGAAGAAAATAAGGGGAGGCCAAACACATGGGAGGTCGTATAAGAGGCGGTCGGAACATCCAAATGAGATCTGGGACTCGCCAAAAGAACCTGTAACAGGTAATGACTCTTTAGTTGCCAATATTTCATCTAACACTTTGACTGATCCACAGGTGCAGGTTCTCTCCAGGGGCTTGTCCTATTGCCCTGTTCCCAACATTGATTGGTTTGCACTTGACCTTGATTGTAGAAGATTCTTTAGGAACCTTAAGTTGAAGGTGCATTTTTCCAGTGCCACTGATTTTGTAACTGCTGGTGCTGCGCAGTCAAACCCCTGTAAGAGTTTCACCTCGAGGGGTGTTGAACGGCGCAGCAAAAAGTACCTTTTTTCCATCTGGCAGTTTTGCTGCTGTTGATGCCTTTGAGAAGCTGGTCCAGTCTGATATTTCTAAGCTGAGATCACAAAATTTCATATCTAAATCTAAAATGAATATTTCTCAGATTGAAAGAGATGCACTCAAACAACTTGGTGATGACCTATTGCTGACGATTAGGCCCGCTGACAAGGGCGGTGCCATTGTCGTTATGGACACGGACAAATATCATGCAGAGATTCTCTCACAATTACAGGACCACAATGTTTATTAGTTGCTGGATAGTGACCCCACCCTAAAATACCATAACAATTTAAAATCTTTTCTAGATGATGGTGTGACCTCTGGCATCATTGATCTAAAATTAAGGGCCTTTTTGTGTCCAAGATTTCCCAAAGTTCCTGTTCTATACTCTCTTCCTAAGATTTATAAGGATATTTCCAACCCACCTGGACGTCCCATTATCTTGGGTAGGGGGTCATTATTCTGAAACTCTTCAAAATTTCTCAATAGGGTGCTCAGGGGCTCTGTAATAAAGACCAGCTCTTACATTCAAGATACAATGGATTTTTTGTTAAAGATCAGGGGGATTTCTGTTGACATTGGGAGCCTGTTAGGATCCTTTAACGTGGTCTCTCTCTACACTAAGGCCTTAGTCAGACGGGCGTTTTTAGCCGCGATTTGCGCATGCGCATGCGTCCGGCAATTTTATAAAACCATTGCTTTGCAATGGTATTGGACACATGAGCGCTTTTTATGCGCTCGTCCGATAAATTATAGAACAGAAATCGCAGATCGCACCTATGTGCGATCTGCGATTCCTGTTCTCTTCTCTATATGCGCTCAATGGGGCCGGCGGCAGCAGCGCCGACCCCATTGAGAACATATAGAATACAAATCATTCTTCTCTGCCACAGCTGTAACAGCTGTGGCAGAGAAGAACGATGTTTGCCCATTGAGTTCAATGGAGCCGGCAATACAACCGTCTCCATTGAAAGCAATGGGCTGCCGGCGAGCGCTGGATGAATTGTCGGGAAGGGCTTAAATATATAAGCCCTTCCGTGCAATTCATCCTAAAATGTGTTAAAATAAAAAAAATTGTATACTCACCTTTCCGCTGCAGCCGGAGTTCTGCCGCGGCCGCTGTCAGTTCTCCTGAACTGCTTCTCGGCACTATTCAGCCGGCGGGGCTTTAAAATCCCCGCCTGCTGAATGATCTGCCTCTGATTGGTCACAGCCTGACCAATCAGAGGCAGGTTTCACTCACACACCCATTCATGAATTCATGAGTGGGTGAGTGACTGCTGCCTCTCATTGGCTCAGCGGGAGCTGCCCCTGATTGGTCCCGCTGAGCCAATGAGAGGCAGCAGTCACTCACCCATTCATGAATTCATGAATGGGTGTGTGAGTGAAACCTGCCTCTGATTGGTCAGGCTGTGACCAATCAGAGGCAACTCATTCAGCAGGCAGGGATTTTAAAGCCCCGCCGGCTGAATAGTGCCGAGAAGCAGTTCAGGAGAACTGACAGCGGCCGCGGCAGAACTCCGGCTGCAGCGGAAAGGTGAGTATACAATTTTTTTTTTTATTTTAACACATTTTAGGATGAATTGCAGGGAAGGGCTTATATATTTAAGCCCTTCCCGACAATTCATCCTGGGCTCGCCCGCAGCGCATTGCTTTCAATGGAGCCGGCTGTATTGCCGACTCCATTGAATGCAATGCGCTGGACAGCTCCGGCCCGTTTCTAATGAAACGCGGCTAGGAGCAGATTTTCGGGCGTTTTTTCGGCCGATTTTTCGGCGCCGGTCACGCGATTTGCGCATGCGCATCCGTCATGCGATGCGCAAATCGCGCGAAAAAACGCCCGTGTGACTAAGGCCTAACACTGAGGACTACAGGCTGTAAGGGGCCACCTCACTGGATCCAACATGCCTAATGCATATATTGAGCTTCTGCTTTCTTTATTGGAGGATGTTTTATGTAAGAAGATTTTTCTATACAATGGTGTGCGTTACCAACAAAAATGCAGTACAGCAATAGCGACCAATGTGGCCCCACTTATGCCAATCTGTATATGAACAGAGTTGAGGAGATGCATATATACCTCCCCATCCTGGACAAAGGTCTAGGTTTCGTGGAGGTATTTAGATGACATCTTCTTTATCTGGAATGGCACAGAAGGTGAACTATTAGAATTCCATCAGGAACTCAACAATATTTTCAAGGAGTTACAGTTCACCATTACCTAGCCATCAAGCCCAGTTTTTAGATGTTTTGGTCACGGTGTCAAACGGTATTCTAAAAACAGATTTGTTTGTGAAACCAACTGATAGTAACAACCTCTTGAGCTATAATAGCTTCCATCCTTCCAGTATGATTCACTCGCTGCCCTGGAGCCAGTTGCTCTGGGTGAGAAGAATCGTTGATGACACTCAACTGGACCAACGATTGAACCAGATGTGCAATAGGTTTATGCAAAGAGGCTACCCTAGATCTTTGATCGACAACCTCAGTGTCAAGATTCACACCATCTCACATGACTCTACCCTCACCAGCCAATGTAAGGTGATACAGAGTAAACATATGCCTTTTGTTTCGGTCTTTGGAACAGTGAGTGGTCGACTCGCAAGTATTTTGAGAAAACATTAGCCCATTCTGTGCAATTGTCACCCAAGTATGGAAGAATTCAAAATCCCTCTGATGATGTGTTATCAATGGGGACTGAATATTAAAGATAAGGGGATTCATACCAACAGAATGGCCAGCCATAAGGGAGTCATCGCACTTTTATTCCCGTCAAGCAGACGGGATGCTATCCCTGTCTGGGCTGCACAAGTTGCAGTAATCTCATTAAGGGTGACTCCTTTTCATACCCGAGTAATGGACAAAGATTTGACATCCGTGGTAGGTACACATGCTCATCATCCTACGTTATCTATATGATTAGCTGCCCTTGTGCCCTTTTGACGACCACGGAAGTCGAAAAACGTATTTCCAAACACAAGTCCACTATTAAAACTGGTAATGTAGAAGTGACGGCGGCCAAACCAGTCATTCGATCAGCCAGCTTTGGTACCGCATAATTGATGGGGTCCCACACTCTCTCCGTGGTGGCGATAGAAAAGGTAAGCTGAAATACTTGGAGCTAATGTGGATCTTTAGGCTGGATACCCTCCAGCCTAGAGATCTCAATAACGAGTACAATCCGATACCATTTTTTTTAACACACACCATAATATTAAATGATCTGCTTCTCTAGTATTTATATCTGTTTTAGGTTTTTGTATATTGAACTTCATTTTTGTTACTTGGTTTGTTTTATGTATACAATTTGCATGTTTTATGCGTTCTTATGTATATTTTCTTGTATTTTAGATGGCTGCGGAGGAGGCATCTGGGTGTGGAGCAATTTTTTGTCAAGCATACTATTGATGGACATATTTTTTTCAATGTAATTTGTATGAATTGGGTGTGTTTAAGTCTCTAGCTATCACTTAGAGTACTACTAATTGATCTATGGGTGCTGTTAGGGCAGAGTGGACACCTGGTTTTGGGGTTTAAATTTTAGCACATAAACATTCAATCATCTCCATAACTGTTAGGGCGCCCACCCACTGGCGTTTGCAATTTTCGTGCGTGAAAAACGCCGCGTTTTTCGCTGCGTTTTTTGCCGCGTTTTCGCTGCGTTTTCGCGGCTTTTCCATTAATTTCCATTGACTTTCATGGGTGCATTGGGAGAAAAATAAGGACACATATGCAACTGACAGTTCCTATGTTAAAAAACGCAACGCAACGCAAAACGCCAGTGGACAGGAGTACATTCAATTCTAATTGCTCTGCAGAAAAAACGCAAAGAAAAAAAAATCGCCAGTGGGTGGGCGCCCTTACGCCCCACTATGCGGTCACCAACTTTTGGTGAGTGTTCACTATATACATTATGTGGCCCTCAATGACCACCTCTATACTGCCTCTACGACTATCACACTGTGCCTTCTAAGGCTGTGTGTGGTCAGGAGTTGTATACATTTTTCTATTCACTATTATGGATTAGCCAAATACTAGACTTGGCATTTTCTATTTGGATATTGTATAATAGGTTTAAAATGAACACATTTTGAGGTTTGCTGCCAGTATACATTATAGTGATTACTATGTATCTCATAAATTCATCACGTGCTCTATTTTGAGCTTCAGCGTAGGCGCATAGGTACGCTGCACTACTACTCCAGCTGTGACAGCTGGCATATGCATTGTCTTTTCCGCTGAATCTAAGTGAGCGTCACTTTGGGGACTGCCTTTTTACGCCTGCGCAGCATGTTCAGATTCTATCGCGAGATCCAACGCGACTACTTCACGCTGTAAGCCTTGTAGGTTGTGTGGAGTGCCGGCAGTCCATGACGGACTTATTCCATATGCGCAGATTGTCCCGTTACTATTGCAAGAACTGCCGTGGCTGACCTACTTCGCATACCCCTTATGATGACACTGCACTGAGGACGGATATAACCATCTTAGCCTTGGTAGCTCTGCACCTGATGCCTCGTCTATACGGCCCATCACCTGGGGGAAAGATGAGGGTGTGTTGTCATACGTGTCTCAGTGTTAGTTAGATTGACAAGACCGCAGTGTCGGTCGAAACGTTGAAGATGTGTTCGTGATTTACCAGAAGGTTGTTTGAAGTTTCCCACTGTGCTGCTTCTTGGAATTTCTCTACAGCCTGTGTGAAGGATTGGAGGAATTCCAGATCCTGGACCTAGAGTGTACTATATTACCACGGCTCCCCATGCATTTGGACTTCTCAGGTTGTGCTGCTGGCACTTGGTTTCTTTGGGTTATCTATCTGTTTGGTAGTCACCTGTTTGACTCACTTCTGACTTCATTGTGCAAAAATCGGAGTACCACTTACAAATCGCGTATCCACATGGTGGATCTTCACCAAACTATGTTTGAAAATTACGTTCCACACTAATAACAGATGGAAGATGTGAAAAACGAGGACACAAAATGCTCTATTGTGTTGGATTGCAGCCATTTTGTCTTAGATCCTTGTAGCAAGGACGACGGCAGAATAAGTTTTTGGGACCCATGTCACACAACTGTCTAACAGTAAGTCTCTCCTTGTTGCCCATTACAACTAATTACAGCACAGCTTTCATTTTACCTCAGCAGCTTGAGAAATGAAAGTTGCACTGTGATTGGTTGCTATGGGCAACAAGGACATCTTAATGTTGATCAATGAACATTTTTGAGTTTTTGTTTCCATTGATACCAAATTTCTGTATCTGAGTATCAGTAAAAGGGAGGTATGAGGGGTTTGAATAATCAATGCAATCATTTCTCAATATCTACATATGCATGCGAGAGCTGAACACTCAAGAAAGTAGACAGAAGAATGATGGAGGCCTTTGAGCTCTGGTGCTGGCAGCATGTGCTGCACATATCATAGACTGAGATGGTCACAAACAAGGCGATCCTAGACCATGTCAGATCTAAAGTATCACTAGAAAGCGAAATCACCAAACAACGGCTTTCATACTTTGTCATGTCACGAGCCAGTTCTCTCGAAACAGGATTAATGCTCGTCACAGTCCGTGGGTCCAGAAGAAGAGGATGCCAAAGAACACGCTGGCTAGACACAATCAAGGTTGACACGAACATGAGTGTGGAAAATCTGAAGGAAGCGGCCAAAGATAGGGAAGCAGGGCGTATACTGATCCACAAGGTGACCAAAAGTTGGCAACGACTGAAGGTAAAAATCATCATCCTCAAAGAGCATTTTACATTGGAAAGATCATTTGTAATTACCCCATGTATATTGTGACAGATGATGTAGAGACATTTTCGATGTAGGGTATATTTCTCCCAGATTTATAACGTCATCCATCTAAGTGTACATTCACACAGGCGAGTGCATCATGAATACTGTAAAAAAAGGAAAACATGTAATGCCAAAATTGCGCTTTTTTGGTCACTCCGTCTCCAAGAAGAACTTGATCAGTGATCAAAAAGTGGTATGTACCCCAAAATGATACCAATAAAAACTACAGGTCACCCAGCAAAAAAGTGAGCCTTCGCACAGCCATATTGATGAAAAAATAAAAATGTTATGGGGTGAAAAAATGGGGACATAAAGCAATTTTTTTAAAATAAAAAAAAAATATTTTTAAGTAGTCTTATATAAAAAGCTCTATAAATTTGATATTGCTGTAATCATATGAACCCATAGAATAATGAAAATGGCATTATTACTGCACCATGAGCGCCTAAAAAACAACCGACCCCCACAAATTGTATAATTGCATGTTTTCCCCATATCACCCCACTTAGAAATGTCTTAATTAGAGATGAGCGAACGTGTTCTTCCGAGCTTGATATTCGTGCGAATATTAGGGTGTTCGGGATGTTCGTTATTCGTAACGAACACCATGCGGTGTTCTGGTTACTTTCACTTCCTTCCCTGAGACGTTAGCGCGCTTTTTTTGGCCAATTGAAAGACAGGGAAGGCATTACAACTTCCCCCTGTGACGTTCAAGCCCTATACCACCCCCCTGCTGTGAGTGGCTGGGAAGATCAGGTGTCACCCGAACATAAAAGTCGGCCCCTCCCGCGGTTCGGCTCAGATGCCGTGTGAGTTAGATGAGGGACAGTGCTGTTTGTACCGGAGCTGCTGTAGGGAAAGAATTGGTAGTTAGTGTAGGCTTCAAGACCCCCCAAAGGTCCCTATTAGGGCCACTGATAGCTGTGTGTTGGCTGCTGTTAGCAGTGCCATTTTTTTTCTTCTCAAAATCGCCTCTGCAGACCGTTGCACCCGGCATTAGGGACAGAAGTGCTGCATAGGCAGGGAGAGTGTTAGGAGTGAGTGTAGCCTTCAAGAACCTCAACGGTCCTTTCTAGGGCCATATTTATCCATGTGCAGTACTGTCCAGGCTGCTGTTAGCTGTGCTGCATTTTTTTTTGCTTCTCAAAATCGCCTCTGCAGAGCATTGCACCCTCCATTGATACTGCAGGGAAAGAATTGTATAGGCAGGGCCACAACACAGTTATTATTCATTGAATATACGCAGTGCTGCCTTTTGCTTGTAAAACAAGTGAAAATAATTCTATTTGTCCTGCCTCTGTCCGTCCTAACGCCGGTGGACATGTGTCGGCTGCGTGTGCAACCTGTAAAAATCATACGCACCCAGCTACGTTTTACTCCTGGCTTCGCCATTTGCTTTCCTTAATTGGGAAAAAAAATACCTGCTCTGCCACAGTTAATAACTCTGCTACCCTCACGTTCTGTGACACATTAGCAGGAAAACAGCACAGTTATTAAACTTCTCATGTTCATAGAATATACGCAGTGCTGCCTTTTGGTGCAAAAAAACGGAAAATAATTCTATTTGTCCTGCCTCTGTCCGTACTAACGCCGGTGGACACGTGTCGGCTGCATGTGCAACCTGTAAAAATCATACGCACCCAGCTACGTTTTACTCCTGGCTTCGCCATTTGCTTTCCTTAATTGGGAAAAAAAATACCTGCTCTGCCACAGTTAATAACTCTGCTACCCTCACGTTCTGTGACACATTAGCAGGAAAACAGCACAGTTATTAAACTTCTCATGTTCATAGAATATACGCAGTGCTGCCTTTTGGTGCAAAAAAACGGAAAATAATTCTATTTGTCCTGCCTCTGTCCGTACTAACGCCGGTGGACACATGTCGGCTGCGTGTGCAACCTGTAAAAATCATACGCACCCAGCTACGTTTTACTCCTGGCTTCGCCATTTGCTTTCCTTAATTGGGAAAAAAAATACCTGCTCTGCCACAGTTAATAACTCTGCTACCCTCACGTTCTGTGACACATTAGCAGGAAAACAGCACAGTTATTAAACTTCTCATGTTCATAGAATATACGCAGTGCTGCCTTTTGGTGCAAAAAAACGGAAAATAATTCTATTTGTCCTGCCTCTGTCCGTACTAACGCCGGTGGACACGTGTCGGCTGCGTGTGCAACCTGTAAAAATCATACGCACCCAGCTACGTTTTACTCCTGGCTTCGCCATTTGCTTTCCTTAATCGGGAAAAAAAATACCTGCTCTGCCACAGTTAATAACTCTGCTACCCTCACGTTCTGTGACACATTAGCAGGAAAACAGCACAGTTAATAAACTTAGATTATTCATTCACTAGAGGCAGTGGGGCCTTTCGTTTTCAAAAAAGGGAAAAAATTATATTTGGCCTGCAGTCTTGCGCCAATTTATTAGCTGCCTGTGAAATCAAATCACTGGTAATACAGCATGCTGAGGGGTAGGGGTAGGCCTAGAGGACGTGGACGCGGCCGAGGACGCGGAGGGCCAAGTCAGGGTGTGGACACAGGCCAAGCTCCTGATCCAGGTGTGTCGCAGCCGACTGCTGCGCGATTAGGAGAGAGGCACGTTTCTGGTGTCCCCACATTCATCGCCCAATTAATGGGTCCACGCGGGAGACGGTTATTAGAAAATGAGCAGTGTGAGCAGGTCCTGTCCTGGATGGCAGAAAGTGCTTCGAGCAACCTATCGTCTACCCGCAGTTCTGCGCCGTCCACTGCTGCCAATCCGAATCCTCTGTCTGCTGCTCCTCCTTCCTCCCAGCCTCCTCACTCCACTACAATGACACCTGCTCAGGAGCGGGAACACTCCCAGGAACTGTTCTCGGGCCCCTGCTTAGATTGGGCAGCAGCGGTTCCTCTCCCACGAGAGGAGTTTATCGTCACTGATGCCCAACCATTCGAAAGTTCCCGGGGTCCGGGGGAAGAGGCTGGGGACTTCCGCCAACTGTCTCAACAACTTTCTGTGGGTGAGGAGGACGATGACGATCAGACACAGTTGTCTTGCAGTGAGGTAGTAGTAAGGGCAGTAAGTCCGAGGGAGCAGCGCACAGAGGATTCGGAGGAAGAGCAGCAGGACGATGAGGTGACTGACCCCACCTGGTGTGCAACGCTTACTCAGGAGGACAGGTCTTCAGAGGGGGAGTCAAGGGCATCAGCAGGGCAGGTTGCAAGAGGCAGTGCGGTGGCCAGGGGTAGAGGCAGGGCCAGACCGAATAATCCACCAAGTGTTTCCCAAAGCGCCCCCTCGCGCCATGCCACCCTGCAGAGGCCGAGGTGCTCTAAGGTCTGGCAGTTTTTCACAGAGACGCCTGACGACCGACGAACAGTGGTGTGCAACCTTTGTCGCGCAAAGCTCAGCCGGGGAGCCAACACCAACAGCCTCACCACCACCACCATGCGCAGACATATGATGGCCAAGCACCCCGCAAGGTGGGACGAAGGCCGTTCAGCGCCTCCGGTTTGCACCCCTGCCTCTCCCCCTGTGCCCCAACCTGCCACTGAGATGCAACCCCCCTCTCAGGACACAGGCACTACCGTCTCCTGGCCTGCACCCACACCCTCACCTCCGCTGTCCTCGGCCCCATCCAGCAGTGTAGTTCAGCGCACCGTCCAGCCGTCGCTTGCGCAACTGTTGGAGCGCAAGCGCAAGTACGCCGCCACGCACCCGCACGCTCAAACGTTAACCGTCCGCATAGCAAAATTCATCAGCCTTGAGATGCTGCCGTATAGGGTTGTGGAAACGGAGTCCTTCAAAAGTATCATGGAGGCGGCGGCCCCGCGCTACTCAGTTCCCAGTCGCCACTACTTTTCCCGATGTGCCGTCCCAGCCCTGCACGACCACGTCTCCCGCAACATTGTACGCGCCCTCACCAACGCGGTTACTGCCACGGTCCACTTAACTACGGACACGTGGACAAGCACAGGCGAGCAGGGCCACTACATCTCCCTGACGGCACATTGGGTGAATTTAGTGGAGGCTGGGACAGAGTCAGAGCCTGGGACCGCTCACGTCCTACCCACCCCCAGAATTGCGGACCCCAGCTCGGTGGTGGTATCTGCGGAGGTGTATGCTTCCTCCACTAAAGCACCCTCCTCCTCCTCCTCCTCCTCCTCTGTCTCGCAATCAAGATGTGTCAGCAGCAGCATGTCGCCAGCAGTCGGTGTCGCGCGGTGTGGCAGCACAGTGGTGGGCAAGCGTCAGCAGGCCGTGCTGAAACTACTCAGCTTAGGCGATAAGAGGCACACGGCCCACGAACTGCTGCAGGGTCTGACACAGCAGACCGACCGCTGGCTTGCGCCGCTGAGCCTCCAACCGGGCATGGTCGTGTGTGACAACGGCCGTAACCTGGTGGCGGCTCTGCAGCTCGGCAGCCTCACGCACGTGCCATGCCTGGCCCACGTCTTTAATTTGGTGGTTCAGCGGTTTCTGAAAAGCTACCCACGCTTGTCAGACCTGCTCGTAAAGGCGCGCCGGCTCTGCGCACATTTTCGCAAGTCCCACACGGACGCTGCCACCCTGCGCACCCTGCAACATCACTTTAAGCTGCCAGTGCACCGACTGCTGTGCGACGTGCCCACACGGTGGAACTCTACGCTCCACATGTTGGCCAGGCTCTATGAACAACGTAGAGCTATAGTCGAATACCAACTCCAACATGGGCGGCGCAGTGGGAGTCAGCCTCCTCAATTCCTTTCAGAAGAGTGGGCCTGGTTGGCAGACATCTGCCATGTCCTTGGTAATTTTGAGGAGTCTACCCAGGTGGTGAGCGGCGATGCTGCAATCATTAGCGTCACCATTCCTCTGCTATGCATCTTGAGAAATTCCCTGCAAACCATAAAGGCAGCTGCTTTGCGCTCGGAAACGGGGGCGGGGGAAGACAGTATGCCGCTGGATAGTCAGGGCACCCTCCTGTCTATTTCTCAGCGCGTACAGGAGGAGGAGGAGGAGCATGAGGAGGATGAGGAGGGGGAAGAGACAGCTTGGGCCGCAGCTGACGGTACACCGGCTGATTGCCTGTCATCCTTTCAGCGTGTATGGCCTGAGGAGGAGGAGGAGGAGGAGGAGGAGGATCCTGAAAGTGATCTTCCTAGTGAAGACAGCCATGTGTTGCGTACAGGTACCCTGGCACACATGGCTGACTTCATGTTAGGATGCCTTTCTCGTGACCCTCGCGTTGCACGCATTCTGGCCACGACGGATTACTGGGTGTACACACTGCTCGATCCACGGTATAAGGAGAACCTGCCCACTCTGATTCCCGAAGAGGAAAGGGGTTCGAGAGTGTTGCTATACCACAGGACCCTTGCGGACAAGCTGATGGTAAAATTCCCAGCCGACAGCGCTAGTGGCAGAAGGCGCAGTACCGAGGGCAAGGTAGCAGGGGATGTGCGTAGATCGAGCAGCATGTACATCCCAGGCAGTGCAACAGTCTTTAAGGGCCTGGCCAGCTTTATGGCTCCCCACCAAGACTGTGTCACCGCTCCCCAGTCACGGCTGAGTCGGCGGGAGCACTGTAAAAGGATGGTGAGGGAGTACGTAGCGGATCGCACGACCATCCTTGGTGACGCCTCTGCCCCCTACAACTACTGGGTGTCGAAGCTGGACACGTGGCCTGAACTAGCGCTGTATGCCCTGGAGGTGCTTGCTTGTCCTGCGGCTAGCGTCTTGTCGGAGAGGGTGTTTAGTGCGGCTGGGGGAATCATCACAGATAAGCGTAGCCGCTTGTCAACCGACAGTGCCGACAGGCTAACACTCATCAAGATGAACAATGGCTGGATTTCCCCAGACTTCTGTTCTCCACCAGCGGACAGCAGCGATACGTAAGCAATACGTAGGCTGCACCCGCGGATGGAAGCTACGTTCTCTCTCACCATCCAAAACGGGGACATTTCTGCTTCATCAATCTGTGTCTAATATTCCTCCTCCTCCTCCTGCTCCTCCTCCTGAAACCTCACGTAATCACGCTGAACGGGCAATTTTTCTTAGGGCCACAAGGCTCACTCAAATAATTTTTCTGAACAATTTTTATAAGTTTCAATGCGCTTAAAAGCGTTGGAACTGTAACTTGAACCAATTTTTCGTTACACTGGGCTGCCTCCAGGCCTAGTTACCACTTAAGCCACATTAACCAAAGCGATTAATGGGTTTCACCTGCCCTCTTGGCTGGCAATGGCCAATTTTTGGGATGTACATTAGTACTGTTGATACAGCAATTTTTGTGGGCCCTCGCCTACAGTGTAATCAAATTAATTTTTAGCCCACCTGCATTCCAGCTGACATTACCTCAGCTGTGTTGGGCAATGCAATGGGATATTTTTGTGTACCGCCGGTGGGTTCCAGGGAGCCACCCATGCTGTAGGTGCACACGGAGTTTTTAACACATCTGTCCACTTGTAAAGAACCCCAGTCTGACTGGGGCATGCAGTGTGGGCCGAAGCCCACCTGTATTACGCACGACATTACTACCTCAGCTGTGTTGGGCAATGCAATGGGATATTTCTATGTACCGCCGGTGGCTTCCTGGCACCCACCCAGGCAGTGGGTCCACAGGGAGTTTAACCTACATGTGTCCACTTCTAAAGAACCCCAGTCTGACTGGGGCATGCAGTGTGGGCCGAAGCCCACCTGTATTACGCACGACATTACTACCTCAGCTGTGTTGGGCAATGCAATGGGATATTTCTATGTACCGCCGGTGGCTTCCTGGCACCCACCCAGGCAGTGGGTCCACAGGGAGTTTAACCTACATGTGTCCACTTCTAAAGAACCCCAGTCTGACTGGGGCATGCAGTGTGGGCCGAAGCCCACCTGCATTATGCACGACATTACTACCTCAGCTGTGTTGGGCAATGCAATGGGATATTTTTGTGTACCGCCGGTGGGTTCCAGGGAGCCACCCATGCTGTAGGTGCACACGGAGTTTTTAACACATCTGTACACTTGTAAAGAACCCCAGTCTGACTGGGGCATGCAGTGTGGGCCGAAGCCCACCTGTATTACGCACGACATTACTACCTCAGCTGTGTTGGGCAATGCTATGGGATATTTCTATGTACCGCCGGTGGCTTCCTGGCACCCACCCAGGCAGTGTGTCCACAGGGAGTTTAACCTACATGTGTCCACTTCTAAAGAACCCCAGTCTGACTGGGGCATGCAGTGTGGGCCGAAGCCCACCTGTATTACGCACGACATTACTACCTCAGCTGTGTTGGGCAATGCAATGGGATATTTCTATGTACCGCCGGTGGCTTCCTGGCACCCACCCATGCTGTCGGTCCACAGGGACTTCACAATAGGGAGTTGTACCTGCCTGTGTCTATGAATTAAAAAGCCCGGTCTAACTGGGGCATGCAGACACCTTGACAGAATGAATAGTGTGTGGCACATAGGTTCCCCATTGCTATGCCTACGTGTGCAGCTCCTGATGGCGGTGGCACAGGATTCTATTTCTCATTGCTTCTGTACAGCATTGTGGGCTATCGACCCGCCACTTTTAAAGAGGGTCGCTGCCTAGCCGTGCCAACCCTCTGCAGTGTGTGCCTGCGGTTCCTCCTCATGGCAGACGCACTTCTAAATAGACATGAGGGTGGTGTGGCATGAGGGCAGCTGAAGGCTGCGCAGGGACACTTTGGTGTGCGCTGTGGGGGTTGGTCAGCATTTAACCCAGGAGAAGTGGCAGCGGAGTGTCATCCAGGCAGTGATTGTGCTTTGTTGTAGCTAGTGTGGTGCTTAGCAAAGGTATGCCATGCTAATGAGGGCTTTTCAGAAGTAAAAGTTGTTGGGAGGGGGGGGGCCCACTCTTGCCGGTATTGTGGCTTAATAGTGGGACCTGTGAACTTGAGATGCAGCCCAACATGTAGCCCCTCGCCTGCCCTATCCGTTTCTGTGTCATTTCCATCTCTTTCTTGAATTGCCCAGATTTTCACACATGAAAACCTTAGCGAGCATCGGCGAAATACAAAAATGCTCTGGTCGCCCATTGACTTCAATGGGGTTCGTTGTTCGAAACGAACCCTCGAGCATCGCGGGAAGTTCGTTCCGAATAACGAGCACCCGAACATTTTGGTGTTCGCTCATCTCTAGTCTTAATGTTTTCCAATACATTATATAGTAAGTTATATGGTGCCACCGAGCAATACAATTCGTCCTGCAAAAAACATGCATTCATGTAGATCTGTCACTGGGAAAATATAAAAGTTATGATATTTTGAAAGTGGGAATACCAGAGCTGCAGAATGTGACCTGGACACAGGAGCATCAATGACCCTCGGTCATGAGAGGGCTAACTGAGACCAAATATCAACTTAGTCCTATAGCTTTATATGCCTTTGTGTCTCACACTCAACCCCGGTTTTCAAATGGAAATCGGACTGTATATTGGATTTCACATATCCAGATAGCATCATCTCAAATGTGCAGCTGGAATTTCTTGTGGTAGATAAACCAAAATGTCCTACCTTCTATATGCTACTGAAGATTCACAAGTCTACAATAAACCCACCAGGTCAGCAGATTGTAGCTGGAGTTGGCAGGATCTGTGAGCAAGCTTACATTTATTTGCATTTTCACCTGCAACCGTCTATGGATTCTTTACATTTGATTGACCACTTAGATGGTTTGACTGTTCCAACCAATGCCATGATTGCTTGTCTAGTCTTAGAATCTTCTTCTACTAATATAACACATGATATTTATACGAGGGGGTGCTGATAAGTCTTTGGCTTTGTGTTCTTTTTTTTGTTTCTATGGTAACAAATGTTACATCTAGAGATGAGCGAGCATACTCGCTAAGGACAATTGCCTGAGCGAGCATTGCCCTTAGCGAGTACCTGCCCGCTCAAGAGAAAAGGTTCGGGTGCCGACGCGGGGGAGCGGGAGTTGCGACAGTCAGCAGGGGGGAGAGAGGGAGAGTGAGATCTCCCCCCTGTTCCTCCCCGCTCTCCCCCGCAGCTCCCTGCCCGCCGCCGCCTCCGAACCTTTTCCCTCGAGCGGGCAGGTATTCGCTAAGGGCAATGCTCGCTCGAACAATTGCCCTTAGCGAGTATGCTCGCTCATCACTAGTTACATCACATGAAAGCCTTATGTGTCTAATATATGTTTTCAAAATGTTGTGTTTGTAGCTTATGGCAACAGTGATCTAGGCACGCGGGAAAACAACATGGCGGAGTCTAAGGCGATATTCACAGCAAATGAGAGCAGAGGAGTGATAAAATTCTTGTTTTGCAAGGAAAGTCCGTGAAGGATATTTATGGTGATATGTCGCAGACATTGGGGAATCAATGCCATTCATATTCTATTGGGAATGGAATTTACACTGGATGAGTATCATGTTAGAGGAGTGTTAAATTATATATATAGTGGGAGAGGTGAGCATGTTCGGGTTTGTTGTTATAGTGCATGGGGACGGGTTTTACAGAAATATGACAACTTGGACAACTTCTTTAACTATTGTGCAATCTTATGGAGAAAAAGCGTGAACTTTATTGTAAAATGTTATGCAAATTTTAAGTCTTTTCCACCTTTCTGAGGAGCGCTGAAATGTAATTAATATTGTTGCCGTTTAGAAGAAAACTTTTTTGCTGCAAGAAAACCACCCCTTCTGTCACCACCACACCATCACGATCCATCCAACCTGCTGTCTCTTACACAAACGCAAAGGGATACAAAAGAACATCATGAGGGAAAATGACGCAAAGGGATACGAAAGAACATCATGAGGGAAAATGACATTTACCCCCCATTACAAATTTACTAGATAAGGAATTATTTACTGATGCTGTAGAGACCAATGAGGCCTGTACTGTGGGAATCCGAAAGGAAAAAATCCTAAGGTTCCAATAGATGCTGCTTGTTTCTAGAGGTAAATATCTCTGTACACGTGGCACTTGACAGAGATGGTATGGTAACACGGAGACTATACCGAACAGCCTCCATACCCTGAGATAAGGCTCTGTGCACATGTGCATTAGTCGTAAGTAATTGGTCTTGTCACATTTATTGATTCCAACCCGAAATGTGACAGTTGAGGAAACGCCTTGTCAAATAAACATTTGTATTGGAATAAAGCTAACCTTTTAAAGTAAATTCATGCCTTGTTCACTCTCGTTATCTGTGAAGGAAGTCCTTATTGTGATTTAGTACAATTAAAACAAAGGCAGCCAAGGATCCAAAAGATGATAACTGAAGATAAAAGGCTTCTAACAGAAGACGACTCACCTGGTGTGAACAGCCAATCCTATGAAGGGATGACTGCCACACCTGTTCCGGGTTAGCATAGAAATTATATGGTTTTTCCATTGGCAGGAACCCCTCATTCTTCCAGAACATACAGTAGTGGAGAGCGACTTTCCACTTTTTTACTTATACTGCCTACATCATTGTGATTTAGAGAAGTCTGAGTCTTCTCTGTAGATATAACATATAGTATAAATTACAGCTGTAGTGGCCCGGAGTGAGCACTACATAAATGCTATATTTAATTACATTTTAAAATATGTATATATCATTAAATGTGTTTTATAGTGATAGGGTTTTCTTGTTTGGAGAACACCAGTTGAAAAAGGGTTAAGTATATTCTGCTTGACAACCAATCCATTTCCACATTGGCTTTCAGCTGCCCTACTCCCTGTTGGCTCCTTTGCAGGATGGCAACAGCTGTGGGATTGACTGGCAGACAGTGGTTGACAGTGAGAAGAGGCCCGTGATTGGATCATCACTTTCCAGTAGAAATCCGTAGGTGCACATTAAACCATGGCTGCAACATACAATAGAAGCAAAAACCAAAAAGTGGCAACAGCAGGCAAAATACATTTACTATCTGAAAAATACATACCTAAAAAAATACACTAACCACATTAAATAATTCGAGGTTCTTGGTATATAATTTGATCAAATCATATTGGCCCATCTACCAACGTCCAGGTGACCAAGCTATCAGATGGGTCCTAACACTAATACCAGGTGGTCTAATCTTAACCTTGAAAAGATGGGTACCTACCTTTAAGAATGCATCTCGAGATTAAGCCTACAAATAAACCCAGGAAAGTAGGATACTATTAATATGGTCCAATAGGAGGGACAGAAGGTAAGTCGGCAGGCGTGATTGATATTGCATACGACTGCGCTATGATTGAATGATTGATTGCACACAGGATCAGATCAAGGTCTGTGGAGACCCCTAGCCAAAACATATAAACCAGCACACCCTATAATTTGTTTGCAAATACCAGTAGTTCTTTACAGACCTGCATAAAACAGCCATATAGTGCAACATTATAGCGGTAAAGTACCAAACAGTGGCCAATAAAGTGCTATGCCATACCTACACAATGCCCTACACTATTGGTCAAAAGTTTTAGGCCCCCTGTCCACGGGCGTTGCGGTATCCCGTGGCGAATCTCAGCTGCGGGAGCCGCTGCCCGGGAGCAGGAGCCGGTGAATTGCCGGCTATGAGTGGAGAATCCCAATGATTCTCTGCTCGTAGACACGGGCCTGGCGCTTTCCATAGCAACACTATGGAAAGCTTCAGCCGGCATGATTCTCTGGCCATTTACAGCCGGCCAAATCACGCCCGTGGACAGGGGGCCTTTGAGTGGCTCAATTTTTACAGTTATTTTTTACATTAACACAGTTTAACTCCATCAAATAACGTGAAATGGTTAAAAGGTTCAAAAGTAAGTTGAAAACATATAATATTATGAATTTTTTACCTGAAACGCAACAATAGTCTGAATTTATGATTTTAACCAAATGGCTTTTTCAGAGAGCACATCAAGGACAGCTGCTCTTCAGAAAGCAAATTATGGTTTGAAATTGGATGCAAACTATTACTACAGATGTCTCAACCTCTGTACATTACTTTCAAACAATCTGATTCTTAATAACCAGTATTGGAACAGACTGCATTACAGCACGCTATAGGGCAGGATTTGGACAGTTTTGTACTTAAAGGGGATGTCCCGCGGCAGCAAGTGGGTCTATACACTTCTGTATGGCCATAATAATGCACTTTGTAATGTACATTGTGCATTAATTATGAGCCATACAGAAGTTATAAAAAGTTTTTCACTTACCTGCTCCACTGCTGGCGTCCTCGTCTCCATGGTTGCCGTCTAATTTTCGCCGTCTAAAATGGCCTAATGGCCAAATTAGACGCGCTTGCGCAGTCCAGGTCTTCTCCTGTTCTCTATGGGGCTCCGTGTAGCTCCGTGTAGCTCCGCCCCGTCACGTGCCGATTTCAGCCAATCAGGAGGCTGGAATCGGCAATGGACCGCACAGAAGAGCTGCGGTCCACGGAGGTAGAGGATCCCGGCGGCCATCTTCACCGGTAAGTATAGAAGTCACCGGAGCGCGGGCATTCAGGTAAGCGCTGTGCTGCTCTTTTTTTCAGTCCCTGCATCGGGGTTGTCTCGCGCCGAACGGGGGGGGTTGAAAAAAAAAAAACCCGTTTCGGCGCGGGACAACCCCTTTAAGGACAGAGCACATTGCTATTGGGTCATTCCATGTCAATTGGCCTAATTTGGTAGAGGGTCCCTGCTCAACCACTTCCAATTTTACTGAAATTTTTACAGCATGGTCATATACCACCTGTATGAAGTACTGCAAAGTTTTGGCGTGTACAACCAGGTAGAGGCGCGACTACACATTCTGGCTGGCTGGCCTCCATGCCCCAGCCTCCAGATTGTTTTGACTAGCCTCTATGTTAGACTAGTCCAGGCTCCACACTTCCAAGAAGAACCGAGTCCCTAGGTGTAGGACTACAGTCCAGATAGGGTGGTTGCAAGACATAGGGGGAAAACCTTTTTTCATAGTATCTTTGACGAGAGGCTGTATTGCCGGCTCCATTGAATTCAATGGGCGTACATCGTTCTTCTCTGCCACAGCTGTTACAGAGCAGATGCTCGCAGACACTCGCAGAATTCTCGCAGCCGGATCCGACCTGGCCGTCTGCAGGCGGCCTTACATAGAAAGAAACTAAGGTAAAAGAGAGATAAACTGCTGTGAAATCAACTAAAATCAAAGTCAGATGCAGAGAACCACTACTGATAAGTGCTCCTGTATGTAGGACACAGCAGGGAGTGGGGAGAGGTGAGTATATTTGGGTTCGTTATGTTAGTGCATAGGGAACAGGTTTTACAGAAATATTACAACTCGGACAACCTCTTTAACTATTGCGCACTCCTATGAAAAAAACCGCAAATTTTATTGTAGGATGTTAGGTACCTTTCAAGTGTTTTCCACCTTTCTGAGAAGCACTGAAATGTAATTAATATATGTTGCTGTTTGGTAAAAAGCTTACTTTGCTGCAACAAACTGCCTCCGTCTGTCACCGCCACACCATCGCGATCCATCCAACCTGCTGTCTCTTAGGCCTCATTCACACGGGCTACAAAATCTCACTACAAAACGCCTGTATGTGAAGCTCATGGTTCCCAATGGGTTTTTTCAGGCTACAAAACAGCGATGATTTTGTATCAAGATTTTGTTGCCCATGTGAAAGAGGCCTACACAAACACAAAGGGATACAGAAGAACATCATAAGGCACATGTGCATGAGTTGTAAGTAATTGGTCTTGTCACATTTATGGATTCCAACCCGAAACATGACGTTCGAGGAAATGCCTTATAAGATAAACCTTTGTAGTGGAATAAACCAAACCTTTCCAAGTGAAATTCACGCCTTGTTTACTCTGGTTATCTGTGAAGGATTGGATGTCCTTGTTGTGATTTAGAGAAGCTGAGTCTTCTTTGCAGATGTAACATATAGTGTAAATTACAGTTAGCCATGCACAATAGACTAAGGCCCTTTAACACATGATGATCTATCGTTCAGATTTCTGTGACCAATGGCAGCCATGGCATTTGACAGGTGACATAACTTGGCAAAATGGCCCGGTGATGTCCAATACACCTGTCAAGTGGACTTCTAATGTAGAAGTCCCAATACAGTTTTATGGCACATCACTGATGATGTCTCTGCCCAGCCTCCTATTGGCTGCAGCAGTCACGTGGCTAAACAAGCCATATAACTGCTACAGACCAACAGAAGCTAGAATGATGGTGGGGAGGCAGCACGGCAAGCAAGGAGGTATTTGTTTATTTTTTATATACAACTCATCCGTTTACTCTCACCAATGATCTTGAATGCGGAAAACCCCTTCAATCCTTTGGTAGTCCTGTGGATTTGCGGTTAGTTAAAAGACAGATATTAGAGTGTTGTTGTTAGCAGTGTGTATTCTGAACAGGGACGAGTTACAAGTGGTGACCACAAGGGTCTGTCCTGGGTCCTATTCTCTTTAATATGTTCATAAGTGACATAGGAGAAGGTTTAATAAGTAAGGTCTGTCTATTTGGTGGTGACATAAAAGTGTGTAATAAGCTTCACTCTCTTAGCGATGTCTTGAACATAGAAAACAATCTGAGAGCCTTCACACGTGATTGAATATTCCACAACAGCATTGCGGAATATGTCCTCCTGCAGAATATTCAGCACCAAAATCCATACTGCTAACATGCAGATTTTGGGGTGGAATTTAAAATAGTAGAATTCTACCAGTAATTCCGCATCAAAATTCGCAGTTAGCAGCTTGGATTTTGGTGCAGAATTCCAAAACGGCATATTCCAAAAAAATGTTGCAGAATATTTTGTTCCGTGTGAAAGGTCCCTTTAAGCTTTACTGAATAAATGGTCAAAACAATAGACACTGCAGTTCAACGTTTCCACATGTAAAATAATGCACTTGGGGAGAAGGAATCCTCAGACTGAGTAACATATTGGCTGTTCTGTGTAATCCAAGACTTCAGAAGAGAAGGATTTAGAGGTTCTGATTTCTGACAAGTTTTAAGTGAGTGCACGGTGTGATCAGGCAATAAAGTAAGCAAGGAGCATGCATAGAGGTATGAACAGTAGAAAGAGGGAGATTATGATTTCATAGGTAATTAAATAATTCTTGTATGGATAAGCGGGACTGACTTCATATTTGAAATAAAGGCTTTTTGAGTGCAATTCCTGCCGACAAATATGTCCGTTATCTCCACAGAAGTTTTTATGCTTTTTATGATGTCTTCCTCTCTCATCATTTCCACCGACCGCAGCTCTACTACAATGTCCAGCATCCTTACTGCTGTCATCTTAGTCAGCGCTTCGTCTGCCCACTTCCACCTCAGCTGAAGTTGGCTGCGGTGAGGTTGCTGAGTGCCGTGTGCAGTTCCAACAACATGATGGGAAACTGTGAATGCTCTGGGACACCATCTGGTCCTGTCCATCCACACATCTGATCAGAGATGACAAGCCATGGACTGGACTGGAAATCCACTAAATCAAGCTGATGCTCAAGATGTCAGTGAAAGGGCAGAAAATGGAATTAGATGGTGTCACATGATGGTCAATAAAGTATATAAAAAGTGCCTTATTAACCATAATTAACATCAAAATTGCCCAAAGGGCAAGAAAGACCCCGATTGAATACCGTCATTAAAATCAAACTTTTATTAAAACTAAATTAAAATACTAAGAAGCATAAGAATTAAAAATACAACCCCCTGAACAGCAAACCTGGGAGTGCTAAGACACCTATAATATAAGTGCTGCTACAATATGCTTTACACTGTGCTTTATAGAGCTCTTCTAAATAGCTAGTAGCTATATAAGACATCAAGCAGGTCACTGCTGCAGACTAATGACTCAATATAATGCTTAAATAATAATGCCCGGTCTGCGTGCTTGAGCTAAAAGAGACATAGAAACCCCTCCAACATGTTTTGCCAACATAGTGGTGTCCTCGGGGGTCTGGGGTTACTAGTAGAGATGAGCGAGCATACTCGGTAAGGCGATATACTCGAGAGAGCATCACCTTTTTCGAGTACCTTTTGGCTTGTCCCAGAAGATTCGGGGGGGGTCGCGGGCGGCGCGGGGCAGCGAGGGGGAGCGGAGAGGAGAGTGAGAGAGATCCCTCTCTCTCCCGATCCCCTCTGCAACCCCCCGCGGCCCCCCCGAATCTTCAGCTACAAGCCAGCAGGTACTCAAAAAAGGTGATCCTCTCTCGAGTATATCGCCTTACCGAGTATGCTCGCTCATCTCTAGTTACTAGGATGATGGTTGATGGTAGATGCTAATTAACATAGAAACAGTACTTGGAGGCATAGTGAGAAAACTACTGCTTTGAATTGTAAGATTTAAAAGGTCCCAGAATATCCTTTAATATAGGATCATTGGCCTAGACCAATATTATCTGTTACTTTCAATCACTGGCCCTAAGAAACCAAGTTGTACATCTTTACTGCACTATCATACTGTACTTTTCATACTTCGCTGGAATTGTCCTCAAAGGGGGGTATCCACTTTAGACACTCTCTACTTGTTAGAAGAGTTCCTTCACAATCAAATGAACACAAAGTGTCCCCCTGCTTGGATACCAATAGATCAGCCCTAATCTGTGGGGAAACCTGGCAGTAAGTGTAGAACATTCCTGCAGAGCCAGCATAGGTGAAGTTACACTTTTATCAATGGGTTGTCTGTCTAATGCAGGACACGATAGGTCATCCAGAGTCAGAGATGCTCTTTGTAACTGCTTTCAGCTCTTGCAAAGAGATGAGGGTCCTGAACAGAGTACCCCCTCTAATAACTCTATTATAGGGATGTATAACAATGGGTTTTCTAAATTGGACGACCTTTTTAACCCCTTAAGGGCATGTCCCTTTTTTTCTATTTTCGTTTTTTCCTCCCCCCTTTAAAAATTATAACTCTTTTATTTATCTATCGAATTAGCTGTATGAGGGCTTGATTTTTGCAGGACGAGTTGTATTTTTGAATGGTGCTATTTATTGTACCATATAATCTACTGAAAAACTTTTAAAAAATTCTAAGTGCAGTGAGATGGAAAAGGCCTAAAATTAAGCTATCTTTGAGTGCGTCTTGTTTCTACTGCGTACACACTACATTAGAAATGACATCATAACTTTATTATATGGGTGAGTATAATTACTACCATACCAAACGTATATAATTTTGTTTTTGCTGTACTACTTTTATTTTCTTCAAAGATATTTAATTTTTTTAAATTATTTTCTGCTGCCATCTTCTGACCACAATAACTTTTTTATTTTTCCACTGACTTAGTTTTGCACCAGTTTATTTTGTGCAGGACGACCTGTAGTTTCCGTTGGTAGCATTCTGGAGTACAAAATTACTTTTTGATCACTTTTTACTACATTTTTGTTTGAAGACAGGGTGACCAAAAAAAGCTCAATTCTGGTGTTCTTTCTTTTCTGGGGGCATTTTGTTTTACATTTATTCCTTTTTATTTTTTTTAATAATTGGTAATACTTTTTTAAACTTATTGTACCCAGAGGGTACAAGAACTTGGGATGCATTGATCGCTCCTGCAATAAGATGTAATGCCATAGCATTACATTATACGGCAATCTGACAGGCAGTCTATCAAGCCACACCACATGCATAGCTTGATAGACATTCTACTAAGACAGCCCTGGGGCCTTTCAGATGGCCGCTTGGCTGCTATGACAACTGCACAGCAATCCGCGATCTCTCTTCATACATACCTTAAAGCTGCAGGACGTAAATGTACGATACTATTTCGATTGAAAATGATTACATTACTTATCATTTATTGCTCATTTTAAGCAGACATAAAAGTCATCATTCACTCGATTGTGAGTCGTTATGTGTAAAACGTGATCATTAAGTTGTTCCCATTTATTGGCACGGTTTCCTGAAAGATCAATGATCGGGTGAACGAGCAAATGACGAAAAAAGTTAAATGATTATTTGCACTTGAAAACTGATCTGTCATCATTTGCTCGCTCCAACAATTTCTCGCTCAATGTAAAAGGACCCTTAGTTGCACTTTACAAATACTGCAGACATGACAGAGGTGTACACAATATAAGAACATTTAACAAGTTGGGTGATACAAGGTGAAGATCTGTAATTTTTGGTGATTGAACACAATGAGGTCATCTTGCAGACTCTAGTGATATAAACACAAAAGCTGGGATAGTTTCAGATGATCCACTATTTGTTTTTCCCATGTGGCACAGATTTCAGGAGTCAAGGCTTCTCCAACTGAATATCTGTTGCTCGCAGGGTGCCCACATCTTCATAGGTGGCTTGTAGACCACGGCAGATATCTTCATACAATGAACAGTCCTCCAAGTTAAGGCCCTTTAAAGTCAGATAAATAATAACTTTTTAATAGTCTTTCAATAAAGAATTCAATCAAGTATAGAAAAAAATTCCAGGCCCTCAAACATGTCCATAAAATGCCAAACATATACCAGGCAGAAGAATAGTGGATAATAGTATGAATGTGGACCATGGATCCAACAAATGTGTGCCTAGGAGGCAGCTTTATGCAACTGGAAACTTTCTACATTGCTCTTACTATAATGAATGATCAGACAAGTTAAACCTCACTCCCTTAGCTAAGGCCCATCGTGCCTGCCATCATCTGCTGAAACACAAGATATTAATAAGGACTCCCACTGTATAAAAATGCCAAAACACATTATATGAATGTCAGCTGAAGCTGCCCATTTCAATAGAAACATCCAACCATCTAATCTGGATGACGGTATTCCAATTCTCCCCCAATTGCCGATATTTAAAGATAAACTGTTGTCAGAGTTTTCCAGCAGCAACTTATTCGCTTCCCTCTATTAAGAACACAGGCATGCTTGATCAATCCCATCATGCATGTCTTTAGATAGTTTGGGGGGAATAGCTATTAGCTATTGGCCAAATAAGAATTTGGCCAACAGCTATCTAAAGTATATTGCCACCTTTAGCCAGATGACCACAAGACTGTGCACGACTGGCAAGAAGTATTGCAGATTGAAAAGTACTAGTGAATGCGACTCGATGAAGTTTTAGTGATATTAAGATAACTATTGCTTGAGGAGAATCTATCAGTTTCCATTTCTCTTGGGACCAGCTCCAGTTGTACATAGGTCCTTGGCCACTAGAGTCACGGTGAGCTATCAAACTGCCCTATCTCTTGGCTAGCATAGACCATGTTTATCCAGACTAGTATGGGTCCCTCATGCTCAGTGGGTTCTGACATCTGTCCTGTCTGTACCAGTTCTAAGACTTCTCCCACCTAGAGATTACAGTACACATGTCTAAAGCTAGGAGACAAGAAATATACCCCATCTTGAAGTGAAGCATTTTGTTCCCAACATTTCAGAAACTAAAATGGCACAAATGTTACCAGCAAAATTCTCACCTCATAAAGATTTTCTCCTTCAGCTTCTTTCAAAGATATTGAGTTCTGATATTCCAAACGTTTCTGTTGGCAGAATATGCAAGATCATGAGTCAATAATGAACCATGTGCTCCTTTGAGAAATCTCATTTGTAGATGGAGCAATTAGTAAATAGGAGACAGATTATAGACATATTGGTTGGCAATAAAAGAAAGAAACTCTGAATAATTTCGCATATGATTGCACTATGATTGATTGCACACGGGATCAGATCAAGGACTGTGGAGACCCCTAGCCAAAACATATAAACCAGCACACCCTATAATTTTTTTTTGCAAATACCAGTAGTTCTATACAGACCTGCATAAAACAGCCATATAGTGCAACATTATAGCGTTAAAGTACCAAACAGTGGCCAAAATGCCTACATAATGGCAGGGTTGTCACCACGATCTGCACTATGGATCAAAAGTTTTAGAGTGGCTCAATTTTTACAGTTATTTTTTTACATTAACACAGTTTAACTCCATCAAATAACGTGAAATGGTTAAAAGGTTCAAAAGTAAGTTAAAAACATATAATATTATGAAATTTTTACCTGAAACGCAACAATAGTCTGAATTTATGATTTAACCAAATGGCTTTTTCAGAGAGCACATCAAGGACAGCTGCTCCTCAGAAAGCAAATTATAGTTTGAAAGTGGATGCAAACTATTCCTACAGATGTCTCAACCTTTGTAGATTACTTTCAAACAATCTGATTCTACATAACCAGTGTTGGAACAGACTGCATTACAGGACCCTTCAAGGCAGGATTTGGACAGTTTTGCTCTTAAGGACAGAGCAAATTGCTATTGGGTCATTCCATGTCAACTGGCCTAATTTGGGAGAGGGTCCCTGCTCAACCACTTCCAATTTTACTGAAATGTTTACAGCATGGTCATATACCACCTGTATGAAGTACTGCAAAGTTTTGGCTTGGTGTATAGCCTGGTTGAGGCACTAGAGACTCTTCTCAAAATTGAAGGTGGTCGAGCAGGGACCATTAGGCCACTTGACATGAAATGACTATTATGAACAGCAAAAAGGCAATTAACCAAAGAACACAGACAATCATCACCCTGTAGGCCTGGCCTACAGAGAAATCGCCAGGCAAGCCAAGGTGGCAGACAGTAGAGTGCCCTATACTATCAAAAGGCAATTGAAAACTGCAGGAAACTCTGACAGGAAGAGGTCTGGCAGATCACAAGCCACTACAAAATCAGATAACTTTTTGAGGGTCAACAATTTGCATGATCAGCGCCTCACAGCACAAAATCTTCAAACACAGTTTCATGTAGGAAAAAATAAATAAGTTTCAATTTCAACTGAGAAGAGAGGAATTCCATCTGCAGGTGTAACAGGTAGAGTATCAGTAAGCAAGTCACTGCAAAGACTTCAAAATAAAAAAAAAGACTTGCCTGGGCAAAGCAGCACCTCCATTGGACTACTAAAGAGTGGCAGAAGGTCTTATGGACTGATGAATCTTTGGTACATCACGCAGGGTTTTTGAATGCCATTGAGTAGGTGAAAGAATGATTCCTGATCCTCTGACACCAACTGTCAAACATGGAGGAGGAAGCATGATGGTCTGGGACTCTCTTGCTAGTTCCAGAGTTGACAACTTGCACATAAGACTGCCGCACTGGGCAAAAAGGACTACCACAATATCTTGATATGCCATGCAATACCCTCTGGTGTGTACCTAGTTGGTCAGAGGTTCATATTACAGCAAGACAATGATCCAAAACATACTTCTAGATTATGTTAAAACTACTTAAAAAGACAAAATGAAACTGGTAGGCTTCAAAGAGTGGAATGGCCGGCATAGTCCCTAGACCTAAAACCCAATGAGCTTGTTTGGGATGAACTGAACAGAAGAGTGAAAGCAAAGCAACCTACACATGCAGAACATTTGTGGGAACTTTTGCAACAATGTTAGGAAGAAATTTCTAAACTATATCTGAATACAATTGTAGAAAGAATGCCTCAAGTGTGTATAGCTGTCATATTAGCTAGGAGGTGGATACTTTGAAGATTCGAAAATACAGATTTAATTTGGTAAAACAAAGTTAATCCATTATTTTATTCATTTTTTCTATGCTTTCATTTCAAAGTACATTTGAGCCATTAAACTATGTTAACATCAATAAAAAATGGAAAAATTGAGATGTTCTAAAACGTTTGACTGGTAGTGTATGTTTAAGATGATCTACCATTGAAAAAATTTTGAGTAGGCTGCATGTGGTGGTAGTTATGGCGTGCCAGTTATGGCCTTTATTATTGAAGGACTAGGGAAAATTGTGTATTTTTGCCCATGATATACTCCACATGTAGTGGCCCGAAGTCTATATATCTGGCCCCTCCATAACTGTCATACATGTCATGTCTTACGTGGATGCTCTGTGCAAATTGTCCTGTCACTAGTCATGTGTGATAAGCTGATCACGTACTTTATTAAATAAAAGGAGAAGTTTTCCACACCTCTGGTCACTTCCTACATGCTTTAACCTGGAGTGTTGCACCTTCTCCCCTACCAGTTTTTTAGTCCTATTCTCTTACTCTGTCACGCCCACCCAGGTGGTGCGTCATCTAGTCACGCAGCACCTCCACTATTGAAGTTACCACTTCACTCTCTTCACCACATATGTAGTGTTATTGTTCACAACAAACACAACTGTATGGGTTTTGCTCCACCCCTCTTTTTCCTTCTCGTCCACAATGTCTATGAATGTCTGGGATATGTCTGAGAAAAGTAGTAATTTATGTTGTTACCTGGGTATGTAAGATATAAATATGAGTGCGAGGTGAGGTGTAAGAGAGTTCCATTTCTTCAACTGCTTTCCAATGAGCTATTAACCCTTTCCAATCCAATTATTTTTTCTCATCCATTCTCCCCAGCTCCAAATAAACTGGAGCTAGTGAGAATGGATGAGAAAAAATATATTTACCTGCACCGTCCTGAACTGACAGAGTTCAGGAGGGTGCAGATGCTCACTGCACCATGGGGGGGGGGGCTGCTTACCTGTCCGGCATCTTCCGCATTCTCCCTCTGCCTCCTGGCTCAGCGATCATGTGACCGCTGGGGTCAGGTGGCACCCAGCGGTCACATGATCACCGAGCTGGGACACAGAAGGGAGAATGCGGAAGACGCCAGACAGGTAAGCAGGCCCCCTCATGGTGCAGGCTCCCGGCTCGGCGTTCATGTGATCACTGGGGGTCAGGTGACACCGACGGTCACATGATCGCCGGACGGAATCTCCGTGCATTACATAGCGCTAATTGAGGGCTATGTAATGTGTAAAGGAGAAGGCAGAAAGGGTTAAAAACTCTTTCTGCCTTTTCCTCGGGGGTCCTCGATGAGGACCAGTGCAGGAGTGCATCTGCACCCGATGTGTCTGATGATTGGGTGCAGATGCACTCCTGCACTGCAGTGTCGGGCCTGCCCCGACATCGGAGCTGTGGAGGGAAATTATGATGTCGGGGCAGGCACGACATTGGATTGGAAAGGGTTAATGAGGACTGTATGACAGTACTGGGGGATGATGGAGGAGATCAGGAGGACAGAGCAGCAGAGTAAGCTACTATTACAGAGAGCTGTAATTTACTCTGGGTGAATTTCCTACTCTTATCAGCAGTAAAGGGAAATGGGAATAGAAGTTCCTCAAAGATAGGATGAGAAATGGTTGTGTAGTATTAAGTGGGCATGGTTATGCTACACAACCTCTGAAAGAGAAGAGGGGAGGGGGAGCTAGGCTGAGAAAGACCAGCTGATGAGTGTTGGGAACGCTCCCTCAGCCAGAAACATGAATGTAGGAGAGCCTGCAAACCAAGTATGATGTTTTCTAAATGCATGAGAAGGAAAACTCAATTCAAAAACAGATACTGAAAGTATATAATTTTTTCTGCAGGCACTTAGTAAGATGTGTGTGTTGATTTTTCATGCAAAAAGGTTCCCATGGCCTTTAAAAGAGATCCATCTCTAGAATATGTCAAAGCTATTGGGTACACACACAAAACATACATACTACAGCTAAATAGCATGCACCAGAGTCTTCTAGGCCAGCAAAAAGCTCCAAGAGGATCAATGTAGGTGTATGTAGGGCAGTGTTCTAGTGTTCTCCTTTAAATGAAAATGTAAACAGAGATAGATATAGAGTACAAGTTCTTTAACATTTCTTAGAACTGGTTCAATAATACTTGGCAGTTTCAGTAAACACAGTGTGTAGAAATATTGGCAGTTGCAAGATGCTAGATGGCACCATAACTTGAACATTATGATTAAATGCCAGATAGTGGCAGTTCACCATACCAGTAGGCAATGTACCAGGAGCTGAGTGCACTGGTTCAATACTATAGTACCTGTTTCCTTGAAAATAAGACATACCCTGAAAATAAGACATAGCATGATTTTCCAGAATTTTTGAGGATGTAAAATGATTTTTCAGGCTTTTTGAGGATGCTTGAAATATAAGCCCTACTCCAAAATTAAGCCCTGCTAACAGTTAATTAAAAATTTAAATAGTGTCCAGGCAGCTATACATGTAAAAAAGTTAAACCTTTTTGAACAAAAATTAATATAAGACACTGTCTTATTTTCGGGGAAACACAGTATCAACACAGAAAATAGTATGTGAGAACAACAAATAAAACCGTCTCTCAAAGCTACAGTCACTACAGCATATTTATATATGAATGTAATAACATAAGAGGAGCAAAGATCTGAGTACTCTCTTAGGTAACAAATTGTCCATGTAAAAGAACATGCAGTCTTTTTTACCTGCAGGGGAGAAGGAGAGACATGGTGTCCCACCCCCTTCTCTCATATGCAGAGAAACTCTTCAGGCAAGTTTTGTTTTCTTCACATATTACCAAGCAATATGTGACTATTTAATTTAATTTACAAAAAATAAAAAAATGCGCAATTTGCCCTCGTGATATATGCTTTTAAAGTCACCACATATTAACTAGTTGCTGTCATGTATTTTTAACTTCCTCTCTCTGTGCATTGTTAGCATGACAGAGACAATCACTTCCTACTATATGATTGGTCAGTCGTCCACTTTAGGGGTAGTGACTCAATTAGTGCAATCATGATCATGTGACATTAGTTTTGATTGGAAATCCTATTCAAATCAAATAATGCATGTCTGCCAAAATCATATTTTGAGATGTCACTTTGTATCCCTACCCAAAGCCTATTCAACTGTAGTGGGACCGTGGTATTCTGTATTATGCTAGGGCTTGGAATACAACTGAGAAGCCAGTTTGTAGTATTTCTTGTATTCAGAACAACTAGATTTTGACGGGGTATAAACAGTGTGAGTTAACAGTGAGTTATCAAACCTGATGCTTTTCACAACCAAAATATATCCTAAATGTGTCCACTCTAAAGGTAAAGTCCCCTGGTGTAAGCACTGAGTCATGACTGATTTCTAGGGTTGATGTCACATTGTGACGTTTTCTTGGCAGACTTTTTTGCAGCATGATTTGCCATGGCCTTTCCCAGTCATCTTTTAGCCACCGGTAAGCTGGGTACTTATTTTACTGACCTTGAAAGGATAGAAGTCAACCTTGAGCCAGCTACATGAACCACACAGGGATTGAACCCACAACCTTCAGGTTGTAAGCCACACGGGTCACTACTCATTAGTAATTATAACAACTTAACATTATACTGCTCGACCAGGACAATAAAAACACTGTCTGATTAGTCTGTTTATATTGTTGTTAAAATGTGGATAAATCCAACTCCTTGTAATATTTTGAGTCTAATAATGTAACCTCTCATAGTGGTTTGGGTGCCCTGCACAGCTTGGGAAGCCCACCAGTACACAGCAGGTCAAATGAAGGCAATAACAGTTCCAAGTTCAAAATGACAGTGGTCGGCGACTTGAAAGTTACAGTTTCAACTTGATTGCTTTTATGTTCTTAAGTGTGCACACTGTAGTCCTACCTTAGAGACTGGTCTCTATAGCGGTTCTCTGTAACATGACTAGGTACAACGGAGTCGTCGCTGTGACCACTTACCCCCCCATTACCCCTTTTAACCTAGCTTATCTAAAATAAACACCGACAACTTCTTTTTGGATTAAATTTGGCCACAGCAGCCAATTTTATTATAACATACAACAATAAATCCTGAATAACACTTTTTTAACCCTGATCCTAACTACTATGGAGAGATCCTTGGAGTTCCCCACAAAATTATCTGTCGCCTCACCCAAAAAACAAGGAAGATAGGTGTAACTGTCTCCCGTCTCCTAAAAATCCTGACTCGGGAAACCCTATCTTCCAAACTACGCCTCCCGTCTCCAATCACCTGACTCAGGAGACTCGCCATTTACCTCGAGTCACCAACCTCCCGACCCCGAGGCTATCTAGCCATACCCCGGCTATTAACAACCACAACTTTAGCAGGTAACCCCCTGCCAAACAAGAGGCGACAGACCCACCTACAATTTAAAACTAACCAGAGGGGGGAGGAGGTAACTCTACTAACCCCTGCCTCCCCCCTTACCCCCTCTTATATTGACTCCAAGGACCCCTCCCTAACCGCTGCTATGACGATTTACCTAACCCCCTCCTACCCCTAACTCTAAGGGCGGGTGGGTGGGACTCTTCTCCCCGTCCAGGTTCCAGGTCCTTCTTCTTCCTCTGCTGCTCCCGGAATGACTCCTCCCCCTTTTCTTCCCGCTCTTTCTATCCCATAAACCTTTGCTCCCCCTCATTACACCCCCTCCCTTTTAACCTCCACCTCACCTTATTTTCATTTAAAATATTAACCCTTTCCTCCCCGTTAACCCCGTCATGATCGCCTTCACCTACGGCCCTGCGGGCCCCGGTTCCGGCCTCCCTTTTGCAATGTTTCTATGAGTTGTGTATGGCTTCATTGCTTCTTTTCTCTCTGGCAGTGCTGACCCATCCTCTTTTAAAAGACTGGCAACCTGTGCTCTTACTGAACAATTTTCCTGTGCTCTCTCAGTGCAGATAGTTGTCCTTCTACCAGCAGAGTAGACTTGGGGGACCCGTGTTCACTCCTCCTGAGTTACTCCAAAACTAACTGTATCACCAGTTCTCTAGGAACGCACCTCATAAACCCTGTTTCACTCCTTTTCTGTCAGCTTACCCGAAGACTACCAGTCAGAAAATTGTCCAGAGTAAAGTAATTCAGGGGGGTTGTTATACAAAATAGCCACTAGAGTTCATCATAACATCAAGTTTCTCATCACATTCAAAATATTACAGTTTACAAGTACCATCTATGTTTTCTTCATACATTCCGGCAGCATAGCTTCCTACACAACAGCAAACTAGAACTTCATGAAACTCTTTACAAAAAGTTGTATGTTTACTCAACAGAAATGCTTCTGATCAAAGTCTTCAAGCTCAGGAGTTGGAGGCATGGGGAAAGTATTGTGGCACCTGGCAGGCATGGGTGGCTTTTAGGTCTTCAGATGGGCTTGGCAGGTGGATAGAGACGGGCATTCCCTGAGGAGCCTGGATTTGGAGTGAGGCCCGGTCAAGGGGGGAACCAGATCTAGGATCTGGGTGTCTGTCACCTCCTCGCCCGTTCTTGTCACTTATGTTCAATCCTGGATGTGACCCTTCCTGGTCTGTGTATTTGTCTGGAATCCTCCCTATATTTATATGTTTATCTGTTTGGATTCTATTATCGGGTTTATTGTTGGAGGAGCAGGTTTGTGGGAGACTGGTTGGCGGGAAGGCAATTTGCCGGCAGAGAGGAGAAAGCCTTAGCTGAAAGGGCCCATATGGGTACGTTCAAACTGACGCCCAGAAGGGCACTGGCTTACCCCAGCACTGATGGTTTTCTCCACTCGGATTCTTAGGGGTCAAGTTGATTGAGTCTAGTTGCAGTCTGGTGACCCCTGTAAGGTACAGTTTTATTCTTTGCGAACCTGTCAAGTTAATGGTCTGTACTGTCCGATCGGGAGGTTTCCCTATTCTGTTTTATTCTTTCACTACCAATGAAACTGTAATACTGAGTAATGCTTATGAATGCCCTCACTACCTTAACCTTACCCAATTTCCTTAACCTTTGTTAATGTTATTATGTATGTTGAAAAATGTTCAATAGAAACTTTTTGAATCAAAAAAGTCTTCAAGCTTAACCCAAAAACTTAGCCCATGTTTTAGACCTGATCTGATTTGCTTTTTATTTTGTTGAAAATGACACAACAGCACATTATAGAAGAGACCACATTTTATTGTTAGCTTTCTACCAAATACATGAATTTGAATTCACAGAGAACACAACACATACTAGTTATCTCTTTGTCACAAGTAGAGATAACTGAAGAAATGAATGGCTAAGCATTAAAGTAAAAGTAGTAATAAATATATTGATATAAAATGATTAGCCTAAGGCCTCATGTCCACGGGGAAAATCAGATCCGCTGCAGATTCTACATGGAGAATCTGCAGCGGGTCCCTCCTGCCCCGCGGACATGAGCGCTGAAAATAAGAATTTAAAAGCATTTACCTATCCGTAGCGGGCGGGGAAGGTCAGCTGTTCCTCACGGCCGGATCTTCATTTTCGGCCGGCGGATGAATTCGTCACGCCGGCGGCACGTCGCCGGCACGTCGGCAACGTGCCGCGCGCATGCGCCGGGCACATCCGCCGAGCCGAAGCAAGAAAGATGCGGCCGTGAGGAAGAGAAGACCTTCAGCGCCCGCTCCGGGTGAGTAATTCTTTTAAATTCCTATTTTTGGTCTCCCGCGGATCCGGACGGCTTCCATAGGCTTCAATAGAAGCCCGCGGGAGCCGACCCCGCGGGAGACCCGCATGAAAATGGAGCATGGTCCGGATTTTTTCATGCTCCATTTTTTTTTAAATCTCTTTTATTGACGATCCGCGGGTATTTATCTACCCCGCGGGTGGTCAATGCATCCCTATGGGGTGCGGATCCGCGGGCAGAAGAAGAGTTAAAATCCGCTGCGGATTTTAATTCTTATTTTGCCCGTGGACATGAGCCCTTAGACATAGTAGTAATGATGAGATCAAAGGGTTTGCATATTAGAAGGATCCCTCAATGATAAGCTGAATCAATTAATTGTAATTTTTTTTGGTGAAGGTGGTAAGTGTTCAATTTTTCTATACCGCCACCCTAGGGCAAATGAAGTATTACACATTTTCCATTGAAATCAATCTGTTGGTTGTGTAATACATTGATATTTTGAGTTCCCCCAGAGAGAGAGAGATGTTCTTTCAAGCTGCTCTCCAATCTAGTTAGTAGATCTTGGCTAATCAATGGGGTCCTGAATAGCAACCCCATCTATAGAAGTAATATTAGTAGATTAACACTTTTAAATATACATGTTAAAGTTGCAGCCTATTCTAGACTGCTGTCACCCTAGACACTGTTTATTTGACAGTCGATAGGTGGCAACATGACTGATGTGTGGACTATGTCACTCCTTCATATAGCGGATGGCATTACACGGTTGCCATTTAAATCAATGAGCTGTCCATGTAAAAAACAGACATGTCCGGTCCTCCAGAGTGAGAGATGCTCTTTTTAGCTGCTCTACAATACAGCTTACAGATGAAGGTCCCAGAAGAGGGATCCTCCTCAATTCTTTATTCCTGAGGAAGGGGGAGGTTCCCTGAAACGTTGGTGCTGCTGCCAACGTGCCTCCACGCTCAGCTCTCTTGTCTCATCACTCCCTTCTTTTGCTGTGCATGAATTGAAGCACTTTATGCTGAAAAAAAGCCTTGTGTATGTATGCCTCGAAAGCCATGAGATAAAAAAGTAAAAGCAAGCATTGCATTATGAGGTCTGTGATTTATTATGCCAAGCCTTTTACGCAATCTGTCTAGTGATGAAGACATGTTAGTCCATGTTAGTCCTCTAGGACTATCAACAGCTGTTCATCAGTCAGGGACGTGTAATCATTGCTGCTGGCTTTGTTTGTCGTGAAATAAGCTTCCCATATATGCTTGGGCACTTCAGCTTTTTGGCATCGCTATAAGACAGGAATGGGAAGAATTTTCTTAACTTTGCAAAAATGGTTGAAAGGGGGTAATTTATAATCTTACTTACAAATGTAATGTAAAATAATAAAATACTTCTAAGATTTCCTGAAATAAAATACCAGTAAATAGTCATCCTCTCCTGTCTCTTTAGTATTTCTGCGCCTTCCAAGTAACTGCTAATTCTTTAGAAACTATTATCCCTGGAGGAAAAATTTTGGAAATCATTGCCCAATGTTTGTAAAATTCCAAAAGAAAATCATGGCACCAAAAAAAAATTACTATAGCTTTTTGAATTTACCTTATTTTATTGGTATAATAGCAATTTTTATTTACAGCAAACGGGCACAGTAATGGGGCAAAATACACCCCTAATTACACCAATCTTTTTATGTCTCTTTGAAAACAGGTTTTTTCTTCCCCTTCTTATTGAAAATGAAGAATTCTGTTTATTATGTTGGAAACATTATATAGACAACTGTATTTTTACTTGGAGGGGGTCAGAATCCGAATTGTATGTTCTCCTTAATGGCCTAAATGTGAACAAATAGGATATACTATTTTCTTCTAAAACATTTTCTTTATATTTGCAAATTCACACTAAAGTTTAGCAAAAGTTTCCATATTTTGTTCTGGTCATTCTTAATATATAGTCTTATATGACTATATAAGACATATGTAATATATAGTCTTAATGATTATAAGGTCACTGTAGTAATGATTTGAGTTGGTGTGGGCTATTTTTTTCTTTATTTATACTTCTTTTTTATCTTTTGTGTGAATATATATATACGCACATAATAATATGTAATAATATAAATAATAAGATCCCCATCCGGTCATAAAATACTACTGAAAGACATCTAGGCCTCATATTTTTTCTTATTTTGTCATTTTCCATTCAAATTGGGGCATCCATAGAAGCTCCGGCTACAGAAGAACCCTTTTAGTGCTAATGCCCTTAATGAGTAAAAATACTATGTTGTTCAATAGGTTATTGTAATACTTATGCCCACACAGTCCGAGCACTCATAGTTGCATTTCAGTAGGCGCTGGGAAACTGTTGTGTTAATGGTGTCACCATTTCTGTGTCAAGGTATCTTTACACAGAGCAACTATTGTTCAGATAGTAGCTCAGAAAAGTCATTGAAGTGTACGAATGACATTTGTACACTTCAATGCTTTTATACAGAATGATGATAGTTCATTAGTTGTTTGCCGAGATATAGTTCAAAGTGGGATCTCCATGCAAATTTGTTCACAAGTCATTCAAATACGACGGACGGTGACTTTACACCAGTTGACTTTTGATCAACCAGCAGCTAATATTTGTGGTAAGCTGAAACAAAACATTTAATGACTTATCACTCGTCACCCTGCCAGTGGCCATGTTTACAATGAATGACTATTGTTTGAATTCACTCTTTTGAGCGGTTATTCAGCCGATGCTCAAAGTACAGCAGATCAGAGATTTTTTATTTTTTTTTATTTCTTTTTAATATATTTATTAATGACCTGGTAGAAGGATTGTACAATAAAATAGCAATATTTGCAGATGATACAAAACTATGTTAAGAAATAAACACAAGAGAGGACTCAAGCAGATTGCAAGAGGATCTGGATAAGTTGGGAGTTTGGATAGAAAAGTGGCAAATGAGGTTTAACACTGATAAATGTAAGGCTATGTCACCATTACACACTAAATGGGAAACACTGGCGTGGAAAAGGAGTTGGGGTTTTAGTTAACTGTAAGCGTAACTGGAGCAACCAGTGTCAGGCAGCTGCTGCCAAGGAAAATAGGATCGTGGGATGAATCAAAAGAGGTCTAGAGGCACATGACAAGAACATTGTTCTTTCTCTTTACAAGTCACTGGTTAGTCCACAAATAGAATATTGTGTACAGTTTGGGGCACTGGTACTCAAGAAGGACATATCAAAGCTTGAGCGGGTACAAAGGCAGGCAACTAAAGTAATAAATGGAATGAGCGGACTACAATACCCAGAGAGGTTATCAAAATTGGGGATATTTAGTTTAGAAAATGGACGGCTGAGGGGCGACCTAATAACTATGTATACATATATCAGGGGACAATACAGAGATCTCTCTCATCATCTATTTATACCCAGGACTGTGACTGTAACAAGGGGGCATCCACTGCGTCTAGAGGAAAGAAGGTTTCATAACCAACATAAAAGGGGGTTCTTTACTGTAAGAGCAGTGAGACTATCTGAGTATGTACTGAAGGGGCTGTGTACCTGTTGGGATGAGATATGAAAGGGTTATGGATACCTGCTGTGTTGCCTACCATTATTGGGGTCGGTTCCTCTGATGGTTGGAGGGAGGGGGAAAAAGAAAAAGAAAAAAAGGACAGTGATGTGGCACCTGTGGATCTCCAGAGTAGGGGGGACTACTCTTACGACCTATAGGGGACAATAAGAGAGATCTCTCTCATCATCTATTTATACCCAGGAATGTGACTGTAACAAGGGGGCATCCACTGCGTCTAGAGGAAAGAAGGTTTCATAACCAACATAAAAGGGGGTTCTTTACTGTAAGAGCAGTGAGACTATCTGAGTATGTGCTGAAGGGGCTGTGTACCTGTTGGGATGAGATATGAGAGGGTTATGGATACCTGCTGTGTTGCCTACCATTATTGGGGTTGGTTCCTCTGATGGTTGCAGGGAGGAGGGAGGGGGAAAAAGAAAAAGAAAAAAAGGACAGTGATGTGTCACCTGTGGATCTCCAGAGTAGGGGGGGCTACTCTTACGACCTATATATGCAACCAGTTTTGACAGTTGATTTTTCCGGAAGAAGCATAAATATATATATATTTATTTTTTCTCTTTTCTAAGTTTCTTCTATCCTGTTTGGACTTACAATTACAAGAGAGACTTTTCAGGGTAGGTGGGGAGGAGCTGGGGGAGTAGTAGGGGGGTGGGTGGAGGGTGGTATAATGTTCTGTTTTGTACAATTATTTTGTCTATTTTCTTTATATGTGTTGTGTTGTGTTTTTTGTACACCAAAGTGTGTGTTAAGAGGGAAAAAAATGGAGGCAGCACATTTGTGTTGTTTTCACCAATGTTTTCTAAAAAAATTATTTGAATTATTTGCCTGAGGATGTGGTGATGGTGAATTTGATAAAAGAGTTCAAGAGGGGCCTGGACGTCCTTCTTGAACGTTACAATACTATATATTATAATCACTAATTACTTCAAAAGGGTTGTTGATCCTGGGATTATTCTAATTGCCAGATTGGGGAAAATTGGTTTCTATATCATTGTTTTGGGGTTTTTTTGCCTTCCCTTGAATGAACATTGGGGGGTAATAGACTGAACTGGGTGGACATATGTCTTTTTTCGGCCTTACATATTACATACTATATTAATATAGTATATATTAATATATTACTATGTATGAACCAAACCTAAGTGGCACAAACTAGGTGTGGACAGTGAAAGTAGATTATGTCTATGAGAACACAATTATCAGTGATTACAGTTAAACTAAATTGTCTAATGGAAGTATGAGGTAGTCTAACATCCACTTACAGTCCCGTCAGTCGATCTGACGCCATTTCTTAAGATGGTCACATTTTATAAAGTCCAGTTGTGGAGTGTTATTATGAGTGTGCTATATATGGGATCATATAGGACATGTCAAGACATGGCAGAGTCTTAACAACCCCCATTCATGTATGGCAGACAAAAGCTGCACATAAATTAGAGCATGCTGTGGATTTTCAAATGTACAGCTTGCTCAATTTGTGAAAAAAGCTGCTGATTTTCACATCAGATTTCACCATTTATAATGCCTAAAATAAGGGTGCACAATATTTACCACAGAGGCCACATGCAGCCCACAATACCATTCTTTGTAGCCCAATTATCTGGACACAGAAATATCTAAGTGTGGCTGCTCACATGTAGTTTCCATGTCAGGGCGAAGAGGAGTGGCAGATAGCAGGGCAACAGGAAGAGACAAGTACTAAGGATGCACTGTATAGCCATGTCTGGGTATATTAGGACAAGTACTAAGGGTGCACGGTGTAGCCATGTCTGGGTCCCCTATATATAAGGACAAGTACAAAGGGTGCACTGTGTAGCCATGTCTAGGTCCCCTATATATTAGGACAAGTACAAAGGGTGCACTGTGTAGTCTTGTCTGGGTCCCCTACATATAAGGACAAGTACTAATGGTGCTCTTTGTAGCCATGTCTGGGTCCCCTATATATAAGGACAAGTACCAAGTGTGTACTGTGTAGACACGTCTGGATCCCCTATATATGAGGAAAATAAAGTCCATTGACCCATTTGGCGCTCCATAAATTAGTTTATGAGTTAGAAGCATCGTATCTGCATGCACGTCTCCATTGTAGATTATGGGACTGAAATGCCAGGCCATTATTTCAACATCCACCATCTACAATGGAGATTGGAGGGGAAGATGACACCTCTCCAGTCCTGACACCTCTCCTGTCCTCCTAAAACTTCGATTTATTATGGCATATACATAGAATATACCAGAAATATCTCAGATGGGAATATCTTTGTGGCCCTTGGAAGTGGTTCAGTATGACAATGTGTCCCTCAGATCAAAAAAGGGTTGTGCATCCCTGGCCTAAGGCATTAGCCATGATGAATCTGCAACTCAATGCACCACTATATCTCCTACATAAGGACTTCCATAGGACTTAGGCCGGCTTCACACGAGCGTGACGGGCTCCGCCGCGGAATATTCCGCTGCGAAGCCCGTCACAGCGCCTCCCAGAGACCCCATACTTACCAGTGGAAGATAGCGTGAAGACGCTTCCCCGCCCACGGCCGGCCTT
This sequence comes from Eleutherodactylus coqui, assembly GCF_035609145.1. Lineage (NCBI taxonomy): Eukaryota > Metazoa > Chordata > Amphibia > Anura > Eleutherodactylidae > Eleutherodactylus > Eleutherodactylus coqui. Next base: position 87,158,001 of record NC_089842.1, read on the forward strand.
GTCACGTGACGCGCCGGCCGCGTCACATGACGTGGCGGCGCTAGACGGGAAAGCATTTTCACGCTATCTTCCGCTGTGTTACAGCGGGAGATAGCGTGAACGGACGGCTTCCATTGACTGCAATGGAAGCCGTCAGCGCGTACACCCGCGGCAAATAGAGCATGCCGCGGGTGAGGACGGGAGATTTCACGGTGCGGAATTCCGCGGTGGAATTCCGCATCGTGAGCATTGTGCTATTAGGTTCAATAGAACCTAATAGCAGCGGGCAACGCAGCGGATTTTCGCCGCGAATTACGCGGCGTAAATCCGTTCGTGGGAAGGAGGCCTTATGCATACGTTTTTCTGATGACCGAAAATGCTAAAGATTGAGAAATGTGATCTCATGTGTATAGAGGAAGACTGACGGACACCAAAGTCTGCCACAAGGGAAAAGTAGGATTGGATATGTTCAGTTTAATAAAAGGCCAATGCCTTGTCATCAATGTGTAATATGTCTGTATCACAATACTCCAATAAAATACTGCTATGCTAACCTTATACAGAAGGAAGGTCCCAGGGAGAATAGCACAGAGGAGCAGTATGATTCCCTCTGCAGAGATAAGTCTGTTTTTTGTGGCGTCTGCAACATTAAAGAACAGGTAAGCAGGAGGATCTGAAACATAAAAAAACAGGAGGTTAACACCATGAAGGGTTCAATAACAAAAAGGGCAATGATATCTACAATATAGTATATAGCCAAGTAAAGTTTAAGGTCATGAAGTCCCATCTGAAAGTGATGCTCCGCCCCGCTGCCATCTCACAGACACTTTTTGGTGCAAACACAAACCATTTACTTCTCACAAAAGCCAGAACAATCTTTTTGGTTACTGTCATAATTGTGAGGCTGTATTTACACAGGCAATTTCCTCGTACGATTTTCTTCCAATTGCCATATGGACAGAAATCGCACAAGAAAATGACCCACCCCCCTGCACTATTTTCAATGAGAAAAGGCGGGACGAGGGCAGGGCTAATTCCCGAAGCTTAGCCCCACCGTCTCTCATTGCAAATAGTGCAAAGGGGCAGAGAGGAGGCAGAGAGGGGGCGGGAGCTCAGAGCACTGCTCCCGGCTCTTCCAGCCTCCACCCCCTGCAGAGAGAGACGCCGTATATCGTCGTCTGAATCTGCCCTTACACTTATGTATTTACATGAGTGAGTGTGATATCAGTTTGAGAAACCTGGACCAATATTACTCTTGTAAACTTGCAATTTTTCTGCGAACACAAAGAGTTTTGCAAGACAAACACATCGCATCTCTGTACATATGAGTTTCACGTGCGTGAAAAAATCACGTAGAGATCGCATACATCTTTTTTGCTTTCCATAGCAAATAATGGGCGATATTGCCCAAAGATAGAACATGCTGGAATTTTTTTTAACTTGGCCCCTGGGTCTGAGATAAAAATTTCTCATGTATATTAATTAACTCATTTAAAATAATGGGTTCTTTGTACGTGCAACACACAGAAATCATGCGTGTAAGTACACCCTAAGGGCTTAGTCAGACGGGCGTTTTTTCGCGCGATTTGCGCATGCGCATGCGTCCGGCGATTTTATAAAACCATTGCTTTGCAATGGTATCGGACACATGAGCGCTTTTTATGCGCTCGTCCGATAAATTATAGAACAGAAATCTCAGATAGCACCTATCTGCGATCTGCGATTCCTGTTCTCTTCTGTATATGCGCTCAATGGGGCCGGCGGCAGCAGCGCCGACCCCATTGAGAACATATAGTAGACAAATCATTCTTCTCTGTCACAGCTGTAACAGCTGTGGCAGAGAAGAACGATGTTTGCCCATTGAAGTCAATGGAGCCGGCAATACAGCCGGCTCCATTGAAAGCAATGGGCTGCCGGCGAGTGCAGGATGAATTGTCGGGAAGGGCTTAAATATATAAGCCCTTCCCTGCAATTCATCCAGAAATGTGTAAAAATAAAAAAATATATATATACTCACCTTGTCCCGGCAGACGGAGTTCAGCCGCGGCCGCCGGCAGTTCTCCTGAACTGCTCTCATGAATTCATGAATGGGTGTGACTGAGAGCTGCCTCTGATTGGTCAGGCTGTGACCAATCAGAGGCAGCTCATTCAGCAGGCGGGGATTTTAAATCCCCGGCTGCTGAATACTATAGAGAACAGTTCAGGAGAACTGCCGGCGGCCGCGGCTGCGCTCCGTCGGCCGGGACAAGGTGAGTATATATATATATTTTTTTTTTTTAACACATTTCTGGATGAATTGCAGGGAAGGGCTTATATATTTAAGCCCTTCCCGACAATTCATTGTGAGATCGCCCGCAGCGCATTGCTTTCAATGTTTCAATGGAGACGGCTGTATTACTGGCTCCATTGAATTCAACGCGCTGGACAGCTCCGGCCCGTTTCTATTGAAACGCGGCTAGGAGCAGTTTTTTCGGGCGATTTTTCGGCCCGGTCACGCCATTTGCGGATGCGCATCCGTCATGCGATAGGCAAATTGCGGGAAAAAACGCTCGTGTGACTAAGGTCTAAATCTTTGACTTTGTGAATGTGTACATGCAATTTTCATTTTTTATGTTTGTCTTGTATTACTGTCTTAAATGTTGAATGCATCAGATGTATGTGTATTGGATGTCTGCAGGCATGAATGGGTTAATGTCTGTTCATGTCTGGTGTTGTCTGGAAATTGTATCGTTTTGTCTATTCGTGGATTGGCTGTTGATCATGTGATGTATGTTTGATAATGTGGTGGTATGTGAGATCCAGAGAGCAGAACAGAAATCCGAATCACAGAGAGAGAGTTCTATGAGTTCCAGGGAGAGGGGAAGCAAGAGCTGGGAGACATGGAGGAGGCCGAAAGGTCGTCTGCTGTTCCTGCTTGGGCCTATCCTTCCCGAGACACTCCCTATACCAACTAGCTACCGAAGTGTGCATGAGCCCGGACTCAGGAAGAACCGCGCGTGTCCGGAGAAATAGTGAAGTTGCCAAGGAGTGACTGACAGGAGAGAGTTACTGGGAGACTGAGTTCCTGCTGATAGCTATGGCTGTAGATGTACAAATACCCCGTGAATGCTCCCTACGTCACTACTGTAAGGACTGCTTTACTGTTATTTATTAACATGATTTAGGTAAACGGATGGAACCGAACGTTCCTGGTTCTTATTCAGAAAAGACACTCTGTGCATCTGAAAGATTCACCGCAGAGGATGGAACGTTGGCATCACGAGTGAGAAACAGGACTACAGGTAACTGTGGTTACTAATTCGTGATCTCCCCCTGTGGGTAATGAGATCGGGTCCCGGGCTACCCTTAGGGAGGAGACGGTAGAGCCCTGTGACAAGGTATTTCTCTACCCCACTGTCTCCTCGGCTGAAGGCCTGCTGCTCGGATGCTGCACACTGACCTGGCCATATCCTACAGAATACTTTTTTGTTAGGTTTTGAAAATGACTCGATCTTCTAAGTTTATACTTATAACACCTTTCCGCTAGAAGGTTCTTCTAAAAGGTGCCCTGCTGAGACTCCCAGCAATTTGCTGTAATCTGTAGGGGAAACTGTCAGCAATCTTTAGTTCTCCTGCAGAACCACCACACTGATGATAAAAAGTGTTACATGGTGCTGGTGCTAATTTGAGTCTGTGGACTGTCCATGCCGATTCCTCCAGAGAGAGAGCTGCTCTTTATAACCGTGCTTTTGCCTGCTGAACTATCGACAAGTAAGTAAGAGGGTAACCCTAATTTTTGGTGTCCTCCCTTTCATGTTAGTATTTGCCTCAGTTAATGTGTCATCATTTGCTGCTTCTGTGTGGTTGCCTGTTTCTTTTTGAATCAATGCCTTGCTCCTTACCTTGACTGGCCGGCATACTGCTGTACACAGTGGTGCCACTAAACCCAGCCAGTGTCACTGGTCACCAGCAAATGTAGTTTTTTTGCTGAGAACTTGCAAGAGGAGGAACCCAACATCAGCACGGGCTTATTCAGGGTTTGATGCTGATGTGAGGGTCAGTGTGGTGGCACAAGTGTTGCACTGTGGCATTGGTGCATAGCTAAGGACCAAGAGGAGGGCTTAAGAGTCAAAAGACGGAAATGAGTCAGAGGTAAGGATGGACCTGCTGTATAAGGTGCAGAGCAGCTAGCCTATCTGCAGCCACTGTAAGACAAGCCCATGGCAAATGCTCAGGGACATTGGAAGCCATTGCATGATCAGCATGGGCTGAGAGTGTCCCAGAGTCGGACTGAACCATGGACTGAGTGGCTGTCCCAAGGCCTAATGTAAGGCCTACTCCTCCAAGCTTAGCGGAGGGAATGAACTAGTGGGGCAAAAAGGATAATTGCAGTACTACACCTCCTCCTGAGTATGGAGGTGAAACATTCAAAAGTTAACATTGTGCTCTACAAGTACTCAGTACCCTGTCTTCAAAAGTTATACTGCTATATTGTTACTGCGATATATATTAAGCAGTCATTTAAAGAGGCAGTACCTTGCTAATAATAACTTGCCACAGCCCATCTCATGGGTTTCATGTAGGTGGGGCAGAAAGTTGCTTCTCAGAGACCTTAAGCAGCACAGTAGAATGGGCTAAAAGTCAAAAGTTACTTTGGCATAGCACAACATGTTGGAACCACTGGTGTTGGGTGAAGTCCTCAAACCCAAGTGAAGGACCAGAAGGTTGCTCAATGTCTGTGTTGTTCTGGTTAGCCCCTATTACAGGTATACCTTCTTTCTACACCCCAGCCATTCCTTGACTCTTCTGATAGAAGTGAGACCAGTGATTAATGCACAGGCTTTTGTAGCCTTAGATCTTGTTCACACAGCAGAATCTGCCACAGAATTTTCAGTGCAGAATCCACCTGTACAATCGCGGCAGAAATCTGTGGCTATTCCGCCGTGGATCCGCATGTGGATTTAGCTCTGTCAATAGACAAAATTCGCATGTGGACTTCCATCGTGTTTCTGCACAGATAGCAGTCAAGAAGTAACACGTTGCTTCTTCTAACGGATCTATGTGGAATCACGTCGGAATTCCGGACATGGATATTGCCATTGACAGGGCTAAGTCCATGTGTGAATCCACAGCAGAATAGCTGCAGCTTGCTGACGCAGTTTTAAGATCAGACTCTGCATGAAAAATTCCATGGCAGAATCCACCATGTGAACATGCCTTTATTCTACAAGTTAGTGCTCATTGCCCTTTGCCTACTACTCACCCTTCACTCTCAGGTAGGTTCCACAGGACTCATGAGTTCTATTTCTTTCAGTCACGCTGCACAAGTAAAGGCCACTATTTAATTTGTTTGCTTTGGTGATGATCAGGTTTTTTGTAGTGACTGATAAATTCTTCCGTATTGTGTCAAAGTATGATATATTGCCTGCTTTGTTATCTGTTCTGTGAATCAGGGCCCAGGAGATTGTCACATCTTCAAACAGCTTCTGGTGGAAGTTGCATGGAATTGTAGCATTCTCTCCAACGTATATGGATATTGAGGTGGGTACCCACAGCATCTCCAGACCCCAGCATGGAACTGTAGAGAAATAGTTTATAGATGTTGTTAGGGATACATATCTATATATACATTTGTATTAATGACCAGTAGGTACTCTATGTGCCTATTCATTATTGGTTACTACACTTATTGGAACACCACAAGATACTTGGAAGCCTCAATTCTGCAGAAAGTACATCCCCATCATTCTTCCCCCCAAACATCTGTCATTGGGGGGTGGGGGGGGGAGAAGTCGGAAGAAGTCAATACACACTAGATAGATGGCTGATGCTGTGGAGATTAGCGAGATCAGTGGCCATTTCTCTAATGTGCATGGCCAGCTTTAGAGATTCATGAGATCAATTTTTTTCTGTAAGTAGTTTAGATGATTTATTTTAGACAGATATAAAATATTTCTCCTCCTTCATTCATTCAGTCAGATGTTGTTTTAAATTCAGCATTTTTCACAAAATTGATGACCTGTCGATCATCAATGGGACAAAGTCTAAAAAGTCCCAGAATGCTCCTTTAAGTCTAAAAGTAAAAAGTTCATGCATGACAAAGGCCTCACCCAGTTCTTCTTTTCACCTGTAGTTATGCTCTCTAGGGAGGTTCACATGATAAATACACTGACGGCAGCTGCTTCCTGTTCCTCTTTCCATTGCATTCGCAATGAAGAAGATATAGATACTTATCTAAAGTGTTTTATCACTGTGATATCAAGTCTACTGTGGTGCCAATTAAAGATTGTGGGGGGAGGGGGAAACCAATCTCAATAGCCAGGACTTTAGACTACTACTTGTGGCCACAGGTTGCAGAAGTAGTCTGAGACATCCTCATAGATTTTGTTGGTGACCAATAGTAGACATTAGCAGAAGCTATGAACTGGTGCGGGCAGGTAAACATGTGTAATGTCATCTACCCCTCTATATAATGTTATATGACCACAATAGATAAGCACTGGCTCTATTAGATCTGGTGCTTTCTATAGCAAGGTTGTTTTTTATTAGCTTATATTGACACATTGTTCCCAGGCATCACAAGATGCCTTTAAATGTATTAGAAAATAAACAGCAACTCCAAAATATATAGCAATTATCAGAATTTCACATTTCCCTCCTGTACATCTTTTAGTAGAATGCAGAATTCCATTTATTTCCTCTATTCTACCTTTGGACCACCAGGTACAGGCTGTTGTAGAACATACTGCTAAAATAACACTTCTTTAATATATTAAGAAAGGTATCAAGGAATATATTAAGGAATCTCAAAATAAAGCAATGAGAGTGACATTCTTGGGCCTTATATCCTGCCCAAATTTGCAAGTGATGGCAGGAGATGTATCATAAGAACATTGTAGGAGCCCCAAAATACTGAACTGATTAATTTCATAACACATCATCGTTATGAGGATGAGACCAAAAATCCAGAATGGAGCAACAGCAACACACATGGAGCACCACTCCATTTATTTCAATGGGGCTGACGGAAATAGCCAAGTACAAGAATCGGCTATATTCGCCAGTCCTATTAAAGATGAATAGAGTGACAACCACTGCATTCAATCCACTCCTCACTGTGGGGGGTGCAGATAGAAAGAGAAAACCCTTGTTCTTGGGTTCAGTGGGAGTCTCAGTAAGTCAGCCTTGCTACAGCCCCTTTAAAATAAATGTTTTTCTCAGCTCCTGTCCACCTACCCTAAGTTGGGTCAATAGTTTACCTTTGAACATACCTGTTAGGAGTACAAGGAACATGACTACAGGTGGTGCCCATGTCAAATGCGGTGCGTTCAGTGGCATCTTCTTCATTCTGATGTCTCTCAAGACGACCTGCAGAAGTCAGCCAAAAATCTTGAGCTATACTGATGCCGGTTGTGTTTATTTCTATGTGGCTGTTCGGTGGGAGGGAGGATGTGACAGGAGATTTGCTCCATTGCTTCAAAGAAAATAAGTAAAAAAAACTCTCCGTTGTGCTGAACCTAAATATATAATACACCAGAACAGCGGGTGAGCAAAGTGGTGAAAACTGGGCAGGTTTATTAATACTTGGAATAAAGGATGAGGATAGTTATAAATAGGGCTCCCTTATAGTGTTAGTTGGGATCACACCCAGTGGTGTAACCATGGGACAGTATTCTGCAACCTATGGCTAACTGGCTATTGTGAAACCACACACTGCGGCTATCAGGGCATGATGGGAGTTGTACTTCCATAACAACTGCAGAGTTATGTGCTGCTATAGGAAATGGAAGGGTGCATCACAAATAGTCCTTTGCAACAAAAGTGAATAGCACTGGTATAATGACCTCCAATGTTGATTGTATAATAAAATTAGGACTGACCAATGAACACTTGACTGGTTTAGTATACATGTAAGGGGGCTAATGAAAAGGTATTAGCGAATATTGGTTCACTTGTGTGACTATTCATTCACCCATAAAATGCAAAATCTGTTTGTTTGTGTACAAATCCACACTGCTGCTCCGATTTGAGTGACATTTTGCATGAGCGTTCTTCAGCACCCGGTGACGAATACTGGCGGAATTAAAAATTGAAAACTCACAGACTTCCCCTGTAATTTTTATTGCCAATAGTAACCAATCACAGCACAGCTTTCTTTTTTTATACTGCTGAGGTAAAATGAAAGCTGCGCTATGATTGGTTGATATTTCTTACACAGCTGATTTAAAATGAAAGCTGTGCTGCGATTGGTTGCCATTTCTTATACTGCTGAGGTAAAATGAAAGCTGCGCTGTGATTGGTTGTTATTAGAGATGAGTGAACGTACTCGGTAAGGGCGATTTCGCAATCGAGCACCGCGATTTTCGAGTACTTCACTACTCGGGTGAAAAGTACTCGGGTGCGCTGTGGGTGAGCGGGGGGTTGCAGCGGGGAGTGGGGGGGGAGAGGGAGAGAGAGAGGGCTCCCCCCTGTTCCCCGCTGCTACCCCCCACTCCCCTCTGCAACCCCCCGCCCCACAGCGCCCCCGAGTACTTTTCACCCGAGTAGTGAAGTACTCGAAAATCACGGTGCTCGATTGCGAAATCGTCCTTACCGAGTACATTCACTCATCTCTAGTTGTTATATATTATACTGCTGAGGTAACATGAAAGATGCGCTGTGATTGGTTGCCATTTCTTATACTGCTGAGGTACGGCCGATCTCGATTAAATACAAAAAAAAAATCATGATCACTATACATAAATGGCTGTAATCTGGCTGGCAAAACCTGTTGAGCATCTGCATTGTCTCTGTGAATCAAAATCCAGGGTGGCCAGTAAGAATGTGCAACTTCTCCCGAATCCAAGAATGGACGTTGACTCACAGTCCCAGCAGAAGGCAAGCTTTCCACCACCTCCACAGGGGCAGGCATAGCCACCACTTCTGATTCCACACTAGCTTCCCTTTGCACACTGGCAGTGTCAAGTCCTTTACTGTCCTTCTTCTGCACTCCCTCACTCATGGCTTGGTACTGATGTAGGGCACGTTTGAGTGCTAACTGTTGGAGTTTCATATCCATTGTGGGTATACAGATGGTTTCCAGTGTGGGTTCCAACATGGCTTCTCCCTCAGAGCTGCTGCTGCCAACCGCCACCAGATCCTTCTCCATCTCCTCAGGACACTCCATCAGTTCTCTTGAGCGCACAATAGGAGGGTTTTTCCAGTGGGAAGTTTTGGCAAAGAAGAGGGGGTGGGCTGGATGCAATTTTTAGAGTCCATCTCTTCCATGGTACGAACGTCCAACAGTGCCACATCTTCCAATAGCACCACACCGTCCCTTTGCATTCTGTAGGGCATTTCTTTCACATACATCCTGTCCCAATCGAGGCTTCCAACGTAAAGCAAAAATAAAGGACAAAGAAAGTCTCTTTCACCATTAAGGCCACAAAGGTGTCATCCTGTTAGTGATAGACGGGCACAGAGGGTTCATCCTATTCGTGATGCCAAGGTGGGGCTCTGCAGCAGCCCAGTACCATCCTTGGCACTGGGGAAGATGGCGGGATAGAACACTTATTTTTGTCACGGGCGGCTCTACCATTTTCTCATTTAAGGCTGCAAAGCGTAGTTAAACCAGCCGCTCACAGGTCCCGTAAATAACACCTGCATAAGGAACCGTTCAATACCTGATTGTCTTCATGACGCCAGTGCCCCTTTCGAATGTTGAGTGTAAATAACAAAGTCCACAGACAAAGGAATCATTTTTCCGAAACCGGAGGTACTCTTAATTCAAATGGTGCCGTTCAATTACACAGTTTCAACACTATTAACTAAAAATATGCGAACACTTGTTCTTAAATTATTCCCTCCAGTTATCTAACAGAGCCTTATTGGAGTGTTACCGTAGAAAAACTACAGTTTTTCTCTTAAATATCTCCATACTCCCAAACCCCAGCTGTACAGTCTCTCTCATGTGCACTCCTTAGTGAAGCAGACATATGGAGGAACCATGTGCACGCCACCGCCGAGTCCAGGAAAACAGTATCTGCTCCCCGATCTCTCCCAAGGAAAGGCCTTCCACTGCTGCGGGAGGGTGCCCGGGACACAGCAGGAGTAAGCTCCAAGACTCCTGCCTCCTCACGCAGTTCCTTTTCTCGATCGCATCTCCACTCTCGAACCACCTCCTTTTACGTCTTTCTCCCCACCACTACACCACAGACTAACTCCTCCCCCTGTCACCAGACTCACTCCACCTCAGGCGCACACACAGAAGGTTAGGAGGGACAATACACATAACTAGACCAAACTGATACAATACCAGACATTAACCCTTTCGTCACCTGTCTGAGTCAATACACATCGCACTACACAATCCACCTCTCAGGACAGAGACATACATAGATACACGGCAGGAACTATTACACTCTCCCCTACAATTGGGCCACAGGAGACGTGTAATTGTTTGAAATTAAAATTGATTGTTCAGAACTTAATTCTTTATTTGTGTGCTGAGTTTTATCTTACTTTGGGCATTTCTTGATGATGTGGCATTTTTGCAGATAGGCGCGATCTGCGATTCCTCGTGTCCTATAATTTATCAGACATCCGCATAAAAAGCGGCCATGTGACCGATCCCATTGCGAAGCAATGGTTCTTTTAATGCGCAGATCGCATGCGCAAATCGCACGAAAAAACGCCCGTCTGACCAAGGCCTAAGGCTGGGTCCCCACGGGACGGAAATCTTGCGCAATGTCCACAGTGGGACTGCATGAAAGTTCTGCGAGATTTCTGCAGCGGAAAGACTGCTTCAAAACCCATGCCAGTTGGCGCAGGTTTGCAGTGGCTAGAGAGGAGAGCCTGCAAACAGTTATACAATTGACATGTCATGGATTTGAATTCCATGCCGCATGTCAGTTTCCACGCAGCTTGTCCGAAGCTGAAATTCCACAGCAATTCTGCCCCGTGTGAACCCAGCCTCAGAGCTCATGTGCTCAGCCATGGACATGAGCCTGTATTCACTGTGTAGATATGCGCAAAAAATAGATTGCAGCATGTTCTATTACTCCACGTACCACGCAGCGTGAGCCCTATACATTTATTTAGGCAGCGTATGCAAAGGTTTTCCATGCAAAATATTTTGTATACAAGCGATTATTCATATGCAACCCCGATATGAAACAGAACGGGGGATTAAAAACAAAAAACAAAAACAGTCACACTGCACATGACCGTGTGCATGAGATACACGGGCATGCATAGCATACTCGCAGCAATACACGGTCTCTGCCGGCAGAGCTGAGATCACAAACGCTGGTAAAACGCTGTTGGGACACACACAGCATTTTAGTTACCAAAATGTCCGTGGACATGAGGCCTTTGACACAGTCAGTCACTACATATAAGCATGGCTGCAAGCACACTGGCTGGATACATACACACATAGATGCATGTGCAACGATCTGAAGTTAGTAAAACCAATAAGACATTTTAGCACATATTTTCACTACTTCTTCTCTTCTTCATTAAAGGTTTTTTTAACACAAACAGTCCCATAAACTAGCAATGAGCTCCTTGGGGTCGGGGGCTGCTTTTAAGCCACCCATTGGGACGGTAATTTTCCTGGTTGGAACTTTCAAATTTGAGTCCATAATTTATAACCCAGGGTAGCAATGGGTAAAGCACATTTCTTCACATTTTGGCACATAAGGCGCAGTGACATCATCCTGTTCGTGACGCCAAAGAAAAATCTGTGCTGCAACGAGTGAGTATTCTAACTCAGGCCTAGTCTTGGTGGTGGCTACTCTGTGTGGAACATTGTACCATTTGCTGTCACCAATCACCCTTGTGAAAATCTGCTTACTGTGGAACATTGACTCGCACAGCAAGCAGATTTTCACAAGGGTGATTGGTGACAGCAAATGGTACAAGTATGACATGATGCCAGTGCCTCTGAGTATGGTGCAATGGTGAAATAAAGAGTCCAGACCAAAGAGCTTTGGTAAAACCAGAGGCACACAGTTTTTACTGACTCTTGCAAAATGACAGGTCACAATTCCCTTGACAGTTTTAGCAGGCAGCAGAAACTTCAACAGTTCTTCTCTCACACACAAAACGACAGATTAGGTTTCCTGAAATCTCTCTTGGAGGATAAGACTGCCAGGCTAAGTTAGCAGGTTGCTGCGCTGGCTGGTTATTTTGGGGGAATGGAGGGACAAGTGCAGGCTCTCTCGTGGACACCCTGACTTCTGACTCAACAGGGATGTGCTAAACTCACGGTTACTAGGCTTGATTTCCTTCTAGCTGTGCGGGGTCTGCACTGACTCAGATGCCTTCTGGTAGGGTAGAAAAAGACTCTCCTGTGGCCAGCTCTACAACTTGAATTCCCCAGGCACCTGACTTGAGCTCAGACCCCACCCAAGCTCTGACCATTTGTACTATCACCACCAACAAAACCTGAGCTAAAGGAAGTTTCCAGTACACAATCCAAGGGCCGGTTATGGGTGATTGACACGGGACAGAGTGAGTTAAGGTAAATTATGCTCAGTCAGACCCAGGTTAGTCAGAGAAGATACCAGACATTGACCTTTTTTGACCTATTTAGGCCAATACACATAAATTAACCCAGTTGACAATACACGCATACATACATATACACACACAAATGAGGTAGCTAAATACATGCTATGGGGCCCCCGCTCTGGCCACTATACATGTTCAAACTGAGTTCATACATGGACCACACATATGAATCCAAACTGCATACCTGCAAGTGCTCACTCACTCTGTAAGTACATGCACAGACATTGTTACATAAAATGAGCCAATGAGTGGCTGTCCTGATGAACTGTCATCCTACTGACCGGGCAGAGGTCTGAGCTCCCATGTGGTGTTTTATAAGTACAGAATGGTAGGCACTGGCTGCTGCTGCCTCTATTATTATCTACAATGCATATAGTGGGGGGATAACCCTGTACAGTGCTGGAATGGGATGCCCAGTAAAATTCATTCTGGAGGTGCACTGTACAGCTGCTTGCAAATTTTACCCAATTACCCAATCCCCATTCACCAATTCCTTACTGCTGCATTCTGTATATACTTCAGAAGAAACAGGGCCATATGCACATGCAATCACCTTTCTGTTGACTCAGTTCACCCAATATGTACAGAACCTGTGTGCCAGGTCAGGGGTTGGGGCCCCACCTTGACTCAGGACCCACCGGGTATTCATTTGTTCCCTTGTGGGCCAATCTAAGCCTGACTCTGTAATATTCCACCTTATGCACAGATCTTGTATATAAATCCTATGATAATTATTGATATGTGAAAACATTGGCAAATAAGTGGTGATTAGACAAGAGGATACTTTCCCACAAATATTGTGTAGCTTCACATTCATATCCCAGGATATGAAGGCCTGACGCCTCTCCCAGTCCGTGCAAGACAGAAGGACAGCACGGCCCTTGGCTCAGATGTCCTTCATTCTTGGAAGCGACCATTATGATCATCTTTCTTTTTTTACAGGTTAGAGCTTTACTATTGCAGCTCTCTGAATCCACTGCATGGGCAATTAACTACTAAGCCGAATGTTGGCTGAAATGCACTGCCAGAGTGATACAGTGTCAGGTGTGTAACTAACAATAGTTTCGCGTGGAACATTTGAAGAGGAAGTGAAATTTTCACATTGAAGTAGAAAATATAAATGGAATTATAAACCAGAACACTCACTTCTTCTCCTTTCAATAGACATTGTGAACTCCTAGAATAAACTTCCAATACTCCTTATGACAGTGCTGATGGAACTATTCAAATCAGAAGTCTGGGGAAGGCACAGAGTTCTTGTGGACTGCAAATAGACACTTCAAGAAAATGGGCCAAAATGCAGTTTGCTGCATCACCAGTAGATGGTGACATACATCTATTTATGGGTGCATTGCTTTACACCAAGATACAGAGAAAAACATCCTGTGACAGTTCCATAATAGAAGTTGTCAGCCACTAGTCCTCAGTGCTAAGTGCTGGACCGCAGTGTATTTTCATGATGTAACAGACTCCCACTTCCCTGACTTTGTTCTGTTTATACATGTGTGAGGAGGGAGGTTCTAAACTATCCTAGAAATATAGAAAATTGATGGCATAAAAAGCCCACATGGTCCATGTAGTCCAGTGATGGGCAACCTTTTGAGCTCAGTGTGCCAAAATTTGCCAAAAAAACCGAGCATAACTCGGGTGGTGTGTCACTTCAAGAAAAAATCCATAAATTCGTGATATTTATAGTTTAAATAACAAAAAAGTATAATTGTAATATATAACTGGATTTAGTAAACCTAAAACACCCATAGCACAGGCTCTCGCCTCTAACAGCCTCCACTTCAATTATCTTAGTAATGATGAGCCCCCAGCAGTGACAGGGCCCCCCCCCCCCAGCACCCCAAGCAGTGACAATGCCCCCAGCAGTGGCCCCCCACAGCGGCACCCCAGCAGCAACAGTGGCCCCCAGCAGCAACAGCACCCCCCCCCCCAGAAGCGACAGCGGCCCCCCCCCCCAGCAGCGACAGCAGACCCCCCCCTAGCAGCGACAGAGGACCCCCCCAGCAGCGACAGCGGACCCCTCAGCAGCGACAGCGCCCCTCAAGCCCCACGTACTCACCCCATCCACGTCCTGGAAGTTCTGCTCCTCCGCTGGCCTCCGCGCCCCCATCAGAGATGATCTCCGGCGCACACTGACGTCAGGGTGCTGCCGGACTCCTCCTCCCCGGACGCTCTCGCAGAACCAAGTGGTAAGAGACGTCAGGGGACGGGGGGAGGAGAATCCCAACTGCACACTGACATCACAGAGTGCGCCAAGATCATCGCTGCTACTGGTAGTAGCGCTGGTTAGTGAATACCAGCAGGGGAGCCACGGCCCCTGCTAGCATTCACCAACAGGGTGAACGGCCGACAGCGGCCGCGTGTCAGCGACTATGGCCACGCGTGTCAATGCTGACACGCGTGTCATAGGTTCGCCATCACTGATCTAGTCAGTCCTTATATTATTCCTTTCTTAGGATAGATCGAGGCTCATCCCATTACTGTTTTAGTAATATAATATTTCCTGACATTACTTCTGATCTTCCCCCAACTAATCTCAGATTGTAGCTCCTTGCTGTAGTGTTTAGTTTCCTAATAAATACACTTCCCATCTGAACCTCATTTATACTGTTAACATATATAAAGATTTCCATCATGTCCCCCAGCTCCATTCTTCCCTCCTGTAACATAAATAAAGGCTTAAATCATGTTCCCTCTCTCCCTTCTACACCAAGCCAGGATTGCAAAGGCTCATAGGTGTCAGAATGATAGATACCCCCACAAATGACCCCATTTTAAAAACTACACCCCTTAATGTATTCATTGAGGGGGGTCAGGGGTATTTTGAGCCCACAGTTTTTTTTTCAGGAGTCAATGCAATTTAGAGATTTTTTTTTCATATTTTTGAAAATATGTAATTTTGAAGACATATTTTTTTCCTATAGTGCACATGAAAATGAGGATTGACACCCCAAAGTGGATACCCCGGTTTGTCCTGTGTTCAGAAACATACCCATTGTGGCCGTAATCTTATGTCTGTTATGCACAACGGGGCCCAAACTAAAAGGAGCAGCCAGTGGCTTTAAGAACAGAGATTTTGCTTGGAGGTGTTTTAGGCCCCATTGCGCACTTGTTGAGCCCTTGAGCGGCAAAAACGATGGAGAACCCCCACAAACTACACCATTTTGAAAACTAGACCCCTTAACGAGTTCATCTAGGGGTGTACTGCATATTTTGACCCCACAGTTTTTGAATTAATCTAAATAAATCAGAAGGAAAAAATTACGATTTTCATTTTTTTGGGAATTATATAATTTTAAAAAACTTTTTTTTGTACAGCACACATATGAATGAAGACTTGCACCCCAAAATGGATATCCCCGTTTGTCCTGTGTTCAGAAATATACCCATTGTGGCCCTAATCTTATGTCTGTCTGCACAACAGGGCCCAAACCGAAAGGAGCAGCCAGTGGCTTTCAGAACAGGAATTTGGCTTGAAGTCAATTTAGGCCCCATTGCCCACTTGTAGAGTCCTTGAGCAGCCAAAACGATAGAGAACCCCAACAAATGATCCCATTTTGAATACTAAACCTCTAATAAATTCATCTAGCAGTTGTCCTGTTTGTCCTGTGTTCAGTAACAAACCCGTTGTGGCCCTAATACTGATGGTAAAACTGACCTAAGATGATCGCTCAAAATTTGCTCAAATGGCAGTTTGAGTGACAGTTTTGAGCGATCACTTTGCATAAACTCTTTAGTAGCTAATTTTCTACTTCAGAGCTTATTGGTGTGTAAATGAAGGCTCCCACTGAATGCATAAGACAGCAGGAGCGCTGTTATCTGCATACAGCTGCTTTGTTCTCGGAGCTATCCAGCTGAGAGCTCCGAGCGGGATACCAGCTGAAACAATACTATCAGCGGTAACTTGGCGCGCGGCACTAATAAGACTCATCACTGACTTTTAGCTTGCTAAAAGTTAGCAATCAGCAAACAGTGCACGAAGAGTGCATGATGGCCACGCGTTTAGACGCAACGATTATTGCTCAAAAGATGGCTTTTGAGCAAATTTTTAACCATAATCGTTGTGTCTAAATGCGCCTTAACAGAAATCTTTATGTATAGGTTTGATTGCTATGTGTCTTTGCTTCCACCATGCTGCTGATGTTCCTTTGCATACGAGAGATTGAGAAAAGAGAGCAGTATCTTTCCTTCTCTGTGTGTACAGAAGATACCATAGCAGCTAGTCTACACCCGCTGGCTCATGGAACTGACAATTACACATATAATCTGCAGAAGAAATTACTGATGAAAAATGTCAAATGAAAAGTGATTTTTTGGGATGTACAACCCTCGATAATCAGGCTTGTAGGGTGCCCTACATGCAGGTGGAATAAAAGATGGAGCAACGAACTTTATTTTGTGGCTGTTTCTGTAATATCGTCACTATAAGGGCTCCCACCCACTGGCGATATTTTCTCCACTGCGATGCGAGACTAAAGTTAAAGTCTCGCATCGCAGTGCGAGAAAAAAAATTGGCATGAAGCCGGGATATCTGCACAGCCCTTTCAGGAGGCGGGGATTTTTAAATCCCCGACTACTGAAAGAGCTTAATAGCAGTGCCGGGGAGCCAGCAGGAAAACGCGGCTGAGCGCAGGAGAGGTGAGTATGATTTTTTTTACCACTTATTGATGATTATCGGGGAAGGGCTTATATTTCAAGCCCTTCCCCGATAATCATTCTGCGGGGCTTGCCGATCCCATTGAAAGCAATGGGCTAGAATGCTGCGGACTTCTGCCACAATTGTGACAGCTGTGGCAGAGGATTCCTTCATCCCCGCGGTCCCCGCGGGGATGAAGGAAACTCCTGCCACAGCTGTCACAGCTATTACAGCTGTGGCAGAAGTCCGCGGCATTCTCCCTATGCTTTCAATGGGGCTAGCGCTGCTGTCGCTGGCCCCATTGAAACAACTTGCGATATGCCGGTTCTATACCAGCCTCTTTCTTGCGCTGCGAGGCGAGAGTTTTCTCGTGCTCTCGCAGCGCAAGAAAGAAAATATCGCCAGTGGGTGGGAGCCCTAAAGGAGATTTTTTTTGCAAGATGAACTCTAGTCTTCATTTACCAAATTTTTGGGAACACATAACACTTTTTTGCTTTCTATTCCATTTTTTTCAAGAGGCAAGATTAACAAAATCTGCAATAATGACATGTTTTGTGTACTAGGAAGTCTACATAATTCACTCGCTACACACAAAGGCTTGTCTATATATTACATTCTACATGTAAAAGCATGTCCCTTAACACTCACTCCTGCTATAATACTCTTCTAATATACATTGTTACAGATACAGTACAGTAGCTCTCCAGGTAATTATTCTAGCAACTATATCCGAACGCATACACAATAGTTGCCCAGATAAATATCCAAGCAATCATTGCATTATCCTAGTACATAGCAGCATTATTAAGTTTCACTACTGTAGACATTGGAAATATGGTATTTCCTGGTTAGCTTCACATTCTATACATCCTATCCAACTAGAATCTATTGAACTTTATACAAGATTATTAAGCATAATAACTTTCCTACTTGCAAAGGGCTCTTCCGACCCCCCTTACAGGCTAATTACCCATATTCACAGTTCTAAGTGTGCCCTCTTCAGGGCAAGATGGATGGCATTTCAGGGGCCATTGAATATGTGCAACTGCTATCTCTGCACCCACTATAGCTACTCCCCTGGCTGCACCAGTTCAGTGCAATGGTTCTTGTTTCCACAAAGCAAATGAACCATTTGATCATAACTTTCTATATCTGTCGGGCATTCTTTATTAGTTTCCATGCCACATGAATGGCACAGATGCTTTGTGACATCTCACTGTACATCCGTTCTATGGTTCATTGTTTACAGTTGAAGACATTTGGTTATTATTTGAATGTCAGTCTGCAGACAGTAGAACAGCTGAAAGTCTACAGATATTTATCACCACCCTCTTGTCTTCTCAGCAGCCCCCTAATCTCAGTGATCACCATGAGTCTCAGCAGCAATAGCTTCAATGATCAAAACTGTTGACATGTTACTCTGACATGTTAAAAGTTCATAAAAAGTTCAGTTACTCTTTAATCTACACTTCCAAAGGCCGAATTACTTTAATTTTTCAGTCTTCATACACAGATGAGGGTTTGTTTGTTGCGGAGCTAGCTCTTTTTATTAATACAATTTGGGGTGCATATAATGTACTGTATAACTTTTATCAATTTATCGTTTTTTACTGTGGTCATCATGTGATATAAATATCATGGTAACTTTTTTCTGCAGGTTGGTACAATTACAAAAATACCAAAATAACATATTTCTTGATATCACATGACTAGACAAACTTGTTACATTTTCCAGACATACCCCAGCCGCTTGCAGACTTTAACCTCTTACATGCTACAGCTGTGCAATACACATTACTAAAGAAAAGACACTTTGCACAGTGCATCCACAATGAAGACATGACATATATGACAATTATGGAGGGGCCAGATATATAGACTTAGGGGCACTACAGTTCCCCCCTACTTAAAATAAGCCGACCCCGATGCCTCTAAAACAGGATGTAATATGCAAAGAGGGGATATCTCAGTGCACTACTCCAGTTCCCTCTAGGAACATTACACAGTCATGGAGCGTGCAAGACGAAACCTGTAAACACAGCTCCTACCTTCCAGTTACTTATACAAAAGATTAAGCCATTCTAGTGTTCTAAGACCACCTGAAGAACGTTACTTTCTGAGTAAGGCATTTTATTATGACAGCATGTATAAAATGGTTTGGCCAAAACCATGAGAGAACTACTACAACGGTGGGGAAAAAACCTCCAAGCATACGCATGTATTACTCACGCCATTCGCTCGTTCACTTAACAGGGGAAATGTCTCTTATGGAAAGAGTGTCTTATCAAAACTGGAAGCAGTTCCTTGAGTGTACCAGCATGACTTGTGAGTCGTCGCTCTCTGAATCTGTTGCGATGCTGATCGGCGTCGGACGACTCTCACTGGAGCTGATTTCTATGATGGAGTTCTCCAAAGAATTGGCTTGAGTGATACTGCACACCTCTTTGTCACATTCATCCATGGAGTCTGATATGGCATAGCTGGTGGTGGATTGTGATGCAGCCAATGATTCTGTTAGGAGAAGACTCACCGCAGGCTGCGCCTGTGCCCGGCGTGGGGGCGTTGTCATTCCTGGTGCCGCTGGCAGTCTCGCTGATGTCTCCACTTGGGGATCCCCCGTGCTGGTGGTCGCTCAGGCTGGTCGGCGGTGCGGGTCCCTCCACGTGCGGGAGCGCATTCGTCTTGGCTGGTCTCGGGACTCTCCTGTTAGGAGGCATGGCAGGAGGTGGCCGGATTTATGACATCACCGGCCCGCATGTCATCTTGCTCCGCCCAGCTCTAGGCGGGGACTTCTGTATTTAGCCTGTCTGGCACTGGATCTCGTTGCCAGTGTTTGATTTGGTTTCGTCCAGCTAACAGCCGTGATATCAGTTCTGCCTCTAGTTTTGACTCTGCTATTCTCTGACACTGAGTTTGTCTATTCCCTTGGCCTGACGTTCCCGGTTCGTTTGACTCAGTCTTCCTCTGACTCTGAGGTTGTCTGTGCCCATGGTCTGTTGTTTTCTGTTAGCTTTGTCCACAATTTGGTTACTACTTTCTCCACTTGTCCCTTCTCTTCCAGGGGTCCCGTTCTTAGTGCAGAGTAGGGACCATCGCCCAGTTGTCGCCCTGGGGGTTAGCCCAGAGGGGCAAGTAGGCAGGGACAGGGGAGAGGGCTGGCGTAGGGACTTCCGCAACCCCTGTTTCCTGGCAAGTCCTGACAGAAACACTGGCCGTACAGTTTTCAAGTTTTGTATTTTCTGGCTCCAGGTATTTCCGGCTATGGAGACTGTGTCAGCATTGGTTAACCAGGTACAAACTTTGACCAAGGTGGTACAGGATTTGTTGACCCGTCTCCAGCACCAGGAGCAAGCTGTAGCTGGTGCCCCGGTGGTGTCTTCTCGTGGTCCTGTATCAGTATGCGAACCCAAGGCTACACTTCCTGACTTCTTTTCAGGTGATCGGAAGACATTTTTTGCTTTCTGTGAAGGATGTAAATTATATTTTAGTTTGCGTGCACACTCTTTTGGGTTGGATTACCAGAATGTGGGTATTGTTATCTCTCGTTTAAGGGGTGAACCACAAAATTGGGCCTATTTATTGCCACCTGAATTATCCTCTCGTCAGACCGTTGATGCCTTTTTCGCAGCCTTGGGTCAGATATATGATGAACCAGACCGAGCAGGCTATGCTGTTTCCAAGTTGTTAAGTCTTCGTCAGGGTAAGAGCTCAGCAAAAGAGTTTTGTTCCCAGTTCCGACAGTTTTGTGTAGATTCTGGGTGGAATGACCGGGCCCTAAAGGATTTATTTCTCACTGGGTTGTCTGAGTCAGTAAAGGACCTGCTGTTGTCTCATCCTGAGCCTAAGACATTGGAGACTGCCATGACTTTAGCAGTTAGGGCTGACACTCATCTTAGGGCCAGACGTAATCCTAGTTCTACCAGTTCCTCCCCCGCACCTAAGGAGCAGAATGCCGTCCTACCCAGCAACCACATTGAAGCCATGGAACTGGGGTACATGTCGTCTCTAGAACATAAGGCATTTTGTCAATTTGGAGTTTGTAAAGTCTTTTGCGTCAGAATTGCGGGACCTGAGTTCTCCCATACTGGTCTCTGGGATTGATTCTACCCTGTTGATTGTGGGGTTAATTAAGAAAACCACACCTGAACTAACGTTCTCAGTGGGGGCCCCACATACAGAGACCTGTACTTTTCTAGTCATGGAGAACTTATTTGTTGATGTCGTTTCGGTCTTACTGTAATTACGTCTTCACAACCCTGTTATTGATTGCACAGCCTCTGAGTTGATACAGTGGGGAGCAGGCTGTGGAGACCATTTAACATCTGTCCAACTGAATTCTTCCAGCTGTGAGGTTCCGAGCCTGCCCAAGTATTTAGAGGAGTTCGCTGATGTATTTTCTTAGCGACTCTCAGAAGTGTTGCCCCTGCACAGGCAATGGGATTGTAAAATTTACCTCGTTCCGGGGGGTAAGATTCCCAAGGGGAGAATTTACAATCTTACCGTCCCCAAACGGGAGGCCATGGAGTATGTAACCGAGAGTTTGGCCAAGGGGCATATACATCCTTCAGAATCTCCTGGGGGGGGGTGGAGTCTTCTTCATGGAAAAGAAGGATGGTAGCCTCCAGCCTTGTATTGATTATCGAGCGTTAAACTGTGAAGAATCAATACTCACTTCCGCTGATCCCCAATCCCCTCAATCAGGTTGTGGGAGCTAGATGGTTCTCAGGGGGAACATACAACCTGATTAGAATCAGAGAAGGGGATGAATGGAAGACCGCATTTAACACCCCTTATGGGCTTTTTGAGTGTTTGGTGATGCCGTTTGGATTATGCAATGCCCCGGCCGTTTTTCAGGGATTTATGAACGTGATTTTTCACGATATTCTGGGTACCTTTGTGGTGGTGTATTTAGCTGGAGAAATGCAAGTTTGGGGTCCAAGAGATCTCTTTTTTGGGATATGTCATAACGCCATCTGCTATTCAGATGGATTCTGATAAGATCCGGGCCATAACTGAATGGTGTCAACCTACCAATTTAAAAGCTCTGCAATGCTTTCTAGGCTTTGCAAATTTTTACCGTAAATTCATCAGGAATTTTTCAGTTATGGCCAAACATCTGACGGGCCTTACTAAGAAGTGTGCTGAGGTAAATGTCTGGTCACCCGAGGCTAAGGAAGCCTTTGTACACCTCAAGAAGGCGTTTTCCACTGCCCTGGTACTGGTCCAACCTGATCTCAATTGTCCGTTTGTCGTTGAGGTGGATGCTTCCGAGCATGGTGTGGGTGTTGTCCTTATCCCAGCGATCTGTCTCTCTCTCCAATCTTCAGCCCTGTGCCTTCTTCTCTAGGAAGTTTAGTCCAGCTGAACGTAATTAGGATATTGGCAATAGAGAATTGTTGGCTATCAAATGGGCATTTGAAGAGTGGAGGCATTTCCTGGAGGGGACCAGACATCAGATTACTGTTTTCATGGATCATAAGAATTTGATTTACCTAGAGTCTGTCAAGCGCCTAAACACCCGACAAGCTTGGTGGGCTTTATTTTTTTCACGTTTTAATTTTGTAGTTACGTATGTACCAGGGTGGAAGAACGTCAAGGCCGATGCCCTATCCCACAGTTTTGGGGTGCCTGAACAAGAGAA
This sequence comes from Eleutherodactylus coqui, assembly GCF_035609145.1. Lineage (NCBI taxonomy): Eukaryota > Metazoa > Chordata > Amphibia > Anura > Eleutherodactylidae > Eleutherodactylus > Eleutherodactylus coqui. The sequence goes on from NC_089842.1 coordinate 87,180,800, forward strand.
TTCTCATTCTGAGAGTATCCTATCTCCCGGGGTGGTCGTGGCGGCTTTGACGTCAGACATCTCTGGCCAAATTCTTACGGCCTAACCAGGTGCTCAGAGTGCTCTTCCTGAAGGGAGATTGTTTGTACCCAGTTCCTTGTGTCTGCTTGCCCTAGAGGAGATTCATGCATCGGTTTTGGCTGGCCAGCCTGGTATCTGTGGCACGCTAAAGTTATGCAGACGCCTGTATTGGTGGCTGCAGATGGCCAGGGATGTCAGAGTTTTTGTCGAGTCCTGAGCAGTGTGTGCTCGAGGGAAGAATGTTAAGAGACGACCCGAGGGGCCGATTCTGCCACTCCCGGTTCCATCCAGACCATGGTCCATTTGTCCATTTATTTTGTCACGGATCTCCCTTTGTCTCAGGGACACTCGGTCATACGGGTGGTAGTTGACCATTTCTCTAAGATCACACATTTTGTCCCTCTTAAGAAGTTACCATCGGCTCCCGAATTAGCTTCCATTTTCATGACGGAAGTAGTATGCTTACACGGCATTCTGCATTAGTGTCGGACCGAGGGGCTCAGTTTGTCAGCCAGTTTTGGCGTGCATTTTATAAAAACATCGGTGTTGAGTTGTCTTTCTCTATGACCTTTCATCCTGAATCAAATGGTCAGACTGAGTGCATGAATCAAGAACTTATTTATTACCTCAGGCTATATGTCAGCGATCGTCAAGATCAGTGGGTGGATTTTTTGGTGTTGGCAGAATTTGCTATTAATAATCACTGGTGAAGTTCCAGAAGCAGAATTAAAGTTTTCTGCAATACTGGCTATCATTCTTGGTTTTCTTTTTCTGTTTTTCCTGTTTTCGAGAATCTGTCTGCAGATTCGATGGTTAAGTGGCTTATAGAGATTTGGGGTGGCGTTAATACGTTGGATCAAGATCCAAAGTGGGTGATCCGCCTAGATAAGAGCCTCCGGCACTTTAAAAGTACACATCGGAGGAGAACAGGCCCTGCAGCTTTGCCAGCTCCAGTTTCCTCTAGGCACTCCTCTAGTGGAGGGGAGGCTGGCGAGTCCCTAGGCAACAGTGGCAAAAGTGGATCCACTCGCCAGTAGTATTGGTGTTGACATGGAGGCATTCCTTCAGGTGCTACTTGCACTGGACGTAGTCTGAGATCCCTACGCGGGGAAAACATCTTCACTGCTTGATTGCTGAAGGGGTTCTGTAGTGCATTGTTCAGTGGCTATTCTCTAACATTGGACTCCACATCTTGGGGGCGGTCTTGGATTTCGCGCCAGAGTCCTTTGGTGGGGGTAGTCCTTCCCCTACTTATTTTTACAGTGTTAACCATATGTGGAAAATAACAAAATATTTTAATTTCCTGGGTCATTGTGAATGTGGTAATACCTATTATGTGCTGCTTATTTTAAATTTTCTTCAGTATTTTATTCATTCAAAAAGTGGTTTTGTGGGGAAAAAAAATGTTTATTATTTTAAACTGGATTTTTGTGTGTTTTAATTAAACTTTATTAAATTTTTTCTATGCTATTTTTTAGACCCTCAAGGCGACTTGAAGATGCGATAGTTTGGTCGCTAGGGTAGAACACTGCATTGTTCTACGAAGTCTATGACAGCAGCCTGTTAGACTCTTCCGGGCACGGGGTCTAATAGACTGAGTTACATGGCAGACACGGAGGACTTTGTCAGGTTCTGGATGCCATGTGTCATGTCTAACCAGGATGTACCGAAATCAGTCCCCTGAACAGTTCCCAGGCTATATTTACACAGTGGAACAAAGAACATAACCCACCACAGGTAACTTGTGGAATAACAGATGGATAGGCAATCTTTCCCTATATGATTCAGAATAAGAGACCATACCTGCCTGTAGCGGATGTCCTGTCCTGATAAGAACGCATCTGACCCACGATCATTATCCCTACATGGAACAGAAGTAAACAAATAAGTAAGAATACAACTTCCACTAATAACCAACAACCATCAGATGAAGACTGAGAATAATCAGCACAGGTCCACAGCCAAGACAGGAATAAAAGCCCTCCCTAATTGCTAGGCAGGTTCAACAGGTAGCAGAACACTCCCATAGACACTCTGACCAGTGCTAGAGAAAGATGAGAGGAAAATGCAAAACAGCACTAGCATAAACCATACCTCCGTGAATGAAAACCAAAACCTGCCACAACAGTACCTCCTTTTCTAGAAGGAACCCCTAGGATCAGGTCTATTTTGATTACGTCTAAGAAAATTCATAACTAGACAATCCGCATTGACACATGCAGCCAGAACCCATGTCTTTTCTTCTGGCCCATAACCCCGCCAGTGCACCTCACTCGATGAGAGTCAACAATGCAGCTGACCTCAAATTGAAAATCCCCACCAACCATTGGTGGGACAGGAGGAGACAAGCCATTCCCTGGATCTACATACTTTACAAGATATATGAAACACATCTGTAATTTTCAAAGAGCTGTGAATCTCCAATCTAAAGGATACAGAATTAATTATTTCCGTGATTTTGAAAGGACCAATAAACCATGTACCCAGTTTGTAAGACCGTTGTTTGAGTTTGATCTTTTTTTTAGTTGATAACCTGACCAAATCTGCTTGTCAATTTTGCACCGACCTGCTAAGGTTTTCCTGGATCTCATCTCAAACAGTCTTAATGTTAGAGGAGAATTCATTCTCCTCCGGAACCTCTGAAATAGTTTTGGAAAAAGAACCAAAACATGGATGAAATCCATAATTGCAAAAGAAAGGTGATGTGTGTGTAGACTCCAATGATCTACTATTTAGAGAAAAAACTCAGCTGAAGGTAAAAACTCCAACCAATCCTCCTGATTAACCGAAACATAACATCGCGAGGACTGTTCCAAACTTTGATTACACCTCTCCATCTGGCCATTAGTCTCATAATGATACGTGGAGGAAAAAGAGAGAGTTGTATTCCTAATCGAGTACACACAAACCACCAGGACCTGGAAACAAACTGGACCCCTTGGTTGGAGACAATATTAACAGGTAATCTCACAATATGAGAAAAACAATTTCGCCTAAATTTTAGCATTAGAGAGACTGTGCAGAGCCACAAAATGGCACATCTTGCTAAAAAAGATCAACCAGAACACAGATGACCATGTTACCCTCAGAAAATGGCAAATTCATAATGAAATCCACAGCCAAATGGGTTCAAAGTTTCACAGGAATCAGTACAGGTAACACCTTCCCGGCTGAGAGATTCCAAGGTGATTTAGTTCTAGCGCAAACCTCACACACGGAAACAAAACTAAATACATCCCTACATAAGCCGGCCACCAAAAAGTTCTCATAAGTAGTTTACAAGTGTTATTAATGCCAGGATGACCCGCCAGGACCGAACTATGCAGGTTCTTTCGGAGATGCCGTCTTAAATATACAGGGACAAAAAGCTTTCCCTCAAGTAGAAAGGACTTGAATTTAGCTCCCGGCGGAGCTAAATCTTGTGCCTTAAGAGCTTGTTCCTCCAAATCTAATGATACCGCCTAAACCATATACTTTCAGATAGAATGGGTACTGGAGGTTCATTCGAGACCCCCGTCACAAAACTCCTGGAGAGCGCATCCGCTTTGACATTTTTAGTGCCCCGATGGTACGTAACCACGAAGTCAAAATAGCAAGAAAACCATGACCACCTTACCTGCCTTGGATTAAGTCTCTTAGCTGATTCAAGGTAAATCCGATTTTTGTGGTCAGTAAAGACTGTCAGCTTGTGTTGACTCCCTTCGAGAAGATGGTGCCACTCCCCAAAGGCCCACTTAATAGCTAACAGTTTTCTGTCACCTATGGCATATTTTTTTCAGTCACAGTAAATGATTATGAGAAAAAAGCACAAGGATGAAGACTCTGCAGTGTGCCAGATTCCTGAGAAAGTATTGCACCAACACCAACCTCAGAGGCATCCACCTCCACCACAAAAGGCCTGGACAAGTCTGGCTGCACCAGACACGATGCCATTGCAAAACATTTCTTAAAAACCTGGATAGATTACAGTGCTTTCGAAGGCCACTTGGAAGGAAAACAACTCTTCTTGGTCATGTCCATAAGAGGTTTAACCACCTCTGAAAATCCCTGAATAAATTTTTGGTAATAATTAGCAAACCCCAGAATCCTCTGGAGGGCTTTCACATTTTCTGGCCATACCCAGTCCTGCACAGCACGGATCTTTACTGGATCCATCTTGAAACCCTTTGGGGTGACAATATGACCCAAAAATGTATTGTCTTGAACAGCACAGACTCATTATTCTTTTCTAACAAATAAATCCTTCTACAACAGTTCCTGTAGTACCTAACGAACATGCAAAACATGAGAGTCACAATTAGGCAAAAAGATAACAATATTGTCAAAATAAGCTAGCAGAAACAGCTGATAACCTAGTGAAGTACTTCATTGATAAGGGCCTGAAAAACAGCAGGAGCATTTGTCATACCAAAGGTCATCAACAGGTTCTCAAAATGTCCCTCAGGAGTGTTAAAGGCCGTTTTCCACTCATCACCCTTTTTGACCCAAATTAAATTATACAGACCCTGTAAATCCAATTTTGAAAACCAGTTGGCACCATTCAATTGACTAAACAGGTTAGGGATGAGTGTCAACTTGTATGAGTTACGCTTAGTGATGTTATGGAGCTCCCTGAAATCTGGACAAGGCCGTACACCCCCATCCTTTTTCTTTTTTTTTTAAAGAAAACAACGTAGTCTAGCGGAGAGTTAGATAAACATATATGCCCTTTTTCAGACTATCCTGAATATAAACCTTGAGAGACTGTCTTTCAGGAGCCGTTAGGTTGTACACACGAATTTTCAGCAACTTACAGCCTGGGATAAGGTCTATAGAACAATTCACCTCTCTATTAGGCGGCAACCTGTCTGACCCTTCCTGAGAAAAGATGTCAGCATACTCAATGGTAAGCTCATTTTGTAATGTCCCTTTTTTCCCAATTCACCACTGGGTTGTGCATCCATAACCAAGACAAACCCAACACCACCTGTGTAAACCCTTTACATGCCACGATGTACATAGATCGCCGCATTTAGGGGGTTAACAGCAAGGATTTGTGTTCTTATCTGTTTACTTAATAAATTGCAGATTTATTCTAAAAAAGACTAGCAGTGCCAAACATTTATATATATACAGAAAAAAATGTTACAGTGGAGATAAGGTTTACAGGTATACACAACAGACAGTTCTTAAAATAAAATGAGGAAATAAAGAAAGATACCAGATTTGGGATGTTCAGCCAAAGGTTCTGATTGTGTGGAGTCGCTGGAAACAAACAGGACAGTCAGTACGCAGTAGCGCACCTCTAAAGGTCTAACACCCGGTCTCTCTGACCCCCCCAGTTTCTAAAGTTTCCCCAGAACACACCTCCCCTGCCCCTTCTGAAATTATTCAGAGAAGGGTGGGGTAAATGCGTACATACCTGTGAAAAAACATAATTCCCCATTTTAGCCATATCTCCGCAGGAGATCCTCTGATGTGCTTGGCATATTTTCGGTCATAATTTTATCTACTCAGCGATGTGAAATGTGATACAGAAATTATAATCAGGTATGGGGACATGCCATTTGGGGGAGTTCTGGGACTCTTACCGCAATGATTTCGGATGCATTTTATTCTACTGGCCCACCTGATTCCAAAAATATAATTCATATCAGGCTAGGACCTTTAAGTGACCAATAATCATTATTGAAAGATTTTTCCCTAATTTGAACCTTGGAGCTGGAGTGTCTGTGAAAAACCAGCTACTAGGTGAATGATTTTCCTTGGACTTCATTAACAAGTAAATGGTCTTATAATTTGGTATCCTCATGCTAACTCTAAACTAAATAGACAAGTGGAGTGAGGAGGCCAAGAGGAGTGGAAGGGGCTCATTTACTCTGGTCCAGAGTAATGCCAGACAATTGGGGGAATTGAGAAACTGTACAAAATGGATGACAGTAGGCCTGACACACATTGCCAACATTGCTGATGTCCCACCAGTCTCTATATCACAACTTGGATTTGCAGAATTAATATTTTCCACATATTCGTGTAAACTATTCTACCAAAAGTACATTGGACACCTAAGCAAGAGTAGTAACTATTTACATGTCAAAGCGGCATGTTAAAAATTTTGATGTCTATAGATGTCTGTAAACCTCTAGGCATCCATCTTCAGCTGCCAAGAGCCAAAAGGCGCTTCTACGAATGGTTTGGTCATAACGCAAATGATAAGGATCATTGCCTCATAGTCTCTACTGTATGGAGACAATATCCCCCACTCCCACCCCCCATTTCACCACAAACAAGAAACTGTAATATCTTGTTAACACATTGAAGACTTTGTCAGCATTTTATATCAGTATAACCATTAGCAGAATGGTCTTAAATCCAGGTGAAATCTAATTCGAGGGGTTGTCCAGTTACTGAACAACATTGCCCCAATACCGCCAACTGTGTTAAAATAACAAAAAAAGCTGTCATTTCCCAATCTCTGCCATTGGGATCCAATGCTGTAGCTCCACCGTCCTTCTATTCTCCTGGCATCAGCTCTCACATTCTAGGCGCTATCATGCCAGGAGTTTAGAACTATGATGCTGCAGCCTCCAATTGGCTGCAGCAGTCAGGTGACGTCCTGTGACTCCATCTTCCACAACAAACACTATTATTTGATTATTTTGCCATTTGTAGCACTTTATATTATAAGTATTTGATCAGTATGTAGTACAGTTGTTTGATTAGTGTATGTGCTCCTGGTGTGGGCACTGTTATGCAGGCATTGTATGGTACTGTTATTTGGCACTCTACCGGAGGTGGGCTCTTGTGGTGATAGAGTCTAACTAACACACGCAGCAGCAAAACTGCAACGGTGTATTCAATAGTTGTTTTATTTTACCTGAGTTACTAAAAGATGAAACGAATGTGTTAAATTTATTATATGGGTCATTTCAATTTCAGCTTTAACATATATGTGCAGGTCATTGAAATAATGCTTTAACACATTTAGAATATCAAAGCATCACTGGCAACCCATCATGTACTATAGTTTCTGATATAAAACTACAGCTCCCAGTATGACCCGAGCAATGGTACAGATATGCTGAGAGTTGCAGTTTCACAAACTAAAATGCTGCGGTCCTTACATGTGATCACAATACTGATGTGACAAAGTCAGACACGGACTACACAATAACACTGAGTGACTCACAGACGACATCCTCTGGGTTCCTTCCTTCTCTTCTCCATCTTCTCCAGATGTTCATAACTTCTCCAGCCAATTCTTGCCTCTGGAGTCTGCAGCCCAGACATCTATGGCTGCTGTGAAAATAATAGTGCCACACACCGTCTCACCTGAATATAGTGCTACTCACTGTGTTCCCTGTAATTCAAATATACTGTGCCCCCAGAAATAAATTACAATACAGTGTGCCCCCTGAAATAATCTACATTGTACCTGTTGAGGCGTGCCAGCCGCAACCAGGAAGTGGAACTGGGTGGCATCTCTACATCATCTCAGTCCAAGTGACCACACCTTGAATGCCTCTCTCCTGTCACTGCAGGAGGTCCTTTAGGTGTGGTCTGTCAGAAGTCCCTTTGCAGTAATAGACAGCAATGAGGGATTCTGCACAGACGACACCCAAGGCGTATTCACATGGACCAGGAGGACTTAAGAGCCACCACCGTGGTTCCACCTCCTGACTGTGGCTGGCACGCTGTAACAGTACCCTCGAAATGAATAATAATACACACTGAGCCTCCATGAATAAAAAATGATCTACTGTACATTATGCCCAAAGAAATGACCCTACTGTGCACCCTGAAATAAATAAAACAGTAAAATACCCTACCCTGAAAAATGAATAAAACATTGTACCCCTTAAAATAATAATGCACTGCATTCCCAGATATAAATTATAATACACTGCACTCCCTGAAATTAATATTCTTTTCTTCTCTTTCCAGTTCCATACTGCCATGAAGACTTCTTCCAGCCACAAGTTGGCTCTACACACTATCCCTATCCTAATGCTACCTTGAGAAACCCTCAGTGCCCTACACAGTAAGGTAGAGTTCTTCACTACGCCATGGGATTCGGTCTGGGGGTTATATAACAGCTGCTGAAATCAGAACTATAGCGGAACTCCTGAATGGAAATGATCACAACCACTCCCTGTCATTAGTGAAATGGACTCCATTCTGGTGTCCGTCTCACAAGGGTTCCATTTGTTTCTCTTTTATTTGCAGTATAGAATATTGTGCTCAACGACATTATTTTATACTCCAAATATACTGAAGACGAACAGAACCCTAATGAGATGGACACCAAAGTGCCATCCGATTCACTAATAACAATGACAATGGTTCTGTTTGGGGGTTCCATCACAATGCTGGTTCCGGCATCTGTAATGTAACCACCTAACGGAATCCCACAGTGCAGTGAAAAACTCAGTGGGAACATCCCCTAATGGTGCCCCTATACAGTAACTAGTCCTCTTTGTGGACCCCACACAGTATAATTAGTCCCCTTTAAGGAGGAGGAGGGGGGAGTGCAATTAATCCCCTTTGTATTTCTTCACCACAAAGTAATACCTAGATTTGTGCCTCCCCTTATGTTGTTACTGCCCACATGCTGCCCGGCAGGGTTTGTAATTTCAACCTTGTACCCCTGTCGATTTGCATGCAAGTGTGATTCAAATTTTACCATTGAAAACCATTGCAAACACTTGTGATTTTTTTCATGTGTGTAAAAAAAAAAAAAATCGCAAGTACATAGATGTGATGCGGTTTGTAAACAAAAACACATCATGCTCACATTGCAGATTGCAATTTTATAATTACGATATCGGCCTGAGGTTCTTGGCCCGATATCACGCTTGCCCGTGTGAATGCACCCTTGGACAGGATGCCGGGTACTGCCAGTGATGTAAAGAGCAAATGCACTAATCTTATGTCTCACAGACTCTCTTCGCCACTTTCAAGCAGAGGTGGAAGCTGTGCAAAGTTGTCCCCTCTAGACAGTGGACCCCGGCAGCTGCCCAGGTCTGCCAGGTGCTGGCACCAGCCCTGCACTCTACACTGGTATCTTTAAGGCACTTTATGGACCTATTATTTGAGTTAAACAGTTTGATCCCAATGTGCTGCAAGGATCCCCCACAAAGAAGTGGTCGACTAGTGAAGCAAAGCTTTATATAGTGCTTATTAAAGTCTATGGGTCATATGTTTAACGCACATGCAATCAGAGGAAGAATCAATTGCATTCCTGGAACAACCATCGCTGGTTTCCATGGCGTGACAAGAAAACATATTACGCATAAAGTCAGCAGGATGGTGCAAGAAGACACAAAAAAAAAATTAAGATCAGGAAACAATACTGAGTGACGTGAGTCATGCTGGAAAGAATTCAAATATCTGACATCATCTGTGTTCATTCTATGGTATCACCACCAGGGGGTGCAAGCACACAGAAATGAACGCACAACTTGCTGCAAACTTAGTTTGAAGGTGCGCTTTGCTTAATGTGAACTAGCTGCGTTCCCACAACACTATAAAATAAGTTCTGATGCTATTATGGGACATGACAGTGAGCAGGGTGATGTATATTTTTATACTCACCTGCTCAGGGGATCGAGTGGTGTCCCCCTCTGAAGATTGCGCGCGGCATTAAAATCTGACTCTTTTCAGTGTCTCGTGCGTCTGGACTCCCCTACAAGTCTATGGGAGAGCGCACGCATGGTCAGATTTTTGTGCCGATTGTGGACTTCAGAAAGGGACACCGGTGGGAGCAGGCGAGTATAAAAAAGACATCACCTACTCTCTTTCACGTCCTCTAACAGCACCATTACTTAGTTTATGGGGATGTGACAGCCTCTCTTTAAGAATGTAACATAACTGCACTGGTATTAATTTACTGCAGCATTTATTGCTTCCATTTAACTATAGTATCTCATCACACTAAAGACTCAGAGTGATGCATACAGAAAATTATTGCATGTAGATGGGAGGTTGGCTTAAAACAATATTTAATTGATGCCCATTAAAGGGAATCTGCCACCTACTTTTAGCCCTATAAAAAAATCTTATGGGCTGAAAGTAGGTGACCCGCTGAGTCCGGGAATGTTAGTGTTATACTTATCCTCCCCGTTGGTTCCCTTGTGTCATCGCTGAAAGATGCCACTCAATGTATTCTAATGCCTATAATTTTATAATGGATGGATTACTTAGCAGTGACGCTCAATGCACTGCAGCAGAATCTTTTAGCACTGTGTAGCCGGCAGGGTGAGTCCTTTGGCTGGAAAAGATGGTGAGATAAAATCAAATAATTGGTGACATGTGGCTCTACCATCTTCCCTTTAAAGACCCAATGTGGAGCAGGCCCAGCCGCATACAGGGCCTGGTATAAATAACAGTGCTGGGTAACTTTATTACCTGTTTGTCCTCGTGACGCCAGTGCCCCTTTTGGTAGCCGTTACAGTCAAGAAATGCTTGACAAAGACCCGGTTACTTTGGGTCGAAACGTCGCCATCTTTTGTGACTATGAGGTGTGTATAATATATGCTTATGCATAAAATTCTTTAAGCACATGAAAATCTGCTGCCTGATCCCTTTCTTCATTTGGACACTACAACTGACACTGGCAGAACGACAAGGGAGGCAAGTATAACACTGACATCCCCGGACTCAACGGGTCACCTACTTTCACCCCATAGGCTTAGCTGATGGGACTAAAAGTAGGTGACAGATTCCCTTTAATGCTGTTATGAGACAGGAGTATCTATTCACTTGAATGGGGCATATGGAACTGTGCCTTGCAAACATTGAACAGGTCCCAGTGCTCAGCACCACAGCCCCTTCAATCAGCTGATTGGTAATGGTGTCAGGAGGAAGATACCCACCTGTGTAATATTCATGGATGGTCCATCCTTACGTTCGAACCTCTTCTTTCAGGACAAAAGTTTGTCCTGGGACTGGATGGGGTGGGAGTATATTACCTGCAGATGTTCTTCTCTGACTCCCCCTTTCCCATCCACTGGTTTCAGGTATTATTTTTGGCCTTCCAAAATGGCCAATGCAGTCTTCAGACTTCTTAGTGCTCACAGTGCATTGGCAGTGATAGACTAACCAATGGACTATACCTGCTCTCGGATTGACCAGAGCTAATCACATTATCAGCACTGACCAATCAGAGAACAACACACAGTGTGCGTTAGGTAGTTAGAAAATTGCTGCAGCCAACTTGGGACAGCCAAAAATGGGGAACAGAACTAGCAGATCGAACGGGCTTTATAGAAAAACAAAAACAGCTAATATAACCTTCTCTCCTTCCTCTCCCACAACATAATTTTGTCTCTTATCAGGAGCATCACTTTAAAGGAGTTGTCTACAATTAGAAAAAGTGGTCAGATTTGTTTTTTTCCACCAAAACAAGCGCCACTCTTGTCCATGGGCCGTGTATAGTAATACACCTTTTATTCTCTGCTGTCTCTCTGATTTGCCAGTTCCCGGTCCTTTTTTCAGTCTTCCTAGATGACCAACGCAATCTTCAGACTACCAAATCCCCTCAGTGCACTGATAGTACATTGGTAGTCTAACACCATACCTGCTTCCTGATTGGCCAGAGCTGCTCATGTGATCAGCACTGACCAATCAGATGGCAGTGCACACTGGAAAAGAACAAATGCAGGTATTATACTCCCCTATGTCGGGAGTCCGGGACAGAATCTTGTCCCAAAACTGGAGGGGTGCTTTAAAGTCCTGAAGCTGTAGAAATCAGTATGCAGTGAGATCCCTAGTGGGGGCTGCGTGACAGACAAACATTTTAATAAATTGTAGATTACAAATGTATTTTCCACAGAATGCTGCTTTAGGACTATCCCTTAAAAAAACATAGAATATTTACTTTTATATCAGAGAAAGCTCAACATGCACAAAATGTACAAATCTGAGCCTAAGAAAAACGGAAAATATAAATGTCCATTAATCTGGAAAATCCAATAATCCATAATCCAGACAGTCTTGAATTATTCAGTTCCTCAGAATAATCTCCTTTAGGGATTTGTCAAGATGGGAGGGGGGGGCATACTTGAGTAATGCAGTATATTCCATTATACAGTAACTCGGGTCCTAAGGTTCGCAGCCCTGGACATTTTTTCCTCCAATATACTGTACACCTTGCATCAGTCTTGTAAGGTGTTGGACATTGGCTTCACTGGACCAAAACAGGAGCCTGGGACAGCGCCACTTCAGGCTATATTCACATAGGTGAGAATGATATTGGGCCGAGAAACTCAGCACCATATCACGCTTGCCAACATACGATTTTCACGGCGATGCAATGCGTTCTTGATTAAAAATCCCATCGCTTCTGTGACATTGCAATCTTCATGCATGTGAAATGATTCCAAGTGTTTGTCATAGACTTCAATGGGAAAGAAATCACATTGCACTCGCATGACATGCAGGTGTTTCCAAGGTCCTATAGTAAACAACAGGCGATTTCTCCCGTGGGAATGTCCTGCAATCCTGAGGAAAAAAGTTGCTCCTGTGAATAAATTCATTCAAAAGCATGGATTTCATATGCAGGTCACAAAACTCGCACAAATTTCTCATTTGTGTGAATAAGCCCTTAAATAGTGATCCGGACCGTATGAACACAATACGGGAGAGGAAGTTAAAGAATCCTGTGTGATGCCGTCTTCTTCCAGTGATGACACTTCCTATTCTTGCATTGGAAGACTTCACAGCTGCAGAAAAATGTTTGGAAGCGTCTATATAAGTTCATACAGGTAACAGGGCAGAAGAACAATGACTTGTATAGAGTTAAAGGGGTTGTCCCGCGCCGAAACGGGTTTTTTTTTTTTTCAACCCCCCCCCCGTTCGGCGCGAGACAACCCCGATGCAGGGAGGTAAAGAAAGCTCACCGGAGCGCTTACCTGAATCCCCGCGCTCCGGTGACTTCTCTACTCACCGCTGAAGATGGCCTCTTCCTCCGTGGACCGCAGCTCTTCTGTGCGGTCCACTGCCGATTCCAGCCTCCTGATTGGCTGGAATCGGCACGTGACGGGGCGGAGCTACACGGAGCTACACGGAGCCCCATAGAAGACTGCAGAAGACCCGGACTGCGCAAGCGCGGCTAATTTGGCCATCGGAGGGCGAAAATTAGTCGGCACCATGGGAACGAGGACGCCAGCAACGGAACAGGTAAGTATAAAACTTTTTATAACTTCTGCATGGCTCATAATTAATGCACAATGTACATTACAAAGTGCATTATTATGGCCATGCAGAAGTGTACAGACCCACTTGCTGCCTCGGGACAACCCCTTTAAGGGGGCTATGGGCGTAACACAACTAATCATTTTACAATCATTTCTAAGATTCTGCCCCTGTAAGAGGGACAGACAGATGGGCCCGATGCAACTGCTACCTCTACATCCATTATAGTTATCCCCTTATGTAAGAGGGCATGCAGTGTGAGCTATTGCCTCCATTAGTGGTAGTGTAACGGGTGCCCAGGGTGGCATTCAGTGCCATGGGCAGTTATTATAATGGGGGGCCTGCGCTAACGGGCTGCATACACCTTGGGTGAGAGGGGATGCGGAGTAAAATGGGTTCTGTCACATGGGTGAAGCTTACCAACGGGCTGTAGTCAATTAGCGGAAGAATCAAAGGTCCATGCTTTTTCCATGTTTGCTCCAACTGGTGTTGTAGGCCACTGAGGGAACTGAGGTGAGCGTGCAGCATATATCCTGAGGGTTGTTTCTAATATCTTCTCTTTGGTGGAACCCAACAAGGCGACACTGCAAAGGGCTTTGCAAATGTGTCAGGCCTGTATGGAGAAAGCTAAGCCAGAGCCTCTTTCCACACGCAATCCAATGCCTGGGCTTCCCCAAAAAAGACGTGCAGAGCACAACTAATTATATATCGTGTCACACAGTACATCACCGCGCTCCCTCACATGATCACACTGTCCAATAGTAAAAGAGAAATAACTTAATACAGTAAACCAGGATACCCATGCAATACTTCATATGGCCATAAGGGCCGTGCTCACATCAATTAAACCAACAAACAGTTTTGTAAGGCTGTGAAATGACCCCTCTACAGTAATGTGACAAGCCCTCTAGGTGCCCAAGGCAAAGGTGCCAAGATGTAGATCCAAAGTTTTTGCCTCATGAGTATATACAGTAGCTCTATCTATCCAATGATAGATAGATAATCTTTATTTGCACAGCACTTTTGAGGCCCATGGGGAACACAAACAATACAAAAATGACAGAAATTACAAAAGTTACAGTTATTCAATTATTTGGAAACAAAGGGGGTGGTGTGATACAGAAGGTACAGGGGCAGGAGGTGGAGCATGGGGGGACATAGCAATGCAACAATAATGTGATATATATAGTTTTTTGGGACACGAACGGGGTGGGGGTAAGACAGGAAGTGAGGTGCAGTAAGTGTACATGATAGGCAAAAGTGGAAAGCCATATGGAGGGGCAGGGGGTATATTGTGGAGGTGGGGGACTAGATCAGGAGGTTTGGTATGCTTCTATGAAGAGGTGCGTCTTTACGGCGCGTCTGAAGTTCCGCGCATCGTGGATTGTCTGGATGTTTTGGGGTAGAGCTTTCCAGAGGTTCGGTGCTGCTCTAGAGAAGTCCTGGAAGCAAGCATACGAGGTTCATATTAGAGGGGTTTTTAGCCTGAATGTGTTAGCAGTTCGGAGCACGCGGGATGGGTGATGTATGGACAGGAGGAAAGCAATATACGTTGGCACGGCGCCATGGAGAGCATTCTGGGTGAGGGTGATGAGTTTGAATTGAGTTCTGTAGTATACAGGCAGCCAATACAGCGACTGGCATTGTGTAGGGGGCGTCTGAGAAGCGGCTGGACAGGAAGATGAGTCTAGCTGCTGCATTTAGTATGGATTGGAGAGGGGAGAGTCTGGTGCGGGAAGGCCAATAAGTAGCGAGTTGCAATAGTTGAGTCGGGAATGGATGAGGGCGACAACGAGTGTCTTTAGTGTGTCTGTGGTGAGAAATGGTCCAATTTTAGCATTATTCCTGAGGTGCAGTTGGCATGTTCGGGCCAGAGATTGGATGTGGGGGGTAAAGGAGAGATCCGAATCCAGTGTGACCCCAAGGCAGCGGGTGTGCTATCTGGGGGTTATGATGGTGCCAGATACCGATATGGAGATGTTGCGGGGAGGTGGGCTGGTTCAGGGCGGAAAGACAAGGAGATCAGTTTTTGAGAGGTTAAGTTTGAGAAAAAGGGAGGACATGGGGTTAGAGACAGCAGACAGACAGTCGGGGATATTTGGGAGGAAAAGTGCAGAGATGTCTGGAGTAGAAGGATGGATGGATGGATGGATGGATAGATAGATCTCCAGGTGCCCCTAACTGTATATAAGCCCACACACTATCTATATGTGCTGACGCTGTATATGTAGCATGCCATGCAGTTGCTCCGGCCCCGCGGCCCTCCTCTCCTGCTCCATTGTGTGTGAACATTTCTGTGAGCAGATTCTTTTGTGCAATGACTGAAGTTTTTCATTTTGGTGTAAGCTAAAAATAGTCATGTGAAATTGTTCTCGGCACGTCCCCCTGCCCTGTAATCCTGCGAGGGGGAGACATATTTGCTGTATCTGTTCTCCTCGGTCTGCCCCTGTAATCAGCGCTCGGCTATTGTCAGCCGTCTGGCTCCTTTCCCTTTAATATTCCAATTCCCATTTCTCTTCACTCCAAACTGGGACAAAACTTTTCTGCAACAGAAAACACAACTTGTAGGGTTATTTATCACGCAGCCCCGTTGTAATGCAGCCTTTCCTCCCTCCAGCCTCCCCTTTCTGCCTGCCCCTGTGTGTCTTTCCCTCTCAGCATGCTCTGTTACAGCCTTCATTTCCTTTTTCTGTTTTCAGGCTGTGGGGGTCCCTGGAGGATCCAGAAATAACCCCTTTTATCAGCAGAGTCGATGACTAAAGCGAGCAACAACAGAGACGACATAAGAAACCGGGCCGCATTCAAGTACCCTAAGGCCACTCTCAGCCGAGCGCTTTTTACCGCAGCGTTTGAACGCCGTGCTAATCGTGGTACAACACCCATTGATTTCAATGATGCCTCGCAGACATGCGCTCGAACGCAGCGTCTTCTAATGCCACAATTTTGGAGCGCTGTTGGCTCTATTTTGCCACATCTTTGCGCGTTTTAACGGAACTTGTCAGCCATCACAATGATGGGGTGGATTTAAAAACCGCTGTCGAACGCAGTTGCCTGCATCTGAAATTGGCAGAAAACGCCGCAATCAAAATCGCTGCGTTTTGCCAACGCTGTGTGTGAGAGTGGCCCTAGGGCTCAATCACACGGGCGTATGCAGTAAATACATAGCACTTATGCACAGAAGCAGAGTTGCAAGAAGAACCGAAATATGCAGGGAATAGGTTGACCAAAATCTGCCTATTTCCTGCATATTTGGTCCTTCTTACAATTTTTTTTTTTGCGTGCGTACTTACGGACTAAAAATTCTCCCATTTCCTGCATATTTCAATCATTTTTGTAATTTTTTGCAGCATACACACTGTGTATTCACTGCTGAAGATCAAACAATGCTGCAGCATAGGACTTATGAAAGTTTCACTGCAAATTGCCCTGTTCGCACTATCTTCATAGTTAATATTTTTCTCAGCAAATCCAGTTGGACCCCTTTAATTTTATTGGTTCTTTTGGATAGAACCAAGAATAAGACCAAAGACTGAAACCTAATGGAACGCCATCCAAGTCTAAACAAAGCCTAACCAGTCCGATGTACCATAGAAGAGATGAGCTTTTCCAGGTACAGAAAGACCTTAATAGTATTTTTCCTGATTTGATAGAAGGGGGCGACCCAACTTTTTGATTTTAGGCATTCTATATAAACACAGCAAAATCCATAAGCTTTCGTTATGCTGTATGATGTGTGCCCTTGACTGGCACAGTAATGAGAGGGCTGATAGACAGTCAGGGTCAGCAGAAAGTTGGTGCCAAGAAAGGGTGACTGTCCGGAAAATTATTTGCCTGGAATCAAACCCTCCCTGTTTCTACGAGTGTTTTCTTTGTGATTTTGTGCCGTGTTGGCAGGATTTCTGGAACAGGCGGACTGCAAAGTCTGAAACATAAATTTTAGACATGTATTGGACGCCTGATCAGAAGCCAAGGGTGTAACTATAGCCATAGCTGCCTTGTAACTGCTCCAGTGCCCAGCGGGCAGCAGAAGGGCTTTTGACCCACATGGAGACTTATTTGTTTTCTAAAATGTTGATTTAATTAGGACCTAATTAGTAGTCGTACAGAGGAGAAGTTAAGAATTTGATTATGTCGCTTGGCCGATGCGCTATATTTAAAAGGTCTTAAAGGAAACCTGCACTGGGATCAACCACATAACACAGAGGGGTATTGTGAAGCTCCTCGACACTAGTGACTCCACCTAGGACACATCATGTATAGCCCTGTTCCTTCATAGAAGATAGAAGGAAGTTTTGGCCCAGGTGTAGACTACAGCTTTCTCTCCATCCTTCAAGCGGTATTCCAGGCTTTTAGTATTGATGACCTACCCTCAGCAGTAATTGATTGGAGGGGGGCCACCAATTGGAATCCTCGCTGATCCTCTGGCCTGCTATTAGTGCAGCGGAGCAGGAGATCAGTGGTCAGGACTAGAATTGTATTAGGCCGCATGCACACAGCCGAGTCAGATCCCGCAGCGTAATTCATTCCGCTGCCCGACTGGTTACCCCTGCGTACCGGTCCGGCGTCTTCTTTCATGTGCTGCGGATGTGCCGGCTGGCGCACATGGGCAGTACAGATGATGCCACGCCATCGCAAGGCGATGAGGCGGATCCCGCGACCATTCTGCAATGATGATTGCGAAATGGCCGCAGGACGGGTGGCTTCCATTGACTTCAATGGGCGGGGACGCGTAATCACGCGATACTTCCGCTGTGCTCACAGTGGAAGTATTGACTACAATCGAAGCCGGCCCCACGTTTTCCCACGGTAATTAGAGCATGGTGCGGTTTCTTTCACTCTGCGGAATTCCCTAGTAGAATTCCGCAGCGTGAACATTGAGCTATTAGGTTCAATAGAACCTAATAGCTGCAGCATAACGCCGCGGATTTCTGCTGCGTAAAACTTGGCAGAAATCCGTCCGTTGGGCATTAGCCCTTAGTGATGAACTTTATTTAGGTTTTTGAACCTTGCACTCTATATTATATTGTGTGCACTGCAGGTCTGCGATGGGTTTATGCCTTTGTTTCACATTAATAGAAGTTTGCTGGGGATAAGAGAGTCATTCACTGCCTTTAATTATGTACCTATCATTGTATAAACTTTTTGACATGCCAGAAGTTTCGATCAGTGGGCTTCTGGGTGCTGAGACCTACAGTGATTACTGAAACAAGGGGGCAGAAGCAAGCAGCTGAGCGCTGTGCCCCTTCCCTTAACTCTCCTCAATGAGAGCAGAGTGGTGAACGGGCTCAGGAAGTCTACACGTCACCCTGCTCGCTCTTCAAGGTGAGCTGAGCAGAGTCAATCAGAGCCAAAGGGACAGAACGCTCAGCTGACTGCTTCTGCCCCTTCGTTTTAGTGATTAATGAGAGTCTCTGTACCCAGAAACCCACCAATCAAAACTTCTCACGTCACTCTGATCTGTCAAAAGGTTTAAAAGATGAGAGTTACACATTAGGGTGTATGCGTAAAATGCTGCGGACCTCCCCGTAGGGCTTCACTCATTTTGTAACTATACGCACTGCCAGCCAACACCACGTATGGCTGCGTATGGCACTGCCCATGCCCACCTATCACACACACAGTGTGACTTTTTTTTCAGTCCCCCTTTCTGTTCATAGGGCTCAGGCTGCGTGATACACAGAGACATAGAGCATGCTGCGATTTATTTTTCTTGTGTATCGATGCACAGTGTCTACACGCTGGTGTGCATGGATCAATGAAAGTCCATTGACTTTCATTGACTCCATTCATCGCCCATCACACGTCCGTGCATCGTAGTCAAGGCCTCACATCCAGTCCAGGAGAGAAACGGGAAGTATAGGAGCGAGTGGTGCTGCAATCCACTTGAATGGAAGTGTAGCTGGCACTTGTACTTCCTTCTTTGTCTGCACTGGGCAGCAGGGCGGATGATCAGCTGATGGACGGACGGGTGGCCTGAGATGCGGACCCCCGTCCAACTACTACTCTCCTATCTAGAGGACAGGTCATCAGCAAAAAGGAGGGCAGACAACCCCTGTAAGTCCAGACAGTTTAGTGCATTGAGGATTCTGTAGAGGGCTATCATTGTAGCAAATCCTCACCTGAGAGAGTATGAGGCTGCTTTCACACCTGTGTTAGGTCTCAGTTCAGGGTGTCCTTCTCCCTGCTCCATTGTTGGAAGAGAGAAATGGACATAAATCAGAAAAAAAAAGACTGATCCGTTTTTTGCCCCATTGATTTCAATGGGGTTTAAAAAAAAAAAACGGAAAGGGAACAGAAAGGCTTCCATTTGTTTCCATTCTGTTAGGTTTCTTTTTTTACTTTACGGAAATATAGTGTAGTCTTCAGCGTTCTTTTTCCATCCAAAAAACGGAAACCTAACAGATTGGAAGCGGACAGAAGCCTTTTTGTTTGCTTTCTGCTTTCTTTCCTTTTTTTTTTAAACCCCTGTTAAAATCAATAGGGAAAAAAAAACAAAAAAGTTTTTTTCTGGGTTTATTTCAGTTTTTCTTCCAAAAACGGGGCAGAGAAACAGAAACCCTGAACTGAATGCTGACGCAGGTGTGAGAGCAGCCCTAGGCCTGCTTTTCAAAGTCAATAATTCACTAACAACAAACAGATAAAAAGTATGTATTAATATTTCTAAAACATTTCTCTATTGACAAAGAATAGAATTATTGATCAGAGAATCTGCAAGGAATACGCCGGATTAAATTGCTCCCCCGTGTAAAAGGAGTGATTAGGGTAAAGGTAACAAGCAACTCCCCAATACAGTGTCCCCAACCTGTGGCTCTCTAGCCATTGCAAAACTACAACTCTCATCGTGTTCTGACCACCATAGTGTCTATCCTGCAGGAAGCAGAAACAAATCAGTTTAATTAAAAACTGGACAACTGCTCCTGGTACAATTCTTCTCCGCCTCCTTATGAGCCCCCCTGTATGTGTTTTACTTAGTTTTCACGACTACCAGCAATGTTATTGTGATACATTTATCTTCCTCGCACGAAAGCAAACATTTTAGGGCCAAAAAGTTACAAATATTATTTGCTAAAAGTCAGACTATTCCACAAGTGCAATGCAAACAAATCAAAGGCCATGCCAGTGCATTCTGGGAGAGATTAGTGCGCTAGAGGGGGTCAATGGGGGAGGGCCAGGCACATCCCTTACAGACTGACAGACATAAAAAAAACGTAACCGCATGGCTTCTGTGAAATGAATGTTGCATTATAGTTTCCTGTTCTCAGCGGAAGTCAGATAACAAGTTGTGACAAGCCAAATGTAGAACGGCTTCAGGCAGACAAAAGCAGAATTCAAGTGAAGCTCTGGTTAGGTGCCGTCTTACATTTCATATTAGGGAATTGCACTCTTAACAATTTCCTAGTAGAATTAACCACTAAAGGGATCTAATCATAATCTAATAAGTCATCCGTAGTATATAAGCCGCATTTACAGAAGTCTGTGTGATTGGGCAAAATAGCAATTCATATAGCAGAACTGTATTGGGAAATTGCTCAAAATGCAATTCTATTCACTTTTTATATCTTTTCCACATTTCCCTAGTGTAAGCTCCGTTGCATTGGTAGACCTGCGGCGGAGGATTGCATCAGAAGAAAAGTTAGATCTTCCCGCCTCAAAGTTTATTACCTTGATGCTACTGAATGTCATGACATGTGCAGCAAGTCCAGCAGTTCTATAGGCCTGTGTCGTTTGCTTGCCAGTATTTCCTAGCCCCCTACTGCCAGTAGTAGCTGGGTGTTGACTTTCCTTAAGCGGCTGTGGTTTTAGTGGTTCAGGGTGGAGCATGGTTAAAAATGTATGGAATTCACAATTGGTAATGTTGGCAGTTACATAAAGGCATTGCTGAGTAGAGATGAATGGATGGACGGACGCACAGATAGGAGCTGAGTTACAAATCACTTTATCCATTTACTGTCCTTTGGCTTCAGATTTCAGGTGTGTATCTAGCAGTTTGTTATGTGGAGAAGTGGAACGAATATCATGGGGACTGTATATGCTAAAGATAAGACCATAGTAATGATGGCCATAGACATTACAAGAAAGTCCATCAGCAACTAAGCACATATCAAAGTCTGTAATTCTCTGGAGTTGATCTGTGGTGTTCTAAACAAATTTTGGCGCTACTTATGTCATACTGGACAAGGTGCGGTCTGTTGTGACTTACTGCATGCAATTAAATTCACAAGCCAAATTCTGATTAATGTCTGACCACATTTAAAGACTTGGACACAGCTAGTGCTGGGCCTCCTGGTTTAGGAGTATAATCCAAGAACTGCAGTGAAGACTGACACATACACAGGGCTGGGAGAGCAGGAGAGATTTCATTTTGCATTTAGGGTACATGGAAAGTTTGGTGATGGCACTTATTGGCATGCAATGTCACCCAGTATCTGCAACCTGTGAGCCATGGTAGATAATAAATGGCTGAACACAAATCGCAGATGAGGGTAATTCAGAAACTAAAAGGTATAGTCAGAAGAAAGTATGGCAAGCCAAGACATAAAGAGAGAGAGAAAAAAGTGTCACACTGTACATGAATGCTTGGAAATGAGGCCTAAGGCAATATAGATGTCCCAGGGCATGCAGCAAATATCAGCCCAACTGCATAGCAAGGTGACCAGATTTTCCCAGGATCAAAGAGTGACAAAGGGGTGTGCTCAGGGGGCGGGGCTTATCACAACATATGATTTTTACCTCTGTCGTTATAAAAAGGCTGTTTCAAAATAGACTAAGAGCAGTAGTATGTGGCCTTAATAGTGTCGGCTATATCAGCCCCAGTAGTAATAGTGACACCTACAATGGCCTCGGTAGTAATAGTGTTTCCTATATCAGCCCCATTAATAATAGTGACCCCCATAGTGGCCACAGTAGTAATAGTGTCCCTCACAGTGGCCCCAGTAGTAATAGTGTCCTTCACAGTGGCCCCAGTAGTAATAGTGACCCCCACAGTGGCCCCAGTAGTAATTATTGTTCCCCACAGTGGCCCCGGAAGTAATAGTGTCCCCCACAGTGGCCCCAGGAGTAACAGTGTTCCCCACAGTGGCCTCAGTAGTAGTAGTGGCCCCAGTAGTAATAGTGTTCTTCACAGTGGCCCCAGTAGTAAGTGTCCCCCACAGTAGCCTCAGTAGTAAAAGTGTCCCCTATATTGGGCCCAGTTGTAATAGTGTTCTATATATTTGCCTCAGTAGTAATAGTGTCCCCCATATTGGCCCTAGTAGTAAAAAAGTGTCCCCCACAGTGACCCCAGTAGTAAAAGTGTCCCCCACAGTGACCCTAGGAGTAATAGTGACCCCCACAGTGGTCCCAGGGGTAATAGTGAGCTCACAATGGCGCCAGGAGTAATAGTGACCCCTGCAGTGGCTCCAGGAGTAATTCAGACCCCTACAGTGGCCCCAGTAGTAATAGTGACCCCCTACAGTGGCCCCAGGAGTAACAGTGACTCCCACAGTGGCACCAGGAGTAACAGTGGCTCCCACAGTGGCACCAGGAGTAACAGTGGCTCCCATAGTGGCACCAGGAGTAATAGTGGCTCCCACAGTGGCACCAGAAGTAATAGTGGCTCCCACAGTGGCACCAGGAGTAATAGTGGCCCCACTGTGGCACCAGGAGTAATAGTGGCCCCAGGAGTAATAGTGGCCCCCATAATGGCCAAGGAGTAATAGTGGCCCCCACAATGCCCAAGGAGTAATAGTGACCCCCACAATGCCCAAGGAGTAATAGTGACCCCCACAATGCCCAAGGAGTAATAGTCTCCCCTATATCAGCACCAGTAGTAATAGTGACCACCACAATAGCCCCAGTAGTAATAGCACCATGAAAAGACCGATACACTTAGCTCCTTCTCGTCTTCAGAGTGCTGCTGATTCTCTGCTCAAAGCTGCTGCAGGTAGAAGTGTGGGCACCAGGACGCCTCCTCCAGAACCAAGGAGGAGAAGTCACAGGAGGAGGATCTTGGTTGCACACACTGTCATCAGTGTGTGCGTTCCGCAGCAGCTCCACTGAGCGATTACCAGCCGGAGAGTTGCAGCACCTTGGCTGGTAATCCCCTTCATGGTGACCAGACATCCCGAAAGCTGGTCAAAAGGATGTCCTGCTTAGGGACTCCCAAAGCTGGACTGTCCCGCCTAAATCAGGACGTCTGGTGACTTTAGCATAGACATATAAAAATGTCCACATACTGTATGATGTTTAGAGGTAGTTTATGGTGCTCTGCTGTAAGTAGACCTGGCCATGCAAACATGTGGTCATCAGTAATGCAACCTCTTGGGAGAAAAATACTTTGTATAGTCATAATATCCATGAAATTATTTACAGGGGCCACTTTATTATAGTAGTGAACTGCACTAGCAGCAAGTGCCTCGTATAATGTCATTAGTGGAACCACTCCCTTTACAGGTAGGAATTTCAGTAATAACCTATAGCAGTGATGGCAAATCTTTTAGAGTGCCAAAACAGCAATTTAGGCCGAGCGCAATATCAAGATGTTAGACTTTGCCCCATATATCACGCGCTAAGCACATGGGATGTACCTGCGGATGCGCATGGCCGCATAACGGATGTGAGTTTTTCTGTAAAAAATGCCTCCCATCACTTTGGTGAGGTTGTAATCCTCTGGCACAGCTTCCAGCCATGTCAGTGGATCAGCAAGGGTTTCCCATTGTTTTCAATGGGAAACCTTGCATTGCACTCATGTGCAAATCACAATGTGGGCGATGCGTTTTCCTGTCTCATTTGAAACAATGGGCGATGGAACGGCCAAATACAGGGCATGCTGTGATTTTTTCCGACACTGTAAAGCCGCATGTAGTAATAGTGACCCCCCCAGTGGCCACTGTAGTAATGCTGTTACTACTGGGGCCGATATGGGGACACTATTACTAATAGTGTACACTATATCAGCCTAGTAGTAATAGTGCGCCCCTGAGACAGATATACTTACCTCCTCCTTGTCTTCAAAGCGCTACTCTTGCAGGCGAAGTGTGCACACCCGGACTTCTCCTCTCTTCTCTTCTCCTCCTGCAGAACCAAGGAGGAGAGGTCTGGGGAAGAGGATCCAGGGTGCACACACTGCCGTCAGTGTGTGCGCTCCGCAGCAGCACCACCGAGTGATCAGGCGAAGAGTCGCAGCACCCCAGCTGGTAGTCACTTTAATGGTGACTAGACATCCCGAAAGCTGGTCAAAAGGATGTCCTGCTTAGGGAATCCCAAAGCTGGACTGTCCCGCCTAAATAGGAATTTCTGGTCTGTTTAGCATCGGCATATAAACATGTCCACATACCACCTCTTTGTTGGCTTAGTTTCATGACAAATTTTGCACCACAATTCTGATGCATTTTGGTGTAAAGCCACACCCCTTTTCCCATGAAGCCACGCCCCCTTTTCAGACTTGCCCAAAAGCATGTCTGTCTAAACACATAAATGTGATGTAAAGCGCGCAAGATATTAATTTGCAATTTGCACCAGAAAACTAGCTCATCGTCAATACTAAATCTGCCCCAATATTGTAGCAGACGCAGAAGCCATCCATTCAATAAGATACAAACTACCCTAACAGGAAAGCAGCTAAAGGGGAACTCGAACAGAGTCCTCTACTAATCCACTCTAGTCCTGTTCAAAGCCAAATATATGCCCACTGTGGTGTCCTCCTCTATAGACCTGTGTAATGTTGGTTCACAATGGCTGGCACAGGACAGGGCAGTACCAGCTAATACAATGGGACCCCTGTGGAGCTCTGCAGGCTGCATTAATAGTATGCTCAGTATTGGACGTAGCACCCATAAGTGACATATCGGGGGAAATTCACATATTTCTTCACAGCACAACTGACTCAATACCCCATAGAGCGACAGTGGAAAGTGTCATTTAAAGGACTTCACCATTCATGAGAAAAGGAGTGAACTTTGCCTTATGTAGGAAAGCAGGGAAGATCGTACTTTGTAGATATACAGGCTATTCACGCAATTACCTTTGTACAATTTGGGGAGAGTTTCATATTTTAGGCAGCAGAAAGGCTAGATGCACTGCAGGGCTATCACTCCCTTATGTTGCAGACGGGTCGAACTAAGGGACTAATGAGCAATAGCTTGCTCAGCACCCCGTCGGGTCCTGTGTTTACATGGGACAACTATCCATTAATCTAATAGTTTGCTTCTGAGCCCACACCGTCCACTGCCGAAGCTAGCTGTGACTGGCAGCCAGCTTCCCACTGCAACAGCCATCATTGGTGAGAACACCAATCCCCACGGTTAACCTCCCACATGCTCCGATCGGCATGTATAATATTTACAGAAGGAGGGCTCTATCTCTGTAACGTCATTGGTAGAGATGAGCGAGCGTACTCGCCAATGGCAAATACTCGAGGGAGTATTGCCTTTTGTGAGTACATGCACCCAAATCTTTTGAAACGAGCAGGCAGGTACTCGCAAAAGGCAACACTCGCTCGAGTATTTGCCCCTAGCGAGTACGCTCGCTCATCTCTAGTCATTGGCCATCCATTATGTAATCGCAGAGATCCGATGGGTTACCATGGCAACCAGATGCCAGACAGTGGTGTCTGGGTCTGCCATGGCCTGTGATTGCTATGATTAGCAATAATACATTGCAGTACAGTAGTACTGCAATGTATTAGCACAGTATCACAGGCTCAAGCCCCATACAAGGGCATAAATGTAAAAAAAAAAAAAAAAACTGCATGTGCATGTTCTCCTCTGTTTAAAAAACGGGGGGAAAAGCCCCTTATGCAGCATGATTAACGCTGTAAAAAAAAAAACACAATACATGAATTGATATATTTTCCTCCCTGATCCTCTTCTCCCCAAATATATAAATAAAAAAAAATGCTATCAATAACTACAACTTGCCACGCAGAAAAAAAGTTCCATGGCAACGGAAAAATTAAGTTATACCTTTTGAAAAGTGAAGATGAAAACGACAAAAAAATCTTTGCTTCCTTAGGTCTAAAATAGGCCACGTTACGAAGGACTTAAGAAACCCAGCCGAAGAAGCGGAATGTTTCGCTAGACCTGGGCCAGCAACCATGAAGAGTAGTAGGGACAAGGGCCCAAGCGGAACTTTTTGCTACGCCCCTGTTGTGGTCTGCTCCTCACACCCTAGTGCCCTCTGCACCTTCACCTTGTCCAAAATTATCTAACATATTAAAACCTATAGTTTACATACTACATACTTGTTGGTGTATTCATATGTACATTTACCTTTCAGCAGACCTCTTTACCCCAGTGCTGCCTTTAAGTAAATCCATCCCTGCTTCTAGTTCTGTTCTAGTTCCTGTGTGCTTCATTTAGAAGCATTCATTCATGTGACCACGATGGACGAGGGAGCACACATGACAACATATCACCCACAGCAGCATTGTTTAAGACCAAGAGGTGGCCGAGATAAGTGGGGACAACTTTAAAGAACACCTGTAAGGGGATTTATTTTCATTGCACACTTGTGAGATTGGGGGAGGGGGGGGGTGCAAATTTTACAGAGTATTAGTAGTATTAGCGTCATACGGCAGAGCACACAATTCATCCATTAGCAAATACATGCACATTGATATCACCGGTGTGCAGTACACCCCACGGGGATGCATTATCCTTATTCTTTAAGTCGCTGTCATATCATGTGTCATAATAGAGCCATTTATCACAGAAAGCACCATCTGCTTGCAACATGCATAAACTATGAAGCAAGATTTCAGCTAGGGCCAATGAAATCAGGAAGATGGGACCAGGTTACTGAGAGTTCATCATATGGCAGAAGTTACATAGGGACGATAAGATTATATGCCTTAAAGGAAAAACACTCACCATGGCCCTATAGATGCTGTATAGAAGCTTAGCCCAATTATTTCCCACTACTCTCATATCACATTCTAGTCATCACTATTACAATGTGAGCACTGATATGGATAGTCATGTGGGACCAACAAAATAAACAAATGACAATACTTATCTGCCAGGTTGCACAGGTAGAAGCATTTCCATATTTCCACCAGCACCAATGACCCTCATTGTGACAGTCTACAAGATTCATTCTTGCATACATGGGCATAACTATAGGGAGTAAACCCAGGCTCTGATGCCTAAGAAGGCTGAAAAGGTCTCTTGCACATTAAAGCCTGTCTGGATCATATTACCCTATTAATTAATCCTAACATTAGGCGGGCAAATTCAAGGCAAGTATAAGCACACCTCTGTTGCACTTCAAAGTGCTGCCATGCCACTAACATCGTTCTTCTGCAGCGCGCTACATACGATGTCTCAAGCTACTATGGTGCCCATGAGCTGGCGGGGGGGGGGGGGGGGGGTTCAGGTGTGGGCTTCAGCAGCAGCAGCAGCATCTCCATTGTCGCCCGTCTCACGTACTGTGGCTGCGGGAAAATGCCACAGCGTGAACTGTGTTTCTAGTTTGGCGTTGGGTGCTACCCTCAAAGACGGGCAGCAAAAGATGGTGCATTGTCAAGTTCATAACACCAGTCCTTACATAGGCCGGGACCCACACCGGACAAAATAATACTGAAAATGGAAAACACAAGATAAAAGGAAAATTGTCCTTTTCCTCCTGAAGTGTAGTGTGGTACCTTAGTGCAGAAGTTGTAGGGGATGGGAAGGGACTCTAGGAGACAGGATTAAACAGTAAAAAAACAATTGGGCGTTTTATGGGCAGAGAGTGATCCAAACTTTAAGGCAATTATACATGTTCAATTACGTTTACTTGATACAGATGATTACAATTGAATACAGGGTTCACTTTTTCCTACATTTGGGAGTCATTGGTTGGAATCCCCCTTTGTCCACTTTACTTTACACTCCAGGTTTGCTGTCTGGTGTTGACTATAAAGATTCCCTTCACTCTTTCACTCTTACTTTCTCTAGGTTCTTAGTAGAGTTTTCTTCTTTCTAATTTCTCTCCTACGCCATCCCTCTCTTCTGACTTTCTGTCTGTTACACATAAACTGGTTTTAGTACTCTTACTTTTTCACTTCCCACCGCACTGGCTCCTCTGTTCTTAATTCCTAGCTCGTTCTTCTTCCCCCTCACTCAGCTCTCCTTTCTCCTAGACCCCATTAAGCTCCACCCACTCACCTTTTATCTCCATCCTCTCACCCAACCTGTGTGGAGGGCTTATCCTCCAATCATGGGGCCTCTATCTTCCTACCATCTGACTAACCACTCCTCAGGCTGTTAGGTGATGAAAACCAAATGAGAATCAGGGAGATGTCACTCGATAGAATGGTGGTGAAGTAGAACATGCAAGGAAAAACACAAGCTTTAAAAGACCCTCTGCACACTGCAGAGCCAGACTCCACATGCAGAATCCCGCAGTGGATACCAGCTTTGCCAGCAGCGGCGCCAACGCGTACCTCATTACTTTCTTTTTCTTCTGTACTGTCGATGGTCCACAGGGTGCGCCAGCAGACATGTGTAGTACAGATGGCATCCACGACCTTTCCACAACGTCATTGTAGAAACGCCGTGGATTGGACAGCTTCCACTGACTTCAATGGAGCATGCTGCGATTTTTCCTCAGCTTGCGGAAACTGCAATCATTTTCCGGAATGAATCGATTTCCAATAGCATGCTAGGGGTATTAATTGCTGCAGAACCACAGTGCGGACGCCCGCTGCAGATTCTGCAGGAAATATCTGGCCATGGGCAGGAGCCCTAACACTTACAGCAATAATCACATTTTACCATGAAGTAGCCATAAAAGTGCTGTAGTGACGCTAATCCAGGTCACTACACTACCAGCAAGAAGGACATAGAAATGTCAATCATTAGGCAAAAAGCAGGTTTAAGGGAACAAGCAGACCACACATCAGACAGCTGGTGACCAACTTGCATGTAACACGCAGCAAGCCCCCACACCACACAATTTCAGGGGCATGATAGCACTTTAAAGTGAAACACTAATGCTTGTACTTGCCTTCATGTTACCCACATATTGCTTGGACTGAATTGTAGGGTACGATCATCATGACAGACTCCCTCTAACATATTGCGTATAAGGAATAAGCACATTTATCTGGACCTCTATACAGGTTATATTGATTTATGTGGGAAGCAACCTGCCTTACAAATCATATACATTTTGTAATAATTACACAGGATCTAAGGTGGAGCCTGCCACTGGGATACAAAGAACACCAACGAGTGAACTCTATAACATGTATGCCTACCCAGACATAGCACATTGGGGCAGATTTAGGAGACTGTCTAGAAGAAAACAGTCTTTGTTGCGCATAACCACCAATAACAGCACAGCTTCCATTTCATACAGTGCTCTTGGGATATTAAAGCTGCGCTCTGATTGGTTTCTAAGAGTAACTAAATTTTAGACAGTTTCATAAACTTGCCTCTTTGAGCTTAGAGTTTCTTTAACAAGAAACTTTGCAATCTACAGTAGTAAATCAAAGGTAATTGTTAAGCATTGCAGACTTGGTGCGACACTTACATATACTGTATATATTGGTTGATGTGTTAGTGAAGTTTGCACTTCTGTTACTAGGCACATGTTGTTCAGAGTACATCTGATACTTTGTTCTTCAATATTTGTTCAGATTTTCAAAATATATAATATTTACTTTTATTTGCTACAGTTGAAATATTTTTAAATTTATGATCTAAACACTGGGGCTATAGAAGAATCCAGGCCATGCACAGTATAGATATATATTCTGCCTTTAGGGATAATGCCCACGGACAGATTTATGCCGCGTTCCCCACGGCATAATAACGCAGCCATTAGGTTCTATTGAACTTTATAGCTCAATGCTCACATGCCGGATTCTGCTGCAGATTTACACCGCAGGAATAAAAATCACGGCATGTTTTATTTTACTGCGTTTTTCAGTGGTGGGAGGTGTCCATTATTATTGTATTAATGGAGACCACGGAAAAAAGCGCATTTTTCCACAATCACCATCGGAGACATTTTTGTTTAACCTCGCGAGATTCCTGCGGCGTAAAACCGTGGGTGTATCCTGGTCCATCTGTGGGCTTGAGCCCTAAAAATTGCAGCAGAAATCAACAGCTATGCATAGCAAAATACATGGCCTCTGCTCACAGATATAGCCCTTGTGAACGAGCAAATTCCACACATAGAATTTCTCTTGCAGATTCTGCAAAGATTTGCATAAGACTGCCTGTCCATGGGAGTTATGGTAGCCCACCGCGGGAGCCGCCGCCCGGGAGCAGGAAGCGGCAGACGGATCTCCGCTGTCAGCATGTTGCGATTTGCCGGCCGCGAGTGGAGAATTGCATTGATTCTCCACTCCTGGACAGGGGGAAGTGCTCTCCATAGCAACGTGGGGAACGCAATGAAAACCCGCCCGTGGACAGGCAGGCCTAAGAAGCGGCTTTTCACTTCCTTTTTTCAGCAATGTTGATTTCAAATCTACGGTGAAAAAATATTTACGTTGTGAAAACAGCAACTTGGATTCCCATTCAAATGCATGGGGCATGGATTTGGTGTGGATCTTGGTGCAGAATACATGCCAAAGTCTTCCGTATGAACATATTACCACACAGGTGGGCATGATATCACACTTGCCAACATGGATTTTTGATGCTAATACAAGGTGTTTTTCATTCAAAAATGCCTTGCATCATTTCTGTGAAATTGCGATCCTCAGATGCTTGGTTCACATGTCAGAAATTCTCAAGTGTTTGTCATTGCAAGCGCAATGCAATGTCTTTTAAGGTGGCCCCCTTGAAAACAATGGGAAAGGCGTTCCGAGGGGGTGCCAAAAAATAGAACATGCTGTGATGCTGATCATCGCAACATCGCTGTGAGAAAAAGAAAATCACTTATGTGGGTAAGACCACCCAAAACAATAGAGTTTATTCATGCGAGTTTTGTGCGTCTCATAACACTTTATTTTAAGCATCACGAATGTCTGTTAGTTGACAGAGGATAGACTAGCATCATCTAGAAATAGGCCACTTTTGAATTTTTTTATATTTAAAAGCTGACCAATCTTTCATCCTAACTAAAGATCTTTCACAAACAGTTGCAGAAAGATCACTCAGCCACGACTGTGCATATATGTCAGTTTATTTCAATGCAGGAAGTGCAGTCCAGGTAAAAGGACCACCCCTTAAACCTACTTCTATCTAATGCGCATGGCCGCATAACGGAATTGTTGCAGAATTTCAGCTACGAAAGGCAAGCCAAAATTCTGCAACAATGTACAGTACAATGTAAGTGAATGGAGTTTTAGCAAGGCAATGAATGAAATCTGCAGCAATGTCACATGTGGATTTATACTCAGACATGTGATCAGTCCCTTAATGACAGAAGCTTCAGACAAAATCCATGAATCTGCATAGAATGGTAGAGAACAGCTCTGTGGGTTCATAGGTTCATTGCATTAAAACGAATAGTGGACAAAAACAGTCAACTGGATACAATTGTAGATGTGTACTAGTAAAAAAAAGGCCCAGGATTCTTAAGCCACAGCCTCTATTTTCTGTTTTTGCACAGTCCTATTTAAAAAAAAAAAAGGGGGGTTTTCCCCGGTTTCTTTTGCCAGAATTTTAGTCTGCTTTTTTATGAAAAAAAAGGTTGCATTCAGCCCTTGGTTGTAGCTCAATGGGAAAATGTGGAACACACCACAAACAGGGCGCTTTTTGAGGCATTTTGCCTTGCTTTAGATGCATTATTTAAACAAATGGTACTTTTTGCAAATTGTGACATGCTGTAGGTGTGCATTTACCAGGTGGTTTCCAATAGATTTCTCTACAGAAAAAAAGAAGCAGCCTAAAATACGCAAGAATTCAAAAATTTTTTTACAAGCTATAAGAAACTCTGCAAAAGCTGCATGAGAGGGAGGCCTGTGGGTTGTAAAATAAATTCTACAATGCAACTGAAAAGTGCAAGGCCCATTTAGACACAATGATTATCGCTCAAAAGCCGTCTTTGTGTCTAAATGCACTGACATCGTGCAGTTTTCGTTAAGCCGTCGCTAATCATTGTCTTTCAGCATACTAATAGACAACCATCAGCCTTACCAGGAATTCACAGCGGGATACAGCTGATACTATTGTTTCGGCTGCATTCACACAAACGTATATCGGCTCGGTTTTCACGCCGAGCCGATATACGTCGTCCTCATGTGCAGGAGGGATGGGGGGATGGAAGAGCCAGGAGCAGGAACTGAGCTCCCGCCCCCTCTCCGCCTCCTCTCTGCCCCTCTGCACTATTTGCAATGGGGAGAGGCGGGACAGAGGCGGGCAAATTCTCGGGACTTAGCCCTGCCCCCGCCTCCTTTCATTGCAAATAGTGCAGAGGGTCGGAGAGGAGGCGGAGAGGGGGCGGGAGCTCAGTTCCTGCTCCTGACTCTTCCATCCTCCCCCCCCCCCTGCAGATGAGGACGACGTATATCAGCTCGACGTGAAAACCGAGCCGATATACGTTCGTGTGAATGCAGCCCACAGCTGTATCCTGCTCCCTGAACACATGCTGGTATGAAGAACACAGCGGTCCAGCTGTGTTCTTCATACCCCGCTTGGAGCGCTCAGCTGTATCCCAGCCGGGTGCTCTGAGCAGAGAACAGCTGGATGTAGAAGACAAGCAGCCATGCTTGTGTTCTGCATCCCCCGCTCGAAGCGCAAGGTGATCGCTAAATGTTTGAGCGATCACCTTGCGCTGAATGCACACAACGATTATCGCTCAAAAGACATCTTTTGATAATCATTGTTTCATACAAACTGAACACATCACATTTTGAAAATTAATAATTTGCACAACTGGCACATTGTTCTGAACACCTACAGTAACAAATGAAATTTTGCCAATAATTTTTGTCTTCTGCCTAGAACACAACGCAGATACAAAGTCATGTTTTTGTAGCTTGGTTGTAGGGGCGAAGGTCAAAAAAAGAGTTACACAGCAAAAAAAAAACAACAAAAAACATGCAATTTTCCAGCAAATTGGTCCAATTTTCATGTACGGTTTTATAGGTAAAATACACTTGGGGGGGGGGGGGGGACACATGCAGCCAAATACCACAGCAGAAAGCGATGTAGAGTACTACTGGCTAATGCAAGCACACCCTTGTGACAAAAGAAAGATGCAATATGGTCCTAAACATCACAAAAACGTCTCAAGATGTGCCCAGTGCACCAGTTTCATTATAGAAGTTGCCAAATCTAATACCCTCCAGTAATTGCTGCACACCTTTAGTCTACTGGCCAAAGAAAAAAAAAGTTTGCACATGCTGCCAGCCTCCGCTCTGCTTTGCTTGGAATGCAATTATATTACATACAGCAAGAGAAAAAAACTTTTGAACAGTTTTTGGCAGCAACCCTACAGCAGCTGCATTGCCTTGTGCAGTTTGTATGCTGCATTCTTCAGACATTATGAGAACTATGCCACTTTCTATTGCCAGTCTACTGCCCACATGAAGGTCTTCCATGAGCTCTGGCATTCCACAATGCAACTGGAACTGCAGGTGAGAGTGCCTTTATCTGCGGCCCATAGGCAGGAAACAACTGATACATTGTATCTACTGAGAACGATAACATAAATGTTTTGTTTCCTGGTACATTCTACCTTCACTGTGCAGCAGAGGAAATGCAGCCTGTGCAAACCAACACACAGACACCATTCCTGCATTAGTCCTCCCTCCCAATCTAACTAGTTCTCACCCCCAGCCACTCACTCATTACTCCCCACCCTGCCTATCTGTACATGCAGCCCCTCCCTGGTGTTTCTGCCCTCCCCTGGTCTCTTTCCCAGTAGCTCCCTCCCCTCCCCCTGTCCTCCTTCCTGCCTGCCCTCCCTTCTGCTCATTGCAGTCTACTTTGATGACAACTGGAGCTCTGTGCAGGGACTTTCTCACCCAGTTTAGCACCCCAGACCGGGTCCCTCCATGTGCAAAGGATCAGAGTAAAGCTGCAGGGAGCCCTGTGCCCAGGGAAGAGGTAAGAAAGGAACTGGCAAGTTGGCATGAACACCTTTTGTACCCCCCCCCCCCCCCCCCAAGACACCTCTCAGCCTGAGGAGCTCACCTTTTTGTTGTTTTTAAAGCACTTATTGTTTGAGTTGGGGGCTGGAAGTGTCCTTCTAGGGATGATACAAATAGGCTCTGTGTGTATTTTATACTAGGAGCCCTCTACTATTGAGCTGGGTTTACTTTGATGTAATGGAAGTTCTTGCTACGACTTGTATGTGAGTGGGTATTAGGAACATTGCACCTTTTGTGCCCTGTACTTCCCCTACTGATTCTGTGAAGGCTGATGTTGGTATTTGCGCTATAGGGTGATACTAGGCATTTATTTGCTGTTTGTCTATTCATATTATGGCTATTCTTGCCTGTTCTGTCACTGCCATAGATTGTATCTGTCATTATGGCTCCTCTTAGTTCATCGCTTCCTGTAATATACATTGCTTATTTTCTATGCCACCTATCGTTATCACTCTACTCTCAGACTCTTCTTTATATACCTTCCTTTCTCTGCTCTCTCCATAATGTTCCTCCATTGTGTGGTTGGCCATGGAAGTAAAACTTGTAATCGGTACAGTGAAACAGTATTCAGTGTATCTGCCTGGATATTTGGCTACAGTCTCAAAAACCATTCCTTCTTTGTAGTCTGTGTGGTTGAATATTTACCTGGTCCCACATGGGCAATCCTTGGTCATATAGTAGTGACTTGCCATCAAGAGTAATTGTGGGGTATGCAATACTAGCAAAGCTATGGGCCATGTCATCTGCCTATCTGCCTCACCAGTGTGACTATGATAGGTAGGCCCATGTACAATGGCCACTGTAAAGTAGTTCTCCTATCATCTCATATAGATTGTATTCTTCACACGTAGGCAAGATTTGTATAAAGATGTCCTGCTATGGCAGGTTTGTGGTTCTCTACAGATTTTTTCAGCTGTGGTGTCAGGCTATATCAAGTCTCACCAAGCCTATGTGGTGTGCCATTGCATAATTTCACCGGAATCTTTCCACCACTAGAATCACGCGCTCATAGACAATAATGTTATCTACTTCATACCTAGTGCTTGCTTATCGAGTTGTCACTGTTCCCTGAAGGCCTTTATTTGCATCTTCACAGTACCTGGCTTATAGCACCTGCTGACTGCTTTTTATGGCTCTTGTTCTTACCGTATCCATACCAGATCCCATCTTTTGGTTATGCCACATTGCCCTCAAGTCATGTGCTGTTGGTGCTACTACCAGTAGTGCCAATTTCTCGCATTACATATAGCTGCCCTTCTACCATTAGTACTAGCCATACTATACCTGCTCCTGCGCTGGGTCTTGCACCCCATTTAAGATTAAACATAGACATCCAATTGGTTGACAGATCCACCTAATTTTGGTAGGATCTGTCAGCATTTGTAAGCTTCCCATATATATTAGATGAATGTTGCAGATCTCCTTCCTTTTGGTGAGATCTGTCTAGTGTGTATGGGGGCCACTGACTGGCCACAAAGGCTTTCAACATGCCCAATCTCTTGTAGTGCCAGGAGATGAGCTGCTGCAAGAGGTGTCTGCCAGCCAATTGTCTTCTTTTTTCCATTGAAATAAGCATGCAGAATCAGCCAAGTTTAATGTGCTGTTTAGGTGAATGGGATGTAAGTAATTGGAAACACTGACCATTTCACCTGCAATTTCACAGCCATTTTCCTGCATGTACAATGCATTTTTGGGATAAAACCACATAATTTGTATTAAATTTACATCCATTTTTTGCACGCCTAAAAAAAAAAATAAAAAAAAAATCGCATGTGATTCCAATAGTAAAATGCTTGAAAAACACATAGTACTCCCATGCAAATCTCATGGCACGTGAGAGTGATGCATTTATTTCATAATCCCATAAAAAATGAGCGATTCTTGTAGCAGAAAAATAGGATATGCTGTAATTTTTCAATCTTAGACTATCTGTCTGAGAGAAAAATCACTTGAGTTAAGCCATTGAAATCAATGGGCTCTTTTCCTGAGCAGGTTCTGCCCATCCTGCAATTGGACAGATCTAGTGCAGGAAAATCACCCGTGTAAATACAGCCTTAGGGCTTATTCACACTGACGTATGTCAGCCAGGTTTTCACGCCCCGGCCAATATACGCTGCCCCTCTGATGCATTGGTTCACAATTCATCAGTGCACAGGTGCGTATTTCCGCAGTGTAAAAGCACCCGGTT
Organism: Eleutherodactylus coqui; assembly: GCF_035609145.1. Lineage (NCBI taxonomy): Eukaryota > Metazoa > Chordata > Amphibia > Anura > Eleutherodactylidae > Eleutherodactylus > Eleutherodactylus coqui. The sequence goes on from NC_089842.1 coordinate 87,217,231, forward strand.
GGGCGCCTCTACGTCGGCGGCAGCTGCATTGACTCCTATGGGAGCCAATGACACCTGCAGGAGAAAGGAGGTGAGAGGAAGTTTAGCACTGTGAATGTTAAACTCTGTCCACCTTCTCTTCTCCTCTCATCACACGGTAGCGTAATAACAGCCGATATACACTCGTGTGAATAAGCCCTTATGAGGTGAACGGCGGCGTTCGCGTTTAACCAACATCTCTCAAAATGTATCACGCTCATGTTCCATCGGATAGCTGTATGGATGGAACTCGCATGTGAAAATAACGCATTGACTCACATGAGAGATTTTTTTTCTGGCAGCAATGCTGCGAGATTGAAAAAAATCGCAGTCCTATTTTTGGGCGATTTCTCTCAAGGAATCGCCGATTATTTCCTATCAGGCCTTTTTTATAAATTGAATCGCACTTGCATGCCATGTGATCTGCATGCGAGTGTAATGTGTTGTTTACCATTGAAACTGTTGGAAACACTTGTGATTTTTTTTATTTTTTTTTCATTGCAAGTACATAGATGCGATGCGTTGGTTAAGCCAAAATGCATTACACTCGCACTTATAAGCGCAAGTTTAACTCGGACCAATTCTCATACTTGCCCGTGTGAATGCATCCTCATGCGTATGACCTGCTATAGCGAACCATAGATATTAGACTATTGACAATTCCCACCAAATCGGGCTGACTTTGCCCACACACATCTTGTGTCTATGGGCAGCTTGTTGCCAGCTTACCTACTTTGAAACATGGATTTCGGACACCATTTGTTTGTCACTTTGGAGCTTGAACAGGGTGTCCCCCCTGCCCACTTGTCAATTGGCATGGAATGAGGTAATTGCAGAAAGTCAGATTCTTTCACGTGGAGCTTCTGCGCTTTTTCAAGCGCACCAAAGTTTTAGGCCTCTCTCACATGGGTGATGCGATATCTCTTGAGAAAATCGCAACAATATTGCATCAGTGCTCTGTGTGATATCACTGCGTTTTCTCATGGCGAAATCGCAATTTTGTGACGCTGCAAAGTCGCACAACTTCGTAGCGCTCTTTTGCTGGGAATTTTTTTCGGGGGCTTGAAATATAAGCCCTACCCCTGAAATAAGCCCTAGCTGTGTTGATAATAAAAACTAATAATAAATCTCCACTCAGGCACTGTCAGCTCCCTGTGTGTCTTTCCTGAAGCTCTGGCAGACTTGCTTGATGTCTTCTGCCAGCACTTCCTGGATTGGACGTTCAAATTCCCCACCTACAGGAAGCGCTGGCTGTGATTGGTTCTCGAGCGTCGTGGCTCAGCCAATTAGAGCTAGTGCCTGATGAACCAATTACAGCCAGGAAGCGATGACAGAAGACTTTAGGCAAGTTTGATGGAGCTTCAGGGGAAACACGCGGGAAGTTGAACATCTCCTGTTAGGTGATGGTCTCAGTTGTTTTTTTTTCTAATGCCCACAGTACACGTTGACTATAGAGTCAGTCATTCCTGCACCCAAAGTCCTGCATCTTCTCATCTCGTAACCCTTTGTACTTGACTCAGGGTTTGCAGCTTCACACTGCTGTTTGGAGCTTGCGCCCCATTGACCCCAGCTCTCTTCCGGCTTGGAGTGTCACAAAGCTCTATAGTCCCACTGGTGTATAGAGCTGACCCGGCTGGTTTACTCAACCATTGGACAATCTACCATTAACTCCTTCATATTACAACATGTTTTCCTCCATAGATAATAACTTTTTGGATGACATTTTAGTATTTTTTATGGCTTCTTCGCAGGTTATTATCAGCAGGTTATGCTGTGGTCGCAGCTAGTTAGTAGATCATGTCTACACACCAATTTTTATGCCCTGCTGGTTTCATACGTCGTTCATACAAGGAACTGAGACGTTCAGTTTTTCCAGAGAGCAGGCCACGCTTCTTATGGTGAGAGGATATGATGCTCAGAATATTTCCATCTACCGTTTTCAGGCCCTTATGGTACATGTGCAAGTACTATTTATTTTGTTTTTTATTGCTTGAATTTACTGGATGTTAACCCTTTCCAATCCACTGTCTGACGTCTGAAGACATTCTAATTGAAGGCTGTAAAGCTTTGATGTCGGAAGATGTCCAGCAGGGTATTCTTACTGTAGATTACTGGCCGCTCTGTTGTCGGGGGCCTCTCCAGCATGTCCCATACCACAGTACTGGCTCTAGCCAGCAGACGGTGCCATCATATAATGGCAGAAAGAGAAAGCCCAATAGGAAACCCTGAATCCAAAATTGGATTGCAAAGGGTTAAAGTATTACACATCAAGAAACTCTCCCCAGAATGTGCCCTCACAGTTATCGCTGGGTTACCTTGCAGGCCTTCACACTAAGGGCTCCTTCACAGTGGCGATTGTGATATCGCTGAGAGAAAATCGCAGCAAAATCACAACCTTTTTTTCTGCAGTGTTTGAGCGCCCAAAAACATCGCTGACCTTTTTATTTTTTTTTTCCCTCGCACAATTTTGCCGCAATCTTTCAGCGCGAAAGTCAGTAGGACTTTCTATTGTTAAAATCGCATTGCATAAAAATCGCAAGTTTGAGCTTTGTGATGTGATAAAAAGGAGACTCTGTAGGGAAACATGGGAGATTTTTTAAAAACGCAGAATGATAGGAAATGCCACCATTTTTATTCTCTCGCAACGTTGCATGAGTTAAAACATCGCAAATGGGAATGAAACCATTGAAAAGCATAGGTTTCATTATTCTGCGTTTTCACTCACTCTTGCATCGCTCAAAAAACGCACAATTTTCTCGCAAGTGTGAAGGCGCCCTTATGATGGCAAAAGTGATACACTGCAATACCGCAGATGCTATAGATGAGATATTGCTTCTGCTGTCGACGTTTGTCCATGAGGATGTTATCGGCCTTTAGTGACAGGGACGCCGATAGTCAAGGTGCAGGAGCGGTGTGGATTATAAAAGGAAAGTAGATAACAGCAGTAGCAGCAGGTCAACGTATCGCACTACTTCACCACTGTTGTTTAAGCATTTTTTGGCCAATATGACTGTTTCCTCAGGCCATGTTCACTTGGGACGGACTCTCTGCATGGAAAATTCATGAGATTTACAGAAGCAGCAAAGTGGATGACATGTTCCAAATTTTGACAATCTGCTGTGGAAAAAATCTGCGCAAAATCGGTGCAAAAAATAGTGGTGTGAATTCTGGATCTGCCGCCTGTCAGTCATAGCAGCGGGTTTGTGCTGTGGATGCCACATATTCAAATGATTGGGTGAATTCTGCACCAAAACCCACATGTGGATTTTGACACTTCCTTTGCGCTGCAGATTGGCAACGGACCCTCCACAGCGAATTCTGACCTTAGTGTTGGCCTACTCTCACACACAGTGTTGGCAAAATGCTGCAATTTTAATTGCAGCATTTGTCAGTAATTTGTTACTGCTTTCAACAACACTTTTTAACGTACCCCATCATTGTGATGGCTAACGAGGTGCGTTAAAAAGCATGAAAATGCACCAAAATAGTGCAGACAGTGCTTAAAAATTGCGGCGTTAAAAAACAAGTCTGCAAGGCCCCATTGAATAAAATAATAATCTTTATTTGTATAGCGCCAACTTATTCCGCAGCGCTGAAATAAATGGAAGCCTTGTACGGCGGTAAAAAGTGCATAGAGTGGCCTTTGAGTACATGTATTTTTCGAAGCTGAAGATCCACAATAAATCTGCAGCAAAATCCACGTATGTTACATGTAGATTTAGGCCTCTTTGACACCGGCTACAAAATCGCAAGATTTTGTAGTGATGCAACATTGCTACACAGTGCATGTATGCGACGTCTGTGGTTTCCAACGGGTTGAGTGATGTTTTGTAGCCTGAAAGAACCCATTGGAGACCATGAGCTTCACATTCATGCATTTTGTTGCAACGTCACATGACTACAAAATCTTATGATTATGTAGCCCGTGTGAAAATGGCCTAAGGCTGGGTTTACACGTACATAATTGCCACAGAATTTCTGTGTAGACTTTCTGCACGGAAATCCCGCCCGTGACTTTTTATCCCGGGATAAGATTTGCAAAAATCTCGTCCACACGCTGTGGCCGATCCGTTGCGGCTAAGCTGCGCGGAATTCAAAGACGCAGCATGTCAATTCTTTCCACGTTTCCACGGCGGCCTCTATGGGGAGAGATGGCCACAGCAGAATGCAGGTGGCGAAGCTGCTCCAAAACCCGCGGTCTTGCATTTCTCCCGCAGAAATCTTGCGCTATTTCCGTGCAGTCATTCCATGGGATTTCAGTCCCATGTGAACCCAGCCTAAGGCTGGGCTTACACATGCTGGAATCCCGGCGGAAATCTCGCGGTTTGGCCGCAGTGAAAAAACGTGAGATTTCCGCCGGTAAAAGCGCTGCTTCAAATCCCGCAGCACTTAGCTGCGGCAAATCCACCCAGTGTCAACCCAGCCTTAGGGTGGCTTTACACTGGATGACTGTCTGTCACATAAGCGCCTGGTAGTTGTTCCAAGACTTTCACACACACAGGAGCAGTGGTCATTCAGAGAATGCAGGCAGGTCGCCCCATAGATCTCTTCTAGTCGCACGCCTCTATTCACTGTGAACAGGCAGTCACTCATAGATGACCACTGCCTGTTTACACTGAGCGAGAACTCTTCATTAGTCGCTTTGTTTCCGTGAGCTAAAACGAAGCGATTAGGGACTACTGAGCAATTTCTCGCTCTGGTTCTGTGTTTACACAGTACGACTATTGCTGAAAATCACTAATTTGAGCAGTTTTTCAGCTGGTAATAGTCTCATGTTAGGCCACCCTTTTTGGTGCGTAATTACTGCCGATTTCACCCTGCAGCGAAAATCTGTAGTATATGTTGACATTCTGCAGATAAATCCACACCGCAGGTCAATTTACACCGCGGATTGTTTTCTCTGGGTTGAAGTTCAGTAAAATCTGATCACCTATTCTGCTACTATAAAAGATGCAGATTTTTTGCCTGCAGTTCTGCAGTTTAACCCCTTCCAAACCAATTTGTATTCTGGTTTTCCTAGGGGACTTACTCTTTTTCCGGCATTATACAATGGCGCTATCTGCTGGTTAAATCCAGTACTGCATGAGGTGACACGTTGGATAGGCTCCGACAGCAGAGAGGCTGGAAATATACAGTAAGAGAACCCCGACGGATTTTCTTCCAACATCGGTGCTGTACAGCCTTAAATCATAATGTCTTCAGAGGTCAGACAGTGGATTGGAAAGGGTTAATCTGCAGCATTTAGGCCCTGTGTGGATACAACCTCAAAGGGGGTTTTCCAGAGCTGGCAAAAGGGTCTGCAGTTTTTCCAGAAATGGTGCCATGTCTGTCTATAGACGGTGTCTGTTATTGCCATTCAGACCCACTCATTATAATGAGGATGGGCTGCAGTGATAGATGGCCTTATTCCAGTCCTGGACAACCCCTTTAGCACAGGAATATGCTGAGACTGTAGAGGGTCTCTTGATTTCACCCACCCCCATTTTTAGCTGAGATCTAGTCTGACATAAAAGTCTATGGAAATTCCCTCCTCCCTTAATAACAGCTAGACGATGGAGATCGGCATTAAATGTGAGAAGTAGATGATAGAATCAATACCGCAGTACAGTAAAGTCCTTTTATTATACTATTAACCGTTTCATCAAACATTGTCGACTATCAAACTGTGGTTAAAAAACCTAAAAAATTACAAGAACCTTTAGGGATGAACAGCCAGAGGTTTGGTGAAGTCTCTAAGTATATCTGCTCAACCTTCTTTTGAGCTTCCAGATTGTCTTCCATGTTTCGGTCTATCAGAATTGCTGGATTATAGCAATCTTACTATAATACCGCTGCGGAGATTTGTGGCTCTATTGACTATATACTTCTTTGTCTGCTGCAGCCAATTGGACTGGGAAGGTACTTTTAGCCACTAATAGATCACAACATGTGATCATTTCTCATTGATCGGGGAAGTGATTGGTGTGGATCACAAGGATGTCCATCCTACTGAGGACCACATACGTTCATTTATTTTCATTTTCCAAAATGGTTCACCCTCTGCTTATCAATTAAAGGGGTTATCCAGTAGTAAACTATTAGTGGCTTATCCTCAGGATAGGTCAATAATAGATCAAAGGGGGTGATTTAACAGGAACCCAAATTAATCAGCTGTTCCCAGGGCCAATGCCCGTTTGTGCTCTAAGCTGTTTTCTGCAGGAAGTAGGCAGCTCAGTTCGCACTGCAGTGGTCAGTCTTGGTATTACAGGAAAAGTTCCCAATGACATGCCAAGCCACTGCAGTGGGAATGGGGCTGTCTGCTTCATGCAGAATTTGGCTCAGTGTACGGGCACATAGGCAAAGTGAACAGCTGATTGGCTGGAATCATGGGCGGTAGCCCCTCCCTCATCTATTATTGATGACATATCCTGAGGACAAGCCAATTCCAGAGGAATTCACCATTAGCAACCTGTTTTGTGCATATCCCCCCTCTTCCCCTCTGTATCCCATAGAGTGCATGAGCCTCCGGTGGGACATGATGCCACATGGATGACTTTATTTGTTGCTATATTGTTTGCATACAATTATACAGTTTGAGCAGGCTACAGGTTAATGCACACGGGTGGAAATTCCACAGCGGGATTTCCTGCAGAATTTCCGACCATGTCCGCTGCCATAGGACTGCATTAGATAATGCAATCCTATGCAGACAGCCGCGATTTGATCGCGTGAAATCTTGCGTGGTAAACAAATCGCGGCATGTCCTATTTTTGTGTGAGCTTCGCAGAGGCCCACGCAGGAATGTCACTGGTGACGCAACGGCTCCGCACTGCGCATGCGCCTGCTGGGCGGCAGCCGACACATAGAGCGGAGAAGACGCCAGGGAGGAGGAGAGCCGCAGCAGTCACTGCAGGGGCACGGGTCGGATCTCGCAGCGGGATCTGACCCGGCCGTCTGCAGGAGGCCTAAGGCAAGAACAAAAATGTTAACTCACTATTGAGCCATTACTTTATTAAAGACACACATCCATGTATTACTGTAATAAGTTGAAATCTCGTTTGCAATTGTATAAACTGAAAAAATAATTAAAACTCCCCTTACCGATCCCTGTTGGATACTCTCCAGACCACCCATTTGTCTTTTGTTTTCCTAGTTCCAGCACTGTTGTGTCATCTTGGCACTTGACTACTGCAGCCAATCAGTGGTCATAGTGGGGGCCTCAGGGGTGTTGACATCTTTGACGCCCAGTAAACAAAGACTGCCAGGAGACCAGGAATGTTGGGGGATTGATAAAGTATTACTCATTTGGTTAGTTTAGCCCTTTAAAGAAACACTATGGGGTGCAGAGGTAGGTCGCACCTGGACCCTGGTTTCTGCCATGTAAGTATTATATATGTTGATGTTGGGTATTGTAAAAGCCAAGTGCTCCATATCTCTTGGTATTTTGTATCAGTTTTTCTAGTGTAGCATGTGATGACATCAGATCGCGGAGATCGCTCCCTTTGGGTGGTGTTACATCTCTCCAATGTTTGGCTATCAAATAAGATGTGGACATGCAGACCTTTTTCTAAGAGGTGGAGGGAAACTTTCAAGGTTCCGGAGCAGTAGAGCCTTTTCTGGGTCTTTGGAGATATTGGAATTTGAGATGTCTTTGATCAAAAAGAATATCTCACTCCAATATGTGTTCAAGCATGGGCATTCCCAAAAGATGTGGAGGAGTGAGCCCTTGTGACCACAGCCTCTCCAGCACTGATCATCCTCACAGAGGCCTCTGTTTTTAAGGACTGCTTGGGTTAGATACCAATGTGTGGCAATCTTGTGTCTCCAAAATCCCTGTACCCTTGGTTTCCTGGGTGCCAGTTTGAATGCAGCTCCCCGAGATTCCACTTTGAACACCGCCCTGAGGTCCTTTCCCCAATTTAGCATATGTATTTTTGTAATTAATTTTATAGTTTCCCGTCAGGCAATCATTGATGTCTCCTATATGGGATTTGTTTGTTGAAGATATTTTCTTTAAAATTTGGAGGACCAATTGGGGAATCTCGATTTTTGTGGATGTTTGAGGAGCGTAGAAAAGAGCATATCTGAAAATAATGCAGCCTTTCACCTTCTGGAAGGCCGAATCTCTCCTTCAGAATGTCAAAGGCTACAACATCAGCTCCCTCCATTATATCATCTAAGTGGGTTATTCATTTAAATCTCCAAGCCTTTAATGAAACATTTTTTATATAAAATTCTAATAGTTGGATAGGTAGTTTGGGTTGTTTTGTTTGATCGGAGGTGTGTAATTTTTTAACAAAACATTTCCAGTTCTCTAGTGAAGCTTGTGTGGTAGGGGATCATTTTAAATTAGAAATTTTTAATGCCCACCAGTATTTTATAAGAGCAAGACCTGTCCATTCATGGGTAAGCAGTGACATCACTGATGTACCTCTGGCTACTGCTGAAGAGAAACCATTAAGGGTCCTGGGGTTGGTAGAGTCTTTAGATTGGTTGATCCCTTTTTAATAACATGTAAATGGCTTCTACTAAATGCAGCAGTGGTCTTCAGCCTTTACCTCCTCACCTGTTGGGGAACAAGTCCAGCGTGCTCTGACATCCGCTGGCCATAGGTATGCTGGGGGTTGTAGTTTTCCCCACAGATGGACATCTACGGGTTGCACTGCAGTACAGGAATGCTCTTCGCTCTGTGCCAGTAGGAGGGTGCCTGTGGACTGTCCTATATACTGTACATAGACTCCTATGTAGAAGATACTTCAGTCGCTTCTTTCTTTCAGTCCCATTTAGAATGTCTTATTTTCCATATACAAACACCTGTCCTAGAAGAGAAGCTTTGTACATGAAGACAAGGAGTTTCTTGGTAATGTGGCCATTGACAAGGGTGCTAATGTGTCTGTCATGGTAATTTTTGGTAACCTAGCAAAGCCCTTTTGTTACTGAGCAGTCACAATACATGCTCTTCAAGGTAGACATGGGAACCAAAGCCTGACTCCCGGTAGAAGCCATTGGTAATTGTCACCTTTATAGATTGTGGTTCTATAACCTTCAATAGTCTGCTATGGGGCGTACACAACTAAATTAGTTTGAAACCAATTGATGATGGTGAGATACCTTTAAAGGGGTTGTCTCAGCTGTACAACTCCTGCCTATATGTTCTTTTCAGGCATATGGATCTTATAGTGGGTAGGGGGGGATAGAGTATGGACACCCTCCATGAGGCACAACGATACTACACCTTGCCTCTAGTAGACACTGCATAGGCCATGAGTGCAGCAAGCAACTTTTCTCCTTGATAACAGCTAATTACTGGAAAAACTAGACTTGCAGGTTGGGAGTTGTAGATGTGCAACAGCTGAAGAGCTGTAGGTTGGAGATGACGACTAGAGTGTTGTATGTGTGTTACATAGACGGAAACTATAGACTTCAGCAGACCATTTGTTTATCTTAGTGGTCCCACAATGGGAATTTTAATACATGGAAAAATTTTAGAACACCGGCCTCTTTAGAGTTCTTCAGTCTTCATACATACCCCATTATCAGTGCTTCGTTTTGGTAGGTCACAATAAGGGTATTTTTACACGGGACAATATTATGCTGGTTAATAAATGCCAACCAACAATGTGTCATGTCAATTAGTCACGGGAAGAGGGTTGGTAGTATGGGGACGAAAGATCATTGCTACGATCATTTGTCCCCATACATAATGCATTAGTCTACTGCACATCTCCCTGCTTGTATAGGGTGATGCGCTGTCAATAATCTAACATTTTTATACCCGCCTAAAAGATTGTCATCCGACAGATGAACTTTTGCTCCTTCATCAGTTGATTATGGTCATGTGCACATGGACTGATGATCAGGCGATCAAACGTTCATGCCCAATCATCAGCCCGTGTAAAAGGGTCTTAACGCAGTGCTTTCTTAAAGGGGTTGTCTCGCGGCAAACATCTAAATTTTACCTTAGCCCATTCCCCCTGTCACCCCCCTGGCATAAAATAGCAATTTAAAGCGGTTTTTAAACCGCTTGCTACTCACCGATCTGACGAAATATGAAGTTATAAAAATCTTCTCCCTAAGATGGCCGCCGGTCCTTTCCCAGGGATGCACTGCGGATTTCTCCCATGGTGCACCGCGGGTCTTCTCCCATGGGCTCTGTGCGTTCCATTGCCGATTCCAGCCTCCTGATAGGCTGGAATCGGCACACGTGATGGCGCGGAGCTACGATGACGACGCGGTGACCAGCTCTCCGGCACGAGCGGCCCCATTCACCAGCCAGAAGCACGGACTGCGCAAGCGCGTCTGAAAACGCCAGAAGACATCAGAATTAGACGGATCCATGGCGACGGGGATGCCAGCAACGGAGCAGGTAAGTGAATAACTTCTGTATGGCTCATATTTAATGCACGATGTATATTACAAAGTGCATTAATATGGCCATACAGAAGTGTATAACCCCACTTGCTGCCGCGAGACAACCCCTTTAAAGGGGTTGTCTCACGACGAAACGGGTTTTTTTTTTATTCAATAGGCCCCCCGTTCGGCGCGAGACAAACCCAAGGGATGGGTTAAAAAAAAAAAAAAAGTTTATTACTTACCCGAATCCCTGCGGCAACTTCTTTCTTCCTTTACCAAGATGGCCGCTGGGATCTTCACCCACGATGCACCGCGGGTCTTCTCCCATGGTGCACCGTGGGCTCTGTGCGGTCCATTGCCGATTCCAGCCTCCTGATTGGCTGGAATTGGCACACGTGACGGGGCGGAGCTACAAGGACCAGCTCTCCGGCACGAGCGGCCCCATTCACCAGGGAGAAGACCCATCTGCGCAAGCGCGTCTAAAAACGCCAGAAGACAGCGAATTTAGACGGATCCATGGCGACGGGGACGCTAGCAACGGAGCAGGTAAGTGAATAACTTCTGTATGGCTCATATTTAATGCACGATGTACATTACAAAGTGCATTAATATGGCCATACAGAAGTGTATAACCCCACTTGCTGCCGCGAGACAACCCCTTTAAGTTTGATATTTGCCTCTTCCACACCTTTTTAAAATGATCGTGGCCAAACAAAGATGGCTACACCGGTTTTCTGTGCATTGGTAGTTATTACCGTACATTCTGCACTGACTGGCCAGTGCTGCTCACATGGGCATCACTGACCAAACTAAGCAGTGTGTAGTATCTTAGACTAATGAAGCATACTAGTATACAATGTGCATTAGATAGTCGGAGAAGTGGTGTGGCCATTTTTAGTTGTACAGGACTGGAGGGTTGCTTTAAAGTGAGTTTTCTGGGTTACTTTTTTTTCTAAACTAGTGTTCCCCTAATGCCAAAACATCATAAAATTACCTATACTCACCTTTCCCAGTTCCCCGTATATCCTGTACTGGCAGCTCCAGGTCTCTCCCGTAACTCTGTGTTTACAGACTGCAGCAGCCTGTTCACAGGGTATTACATGCTGCTGCAGCCTATCATGGCATGGAGGAAGGAGAGGCAGCGCGGGACATGCAGGTAGCCAGAAGAGGTAAGTAAAGGCTATTTTATTATGTTTTAGCTCAGGGAACACTCATTAAAAAGAAAACTTCCAACTTTTAATAACCCCTTCAAGGTCACTAAATGACTCTTGAACCAACATATTAGTTTGCAGTTCTCTGACATGTAAGGCCTTGTTAAGTCTATATAATCTTGTGTAACCTAAACAGACTCCAACCTGATATAGCCGAGGGCTTGCTCACATTATCGATTAGCTCTCTATTCTTCTGTTCTTTCATGTGAACAAACAAAAACAGAAAATCGGATCTGTCATATGATAGAACCGAGCAGAATTGGATAGATCCCATTGACTATAATGCTGGAGGAAATAGCGCAGCATGCTTCACTACTTCCTCTGGGATTTTAGGACAGATTTATGCTGGGGGATCCGAACTGAGCCCATAGCGCAAATGGAGCGAACTTTTACCTACACTGATACATTAGAACAGTTATCAGGAGAGAAAAGAGATTTGTGATGCTGATGTATCTGTAAGATTGGCTCTACTAGATACAATTGTAGCACATTCCTAGTTATGAAATAAATGTGTTAAAGGGGTTATCCAAACTTGTAAAATTAATGACCTAGGCCAACAATTGAGGATAGGCCAACAATACCTGATCGGTGGAGAACCCTGCCGATCAGCTGATTGAAGAGACTGTTGCAAGCGCTGCTGCCTTCGCCTCAATGTTGACATCTGAGCATGAACCTGTTCATCCTCAGAATGCCATATTTATAGCACTGTTATGACTACTACATTAACTTTAATGGGACCGGCCAGTAGTACTCAGAATGGCTGCTATAAAGAATCCGAATAGTTTTGTGCTCCGATGTAAAATTGAAGAGGCTGCAGCACTTGCACAAGCGTCATGGCCCCTACAGTCAGCTGATCGGAGGGAATCCCAAGTGGCGCACCCCCACCAATCGCATACGGATAGCAGGCCATCGATTTTAAAAGATCGGCTAAGTCCTTTTAGATGTACATGGTAATATTCTATTCATTGTCAGTCAGCAGAGATATAAGGAAATGAAACACAAAGTATATATCAGACTGTTTTATTACACAATGATTAACCTTATACAAAACCAGCACATCCAGTTATATCTGATGAGAGTTCTGGAAACATCTGAAGATGTGTGGCCGCTCTCCTCTCATATTATCTTAGCGGCCGCTACCGGCCAAGTATGTATGGCACACCGCGCCTAGGGATCCCTGTTCTCCCGATAAGTCCCAAAGGTTAATATGCCATGACTGTGACCGCTCGGGATACTGCTTTAATATGTGACGTTGGGTTGTTGGCAGCGGTGGAGTCAGCTGCTCTGGATGTGCATTGCCATGTGCAGAAGAGTCAATTGTTCTCTGCAGAGTAAAGTAGTTGTTTGGCCTTGACCACCTCCTGATATTGTAAAGGTCTTGGCTTCCTGGCATTTTCCTGATAAATGCTCTAGCAGAACATTGCTCCCTCTCCAGGCATCGCTGGAGGTTTACAGACGTGGTAGCAGAGGAACGTATCTGAGGAAGGGGCTGTCTGCAAACAAGGGCCTATGTTTAGGCCCCCTGTTTACATCAGGAAGCCTGGGACACATACAAGTGCATTACTAATGGGGGCTGGGAACGGCGATCACCATTAATAAGAAGGGTAGTAGGCTTAAACGTCAGCTGATTTAAAAAAAAAAACAAAACAAAAAACATTCGGTAAGTACATAAATACCAATTCCTTAATATTACAACCTATACAAATTACTCTATTTAGTTGCAGGAGGTTTCCAGTAATTGCCTGCAGGGATGCCGGGGTTTTCTATGTTCTCCATAAAATGTCTACGACTTGCCTAGCGCTGGGATTAAACTGGGGTCTATAATGGGGTCCGTTCTGTTTTCGCTCAGCTGACAGTTTGGTTTCCTTTTTTATTTGTTTTTTGGTTTAAGTGGAACAAGTAGTGCTGCAGTCTGCGCTATTTTATTTGCGCCGTTTAAAAACCGTAAACCAAACGGGATGGAAACAAATGGGAAGCTTTCCGTTTTTTTTCTTTTCTTTTTCAAACCCCTTGAAATCAGTGGTTGGAAAAAACATCAGTTTAGGGCTGCCTTCACACTGCGTGATTTTTGCACAATGCGAGAATTATGAAATTATGAAAATGCAGAAGTATGAAACCCATGCTTTTCAATGGGTTCATTCACATCTGGAATTTTTTTTTTTTTTTTTAATCTCATGCGATGTTGCAAGATTTAGCACTGCCTGCACCATCTTTCTGAGCTTTGCTCTTTATCGCCCATGCTTCCCTATGGAGCCTCTGTTTTATCACATTGCGACGCCCGAACTTGCGATGTTCATGCGATGCGTTCTTAACATTAGAAACTCCTATTTTCTATCGCGCAAGAAAATCGCAAGAGGCAGTGATGCAAGATAATTTGCCAGGAAAACGCATCTCTGACGCTCACACATCGCATGAGCACATATGCGTTTTGGGGGGTTTTTTTTGCCATGATTTTTTTGCAGCAAGATTGCGATCGCCATTGTGAGGGGACCTTAGTTTTGTTTTAATTCCATTTCTCTGCTTCAAAACCAAAAGAGAATTACAGAAAGCCAAAATGAAGATTAAACACTAGTGTGAATGAACCTTAAAATAAAATCAGATTTTGTTAGTTTGACAAATTAAAAAGGTTGTTTAAGATTAGAAAAACAGGGCTGCTTTTTTCTGAAAAATAGTGCCACTCCTGTGCAGAGGCTGTGTGTGGTATTGCAGCTCAACCGCATTCACTTCAATGGAGCTGAACCATAATACTAGACACAACCTGCGGAAATGCGTAGCGCTGTTTCTCGAAAAAAAGCTGCCATGTTTTGCTACTCTGTACAACCCCTCTAAATACCTATTGAAGTATCAAAATGTATTCAATGTAGTAATTGCTTAAATTTCAGCTACAATATTAATGCGACCCTCCAGTCCGGGCCAAACAAAGATGGCTGCACCGCGTCTCTGACTGCCTGATCCACAAGGTCCATTATTATGTACTGGTAGTCTAAGACACTACTACTATACAGCAGAAGTATAGCGTGACGGCCGGCTTTCATTGACTACAATGGAAGCTGACCACGCTAATTGCCGCAGCAATTAGAGCATGCCGTGGTTTGTTTCACGCTGCGGAATTCCGTGGTGGAATTCTGCAGCTTGTACATTGAGCTATTACATCCAATAGAACCTAATAGCTCCGGGGTAACGCCGTGGATTTCCACGACGATGAACGTGGCAGAAATCCGGCCGTGGGCTTTAGCCCAAAGGGCCCATAGCTAGATTATTATTTTAGTATAAATTGCCAACCTCCGTGGCCGCCCCTGGTGCCGGACATAAAGCAGGTCCTAAGGAGTGCCAGTATCCTTGTGCCTCCCTCCTGTGGTCTTGCTGTATTGCTGCTGTCAATGGGGTATTTTATTTTAATGATGTTTCATATATATTTTTTGTATATACAACTTAATTTCAGATATTCTCCTTGCTTTGAAGAAAGGAATATGACACTGTTTTCGGGAAGGGGGTCGTAGTGCATGGAGAGAAGTGACAGAAACTTTCACTTTCTAGCTGCTCTTGTAGTGACCGTTGCCTGTGACTGTAGATAAGACTCCGCGGCAGGCATGTATTGGGCTGTGTTCACATCAGCATTTTTAAATCCATTTTTAACATCTGTTGTGTTTTTTTTTTTTTGTTTTTTTTAATTAAAAAAAAAATGGATATCCAACTGATGCAAACCAAAAAAAAATCCTCCGAACTTTAAGGCCTCATGTCCACGGGGACAGATCTGCAGCGGGCCAACCGCACGCGTGATCCGCACCCCATAGGGATGCATTGGACACCCGCAGGTGTTTAAGTACCTGCGGATGTCATTTTCCCCTGAGGCGCGGATTGCATGTGTGGGAAAACACCCGCTGCATGCTCCATTTTAGTGCGGGTCTCTCACAGGCTTCTATTGAAGCCTATGGAAGCCGTCCGGATCCGCGGCACACCCACAGCTGAATTCCCGCTCTCCGGCGCAGGAGAGCAGGTGTTTAAAAAAAAAAAAAAAAGTGCGCGGCGCATCGTGCCGCGTACATCTGCCAGGCCGAAGAAAGAAGATCCGGCCGCGACGGAGGGCAGGTAAGTAATTCTTCTTTTTAGGCCTTATATCAGCGGGAAAGGTGGGACCCGCTGTGGGATTCTGCATGAAGAATCCGCGGCAGGCCTGATTTTCCCCGTGGACATGAGGCTTTAATGAATCTGTTGAGCAGATCAGAAAAAAACTGTAGTTAAGTTCTGTTTCCATTAGTTTCTCTTCTGTTGTTAGTTATTAACTCATCCGTTTTTTCCTGCCTCTGCTCTAGTTGGTGTGCGCAGTGTGGTTTAATGGATCCCTTAAACAGGAGCCCAAATAAATAGTTTCTGTCTGTGCATTCCCCCCCCCCCCCCCCCCCCACCACCTGATGAGTACACTTTAAAGAAGAATGGAAAGCTTCATTGTATTCGTTTTTCATCCTTTTCGATGGACGAGAAGGTCCCGCACGTCAGTCTTTTCTTACCATCACAGAAACCAGATGGAAGGGAAGTGGGCCGAAGCGAAATAAGTGCCATGGAAATTTTACTGGATCCATTTTTTTTTTCAGTTTTTTTTTTTCAGCTCTTCGAGTGAAACTCAAAAACAGAAAATGAAACTCGGACGTATTTTTGCTATATTCTATGTATGGAGAAGCCGGCAGCGCTTCCCTGCTCTGTTGTAACACTCCTTCCTACATATCACAAAAATAATTCTGATAAGGCCGGATTCAAACGTGCGAGCGCGATATCAGGGCGAGATGTCCCGCTTGCCAACGTGTGTTTTTCACGTAGATGTGAGGCATTTTCCATTCAGAAACGCCTCACATCGCTTCTGTGGAATTGCGATCCTCAGGCGCATGTTTCACACATTTCAGAGTATTGCTAGTGTTTCCCATTGATTTAAATGGGAAATATCGCATCACACTCGCATGCACATCACATGGCATGCGGTGTCTTCAAAGGTTCCATTGCACTAAACTTGCGCAAGATTCTCGCCTGTGTGAATGTAGCTTAAAGCCGCCTGCCCATGGTAGAACCGGATTCCGCATGCGGGAGCTCGCAGTCGAATCCGACCCTGACAGTAGCGGCATCTGCGTATACCTGTCATTTCTTCTCTTCATCTATGAGATGAAAATAGTGACGTGGTTAAGAATAATGTTGACAAGGCCGAACTTTTAAATTCCTATTTTGTATTCATTTTCTCTCAAACAGTAGATGGAACATCAACTGATCTTCCCTGTGCTATTGGTGGAATAAACGCAGGCTATCTATAAGCAGAGAGATGGTGAGGGAACTTAGCTAACTTAAATTAATTCAAGTCTCAAGGTCCAGACTAGGATACTAGGATACTAAAGGAAGCAGCGGAGGTATTTGCTGAACCACTCGCCATAATCTTTGAAAATTCCTGGAGAACAGAAGTCCCAGAAGATTGGAAAAGGGCAAATGTTGTCCCTATCTTCAAAACAGGGAAGAAGGTGAATCCAGGAAACTACAGGCCTGTGAGCCTGACTTCTATACCGGGAAAGCTCTTTGAAGAAATTATTACACAGCATTATGCAACTACTTGGATAAGAATGGAGTAAAGCCCCCTGTCCACGGCAGTGTATTCGCCGATGGTAAACCGCCGGCGAATCACGCCGGCCGGCTCTTTCCATAGCATTGCTATTGAAAGCGCCGGCCCCTCTCCACGAGCAGAGAATCATTGTGATTCTCCGCTCGCGGAGGGCAATTCACAGCATGCTGCAAATTGCCATGATTCTCCGCGGCCAGCCTATCTATCAGATAGGGCTGACCAGCGGAGATTTGACGTTTGTCGTCGCCGCCCGGGACTTCGCATCACCTATGGACAGCCGGCCTTATTCACCAAAGCCAGCATGGGTTTGTAATAAACAAGTCATGTAAGACTAATCTCATTTCATTCTATGGCAGAATCAGGGAAATGCAGTGGATATAGTATATCTTGACCTTAGTAAAGAATTTGACAAAGTATCTCATACCATACTAATTGAAAAAAGGACCAAATATGGGATTGACAAGGCAACTGTTAGGTGGATTCACAACTGGCTGAGTGATCGTACTCAAAGAGTCGTCATAAATGGCTGCACATCCAAGTGAAAGAATTTATCAAGTGGGAGGAATTGGGCTAAGCGGTAGCACATCTGAAAAAGACTTGGGTATACTAATAGATGATAGACTGAACATGAGTGAACAATGTGATGCAGCAGCCAAAAAAGCAAACACAATTCTGGGATGTATTAAGAGAAGCATAGAGTCTAGATCATGTGAGGTAATTATCCCCCTCTACTCTTCCTTAGTCAGACCTCATCTGGAATACTGTGTCCAGTTCCGGGCACCCCACATTAAAAAAGACAAACAGGAGCAAGTTCAGAGAAGAATTGCCAAGATGGTGAGCGGTCTGCAAATCATGTCCTATGAGGAACGGTTAAAGGATCTGGGAATGCTTAGCTTGCAAAAAAGTAGGCTGAGAGGAGATTTAATAGCCATTCAGATATTTGTAAACAGCTGTCACAGTGCAGAGGGATCAGCCCTATTCTCATTCGCACAAGGAAAGACTAGAAACAATGGGCTAAAACTGAAAGGGAGGAGACACAGATTAAATATTAGAGGGTGATCAATGAGTGGAACAAGTTACCACGGGAGGTGGTGAGTTCTCCTTCAATGGAAGTGTTCAAACAGAGGCTGGACAAATATCTGTCTGTGATGATTTAGTAAATCCTGCACTGAGCAGGGGTTGAACCTGATGACCCTGGAGGTCCCTTCCAACTCTACCATTCTATGATTCTATTATTCACTCTGGGTCAGCACAATACTGGTGATGCAAAATGTAGAAGTTTTCATGTTTTTCCAATTTTGCACACTAAAACACTTTCTTTCTATCGCTACATTCATAGACTCCTAATGGTTTTTCTATTTTTGGTCAATGGTGCTGTGTGAAGATTTTTTTTTTTCCACGACAAGTCGTACTTTTATGAAAATACCATTCATTTCAGTTTTTTTTTACGGCTTTCACCGTGTATATCTACTACCTTCTTTACTTGGATCACTACAAACACGGGAAAACCAAATTTGTGAAGGGTTTTCTTAGTGGTTTTTAAAAATTTTTTTTTTTTTAATATGTACATACTAAGGAGGGAAAGGTGGGGTTTTGAATTGAATTTTAGTTTAGGTTTTTTTTTTTCTTTTTTTTTTTCCTATTGTCTGGGGGGGGGACTGGGGGACTTGAACGTCATCACTTTTTCATTGTTTTTATAACACATTACTGTACTTCAGTATAGCAGTTGTATTACACTCATTTAAAAAAATCAAGCCAATATATAAAATAGAAGGAAATCAGCTCACCCATTCTTCTTAACTCAATTTGGTTGATTCAATTTACAGGAGTGCAAGGAAAACCCTGTGGACTGCTGGTAGTTGTGTTACTCCGGGAATGACTGCATAAAATTCCAGCGCTTCCTTAAAAATGTAGCTTTTATTTGTTAATCCAAACAAACAGTTTCCGTGGTGTGTACACCAGAGCGCCTCCGCTTAGTCATCACTGAGAGCGGTAATGCTAGAAATCAAGGAAACTGTTGTTATGGATTAATAAATAAAAGCAACATTTTTAGGGAAGCGCTGAAATTTTATGCAGTCATTCTGGAGTTAAAAAAATATCAAGCACTTAGAAGTTGTTTAGGTGGAATGAAACTTTCTCTGTGTGATTGTAACGATATAAGTAAGTGATTACAGTATCAGAGCAAAAGGATCATTTATTGCAGAAAACTGACCCCTGTTGTGATACGGGTGGACATGGAGGCTCTAGTACCCTGTTGTACTGCCTCTAGCTTGGATGCAAGATGTGATACGGGCCGGCATGGAGGCTCTAGCACCCTGTTGTACTGCCTCTAGCTTGGATACAAGATGTGATACAGGTGGGCATGGAGGGTCTAATACCCTGTTGTACCACCTCTAGCTTGGGTGCAAGATGTGATACGGCGGGCATGGAGGCTCTAGTACCCTGTTGTACCCCCCTCTAGCTTGGATGCAAGATGTGATACGGGCAGACATGGAGGCTCTAGTACCCTGTTGTACCGCCTCAAGCTTGGATGCAAGATGTGATACAGGCAGGCATGGAGGCGTACAATTTCTGTATGGTATCCTGATGTATAACGGTCCACTTTTCCTGTAACTGATCCTCTAGATCGTGGAAACTTATAGGCTGTGGAAATTGGTGTTCCTGATGGTCCCATGCATGTTCTATTGGCGTTAAATCTGGTGACAGTGGAAGTGTGGAGTGTTGTGGAGGCATTCCTGTGACCCCCTTGCTGTTTGCGGCCGAGCATGCTTGACAAAGACAACTCGTGTTGAAATGTCGCATTTTTACGGAGTTACAATAAACCTGATGGATTCTCCTTTTTAAACTTTAAAAAAAGTGGAATTGAGTTCCTGAGTGCCGCTCCTGTCTGTGTATGTAAGATTTGTAGCAAAATCCACTTAGGTGCTAGATTTTCTTTCTTTTTTTTTTTTTCTTCATCCCAGTTCCTATGTTTTTGTGCATGGTTGAGGTGCTTGGCCTTTTTGGCCGCAGTTCTTTCATTAAGACAACTTCTCCTGGCAGTAGATGGGTTTACCTGGGTCCTACTGGAGGGTGACGTATAAAGCCATGCATGCTCCTCTGGGAAATATATGCAAATAAAGAAGATGGCACAGTACCTCTGCAGTGCCACCAATTGGATTGCAGCATTCCTTCAAATCAATGTCCAACCCTTTATATGGGTCTTTGTAACACTGATTAGGAATTCACAGCAAAATAGATCCTGCTGTGATTTCTTTTTTCTTTTCTTCCACTCCCAGAAATCGCAATTTGTTGCTGCGAGTGTGAATGAAAGAGAGAGTTTACATGGCATGTCTTGAGAGGCATTTGCTGCGGATCATCCATGCAGATTTCACAGTGAAAATCTGGTTGTGTGAAGCCAACCTTATTTGAACATACATATGAAAATGATGATCATAATCCCGTTTGGTTATATTTGGGTAATCACACACCTGACTAGAATTCTACAAAATACCTGACTTTAGGCAAGTGTACCTAGAAGAATTGGATTCTGCTGCGGGCTCTGTGTATGATTGTGCATAGAGAAATGGCTGTCAATCACTGATTGGACCGCCCACTGGACCCCTAAACTCAGAGGGAGCAGGGATTTCAATGAGTAAAATATAAGTTCTGCTGAATCTTTCCCCATTAAACTATATATTAATCTTCTCAGCTCCTCCTGCTCTACAACATGATGCCTGCAGTTTGGACCGCATGTTCAAGGTCACAAGTGGCCTCTAATATTTTACCGGTTTCATTGACCCTTGTATACTTTTAGTATTAGGATTTAGTAATGAGGAACTCCGCTGTGTAATGGGCTTGTCAGCCTGTGTCAGGACAATGCTATGCTGTATTACATAGAACATATGCTGAGAGGTAGCTATGTCTTTGTCTGGACAATAATGCTCTCAGATATTGGGCTCCTTCCAGATGATGTGATCATTGCCTCTGCTTTCTAACAGTGGCCGACTGTGGAGCGCAGGGCGCTCACCACCAGCCTGCAGAATGAAGGTTTTGTGAGCTGTCTCCTGTGAAACGAGGCTGGGTGTTCCTCTTTCCACCAGCCACTGGGTGGAATGGCAACTTGGGCATCTTAAATTACCTTTTTCCCTTTCCTCTTGAGTCACTGAGAGGTTTTTGTGCTCTTACAGACGGTGTATTCATTGTGAGCGTCAGGCTAGAAGGGGCCCAGGACACTAGAATAACAGACAGGGGTGCTGTCAGGACTATGACTCACTGTACCCGTGTATGTGGTGGGTACGTGTGTGCTTGTCATAGTGCCCATCTGTGCTGTGCCTGCCACATACATCTTTTCAATGCTTGCATTGTAACGTTGTAATACATATATTAGTATAATAAAGTATTATACAAACATAAAACTATAAAATATGTATATTAAAGCACCAATGTGTCGCTGCAAGTTCTATTGAGCTACTTTTTTTTAAAATTGGGAATCGAATAAAAAAATCCCCCTCCCCATACTCAGAACAGCCCTAAGGATGCCCAGGCTGCAGACACACTGTCAATTATTCCCATTGCTGCAAAAGTTTTCAAAAACTTTCACTACAAAGTTTTCAGAGAGCCACAAAGTTTGCAGCGAGTGAAGTGTAACTTCAGAATTAATATTCATTGCTCTCCCTCACAGAGAGATGTGCAAATCAGCAGCTGGGGGAGCAGTAAATATATAAATATTAATGAGCCGCACTGGACTTGTTTCTGTGGCTTGCAGCAAACTTTAAAGGCATCCTTCACACGGGAGAAAAAGTCGCGCGATTTTGTCGCGTTGCTACGATGCTACAAATCGCATGTATGTGAAGCCCATGTTTTCCTATGGGTTCCTTCACACATGGGAGTATGGCAATATGCCCGCAACATGCGAGGTTTTGTAGCCCATGTTTCCCTATGGAGCCTTCCTCTCTGTTGCATCTCAGCACACGAAAACGCGATTTTCATGCGATGCAACTTTAACATTAGGAAATGCTACTGTAGAAGCCCTAACCAAAGCCCTAGATGCAGAACACAAAGGCCATACATCACCTAAGCAGCACTGTTGGCTGCATCTTGTTCTCTGGGTCCCCGGTACTATTCTCCTTCATCTCTTCTGGCTGGGGTTTTGAAAAACCCCGCCTCCTGGAAGCGCTGGCTGTGATTGGCTGACGCTTAGCCAATCACAGCCATTCATTGAGCACTGGCTCTGATTGGCTAAGCATCAGCCAATCACAGCCAGCGCTTCCAGGAGGTGGGAATTTTCAATCCTCGGACAGAAGAGATGAAGAAGACAAGTGCCAGGGACCAGGAGAGAAGCTGCAGCGGAGCTCTGTACAGTGCTTCTAGGTAATGTATGCGTTTATTTTTATTTATTTATTTATTTTTTTCTGCAGTTAGGGTATTCTTCGGGTAGGGCTTATATTTTGATTTTCTCATGGCGATGCTGTGTCGCCTGTGTGAAGGATGTCTTATAAATATAAGTTTTCCAAACCAAAACTTATGTAGTGATTTGTACAAGTGAAATCAGTGTGTTTGTCACTATACTGTAGTGCCTGCAGTACAGTGTAGTGACAATTAATGGTGCATCTTGGTGCATCCCAGAACTGTGGATGGAGACATGGGTATGTCCTGATGGAGTAATAGTGAACGCCCACAGCTTATGATCGGCTACCTGGACACCGGGTGAAGACTACCGATGATGGCCTGCGTGGGACGGGGAAACTGAGAGCAGCCCTGACTTCAGCGTTGGTGATGGCTGGGAGGATTACAGAGCCGGCTTCTGCGGTGGACGGGAAGAGACATTGGCTGCCAGCGGGGAGAGTGACAGAGGCCGACGGGAGGGTGAACAAATCCATCACATTGTACATATCACATGAGAGCATAAAAACAAAAGCAAGTGACTTGTCACAGTGCAGTCTGAGACTTGAAGGGATTAACCAGTTTTGTGTGATTGCTGGTTTATTTTTTCTTTCTTAATATCAAAGGGGTTGTCCAGTTGCAAACTATTAATGGCCTATGCTCAGGATAGGCCATCAATAGCAGATTGGCAGGGGTCAACAGCAAGGACCCCCAGTGATGACCTATTTGCTGGGCTCATGCACAAAGCTCTGTTCTCTCTGCAGTGGCCAGACTTTGTATTGCACCCATTCACTTCAATAGGAACTTTGCTTGTAATGAGGAAATCGGCTCAGTTCACAAGCGCATCAGCCCCACAAACAGCTGATCAGCGTGGTTGCCGAGTAGTGAACCCTCGGCAATCTACTATTGACAACCTATTCTGAGGATAGGCCGTCAATAGTTTACAACTGGACAACCCTTTCAGATATGTGTTTGCATTAAGTGAATGAGAAGAC
Source organism: Eleutherodactylus coqui (assembly GCF_035609145.1). NCBI lineage: Eukaryota > Metazoa > Chordata > Amphibia > Anura > Eleutherodactylidae > Eleutherodactylus > Eleutherodactylus coqui. The sequence continues at coordinate 87,240,747 of NC_089842.1, forward strand.
CCTTCTGTACAGAGCTAGTCCTGTTTTCAGTTGAGAAGTGGATATAATTGTATCCAGTTTAGGCACACGCTAAACTGCACAAATCTCACTGATAGTTTGCTGTATGTATCAGTTGCTCATAGAGCATTACCTAGAATGGAAACAGTTGTATCTACTTCTCATTCACTGACCGCAAACAGGTTTTGTAAGTCCCTAGGATCTGAAGCACAGGCTATGAGAAAGTTTTAGAACTCTGCATTTATACATTGATTTAAACTATATGTACACATCCAGAAAACTTTTATAAATTACCCGTCTGACTGCTGATTAGTCTTATTGGCAGACATGACATCATGATGACAAGAGCACTCCAACCAACAACCATTAGTGAAGAGTACCAGTCTGGGGGTTGGATAGAAGAACATTTCTGAGTTTGTGCCCTTCAGAATGCAAATCGTAAAAATATGGAAATATAGTATAACTGTAAATAAGCCTAGAATGGGGCATCCCTGGGGAACTGTGAGCTGTGCAGGCAATCTTTATCGGTATCGTGCTAATGGTTGTTCTCCAGCTTTACAACATATGTATACCTATGGGACTCGGTAGGTCAGTGATTGAGTATGCCAGGTTGTGACCAGGGGAAGCTCAGTATCCCAAAGTAGCTGATTATGCCAATTTTTGCTTCACAATTTTATTTTTATAAGGGAGAAAGTGATTTCTCCAGTAACTGGAGGGTGCAGTTTATAACTTGCCAATGAACTCTAATTTACCAAGAATGTGTGAGAAAGTTGTGACCAAGAGTGGTAAATTGTTTTGACTTTTGGCCGGTCATCTCCCTCCCAGGTTGGAATTGCTGATGACAGGGAAATAGGTAAAATTCAACTACACTGCAAAAGAAGAAAAGCTCAACTCTAGTGGTTTAGTGACTGACTCTCTTCTGGTGTGCACATATGTATATCATTTGTGTATTGCATTTGTCAGTGCAGTTAAATCATTAATGTTGTGGGTATATTGGTAGCCAGACATCTGCTCTCAACAATGATTCAGTTCTAAACTGCTCAGACCAAAGCCAAGACGGTTAATTGATGTCTGAGGGGTTTCCCTATTATTTTCTTGTTGCCTGTAAACAGTATTGTGTCATTGCGGATGGCAAACCCGAGCTGTGGAGTAAGCATTTCATGTGGCATGGGTCACCCTCAGGCCTTGCGCCTCTGGATGTTTGTGAATTCTTTGTCTTGATCGCCTAGAGATGCACATGAGGTTGTATTATTGGCCATCGATGCTGTGTTCCCTCTCAGTTCCTCTTTTAAAAAAAAATATATATATATATTATATGACTGTCTGCAAATAATGAAACCCTCTTGTGTATTACTACCTACACATTCATAATAATTGGTTCTGCTCTGTTATACATCTATTGATTTTTCTCTTCTGCTCTTTTTTTTATTTTTGCACCTTCTTGACACCCCCTGCATCTCATCCATGCCACTTTCACATTCCTGTCGACTTTTGCACCCTCTTGCCCCTTCATTCTATCTTTTGCCCTTTTCGTCACCTCTCCTCCATGTTTTGCTTTGTCATCCAGTATTTCACCCTTCTGTCTTGCCTTTCCCAATCTTTCCCCTCTCACTTTATGGCTTATTCACATGGCGGTTTTTTATGAACCTTGTGCTGTCCATGTATTTGAGAGAGCATGCAGACCCATTATAGCGAATTAGACTATACACACAGGTGCCTTTTCACCCACATGAAAAAAAATCATAGCATGTCCTAGTTTCATCCATATCATGGACAAGCGTCAGATATGTAATGCCCACTGCGAGGACAGCACACCCTGCTTTTCACCATCTCACTCACCTCTATCTTCTGCCCTCTTTTGACCCCCTCACTATTTTTTGCCTATTATTGTATCTTGTCACCACCCGGAAGCTAGGAGTTTGACAGGGCCTCTTTCTTGCTCTCTAACCTTCTCACTTGTTCACTTTGCACCTTCTATCTCCTGTTCTCTTTAGCACGCTCTTGCCCCTCTACTCTCAGTTGCACCCCCTCTGTCTCATGTCTTTCTTTTAGCTCACTACCATTTATCTCACTCTCTACTCTGTTTCCATTGTAGTAGGTCTGTTTTTTTACTTCTATATAAGTGTTTGTATGCGGATGAGAACATGAGATATCCAGGGCATATACCACTACTGCCCCCCTCAGAGCACGTGATCAATGCATGGGCCCAGGATTTCCAATCTGCTCCAGACCCCGATTGCTGTTTCTTTGCCAGCCTTAGAGCGTTACTCCAGTCAAGTGTCAGCATGTTGGCGGTTCTTCATATTGGATAGTGAAAGCAGCGCTTTGTTCAGGGCCGATTGTGTGTCTTGTTGTGTCTACATGTGGTCCGTTGTTCGTGTACGGTATATACTGTATCAGTAGTTCTGTGTTTGTCTGTGGTTAGGTGGTGTTTTGTATGTTGTCTTTAGGTGTGGTTTGCCTACATATCTGTGGCTACCTGTTCACAGCTGTCATGACTACTTCCTGCCTAGTATACAGCATGTGTCAAACCTAACCGCTGTATTTCTTCCAAAGAAGAGTAATACAATTTAATACCCAACTATACATAGTAATAATTAGATGCTTCCCCTATGAGTTCTGAATGTTGCAGCTAATGCCATATAGACTGGACCAGTAATGGCCAAATAAGCCAGATTGGTGGACACTAGTGGTCTTTTCTCCTAGACTCCTCATGGGTGGGGAAAGAATTGAGTAACGGTGAAGACCAATGGTATGTTGCAATCTGCTGTACTCATCAGTCTTTGTGTGTAACAGGGGACTCCTCTTTTTTTTCAGTTAAGACATATATGTTCCCCTGTTTGGTTTTTGTAAGTTGTTGGTATGGCTTGACTGCTAGGCCAAGGGAGAAAATATTCTGTTTTTAACTCACTTGGCATATTTTGTTTTTCTGATTTGGTTTTAGATGGTCAGGTGCGCAGATGTTAGGACCTTAGGCACGCTCAATTTAAGGAAGCTATGCCATGACAGAAGAGTTCTTTGTCTCCAGAAGCCTAACGTGATAGCAGGGATATTGTAGCTGACCCTCTGCTAACAGTGTCCCATCACGACCCGGTGCCCTGGTTGTGATTGCTGATAGCGGAGTGGTAGTTGCCACCGCCCAGCACTGCCAACGGCCGTAGATCCCAGGTTCTGAACATAGAGCTGAACTTGGCATGTGAAGAGGTCCTAGCATCTGCCCCCCTCCTAGGCAATACCTTTGAATCTTAAGGAGTTTGTATTCTCCCACTACTGTGAGTTGACTGTTCGGAGTTCTGCTCAAGAAAACAATTTGAATCATCGGACATGTGGGTCTTGATTCTGCATCTACAATGCCAGAGACCAACTCTACTATGTGCCACCTGTGCAACCATGCTCATTTATCCCAGTACGGCCTAGAGACGGGTGTTCGACTTCCTGCACCTGCAGACCTTCATATCTGAAAACCTGCTGGTGGCCCCTGCTTCAAATTGGAGCCCCCTACAAGTGTGCTAAAAAAACTCATCGTGTGTACATGGAAACAGTCTTCCAATTTGGTGCCTCAATGTTGAAATCTGAGAGGTTTTATTTTAATCATGCACCAAATGGCTCAGAATGAATATCGCTCCCACCCAGACAGGACTGGAAATATTAGTTTATATGAAGGTGGAATTTCAATTTTCCTGCTTGGTTTCCATTCTCCTTGCGCTCCCCGGTACCCTGAGCTCGCTCTCTTCATTGCGCTCGTCTCGTTACCACAACTAAATAAGTTTGTGCATTAAAGTGTATGATTTTCTCTGGATATTTGCCAGCCTAGGGAGGGGGCATGAGGAGATCAGCAGACGGAGGGATTGGGATAGAGAGTCTGGCGGGGGCTGGGCACATACCTGGGCATTTCAGCCTTATCTTCAGCTGGTCTGCTGCATAGTTGCCATATTTTTACTCTTCGGAGGAAATTGGTGTATAGCTGCACATGTATGAGTGCACAGAGTGTGCATATGACTGTATGTGCAGAGGTAGCAGGAATGTGCCTGTACATGTACAGGTTGTAGCAACAATTACGTATAGCTTCAATAAACTAATAAACCTTATACAGGGCCTAAAGGAACAAAATACATAAAGAACTACTTGGTTTTGCTCTTATTGCATGTCTCGGATTTGAACCGGTGAACGTCATTTAGATATTAAGCAGAGCTTTCCCTTTTAAATGAAAAGTGAGTCCTTGAAATCTAAAGTCTTGAGTCGCCATCATACGTGACGTCTTTAAATATCCTCTTCAGCCATTTCTCAGTTTTAGTGGCTGAGGCTGCAGGTAACAGAGGCTGTGTGACTACAGCTCACGACCGCTATTCTAATACCTGGAGTAGTATTGTCATTTGGTTTCCCGTAGACCGAATGCTGTGCAAAACCGCAACATTTGCACTTCTTGCTCTTTTTTTGTTGGAGTACATTCCCACGGGGTGGAAATGCTGCGAAATTTGCTGTGGAACTTTCCACTATGGAAAATTCTGCACCATTTCTGCACTAAAATCCATAACATAGTAACAGTTTGTAACATAGTATGTAAGGCCGAATGAAGACAATGTCCATCTAGTCCAGCCTGTCTATCCTCCTGTGTTGTTGATCCAGAGGAAGGCAAAAAAAACCCCCCAAGAGCAGAAGCCAATTAGCCCTTTTGGGGGAAAAATTCCTTCCCGACTCCCTAATGGCAATCAGACTGTTCCTTGGATCAACCCCTAATAGTTCCTACCTGCCTGTAAACCCGGATTAACAATTAACCTAAGAATTATAACCTATAATATCCTTCCTCTCCAGAAAGACATCAAGTCCCCTTTTAAACTCCTCTATGGATTTTGCCATCACCACCTCCTCAGGCAGAGAGTTCCACAGTCTAACTGCTCTTACAGTAAAGAAGCCTTTTCTGTATTGCTGATGAAACCTGCTTTCTTCTAGACATAGCGGATGCCCTCTTGTTATCGTCGCAGTCCTGGGTGTAAACAGATCATGGAAGAGATCCTTGTATCGTCCCCTCATGTATTTATACATAGTTATTTGATCACCCCTTAGCCGTCTTTTTTCCAGGGTGAATAATCCCAATGTTGATAGCCTCTCTGGGTATTCCAGTCCCGTCATTCCATGTATTAATTTAGTTGCCCTTCTTTGAACCCCCTCCAGCACTGTAACATCTTTCCTGAGCGCCGGTGACCAGAACTGTGCGCAGTATTCCATGTGAGGCCTGACTAGTGCCTTATATAGGGGGAGGATAATGTTCTCGTCCTTCGCCCCTATACCTTTTTTAATGCACCCCAAGACTTTATTTGCCTTTGCAGCAGCTGACTGGCATTGGTTACTCCAGTTTAGTCTGCAATCCACTAGTACCCCCAGGTCTTTTTCCATATCGCTTTTCCCTAGCAGTACCCCATTTAGTGTATATTGGTGACATCCGTTTCTCCTGCCCATGTGCATAACCTTACATTTATCAACATTGAACTTCATTTGCCATTTTTCTCCCCAAGCCCCCAGCTTATCCAGGTCCGTTTGTAGCCGCACATTGTCCTCCATTGCATTAATTATATTGTATAATTTTGTGTCATCTGCTACTGAGTACTATTAGTAGTTTGGAAGTGGCATCACCTGACCAGCGGAGCTCCACTCATTACAGGACACCGGGTACTGGGAGAAGGGTTACACGCTAAGAATTGGGGGGTGAGATGAGCCCTGGATCTGCTGAAATCAGCTGCAGGTACACATATAGGTGTGCGATTTGACTCTGTTTTGGATGCAAAATTTGCCGCAGAAATTCTGTGGAATCTCCGCCCCATACAAATGTATCCTTAGGCAGTGACATCACTTCTTGACGTGATCAGGGATTACTCTGGCTACCATTATGGAGTCGGGAAGGAATTTTTTTCCTCCAAATGAGCTAAATTGACTAGTTTTTTTTTTTTCTTTTGCCTTCCTCCGGACCAACGAGGTGGGGGGGGGGGGGGTTAACAGGCTGAACTAGATGGACATTGTCTTCATACAACCTAACATACTATGTTACTATGACTACGACTATGGACTCCACACCATATGTATGCAGTATCCGCTTCCTGAATTCTGCACATGGCTTTTTTTTTTGAGAAGCCCTAAATTCCCATACAGATCTGCTCCGTTAAACATTTGTATAGCCGCGGCAGAAATTCCCTCAGTTGTGGATTTTTACCGCAGTTTTTAGAGGCGGAAAAATCTGCATCAGATTCCGACACACCGGCGAGGGCGATATTGGGCAGTGATTCACGGCCCAATATCACCCTCGCAATCCTTCTGAAAAAACCCTGAATGTGAGGCGTTTTCACATGGAAAACAGCCTCGCATCGCTGCGGGGGTTCCCTATATCCCTGCCGCAGCAGGAGATCTGAATGATCTCCCACTGTTTTCAGTGGGGCCAACGCTGCTGATGCCGGCCCCATTGGAGATCTGTGAAAACCCCTGGATGCAACAGCCTGGCATCCCTGTGGGGCTGTAGGAATCCCCCACCGCAGCTGTCGCAGCCGCGACAAGGGATCGCAATGTTCTTCCATTGTTTTCAGTGGGGCCGGTGCTGCTGCTGCTGTCAGTCCCATTGTAAACAATGGGCGATATCGCAAATGGAAAGGACATGCTGCGATTCTCTTTCCACGCAGGAGTGAAAACATCGCAAATGACAATGAAACCATTGAAAATCATCAGTTTCGTCATCATGCATTTTCACCCAATCTTGTGCGATTTCTTTTTGGTGAAGGCATCCTCAGTGTCAATATTTTCTGTAGGCCTTTAAGTCTATTAATGAACTAGGAGGCTCAGGATGAACACTGCTTTATCCAGACAGGATGGTGTTTGAAACTATTCTGTAGCACATAACATTTTGGGACATTGATAAAAACAAAAATCTAGATGTGTTTAATTCCAGTTGCCATGGATACAGCCAGGACCACATATAGATCAGTGTCGTAATTTTATTTACTTATTTATTTCAAAACCCATTCTCATATACTTTTTCTTAGAGAATACTGAATTGATACAGGGAATACGGGGAAAATCACCAGCCACAGTGAAAGGCGGCCACAAAGAGTCTCTCTTCCTGGAGGACATGGCAGGTCCGTGTATTACATAGACAGCCCATTGATTTAAGTTGGAGCTGTGTAATACCTCTTTTCTCCTGTGGTGGTGCTGCAGGTAAATGAAACCTTTACTGCTGGTTTCCCGCACAGCTTGCAGCGGATTGCTGGAGGTCCAGGACTTCTAACAAGAATGGATATTTCAAAAAGGACAACTCCTTTATTACATTTATGTTGGTACATAGCTTGGTAACCGGAATGCTTGCATTCAGACGATGTTTCCTCTTTGTAGATGATCCTGTAGTAACATTTATTTAACAGAATATTTATTTCCTAGATCAAGTAAAATTTCTCATTCGGATTTTTCAACAGGGGAAAGATTTTGGTCGTCGGTCATGTGACTGCGCCCTGTCGCGGTCTATGGCTCCTCGCTGCATGTTTATTTTGGTACATGAAAGTTTTACGATCTTTTTCCTTCAGTGTATAAATCAGTTTAATTAAGTTTTCCGTCAGCCGAGGAGGAGTTGTTGTTTTTGTTTTTAGAGCTGCCCAGACTACAAGATCTTTCTATGAGCTAACATGGGCAGTGCCAGCTATGCACATGAAGGGTTAGCATTGGCATGACAGAGGGCATTGAGCTTGACTGTATGTAACAGAGACTGGGATTAAACTGCACATTCCAGCTGTACCCCTCTCCAATGGGCAGCAGCTGTCATTCTGAGGGAGGAGGATGGGAAGGGGGATGAAATTGACAATAGTGACGGTCCGGGTCTGTGCCACTTTTGCTGAACAGTGGGCTACCATGGGGCATGCATAGAGTGGGGGCATGTGGAGATTTATCTTCTACATACCTGGGATTCCTCTCGCCACCTCCTGACGGGCCATCCCGTGCTCCGCATTCTGCTCACTCATCCTTTTTTCTCATTCTCACTCATCAGCTATCACCCCCCCCCCCCCATCCTGTTCTTCTGTATGTGGTACAAGGAGCAGGATTGACACCTCCATGCTATTTTGTTACCTGTCAGTCCAAATGCTTGTTGTCGTATCCTAGCATGACAATATATATGTACATTATGTATAAATACAGACTTGTAAAAAAGTTTGGGCACCCTTTACTTACATGCCCTGTTGATTTTCTGTGGGCCATCTGTTGGCGTCAACAAGTTCTGATCATCAAGATTGGCATTTTTTTTTTTACCTTGGCCTTCAAACAGGCCAATCAGACTCTGTAGGGGGACAAATGATCGTTCATATGATTGCTCGTTCCCCATTATAATTGCTGTTGGTCACTCGCTTTTGTTGGCAGCACAACCCACTTTTGCACAAAGGATGTGATCAGCTGATAAATGAGCATTTTCTCATTCGTTGGCTGGTCGCTGCTCTGTCTACACAGGGTAGATGTTAGGTGAACAAGTATTTTAATGAATGCTCATTCATGATTGGCTCTAGCAAAATGGTCTTAAAGGTCATTTTACAGTAAAAGAAAAGTGCCGATCAAAGAGGTTGACACTCGTCCACCGAGTTTACACACTGGCAATTCGGACCCTATTACCGGACGAACGATCAGTCATACAAATACTCATCCCCATAGACCTACATCATTGTCAGCAGTACATCCTCTGTTCACACGGGGAGATGTTGCACTGCTAACTATAATTTTTATGTTGGGTAAAAGTTGAGATCACCTGATGAACGCTTGTTTGTAAGATGATCGGCCGCACCTTTACATTTCCTGATGATGGGACAAAAGAATATTCCTAGGAACATTCTTGGCAAATTATCGGGTCATGTAAAAGGCCCTTAAAGGGGTTGTCTGAGTTCTGAAAGTGCAACCTAAAGGGTCCCCCATGATATAATGTAACAAATAAGCTGATACTCTCCTCTTCCAGCTCGTCCTTCGCCACCATCTCCGGTCTCCCTACTGGCGTCCTCTTTACAGGCTGCAGCCAGCCTGAGTTGTCTCCAAATACGCTGCTGCAGCCAGTGGTAGCATTCAGTGATTATTGCTGTCATTGGTTGTTATGACATGTTTATGGGACATCACAGGCTGTAAACAAAACAGCAGCAGACACCCAGAGCCGGCGGTGGGGAAGAGCGGGCAGACGGATCAGCTGTTTTGCTATTTTTCAGCATAACAGGAATTCTGCTCCTCTGCATCATTTGGGCTTATGTGTATTATATGGGCTTTGAATAATTGTCTATTGAAAATGTTCAGTAACTCTTCCTTTCATCTTTTTAGGTGACTTGTGCTCTCTGGGTTCCCTGTTCAACAGATTATTAAAATGGATCAAGAAGATGGGGTGAGTGTTTCCAGTGGTCATTCTTGAGATCTATCAGTAGATATAAGGACTCGTATCTAATTATTGGCTCCGTTCACTGGTCCTGTCGGTGTATACCTTTAAAATCCCGAAACGGAATCCGTGCACATAAACTGGATGGAACCTATCTCGGGCATTATAGAAAATGGCCGAAACAATGAACCACAGGTCTCCGTTTTGGCAGGTTTCCGTTCATTTGTGATATTTTGTGCTGGAAAGAAAAGCACTGTCTGCCATGTTTTTCTTTCTGGCACTAATGAATGGAAACCTATTCATCTCTGTTTTAGCAGTTTTCTGTAATACTCGAGAGAGGTTCCATTTTTGGGATTTTAAATGTACACCTGAAGGGACGGGTGGTTAGAGTTGCTAAAGAGATGTGAGCAAGCCCTCAAAGGGTATTTTTTTCTCCTTTTTATGCAGTTGCACCACATTGGTGTCAGTAAAAGGAGGGATGGGTATTCAAGTTGTGTCAAATGAGACTGTTGTATAAAAGCTTGTTCATTGTATTTTTCATGCTGTACTTTACTTTGTAAATGCCAACCAGCAAACCCCAGATCTCTTTTAGGACACCCTGTAGCAGGTGTGACTAGCTAACTGTCCTCTTGCATCTAAAATAAAGGATAGCTGTCATTTGAGAGCCTCAGTTATGGCAGGTTTGAAGCAGGTGCAACAGATGCAACACTGACCATAGTTTTAATCCTAGGACTAAGGCTTCTTTCACATGAGCGCATATTGGCCGGCCATTTTCACAGCGGCCCGATATGCGCTGTGATCTGATGCGTTGGATTTCAGTGCATCAGATCACATGGGCGAATTTCTGAGACGTTAAAAAGCCCGACCATGCCAATATAGTGCCAGGCTTTTTTATGTCGGGCCCAAAAGATAGTCCTGGAACTATCTTTTGGGCTGGAATATGTTGGCCGCTGCATGGGCTTCTATGGGAGCCCATGGCAGCAGACGTAGGTGGGAGGGAGTTTAGCAGCGTAGCTGCTAAACTCCCTTTCTGTTCCCTTCCCACCCGTGCAGGCTCACCTCTCATTCCTCCCCGCTCGTTCTGTGCAATGGCGGGATGTGGGCGGGGCCAGCGCCCTCCCTCTTCCTGCCCCTTGTCCATAGCCATCAATGGAAGGAGGCAGGGTGGACCTGCGCTTAGCTTCGCTCCGTCCCACCCCCTCCCATTGCACAGAGTGAGCGAGTAGGAACAAGAAATGAGCCTGCGATGGGGAGGGAGGGGAAATGGGCAGTGCGCATTTGCGCCGGCCTCACCAGGCCATATGAACGGGCGCACAAACGTTTGATTTGTGCGCCCGTTCACCAGATTTTTACTCCCAACGTAGTGTGTATTGTCTGGCTGTGAAAACGGTATGCCGATATGCGCTCATGTGAAAGAAGCCTAATAGTGTTAAGTGCCCAAATCTAGTGAAGTAACCATTGACTCCTGAATTGTTTCAAATAGTAGTCCTTGTGGGAGAATACTTGCATACTAGGGTTACATAATAGAATCATAGAATGGTAGAGTTGGAAGGGACCTCCAGGGTCACCTGGTTCAACCCTTTGCTCAGTGCAGGATTTACTAAATCATGCCAGACAGATGTGCCGATGTGCAGCCTGTATTTGAAGACTTCAATTGAAGGAGAACTCGCCACCTCCTGTGGTAACCTGTTCCATTCATTGATCACTCTCACTGTCAGAAAGTTTTTTTCTAATATCTAATTTGTGTCTCCTCCCTTTCAGTTACATCCCATTGTTTCTAGTCTTTCCTTGTGCAAACGAGAATAGGGCTGATCCCTCTGCACTGTGACAGCCCCTCAGATATTTGTAGACAGCTATTAAGTCTCCTCTCAGCCTTTTTTGCAAGCTGTCCATTATTCAAGCTCGTCTACATCTGTTTGAATCCTCTCTCTCTTCTTTAGTGTTAGCTATCCTTCCTAGCTTTGTATGGTCTGCAAATTTGATCAGTTTCTCCTCAATTTCCTCATCTAGATCATTTATAAAAATGTTCAAAAACACTGGGCCTAGGACAGAGCCTTGTGGTACCCCACTCGATACATTCTTTTAATTAGATTTACAGCCACTTATGACCGCTCTTTGAATACAATAACTCAGCCAGTTGTGAATCCACCTAACAGTTGCCTTGTCAATCCCATATTTGATCTTTTTTTTTTCAATGAGTATGGTTGAGATACTTTGTCAAATGCTTTATTAAAGTCAAGATATACTTAATCTACAGCATGTCCCTGATCAACCCAGTTAGTGATTCTGTCATAGAAGGAGATTAGATTAGTTTGGCATGACTTGTTTGTTACAAACCCATGCTGGCTCTGCTTAATTACTCCATTCTCATCCAAGTACTTGCATACATGCTGTTTAATAATTTTTTCAAAGATCTTTCCTGGTAAAGAAGTCAGGCTCACAGGGCTGTAGTTTCCTGGTATTCCCATTTTTGAAGATTGGAGAAGTGGATATGTTATTCCCATCTTCTGGGACTTCTCCTGTTCTCTATTAATTTTCCAAGATTACAGGGAGTGGTTCAGCAATTACCTTTGTTTCTTCCTTTAGTATCCTAGGATGTAATTCATCTGAACCTTGAGACTTGAATTCATTTAAGTGAACTTATGGCCTATTTACACGTAACGATTAGAAATGAGCGAGTATACTCGGTAAAGGCAATTGCTCGAGCGAGCATTACCTTTAGCGAGTACCTGCCCGCTCGAGATGAAAGGTTCACGTGCCGGCGCGGGGGAGCGGTGAGTAGCGCCTGTCAGCAGGAGGGAGCGGGGGGGAGAGAGGGAGATCTTCCCTCCGTTCCGCTCCGCTCTTCCCCACAGCTCCCTGCCTGCCGCCGGCACCCGAACCTTTCATCTCTCGCTCATCTCTAGTAACGATATCACTCAGAATTCGTTCAAATGAACGAATTTGAGGAATATTCGTTCATTGTAAATGCGAAAAAAAATTGCTCACTATACGTTCACGATTGGATCATCACTAATTTTCATAGAGCAAAAGAAAACAATCACTAATTCGTTGGGTTCCTACTGAGAAATCTTTCAGTCTAAATGCTGTACATGAGTGCTGACGACATTAGTGGTAATATTAGCGATTGTGCAGTTATTTAAACGACTGCTGGCCCATGTAAAAGGGCCATAGGTGTTCCCCCTCAGAGAAAACAGATACAAAATAGAAATTTAAAACTTCGGCCTTCTCAACATCATTCTTAATCAATTCACCATTTTCATCTTGTAAGCATCCAATAGCATCTTTGACTCTTCATTTGCTTTTGATATACCCCCAAAATCCTTTTTTATTGCTTTTGGCTTTTGTTGCAAGCCTCAATTCATTATTAGCTTGAGCTTTTCTGACACTTGCCCTACAGACTCTGCAGACCGCATTATATTCTTCTTTAGATATTCCCCTCTCTTTCCATTTGATAAACATATTTTCTTCCTTTTTAACATATGTGCGAGTTCTCTTTAAATGCTTCCCAATCTTCCTTCTTTTAGGGATTGTTAACGATTGTGATTTGAGAATATCATTTCGCAATATTTCCCAACCTTCTTGGACCTTTCTGTCCCTGAGAACATCCAGCCATTGGAGTCTTCATACCCTCTTTCTGAGTCCATTATAATCTGCCTTTCTAAAATCCGAACTTGAGGTCTGAGTCTTCTCAGGTCTTTCTCCCCTTTTTATCCAAAATTCAAGAATAACATGATCACTGCCTCATAAGGTCCTAGCTACTTGTATTTCATCAACCATTTCCTCCCTGTTAGTAAGAATTGGGTCCAAGATACGAGATCTTCGTGTTTTCTCTCATACTTTTTGGAAGGTAAAGTTGTCAGCAAGAGCAGATAAGAATTTGTTGGATCCATTACTTTTACCTGAGAGAGATTCCCAACAAATGTCTGGATAGTTAAAATCTCCCATGATCATATATTTTGTACTTTTTTGAAAACTTGGCCATCTGATGTAAAAAGAGTTCATCCATATCTTCTGCTTGTCCAGGTGGCCTATAGTAAATGCCTACAATGGTGTCCTTTCTGTTATTCTCTCCTTATAGTCTTACCCAAACCGTTTCTACAGAACTCCCATGCTCTGAAGCTTGAATCTCCCCTTTTATGAAGTCTGTTTCTTATAAATAAGTTGTATCCTTCAAGCCTTGTATTCCATTCGTGTATATCTTTCCACCAAGTTTCCGTGATGCCTATGACATCCTATTTCTGTTCCTGTGTTAGGAGCTCCAATCCCTATTGTTTGTTTCCCATGCTCTGGGCATTTGTGTATAGACACATTTTAGTTTGTGATCGGTGTCTCTTGCTCCTCTACATTCCTTCAGAATTTTTTGTCTGTGTTCTTTCTTTCCACTTCTAATAGCAAGGTTCTCAAATGTATTCATTACTTGTTTATTTTTACCTGGCCTTTCACTTCCCTTCCAATATTGTTTTAGTTTAAAGCTTTATGGGCGAGTGTAGCAAGGTGCCTGCCAAATATATGCTTACCTGTCTTTGTAAGGTGCAACCTGTCTATAGCAAGGAGTCCATCATATAGGTAATTCACTCCATGATCTAGAAATCCTTTGCTGATGCCACCATCGACGTAGCCAATTGTTCACCTCCAGAATCCTGTTCCATCTCCTTATTCCATGGCCATCCACTGGGAGTATAGATGAGAAGATTGCCTGTGCTCCTAGTTCCTTCACTTTCCTGCCTAGATATACAAAGTCTCTGCAAATAGTTACAGGGTCCTTTTTGCAGTCTCATTTGCTCCTACATGTATTTGTAAATTATCTTCCTGAAGCTCCAATCCCTGTACTAATACAGTAGTGTCAACCACTGTACAGCCAATTTAGGCCAGTAGTGCCAGTAGAGTAGCAACATCAACACAAAATTGCCTGTAACTTTGCGCACACTTTACAAAATGGCCATAATTTTGTGTCCGTAACAGCAGTGCTTCTAGAACACCGCACCATAATCTCTCCTCCATAGTCCTACACTGCTGTCTACAATTCAAGGACTGCAGATTGGGCAGAAAGGATCACATGTGTTGGGCAGTCAGGAGCCACAGGAAATAGACCGTCAAGCTGCATGTGGTTCCTGGCCACTATTGGCCTACAGTTTGAATAAAATGTCTTCTTCCATATCTGAAGGGTCTATGTTTGGTTATCACAAAATGTCCTTACACTCAAGCATGTGTTTCAGTAATCATAAAAATTCCAGGGTTTGAGAGTCCTTATCTTAAAAGTTTGAAGTATTTTTGTATCTCTTCTCGCCTCATTTTTTCTGCTGCATGACACATAGCATCGTGTAGTTTCTTTTTTAATGGGTGCACTTCTGAAGTTAGATAAGTTCTGGAACAGAAAATAATGGGGAGTTTCCTAGTCGGTGGATCTGCTTCCTGCTGGCTGGCTGATAACATGAGCATTATTTATACTTACAATATACCAAGTATTGGACAAACTACGTCAAAATAAGGCTCTGTTCACATCTGCGTTGGAGGCCTCCGTTGCAGATTCTGTCACAGTTACCAGAAAAGATAGTGTAGCATGAAGCACTGTGTTTTGTTTTTTTTCTGCCAAAACGGTGGACACTATAACCGCGCCCAATGGACTCCAGTATAAGTCCGTGGGGTCCATTATGTGATGGATCTGGCACTCTTTCATTTTCAGATTTTTACTTTTATGATGAAACAGAAAAAAAAGGTAATTGCAACACCGATATGATCTCTCTTGGCCTTAAAGACCTACATATAAAAAAGTGTCATGGGTCTCCTAAACCGTAGCTGTAAGCAGTCGTAGCTGGGAATGTTCTTATCTAAGCCCCTTTTGCTATTTTTTGTAATCTGTGACATTTACTATCTCCAGTGTATGTAAATCTTGTTTGTTTTTTTTTAATTGTGTACTGATAGAATTAATATGTTCCTGTAAATTATGTTATGGCTTCGGTTTTCCTTTGGATTGTACACCAACATTTTCTCTGCTTTGTTGGCTATCCACGCAGGGTTTCCATTCCATGGGGGCTATGTCAATCATTGGAGCAGAGGATGAAGACTTTGAGAATGACATTGAACCAGTAAGTGTTGGTGGACAAGAGTTTTGTAACTACTCTACTCTATTCATACTCCCTTCATCTAAATCTGACACTCGTTATGGTTTCATTGACTCCTCATCACCAAGTCATTGAATTAGGACCCCCTTATTTAATATCTATACAGTTAAATTCAACATATCCTTCACATATAGACCTTAAAGGGGTATTTCAATCTTGGAATGGCATATTACTTGATATACCATATTACTTCGGTCAAGGGGATCAGACATCTGGAATCCTAGCCAATGCAGAGACTGAAGTCCCTGCGCAGCTTAAGCACTGTGGAATATGTTGGCGCTATACAAATAAAGCTACCCGCTATACAGGGAACTGCAAATACAGCAATACTAGAATACCACCGAGGCTCTTTAATTCTAAGGATTTCGGTGGGTCCTGGTATTCTGACCACCATATTCTGTAAGTGATGGCATATTATAGAAAAATACACAGTCATTTACTTTAGTGAGAAACCCCTTTAATATCTCAGTCTACTTTCTGTTGAATTGTGTGATGGACCCAAGACCGTTTTAATCATTAGGCCAACTCTGCACATGACTAGGGTCCAGAATCAGCAAGGGCTGGTAAGATATATAAGAGTGTAAAAAAGCGAAGAAAGACTGACCGAAGCTGTAGGCTGGGTGAGTGGAATGCTTGTAGGGATGCAGGCCAGCCAGAGGCCTATCGGTGGGCCATATAGAATGAGATGAAAGTCATAGTACGGCCCGCGGGTATTGTGTTTTGATGTGTGTGATTTAGTGAGCTGAAAATTCTATATTCCTATTTTAGCAGAATAGATCTCTAATTTTTAGTTCTCTTTGGGCTGGTTGGAGGAGCCTTCTATTATGATTTCTTTTACACACTAAACATGGAGAAAACAGGCTTTCTTCATTAACTCTCTATAGCACACACAGAGACATAACATCAGCATGGGAGCCCATGTGTCCGACTTGTGTAAATTGAAAATGGTTTCTTTTGAAGAAGCAAACAGAATTTGCCCTTAGAACAACTTGAAAACACATTTTCTGAATAGTGAATTTCTGATATGACCCTGACCAGCTTAGACTGCTGTTCTTTTGTACATGGATAGTAGTTTGTAAATGCAATCCAAAAACATACTACTGCTCCACCTGTGACCTGATATTGACTTAGGAGTAGTTATTGTGTATATTTATGTTTGGAAGGGGCCTAAATTCACCTTTGCGCCTAGGGCCCAACACATTGTTCACCCAGATCTGCTTGGACTTGTGTCTTCGCCTACTCACTATTTTACTCACTTGGCTATCTTTTTCCTTTCGCCTTTCTTCTTCTCGTCACCATTTTATTCCTTTGACTGTCTCTGCTCTTCACCTCATGTTTTTCTTTAGATTGTCTCCATTTTTCACACCACCGTCTTATTCCCCTGATTCTTTTCTTCTGCTCACCATCTTCACCATCTCTTCTCCTGTCTCCATTCTTCATCTCACCGTCTCTGCTCTTCATCATCTTTTCATTTTATCATCTCGTACACTTACCTCTGTCCTCCATATCTGTATGTTTCCCACCTACCCCTACCTCACTATCTCCTTTACTAGACTATCACTTTGAGACCATCGAATTCTGCTGCCTCCGACTGATTTCTACGCTCTCCATGGCTTTCTCCTTCCATTTACTCTTTCCACGGTTTGTCTCCCCAGAATGTGGATGACCAGCAGAGTTACTTCCAGAGTATTGAGCTTGTAAAAGATCATCCTGCTTATATTATGGTCTTCCTGAACCATGTTGTACTTCAGTTTGACCCAAGCCCACTGGTAAGAAGATATGTAACCAAAATCGTTTCTCGTACTAACACGGATTATATTTGTATTGTGTTTTTAATTACTGAGAGAGTTATGAGATGTTTCAAGAATAGAACCTCTCCATATTAGATAGAGTATGAACATGTGCAAACCAGTTTTTCCCAAATCAAATTCTTATGTCAGACATATTGATGTCTGGTTGATCATGATAATGAATTTACTCCAGATATCCTACGGATGTCAATCCCAGTCAATCTGGTGCAATATTTTAGTTGACCATTTTTATTATTTATAATATATATATTTTTTTATTTTTGCTAAGGAATCTGAACTTTTTCATATGTCACAAGCCCCTTCCCAATATTTAAATCCCCGCTTATCAGATATTTTTTAAACTGCCCCTGGAAACACACAGAAATACCCACTTTGGGTATATTTAGTTATTCCTCATCCCTTTTTAAGGGTGTGTCTTTGGTGTGCAATCCCTTGCAAAACCAGACATTTAGAAGGTATGAGCAAGGAGTAGTCATTAATATGTTACGATTAGAGATGAGCGAGCGTACTCGGAAAAGCACTACTCGCTCGAGTAATTTGCTTTATCCGAGTATCGCTGTGCTCGTCCCTGAAGATTCGGGTGTCGGCACGGAGCGGGGAGCTGCAGGGGAGAGCGGGGAGGAACAGAGGGGAGATCTTTCTCTCCCTCTCTCCCACCCGCTCCCCCCTGCTCCCCGCTGCGACTCACCTGTCAGCCGCAGCGGCACCCGAATCTTCAGGGACGAGCACAGCGATACTCGGATAAAGCAAATTACTCGAGCGAGTAGTGCTTTTCCGAGTACGCTCGCTCATCTCTAGATACGATGTTAAAGACTTAAAACGACCTTTCTATACAAAATTTTGTTCTGAGGATGGAGTGAGGCTGTTGTATCACCTGCTGTTGGTCTTCTGATGCCCCTCTGATCCGCTGGTTTAGGGTCATGTTTTCAGCTGGCCAAGATGGCTGATGCAATCTTTAGTCTACCTACAGTGCATTTGACCACCAGTGCATTATACCTGCTCTACACTTCGCCAGCACTGTTCACATGATCAGTACTGGCCAATCAGAGCAGTGCACAGTGTGGATTAGGTAGCAAGAAAATTGCTGCAGCCAACTTGAACAGCTGGAAACTGGATCCTGAAGCAGTGAATTGGGGGGACATCGGCATAGAAAAATGACAGCAGGTGATATCTTCTCCTTTTGGTCCAGGAAAATAATTTTGTCTTGAAAATAAATGGTCACTTTAACCTTGGGTTGTCACTGTACATATTGCCCAACCTGTGGCTCCTCCGGCTGTTATAATATTACAACTCTTACCCTGCCTCGAGCACCACAAGTCTGGGAATATTGAGATATAACCTCAATCGGCCATGGCTTATTGTATAACGTGGAACAATCTCTTTAAATATTGAGCTTATATCCCATGAATGGACCCTCTTCCAAAATAGTGAGAGCCACAAGGTCAAACATGTAGCTTCTGTGATGGACGTTGTCTGTAATGGTTGTGCTTATTTATTCTCTTTCTCTCCTTCATGCTGCTCTCAGATGCTCATCTCGGTTATTACAGGTGTGTCCGATCCCTATTATGTTGAGGGTTTAGTCTCAATCAGTAGATCAGACGTACAAATGTCAGCTTTTTATTGTCATTTATGGGACACTTTTGACAGAACTAGTGGTCTATACACGTATGTAGTCGTTACAATGCGATTTTGTAGGGATTGAGATCCGGCAATGTGAACGTCACCTGCATTAACCATATAAAAATGGATCCAATTTATAAAAACCTTTGTAGACCAGAACAGGATGTAATGCCCTGGACAACCAGTCAGATCACTTGCTTCATTTTCAGACTTTCTGGGTGATTGAACAACATTTCCTATTGTCTGTAGAAGTTTACAGAAGTTTGGTCTACTGTGTATATGAGACCTCCTCTGGACCTTTGTGGAGTTCAGCTGTTTCAGTGATGTGATTCACCCTCAATGGCTTCCACACCTTCCATGATGACACACACTGTTTTATATCACATAGCAAAATTGGCCTCCTATAGCTAGCATTATACTTGCCAGATCACAGTACATTTTAGGTTCCGTCCCATTCTGCTCAAGAATGCCCCCAAAGTTTTCAGTAATGCTCCTTACAATGCTGATTAGCATGCCCCTTTCTGTAGTCTATGAGGAATGATCCTGCAGTAATTGGACTTTTTTCAAATGAATGGCTTTGAGTTGCAATACCAGACCCAACAATGGGCAAAAGTGGCGCTGTTTGTTCAAAATTACCTTGTAATGGCATACAAACCCTTAAAGTACACATAGGTTATACATACGGTCTGAGCGCTCATTGGCACACAGTGGAAAGTGTCTATTGAGATGCTTGACCTTGCCAGCAGGTGGCAGCAGATTTTTGCTTGATGGGTGCATTGTGGTTTATACAATATCATGTTTATTGTTCTCTAATCTTTTTTTTCTGCAGCTCTGCTTCTTGCATGTAGAGATTTTAAGGAGTCTTTCAGCCAAAGAGGGAAAGAAATCCTTTACAGATTTCTACAACACATTCCTGATGAAGGGTGCAGTGAGTATGCAGTATTATAGTCAGCTGTGTCAGTAAATTTTTATTCTCTTTTTTTGACATTTGTATCATCTTTCCTGGTCTTGTATATTAGAGAACTACCATCAGTCTGTGATTAGAGGAAGTTCAACTATTGGAAGTGCACCAATAAAGATAGCAAAGGGGTTACATTGCTTCACATCCTTATTTACATAGGTGCAACAACCTGTTTGTACATGTGGCTGTTCCGGGTAGTGCAGTTTGTTCAACTCAAGGTTGGACCCGGAGTGACCCAATATTGATGGCCTATCCTAGATATAGGCCATCAATGTTATAGTTTCGAAGAACATCTTTAAAGCAATTGCCCAATCCTAGCGGACAGCTCTGCACATTGCACAGTGGCGTGGTTTGGTATTGCAGGCTACTGAAGTTAATGGGACAAAGCCTGCTCTACCAACCCAGGTTATTGCGTAATGTACAGAGCTGTCTGCTTCCTGAAGGAAAATAGCTAGAAGTGGGACAAGGTGTATTGTATTAGAACATATTATATGTGTCTTACATTAGGGAGGGGGAGGATTCCTGCTTTATGTAAATAAAGCTTAAAGTGAATCTCTGCCTTTTACTACTATGCAGAGTTTGCTCAACAATGTCTTTAATTTTATACTACAGTAAATATTTAGAAGGTTCGGCTACAGATCTCTAAATCTTCTGCTTAGTCATAGAATAAAATAATAAAATTCTACTTGCCATCACTTACCATTAGGGGGAGCATACTGCACAGTGCAATATTGTTGTGTTCAAGGTTTAAACAGTATACAGTAAGTTCTTTAGCTCCCTCTAGTGGTGGCTGAAGGCCTCCAGGATTTCATGATTCAACAATATCTATTCAGGGCATTTGCAGTTCAGTATAAGAAAAACATAAGTCCTACTCCTGCAAATATATTTTAGCAAATTACCAAGCACAGAATTTTGGATCTATATAGATAAAAGCTGTTCATAGGTGGATATTGACTTATTAAATAATCAAAAGTGATGCAACTTTCTCCTGTAATTCCTGGTAGCTCTGCCACTGCTGTGTAGGGGTGAAAGGCATAGTTTAGGTGTGATTTTTGGACCCTACCTCTTAGTCGCTGCTGATAATTGGAGTTCTTGTACAAACATGAGCCTGAGGGCAAATCTTTCACTGCATTGTTCACCAGTGACTCAAACATTCCTGAGCGTCTGCAGCTCTTCGCTGAACAGGAATCGCTCTAAACTCTTCAGTAACTAACATTTGCTTTTCTTTTCTTCCCTTATAGGTTTTGCGCGTCCCAATTCCACTTAGTGTGTCCTTTGAACTGGGTGAGTTCTTATATTGTGGACTTAGAACTTCTAAAATAGACTGCAATCTGTTAAGACATAAAGTTTTTGCCCCTTTATGACTCGAGATTCGCAGTCATTTTCAAGACCAGGTTACCTCTAGATAGCACATTATGGTATGAAGATTTTACCTTCACCTTTCTGGAAAGCTGGGTGACCATGTATGTTGTAACGATGGCCAGATTGTTTGGCATCCAGCTTTACAAGGTTATGAAAATTGTAGACAATCCTGCAGCACAAATCCTGATAGTTTGCTGCAAGGTATCCGTGCAGGTAAAATGTATCTGCCTGGAGCCCTGTCAGTTTAAAGGGAACTTGTCAGCACTTTTTAAGACAGTAAACCAAGCTTAGAGCTAATCACTTGCCCTTGTTTAGAAAACTTACTGTCCCATGTTAATTTATAAAGCCATGCCTGTGTAAGCACTGTTCAAAATGTTCCTGCACGGCACGTAAATTAGGAAAAGTGGTTTGGTGGGCGGTCAAGCGAGCTTTGCCAGTAAGCCCACCACCCTCTTCTTGGGCTGCAAATTCTCACGAAGCTCTGACATCACTGACACACAGGTGAGTGCAGCCATTCTGTCCACAAACGGGATAGATAATCCGTGTGTCAGTGATGTCAGAGCCTCATGAGAATTTGCAGCGCTTCCCGAGAGGGGTGGGTTTACGGTCAAAGCTCGCTGAGACGAGAGATGGACCTGACCACCCGCTGGAGCGCTCTTCCTAACCTATATGCCACGTGGGAATATTATAAACAGCTGTTACACCGAGATGGCTTTGAAAATAGGCATGTGACCATTAAGTTTTGGATCTTATAAGATCCCTGGGAAATTCACATGTTCCATGTCCGATGTTGTACACCTGATCCGGTGCAGTAGATGTCCTATTGGGGGCCTTTATGTTGGAGAAACAGGACAAAAGCTTAGAGTGAGGATGAGATCTCACCGCCACAGAATTACCTTTTCCAATTGCAATTTCAAATCCCAACATCACAGAAGAATTTGGGAGTACAAATTTATAATAGCCTTTGACACTGTCAAGACTGGAATGAACCTCGGAGGGGGCTTCTTACATCAGTGGAGAATGAGAAATTTGGAGCAGAGAAAACACGCTGGCCTGGTGACCACCTATCAACAACTTGGAGACCATAAAACTTTCACATCCCTTATCAGTGGACTAATTAAGTATTTAGTCCTCTACCCATCCTGTTCTGGTATTGTTTTAAGTGTGCATTAATCACACCATGTCTGTGCCTTTTCATGTGTATGTATATATAAATGTATGCCTCTTAGGAGCTATTCCATAAGCCTGAGAAAGGTTCAAAAGCTCGCTATAACATCATGTATTTTTGTTAGCCATTAAAAGGTATCATATCTACAAGATTACTTGGTTTCTCTTGCTGAGAACAATCACATTTTACTCTACTGGCTAACACTGTACCAAACTTGTTTTTGTTTTAATTAAGTTTTGTATATGGCGCAAGTCATTATCCTAGAGCTGGGCTTGGTTTACTGACTGGTTCCCTTGAACTCGGTATAGGGTATGTTCCCACGTATTGTGTCCTGTGCAGATCTTAATTTTGCACAGAAAATCCACAGCATTTACAAGACAGTGAAGTGGATGAGATTTAAACAAATCTCATCTGCGCACAGCGGAGCGGCCCTTTTACATGGGCAGATGATCTGCCCATTCTAGTGATCACTGACTGACCGACAATGGGCAAATTGTCAGAGAGCATTGCTCTATGGGGATGACCGATTGGCAACATCATTTGTTCCCATACATCTGTCATTGATGGGCTGTACGTCTCCCCATTTAAATGGAGAAATATGCAGCTGAGCCTCGAGTATTTTTATATTCTCCTAAAACACCCGATCGGTCAACGAATTAGCGCTTTCAGGTTCGACGGCTGATCTTTGGCCCCTTTACATGGCCTGATTGTTGGGTGAGCGATCATTTAGAGGGAAACCGAGGTTTGATAATTGACCCATGTAAAAAGACCATAGAGAATTTGACATGAGGTACAGATTTTAAATCTGCAGCATGTTAATTTATACTGCAGACTTTACCCTTAGCAATACAAAGGCTGTAATCTGCGACAAATCCACAGCGGTTTCCCAACAAAATCTGCAACAAAAACGCCATGACTTGATGGGATTTTTGCTGCTAAGGATTTTCTGTTGTGCCTATGCTAAGCTTATCAGACACTGGATACAATTGAAGACGCTCTGAAGTCTGTACAAGTCTTCAGCCAAGTAAAGCCATATATTACTACTTTTTCTTTTTTTTTTAAAGCTAGGAATCAATGTAGCACTACTACTTGTAGTAGTTGTTTGCTTCGGACAATACCTATTTGTGGGAAGAGTGCGCCAATATTACGCTTATTGCCCCCTCCGAAGAGCACCATAAAATAAAGGTCCCTTTAGGCCTCATGTCCACGGGGAAAAGAAGATTTTAAATCCGCAGCAAATCACCCGCACGCAGATCCGCACCCCATAGGGATGCATTGACCACCTGTGGGTAGATAAATACCTGCGGATGTTCAATAAAAGTGAATTACAAAAATCCTGGAGCATGAAAAAAAATGGACATGCTCCATTTAGGTGCGGGTCTCCCGCGGGGACGGCTCCCGCAGGCTTCTATTGAAGCCTATGGAAGCCGTCCGGATCCGCAGGAGACCCGCACCTGAATTAAACTCACCTGCTCTGGGCGATGCAGATCTTCCTTCCTTCGCGACAGGATCTTCTTTCTTCGGCCCGACGCATGCGCGCGGCACGCAGCCGGCGTGCCGATCACATCCGC
The DNA here is from genome assembly GCF_035609145.1 of Eleutherodactylus coqui. Classification (NCBI taxonomy): domain Eukaryota; kingdom Metazoa; phylum Chordata; class Amphibia; order Anura; family Eleutherodactylidae; genus Eleutherodactylus; species Eleutherodactylus coqui. The sequence goes on from NC_089842.1 coordinate 87,264,732, forward strand.
CGGGCCGAAGAAAGAAGATCCGGCCGCGAAGAAGAGAAGACCTGCACGGACCACTGCGGGTAAGTTTATTCTGATTTAATGCCTCATGTCCGCGGGGCAGGAGGGACACGCTACGGATTCTCCATGAAGAATCCGTAGCGGGCCTGATTTTCCCCGTGGACATGAGGCCTTACACAAGACGACTATCGGGTTATTAGGGCTTGACAACTGTCCCAGCGACTATTGCTCATTGCTTTTACACAGGAGCGATACTAGTTCTGTGAATGGGGGTGAAGCGAGCTGGAGATTGGCTCCATTCACAGTAAACAGGCAGTTGCAAATCAAAGAATACTTCTGGGTGGAATTGCCCTTTAAGACATATAATCATTCTGTTACAAGCTGTAAATTATATTTTGGGTCATGCTTCATTAGGACATTTCCTTTACTGCGTGTGTGTTTAGTGCTATACTGTGATTACTTTGTATTTCTCACTCCGGTCTGTTGAAGTTGCCTTTTTTACTTGTAACTTTTTTGTTGTTAGTATGGCAGCAGAAGCCCCAGTGTTTCTGTGCTGAGAACTGTGTGTGTATAGTTTGCTTTGGTGCAAAAAGGCAAATCACTTCCTGAGGAGATGCTGTGAGGCTGATAAACTCAGCACAGTTTTCCTGTCTCCTCCCTCCATAAAGTTGTCAAACTTTTATGTGCAGGGACAGAGCCATCTTCTGGTCATGTGTGGTAATGCAGTTTGGAAAGTGCCACATAGCAATTTTTCACTAATTCTATATGGAATGTCATAGGTATATTTCATGCTATTTTCAGAAAACTTACAGGGAGTCTATCAGCTTGAACATTCTGTCCAGACTGCCGGCATCATGTTAGAGAGCAGGAGGAGCTGAGCGGATTGATATGTAGTTATTCTGAATCTTTCCCCTTAAAACTATACATTCATTTAAACCTCTGCACATTCTCAGCTGAACAGTCCGATAGGTGGTCCTATCAGTGATTTGACAACTATCTGGGTATGACTGTACATGTAGGGATTTATTTACCAGTACGGCCTAAAAGTTAGAGAGTCTTAAATAGCACCAAATTTATCACAGTGGCTCTGTTGCCTAATAAATCTGTTGAATTTTAAGACTATCTAGTCCAAGTTTAGACCACCTATTAATTGGCTTAGTTTGCTGCAAATTGTGCCAGAACTTTGGTGCAAATTTTGGGGGTTATTTTTGGTGCAATTTAGGCCACACCTCTTTTGAACAAGTCTGGAATACTGCTAGGAAGTATCTAAAAACGTGAATGTGATGCATGGCATTAATGTTAAGCCCCATTTACACTGATAGATGATCGCTCAAACAATAGTTTGAGTGACAGTTTTGAGCGATCATCTTTGCATACTTTATAGTAGCTAAGTAGCATAAACATACAGCTGTATTCTTCTCCCCTCTGACTGCCAGTATCCCCACTGTGAATTCGCAGCAGGACACAGGCACAGAGGATCTTATCAGAGTAGCCGGCTGATAACAGCTGATTGCTCAATTCTAGCAAGCTAGAATTCAGCGATCAGTGACTCATGCACAAAAACTGCACGATGTATGGCATTTAGACACAACGAGAATCGCTCTAAAGACTGCTTTGACCGATTCTCGTTGTGTCTACAAGGGCCTTTCTGCAGAGATATAAATGAATATAATACAAATTCTACAAAATCTTTCCCCATAAAACTATATACTGTATCAGACCACTCAGCTCCTTCTGATCTATAATATGATGCCTGCAGTTTGTTCAAGCGGGCAGATTCCCTTTTAACGCTTTCGGTCCTCACTTAAATATTACTTTTCTAGTTATGCTAGTTTCTAGGAAAGCCAATGGGCAACCAATATGGTCACCAGTACAGGGGATGTCACTCTCATATGTCCCTGGTTAAGTATGAAGGGTTGCCATTCAGGTGTCTGAGGAAGCTGTGTGGAGATCTATATTAGTGTGCAACTGATGGCAATATTGTTTGTCACCCAACTTTCCAAGAAACAAATATAATTAGAATCTACTGAAGAGAATTTTTAACATATTTTGCATTAATGCATTTTATATTTAGTTACTCTGTTTCTTTGTATGCACTAGCAAATTTCTAGTCTGCCAGCAGAGGGCACTGTATTAGAGAAAGTCCTGGGTGTTATTGGGACTTACTTTAGTCAAGAGCAAGACAAAAAAGTTTCTAAAGAAGGTTATCTTCATTCCTTAGATGGGGTTCTGTATGGTGATAAGCTGAGAACACCGTATTAAATATCATGTTTCCTATCCTAGATCGCACAAGGTTAGACCTTATCCAGGATGACATGCTGAAGAAATATATAACAGAGATCCAGAGTCATCAGATCCCAGAGATCTGCAGGCAGCTGGAAGATTTTAGGTAAGTGCATGTCGCTACTGTATAACTCCACCTATTAGGCCATTCAGAGATAGAATAGTCGTGACAGATTGATTTTCTAATATCTTTGTATCATCTTTAGAAAAAACATCATCTCAATTAGACAGATAAATAGATGAATAATCATGTGATAGATAAAAATGGGCTTTTGTGAGCTTTTATATACTTTTATGCAACATTTCAACTCCTGAAGGGTCTATCCTGCACATACAAAGTGCATGGTGCAGGATATTCACAGGAAAATAATGATACCGTTCCTCAAGTAATTAATAACAAATACACAATTCATCCATATAATAACATTAGTGGCCGTCTAAAAATGGGAGGTCCTTTTTCCAATCCTGGCACCTGCAGTGTGTGACGGAGCATTGTCATGCCGCGGGATGACACCTTTTGGAGAGCTTTCCTCAAGGTTTTTTTTTAACATTTTGCCTCAGCTTTGTCCATAATGAACAGTAATATTTTGCATTGATGGTTGAACCCTTTGGGAGGCAGTCCACGAGCAGAATTCCCTTCTTATCCCAAACATGGTTGCCCTGTACTTCTGCGCTGACCTTTGCACATGCAAGTTCTTTGGCCTGGGGGAACCGCTGTGCCTCCATTCCTTAGACTGTTCCTTTGTCTCTGGATCATAACAGTATTTCCATATCTCATCACCAGTTACCAGTTTGTCCAGGAAATCTGACTCATTTCCTACAAAATGCTCCAAAACAGCCACCGATGTCTCCTCTTCTGTTCAGTTGTCAAATGTATTGGGATCCACTTGGCTGTAAGCTTCCTCATCCCCAAGTTGTGGATAATGGCGCCAACTCTCTCAACGTGATACCCCCAGATATGTAGCAATACTTTTGACTGATATTCAGAGGTCCTCCATGATCATGTCATGGATGGCTTTCACGTTTGCAGGCAAGGAGATGGAGACAGGCCTTCCATTGGGTTTCTCACATTCAACACCCAAATGACCAGTTTTAAAATTTACAACCCAACGTTTAACTGTTGCATATGAAGGGCCGCTGTCACCCAAAGTTTGTGACATTTCATCATGGATCTGCTCTGCACCTTTCCCTTGGAGAAACAGGAACTTGATTATGGCTCTATGCTCTTCCACACTGAACGTCCTTGGAGATGCTGCCATGTTCACTTTGGACTGGGGGAAAAAAAGCTAAGATGAAATCCTAGGTAGTTGATTTTTTTGTCTATATTCATTGAATATAGACAAGTTCACCCTGCAATTCACAGCTTCGTAGCTCAATTTTTTTTTTCTGGGTGAGGCTCAATACTTATCAGCATCGTCTCGTATATAATATTATAGCCCACAGATTCTAAGATTGGGTGTCCCATGCCCCCCTCTTCTTATCACTGTGGGCTCACAGCATCCGCCTTCACTGAAGTAGATATTGAATATATTGACGCTGCTCCATTCATTTCAATGGGCTAACTGAAAGAGCCGAGTTCAGGCATTCGGTTATTTCCAGCAATGCCCTTGAAAATGAATGGAGTGGCATCGTGCATGCACTACCACCACGCCATTCAATCTCCTCCTCAGTGCGGGGGGTTCACGGAGCTCAAAGTGAGATGGAAAGTGGGACATGGGACTCCTATTCTCAGGATGCATGGGGGTGACAGCGATGAGACCCCACACCGGTCCCACTTTTATTATCCTATTGATAAATGATAGCCAATTGTGGTTCAACCTCTTTAAAGATACATTGCAGGCACTTTCATGCAATTTTTCATACAAATTGATACTAGTGGCTAAAAGTGTAACCAAAGTAGAAAGATATATGCAGCACACCTCCTGGGTGGTTCAATATGTGCAGAGTTAAAGGGTTTTAAACCTATCCCCTATCCACAGGATAAGAGATAACATACAAAGCTATAGGGATCCAACTGATGGGGGGGGGGGGGGGGTTTCACACGGATTCTAAAAGTTGGGCTCTGGTGCATTCTGAAGTGAGGGCAAGGGTAGTTGTACATGCGCACTGTTGCTCCAATCATTTCAAGGGGATCTCTGGAGATAGCTGAGCACTTGAAATTTGGCAGTCCCATTGAGATGAATTGGATTGGTGGTGCACATGTGCAACTGCCCTTGCCTTCACTTCAGTATACGCCGGAGCCTTGCTTTGAAATTGATAAAGGTCTCAGTAATCAGACCCCCACTGACCACTGTGTTCACCAGGATGTGTCTGTGACTCACAGGAGTTATTAAAAAATACATTAAGGCAGTCATTTGCACCTAGAACTCATGCAAGCTGAGGTTTACACCCAGACACAATGTAAAAAAAAAAGATCAAGGTGTGAAAAGTTCATATATACCACAGTCCTCTACATCAAGAAGAGCTTGTGCTCTCATAAATGCTGGAACTAAGGTCCTGCAGTACTTGGCCAGCATCCACAAATGTGTTAGGATGGTTCCACATTTGCGTTGGAACCTCTGATCAAAGGTTCTGTCGCAGATCCAGCACAAAATACACGAAGAAAAGGAGCTGCATGAGGTGCTTTATCTTCTGTCAAAAAGGCGGGCAGCTGGGCGGAAAGCGAACAGACCCCCATTATAGTCAATGGGGTCCATTCGGTTCTTTTCGGTTCTGCTCGGATCTGTCCTAAGACTGAGCCATTCGGCCAGGTGATTCCCTTTTCCTGCCCCCCAAATGGAGCATGAAAACAGAATCCCCAACAGAGATGTGAACACCCCTTCAAAAAGCTATACTGCAAACAGCTGTTATCGTCCCATATTGGACATCTGTTGGGGGCACACGGCATTCCATGTATAAAAATAAAGCTTAATGATTTCTATACAAAGCCATGTTCATCAATTTTACATCAAACAGTGAATACAAGCAAAAATTGCACGAAGATTCAAATTTGCAACTAAAATGTATCGACAGATTCTATATAGAAAAATGATGTACTGTGCAAAAACCTAAGATGTGAGAATATCATATAAACCACACAAGGTGACATTCAGAGGTGTGGGTGTTAAAGAAACACTAAAACTGCAGAAATGTGCCAACCGCTTTTGGAATGCAAATTAAATTGGGATTACATAGGTTCAGATTATTCTGTCCCCTATACAAACTTTTCGGGCTGTATCACAGCTAGAGAAGAGTTCTTGGTCTTGCTTTAAGACTTATGCCCACAGCCGTGGCGGATTTAGCCAGCGAAATATCGCAGTGAAGTCCGACACGGTGTCCCCCCAAAGACCCCATACTCCCCTCTCTGGATCCGCCGTGCGAGCTTCGTCTGACGCGCCAGCAGTGGGCAGTGACGCGGAAGTATCACGTGATGAACGGCTTCCATTGACTACAGTTGAAGCCGGTTGCCCGTTTTTCCACGGCAATTAGAACATGCCGCAATTTCTTTCACTCTGCGGAATTCCGGAGTAGAATTCTGCAGCATGAACATTGAGCTATTAGGTTTAAAGAACCTAATGGCTATGGGATAACACCACGGATTTCTGCCAGCATTTCACGTGGCAGAAATGCGTCCATGGGCATTAGCCCTTAAAGTCAAAGATGTAGTCAAAATATGGCTTGTGATAATGGAGGTTGTAGTGCGATCTGCCTATACCTGCAACTCTCACTCCCAACTGAGTTTCTGCAGGCTGTATATAAGGCTAGATTATATGCCCATGTAAACAGACCTTTAGAATGACTGTGATGCTTAATTGTTATGCAAATTTCTTTTTTTTTTTTTCAATCTCTGTCAGACTTCATTATTTTGTGCTGATGACCTTCTGTTCCTGTACACCTTGCGCTGCAGTCGCTGACACTTCCTCTGCTTTTTTTTTATGTAGGGCCAAACGGGTACTTGGTATGACTCCCGGAGAGCTGGAGCTTAGTGAACTGGAGTCTTATAGGACCAATGACAGATATATATTACAGTCCAAAGAAAAACAGCTAGCAGAACGTCTGCTGGGGAAGTTGGATGACGTGCAGTGAGTAGTTCCAGAATAGCTGCGGGGAGCGCAGCGGCAAAGCTGCTGGATGAGCCCAAAATTGTGGAAAGACAACATTGTTTATACAAACTGCTTATGTAACCAAACCTACTTTACCCACTTGCTGGACTATATGACATCGGCAATGATTGGCACACACACAAGTGAACTCTGGTTATTCTTGCTGTAGGACATTTTCCTAACAATTGTTTGCTATAGAACACATCATGCTTCCTGCGTTACAGGTTTAACCACCTTTGTGCAATGTCTACTGCAGAAACATGGCATCCTCTTCAGTGCTCTTTGTGCTGTTATGCCATCCTCTGCAGTGCCTCCATACCATGTACTGCAGTGCGTCTTCCATTTTTCTGCCATCCTCTGCAGTGCCTCTGTACCACTTACTGCAGGGCGTCTTCCATCTCTCTTCCATCTCTGCAGTTTCCATCATGCTTCTGCACCTCCTGCTTCAGCAGCTTAGCGCAGTGCTTGTTGGTCCACCTGCCACTTGCCATTGGGCCTGCCATTCCCATACTTCTTGTTGCGGTGCTCCTTTCTGTAATATTCCTTGTGCCTCCTAGCTGCATCACCTGAAGTGGTCCTTTTTGTTACTTGCAACAGTGCCCATCATACATCCATAATGCTTACTGCAAGGTTGTTGGGGTCCATATTGTTCGCTATATGATCCATTGTTCCCCCTTGCAATTTGCCTCTGTACCCCTTCTTTTCCCATGCTAATTAATATACTGCTAAGACCTTTGTTTCTCGTTAACAGCTGTACATAGTATGTCAGGCAAGCCTCTGCCTTTGACATACAACCGGTTAGGAATTGCAGTTTTGCAACATCTAGAAACCTCTGAAAAATGAGCACATTGTAGATTCCTTGAGGACTACACATCTGTACCTGCACAAAGTTACCTCCCCTATCCCATTCTCACGTACCTCTTGTATTCTGAGAATTACTGTCCCACACTCCAGATGGGCTGCTATATATAACTCTGCTCAATCTCTGAATTCTCCCAGGCTGGGAACACTGGGACCCTTGATTAACCCAGGCAGCTCTGGGAATTAATTCTACAGAGGAGCGCCACATTTTGCATCTCTCACTCCTTAACCCATTCACGGTCTACTGCATTGGCCAGACCTTGCAGAACTCATGAACCTTGGAGCTTCTGTCAACCAAAGAGTTAATACCCAGGAAGTGGTCTTGGAAAGTATCGCAAGTCTCCATTGCCTAACTCAGAACATCTGTCTCCCATTGTTTCAGTGGGTTGCATCATCCTGCTGCGTGGCGGGGTATATAAGTCCGGCGTTGTCGCTATTGTCTCCACTTACTGTACTCTGTACTTGGAGACACTTGTAGAAGCCTCTCATACCATGATCAGCAAGACCATCTGTGCCCAATTCACTCTCTCTAATCATGATATTCTGTGGGTGAGTTTCTTGGGTAGGGGATGAGCATGCAGAACTCATGGAGCTAACTTTAATATTTTCTTCTCAGCTGTTTCTTATGTATCATTATGCATTGCTATATGGAACAGTCAGGTGTGTAATATCTATAGGAGTGATCTACGTGGGATTTATAGGGCAGCTGTCACTAATAAGATGACTGTTGACAGCCAGATCTGGATGTGCTGTTTAAAGGCGGTTGTATACTTATGGGTTAAATGTGTTTTACATTGTAGAATGGAAAGTATGCAACTTTCTAATGTACTTTTGCTTTTCAATTTAACACTATATTCAAAATCTCTGCTTGCTCATAGCCAACAGGGTCTTGTCTGCATCCAGCTGCAAACCTAGTAGACCTAATATTTCTCACAGTTGATTGTTACAGTTCTATCCATTCTAAATTAATCCTCTGTGGACTAAACAGTCTAGGCTTAAACTGATACATTTTACCCGCCCTGATACATTGTAGCAAACTGTGCAATGTATTCAACTGACAGAAGATTGTCCAGACTGGATACAATTCGAACAGTTGCGCAAGGAATAGGGCAACACTTCTGCATCACTGCCATGTTTTCTTGCGCTCCTGTGCAGGATCGGTTTATCAGTTTGCATTAAACTTAAATCTGATTTATTGTGTCTTTTACTGTCTTAGTTGAATCAAATGCCTGCTTGTTGCATTTAGATGTAGCAACTGTAATGATGTTGTGGAGGGGTTAATGTAGACAATGGGGGAGCCTTGTGCAAGTGGATGTAAACGGTAGGGGACCCCTGTGTAAAAACCATTTATGTGCTGCCCACCATACAGCGCCACCCTCAAGTCTCTCCAGTAATTCTCTCTCTAGTATGACTGTTGCTGTGATGGATTGCAGTACACCAGTAATTATACGCTATGCAAATCTTTTAAGAAGTTGTCATTCCTGCCCCTTGCCACCAGAGTATACTATACATGTGGCATGTCAGCCCTTGCATGGGGTTTTACAACTCATTAGATTTTACTTAAATACTTTATATTACTTATCCTGAACTGGTCCCGATTTACATCCTGTATTATACTCCAGAGCTGCACTCACTATTCTGCTGGTGGAGTCACTCTGTACATGCATTACTTATCCTGTGCTGATCCTGAGTCACATCCTGTATTATACTCCAGAGCTGCACTCACTATTCTACTGATGGAGTCACTGTGTACATATATTACTTATCCTGTACTGCTCCTTAGTTGCATCCTGTATTATTATCCAGAGCTGCACTCATTATTCTGCTGGTGGAGTCACTCTGTACATACATTATCCTGTACTGATCCTGAGTTATATCCTGTGTTATACTCCAGAGCTGCACTCCTTATTCTGCTGGTGGAGTCACTGTGTACATACATTACTTATCCTGTGCCGACCCTGAGTTGCATCCTGTCTTGTACTCCAGAGCAGCACTCGTTATTCTGCTGGTGGAGTCACTGTGTACATACATTACTTATCCAGTACTGATCCTGAGTTATATCCTGTATTATACTCCAGAGCTGCACTGACTATTCTGCTGGTGGAGTCATTAGGTACATACATTACTTATCCAGTACTGCTCCTGAGTTACATCTTGTATTATACTCCAGAGCTGCACTCACTGTTCTGCTGCTGGAGTCACTGTGTACATACATTACTTATCCTGTACTGATCCTGAGTTACATCTTGTATTATACTCCAGAGCTGCACTCACTATTCTGCTGGAGTCACTGTGTACATACATTACTTATCGTGTACTGATCCTGAGTTACATCCTCTATTATACTCCAGAGCTGCACTCAATATTCTGCTGGTGGAGTCACTCAGTGCATACATTACTTATCCTGTACTGATCCTGTGTTTTATACTTCTGAACTTTCACAGTTCTGTAGTTCCCAGCATTCCCTGCTGGGTCCCATAACTTCACAAAACTTTCTATAGTGATTTCAAATTCTGGAAAGTATTATTGTTACCCCAGACACTATACAGGCATCTGATGTAGATACAAGAAAACTGCCTGCCGCTGCATTATAAGAGGTCAGATAAGTACTTATAGTTTGTGCATGATAACAAACTTGCTGACTGTTTGCAGATCAATTGTGAATGCAGCTCTGGAGTATAAAGCTGTATTAACATGGGCCAGATTTACGTGTGAGTAGACAGAACTCGCACAGAAATATTTTTCATGTCTTATTCTGGTCTGATTCTTGGGACAAGATTAGGACATGTAATGTGTCCTGCATGTCGGACAGTGCACAGACGGGCGTGATTCGCTCTCAGCCATGTGAAGTAATGTCATGTATGTACTCAGTGACTCCACCAGCAGAATAGTGAATGCAGCTCTGGAGTATAATGCAGGATGGAACACCGGATCATTAGAAAATACGTGATGTAATGTTTGTACTCAGTGACTCCATTTTTTATGTATATTAAATCTATATACATGATGGTAAAAGGTGGGCTTATGTTTTAAAGGGATGCGGGTGTTGAGAAATGTTTCTTGTATAACTCTATACTAAATCAATTGAAGAAGTGAACTATAAAAAAAAGTCCTTTTAATCATAGAGGTTCATTTTATATACTTTTTGCATGACAGTTCATTAGTCCGAAATATTTGATAATCTGCTACTGCTCAGGTCCCAAGAACATTGCAGTAAAGGAATTTCGTTAAGATTTCTCCCGCCCCTCAATTTGACAAGGGATTATTTCTGCAGAACTTTGCAGTCTGCTTACTGCTGAACATTTATATAGCACTCTTAATTGTCCCACTGAGCGCTATGCATGTACTGCAAGCATACAGTCTGCCACTAGAGAGCAGTACTGAGGCCTAGTGGCTGCCAGCTGTGCACTTTAGTACATGGCTAGCTGTCTTAAATGCATTTCCTTGTTTATTCTGCGGCGTCTGCTTAGAAATTAAAATCATGATTCCTGCAGTTACCAACTCTGAGCTCTGATATTCTTCTTTTTACAGCCCAAACATCTCTGCAGACGAGGAGAAAAGGTAATGAATGCCTGGCTGCTGACCAGATGTGATAGTATGAGCCCCATCCAGTGACCATTTCATGTATAACATGCCCCGTTTGGCATACAGTAAATGTGTAAATTCCTTGAAGAAGTCTTAGCTCTGCATGTTCTTTATAGCTCTTGGAGGGTACTGTTCTCTTTGTGGAGATCCATCTGGTGTAGGCAGTCTTGCAAGCAATGCTTCCTGGGAAAAGTATGGAAATTAGCTCTCCTCGAGAAAGAAGAAAATGGTCTCTCTAATGCAGCCAGTAGGTAGCTATCCTGTGAGTTAGTGACTGATCCATTGAAGAACTTTGAAACATGACTAGGGATATCACCCAAACGGATAGCCCTAGTTTAGTTATATTTCAATGGGTTGGCTAATTATAGGGTGGCTACCTATAGGTGGTGCTAGAAGCCTCTTCCTGTTTGTTGTAGAGTATAGAAGAGTATTGCTATATAGTCTTTTAAGCCCCTCTTTTGGCTTGGTTGGGAAACAAATAAAGCCCTATGGTGGGAGGTAGGTTAGGGAATGGGGGGTGTCAGTGTGCTGCTAGAATTCCCACTTATAGTCATTGACATTTTTGTTTATTCTTGTCCCTGCAGTTCTGCCATTGTCCATGCCATAGCTGCCTACATGAAGCACATCGGGGTGAAGACCAAGGTGGCGGATAGCAAAAAATCAAAAAGTGGCTTTTTCAGGAAAATAGTAAGTGATAGTGAATGGTCTTTTTTTTTTTTTTTTTTTTTTTTAAAGAATCGTTGGATAAACAGTGTTTCTTATGTTTATTGATCCATGTACTACCTCTATTAAGATCTCTGCTTCCTGTCAGTGAATGGCAATGTTCTTGTTTTCGCCCAGAAGTTCAAAGCCCTTCATGACTATGTTGCACTGTAATGAGCTGTGCACCTACGTTGGTGTATCAGGAGCTCGTTCATGCAATGTCCCAATTGTGAAGAGGTAACTAATTTGTCTTTCCCTTTTTTGTACTGACAGTTTGTTCTTGTGCCAGTTCTTTGGTTTTAGGCCTTATTCACGCAGGAGAATGCGATTACGGTCATGAAAAAGCTAATTGATTTCACTGCGAGAACATGTGCATTGTACTTCCGTTTTTGTTGTGTTTCTGCATTTTTAACGTGCGAGTGTCATCCAAGTGTAATCTGTCACGTGTATGGGGAAAAAGGGAGTTGGCCCAGTTGGTGAAATTTAAAAATGGCCATTAAAGTCATTGGGAGCGTGAAAAAAATGGTGGACCGATATATGCCATTCAAGTGCGTTCCGTGTTTTTCATGCAATTAATGACTTTAATCCGTGGTTTTTGATACGTGCAAAAAAACACCAAAATAAGACGTGCTGTGATTCTCCAACATCGACTATTGGTCCGTGAATAAAACTGCATGTGTGACTGATTGTATTCGCTTTATTGGGTCTGAGTTCTGGCAGTTGCAAACTTAGACGGAACTTGGACATTAAACTCTCCTGTGAGAATAGACCCCTGAAGATAATAAATTCTCTGTAAATCCCATGCAGGATATCCTGATGGCAGAGAGTGAAGTGTCAAATTCAGTTCACATAATGTGGAATAGATGGGTTATAATTGTCCTAAAGGGGTTGGCCGCCTTATAGCTTTACAAATGTTAAAGGGGTATTCAGGGACTTTCGTTATTAATGTCCTATCCTCAGAATAGGTCATCAGTAGTTGATCACAGGAATCTACTGCTCAGGATCCCCATCAATCAGCTGATTGTCCGGCAGTGGGTTGGACGCAGGCGCGTAACTATAGGGGATGCGGTTGCTCATTGGCCCTTAAGGCCTCTCTTCTCCATATAGGGAGCCTAGTAGTATGAATAAAGCATTATAGTTGGGGGCCCTGTTACAGGTTTTGCATTGGGGCCCAGAAGCTTCAAGTTACGGCTCTGGGCCTGGACGTCCTCATTGGTGGTCACAGCCGGAAGTGTAATAGCCAGCTTCACTCCCATTGTAATCAATGAGACTGATTCCTCCTATTACACTACCAGAACATGTTCTCATGTTGTTCATGCCTCCCCATCTGGAACCATTTTATAAACCAGAGTGCAAATAATAATCACATCAGAAAATGCTTACAAAATGCCATAAAAACGCTGTAAAACGGCAATACAAAGTCATGGGGAAAGAACACTTTAAACATTGTGTAATTTTTCTGCAATCATGTCCTCCTTATCTGGCTTCTTGGCAGAGACCTGGCAAGAAAGAAGACGAGACCTTGAAACCTAAGAAACCGTCCTTCTGGAACCGCAACGAAACTCCGCACAGTGAGTACATGGTGATGGATGAACCCCAGTTTTATATATGGGACAGGTTGGGGTGTGATATGATGGTGCCCACTGATACACATGCACTTTGATGGGTGCACACTACTCTTCTTTACTGCGTAGTTTGGTTCCTTTCCTCCTTATCAGTCAATGCCATTAGATGCAATACCAGACATGGCCCAGGGATAAGAGCAGCGCTGTGTCTGGAGGAAAGCAACGGTTTTGCTAATCTCATACAACCCTTATTGTCCAGACTATTTTGTGTCTTTAAGAGTTGGCAGTCTCTCATTCTAAGACCCATAATATTTCTATTGTCTCGTCAACATATAAGAATGCTATTTTTTGCAGGGCAAGTTGTATTCTTAATGGCACCTCTGTAGGGTATAGGCACGGTTTTAAATTTTTTTGTAATTTTTTGGTTGGAGGGAGGGAAAAAAAAACCAACCTAGAAATGTCCCCCTGTTTTTTTGCCATACGGTATAAATGACATGTTACCTTTACTTTTGGGCCGGTCTCGCACGACCGGATTTGTATTGCGGATACCGCAATTGCCATCTGCACAGACAATCCGCTGTAAGAAAAACGCCATTGAAAGGCATGTACTTTCGATTTTACCTTCACACTCATGGATACAAATTGCGTATTCCGCAAGCAGAAGAAAAATCGCAGCATGCTCTGTTTTGCCATGGAATCCCCGTGAACGACCTCCATTGAAGTATGGGCTGCGGGTACCTGCGTTATCGGGAAATACAAACAAAAAAAAAACTGTGCATGACTGCCTCTGAGCCTCTGCGGTCATGCACAGTAAAGTTTATTGAGGCATGCAAGGTCACCAGCCAGGTTCACAGCCTCCCGCATGCAGAATCCGACCAGTTAGTGTGAGCCCGGCCTTAACGTTATTCTGCTAGTCATAACAATTAACCCTTTGCAATCCAATTTTAGATTTAGAGTTTTCCTAGGGGGGCTTTCTCTTTCTGCCATTATACAATGGCGCCATCTGCTGGCTAGAGCCAGTACTGAGGTATGGGACATGCTGGAGAGGCTCTCGGCAATCGAGCAGCCAGTAATATACAGTAGGAATACCCTGCCGGACGGCTTCCGATATCGGAGCTGTACAGGCTTCAATTAGAATGTCTTTAGACATCATACAGTGGATTCGAAAGGGTTAAGGGGATACCAAATTTATATTGTTTTTTTTTTGTTTGTTTTTACTGCTTTTGCACAATAAACTGTCTTTAAAAGAAAAATAATCACATTTTTATCACAGCATTCCATAGTTTGTCATTTCTTTTTTTTTTTTTCCCAAATGATCTGTGTGAGGTCTTTATTTATTGCAAAAGAGTTCTAGCTTCCATTGGTACCATTATGTGACTTTTTAGTCACTTTTTATTATGTTTTTGTGGGATACTGATGAATGGAAAAATAGCAATTCTGGCTTTCTTAAAACTTTTACATGGCTCCTCATGCAGGGATAATGGACATAATCTTCTTACAGTACGGGTCATCACAATGCCGCAGTACTTAATGTTTATTTTTTGTGGGATGCTGGTGGGTGCTATGTGGAGCCCCCTCCTGCTTACATCCACTTACATGATGCGATCGCTATTGTTCGCAGCATATAACACATTAAATAGTTGTAAATAACGCCGCCTAAAGGTTTCCATAGTGTTGGAAAACGTTCGCCCCGTGTCCACGAACAGAGAATCATTGCGATTCTCCGCTTACGGCCGGCAATTCACAGCATGCTGCAAATTGCCCCGATTTTCCGTGGTCAGCCTATCTGTCAGATAGGCTGACCTGCGGACAACCGTCTGCCGGCTCCTGCTCCCGGGCGACGGCTCCCGCGGCGGAGATCTGCCTTGGGATACGGCAACGCCTGTGGACAGGGGGCCTAAGGCCTCTTAATAATTGCTATAAAACACATACATTTGGTTGCTAAAGCGTTAAAGGTTGCTTTGAACAATGCCTTCTCATGTGGTGAGACCCACCCTTCCTTACTCAAAAGTGGCAATGGGTAACCTTGCCATCCTCCAGTATTGAGAGCCATATTGGACATGGGTCAACCCTAGATCACATCCGCATGGCAATAATTTTGGCTTGTGTTATGTTCTTTGGTATTTTTCCGAGGGTTAACATTTTTTCTTTTTAAATAAGAAATATGTAACCAGGTATTCCCATCCTAGCAAATTATACCCTATTCACCATTGGTGAGATCCAACCGCTATGACCCCCAACCTAATCTCCGATGTGTCTGAAGTTCTGGCAGTGGAGACGGCACATGAGCGTCTCTCCTCCATTTACCTCACCTGGACCATTGAAGATGGCTAAATTCAAGCACTCAACAATCTCTGGCTGTCCCATGAAAGTGAATGAAGTAGAAGCATGCTTCCACAGCCTCTGCTGCCAGGAAGAGGATGAACTCTTGGAATTGGTGGTGGACCCAGCAGTCAGTCTTGCCAATCAGCAAGTTATTTCCCATCCTGTGGAAGAGGCATAACTTGCGCAGATGGGAATATTCCCTTTAAAGGGTATGCTCATTTAGTGTCAGAACGTTTAGGGAAAGCTAGGTCATGGAAACACAATCTCCAGGGTAAGGTGGTTCACACATGAAGAAACTTCCCTTCAGCACAGGGGATTTGGTTCAAAACTGGAATGATCCCGGCACGCTCTGCCTCCATTCACTTAGCGATGCTCATTCCTGTGTAAAGGTACAGGAACAATTATCACAAGGGTCACCTTTTGGGCATCTGTGCCAGATATATCATCCTGTGTAAAGGCACCCCTAGGCCAAAAACACACAGACGTCTTTGTGCGCAATACAGAGTGACTAGAATCCATTGATTTTGGTCGTGGAAAAAAATACCCCAGCATGCCCCACTTCTCCACTTCACTGTGAGTTTTCTCATCAAAGTGCCACATAGAAGTCAATGGGGGATGTGCAATTCCGCTGAAAAAAAACACATCTGGAACTCATTGGACAGACTAGCCATTTCATTTGGTCCGTGTTCGTATGTCGCACGAAAATGAACACGCTTCATGGGTGCACAGTAAAATACACCAACGCGGATGCAAAAAAGCATCATTCAGTGTGCAAATTTGTTGCGCTGAGATGTGCACGAATGTGCATAAGTGAATGTGAAGGGGGCCTAACAGGGGGCGCTGTGGAGGCATTGTTGTATCTGCTCATGTAAAAAGGAGGCTGCCAGAAATGTAAATTGCCTTGCGTAGACTTTGTATGCCCTAAAGGGGCATTACTAAATTGAATTTGTTCAAAATAACCTTTTTAGGGCAGTTTCACGCGGCGTTTTTAGGAAAAAGTCACGGTATAGTGACTTTTTTTTTCTTTTTCCCCCTACCCTTTTTTTCCTTTTAAACAAAAATGCAGCAACCAATAGAAAATATTTAAAGTGCTTCGAGCAGTATGTACTTTTTCTTTCACTTGACATGCCTTTTTTGGGCCAGTGGTGCATTTTTGCAATTGCAGTAGGTTTGGTCCTTATTTATCTATCTACAGGAGAAAAACAAGCAATCTAAAAAAACACCTGACAAAAATGGCTGTAAAAAGAAGAAACAAAAAACCACAAAAACATTTGCACTTTTATTGCAATCCTAAAAAACGCCACAAATAAGTGTGTGAGATCGGCCTTTAGGATGTTTTTTCCTGTTCTGTGATTGCATTACTCGGTAGGGTTGAGTTTGCATCTTCCATTTGGCATGATGGTCCTAGTATACCCCTTACCCCTCCTTTTGCTCCCTCTCCTTTGCAGCCCTTATCAGTAGCGCACCTCTCGTTGTACTTTCATGCTGTATTCCATTTCATGCTCTTATGCATTTCTCTTTTGGCTTAGTCGTCTCACTAAGTGTCTTCCCTCTCTCCCTCTATTCCAGACTACTACTTACTTACACTTCTCAGTTTTGTCTTGTAGGCTCCTATGGCCGTTGTGCTCTAGACATGCATGGCTACATTACACGGTTGTTTCTTGCTTAAAGATCAAAAAGCACCAGTAAATGTTTCTGGACTCTCCCACTTTTTTCTTATACATATCTCTTTCCGTAAAAGCTTGATGACAGCTCATGGATGTTTACTGGTGATTTTTTTTTGAGTTGTATTCTTTAAAATGGACCCGTCACCACTCTTGCCATAGATGTTTGAGTACATACTTGCATTCCCCATTAAATCTCAATTTTGATGCGTCTTTTATCAGAACCTTCATTTCTGCTATTCCTATTCTTTCTGGAAATGTATGAATTAATTGACAACTGGGTGTTACTACTCCCTTGGGATATGTCCATGCATTGACCTTGTCCAATCCACTCGGATGGTGTCAGACTCTGTAGGGATACCTACCCTATAATATTGATAATGTTAATGCCCAGATGTCATCTACTACAGATATGTCCAGAAGGAACAAAAGAGGATTAACACAATGCATAGTTCTAAGAAAAGATGCTCTAGCATTACTTTTTTCTTGGGATAGGCAAGTCTTTACTAAAACCAACACCTCAGGAGTGATGATGGGTTTTCTTTGCCTGGTTCTAACTTGTACCCAGTGAAGGTAACCGCAATGTGGGTTCAGCCAATATATGTAAGGATATATAGGTTCCTGTGGAATGAAGCAAGTATTCTTCGAATCATTACCTTAACTGTGCACAATGGACGGCTCCACAGTATTGCTCAGGAAGCCATAGGGGTTGTGGGTGGTATGCTCTTATCCCGGCTCATCTTCATCGCTTGTTTTTTTTTCTTTTCTCTGCTCCTCCGTGTGTTTTTTCACAGATGTTGAAAACAGACCGACAAAGGTTGAGGCTGAAGGTATCTTCAGAATTTAGACCCACCATTCTTTCTTCTTCTCCCCAAACAACTTACCATATCATTAGCTTTACTGAACCAACCGCATGATGGAATGTACCAAAAATTCACCAAATGGTTGGGTGGGGGTCTGGTTTGCAGCATGGGGGCCACTTCTGACTAATGCACTTAACCTGTTTATGACAGGACAAATTATATGATTTGAGCCCTATGTGTCTATACATAAGTTAAAGCCTCAGTCCCACAAACTATGAGAGTTGGGATTGTCCCCGTGTTTTAGTGCATTCACACTAGCACTGTGCGTACTGCGCAATTTCCATTCCTCTGTTCAGTCTTTAGTAACAAAAAGACAAGCCTACACTATTCTGCTAACCTCCCCACTTATGGGGGTTTATGTTTTTACTTTTTTTCTTGTTTGCTTCCGTTTCGTGTTTTTCGTGGAAACAATAGCGCAGCAAAATGCACTGTTTTGGTTGTCAAAAAAGGGAAACCGAATGGAAGACAAATGTAAAAACAAAAAGCCCATTGAAATAAATGGGTAGAAAAACTGGAGCATTTATTTCAGTTTTTCTGTTACTAAAGACAGAACAAAGTTATGGAAGTTGTGCTGTACACACAACACAAGTGTGAATGCACCTTTTAGCACCTGTCGTAGCACAAAGATTTCAAAATCTTGGTTGGCAACCCAACTGAAGTCCTGGGCTTGTACTCAATGGATGAGATGAAAACTCATTAAAACACTGCAAATTTACACTTTGAGCCTAAACAATATTGCATCTTCAGTCTCAAAGTCATTCAAGTCATATTGGGCCACATAGACTCATGCATATACATAGTATAGTAACCTAGTAACATAGTATGTTAGGCTGAGGGGCATACAGTGTCCATCAAGTTCAGCCTGCTTCCACCCCCTCCCCCTTTGTTTATCCAGTGGAAGGCAAAAAACAATGAGGTAGAAGCAAATTAGCCCATTGGGCGAAAAAATTCCTTCCCGACTCCATAATGGCAGTTGGAATTATCCTGGATCAACATTTTGAGAGTTCCTACCTGACTCAAGACCCGGATCAACCACCCTGCTGGTTATTTAATGTCTATATATCCTGTAATATCATAGCACTCTGGAAACGCATCTAGTCCTCTCTTAAACTCCTCTATCGATTTTGCCATCACCACGTCCTCAGGCAGAGAGTTCCACAGTCTGACTGCTCTTACAGTAAAGAACCCCCTTCTGTGTTGGTGATGAAACCTTCTTTCCTCTAGACGTAGCGGATGCCCTCTTGTTACTGTTGTAGTCCTGGGTATTAACAGATCATGGGAGAGATCCTTGTATTATCCCCTAATGTATTTACAGAGACATTTTACACTAATAACGGGCACGTCTTTGGCAGCCAATCAACAGCTGTGGGCGTTCCCTTTTACTAAGGACACCAATCAGCAGCTCTGGGCATTCCCGTTTACTTAGGACGGCCAACCCATGTCTCCACCCATTTTTCTGGTGAAGACATATTTCATGAATACCTACTGTTTGATGGGACTGTGGCTACTGAGTTAGTAAAACAAAAAAAAAATTCCCCACACCCGGAGTGGGCAGAGAGTTCCCCTTTTTATTATTTCACCTACTAACAATAGATGATTATTCTTTTTTTCATATTGCTACATTGTATATATGCTCTTGTAATCACAATAAAGGGCGATTTAAGCGATGTTTGGAGTTTCTTACCAACCATTTGTGATGCAGGAGATAGGAGAATGGTGTTGTGTGTTTGATGTTCTTCATTCTGCTCCCTCAGCTGACAAGCCAGTTGTTCCAGAAAGGAAGATCAGTCATGGGCAGAGGAACTTTGACCGAAGTGATAGCAACACAGTGAAGCCTAAGACCTCCATAGAAAGTCCTGACCCAGGAGTGTCGGTGACTATTCATCCTCCACCCAGCGAACCCAGTGATAGTGAAACGGGTAGGTTGCATAGAGATCGAGTATTGTGTTGAGAAGGTGAAAATGCTGCAATCAATTGAAGGGGGCAGTTACTTTTACATTGTTCCCATGGGTGCTGGATAAATTGCACTCTTATCCTGCCTGCTAATATTAATTTTTTTCTGCATCTGCCAATCCCTTGGTGTATCTTGCTATGTTTGAAATCACTGCTAGGTCTGTGAGCATATTTACATCCAGTTTTCAAAAGACCACATTTAGACCCTACAGAAATTTTTTTGCAAACCTCTTTCTTTTATCCCCAATCCAGTGTCTGATGGTACATCTTCACTTGATGCCACTGATGTGGTCAAAGGTTCTCCAACTACAGAACTCTGCCCGACAGAACAGCAAGAAGACAGTGCAGAAAATGACAGGTAAGACATCAGAAGTAGACCATTGCATAAAAAGATGGTCCCAGTGCAGCAGCGACCCCATGTCTCCCAGTTCCTGAGGCCTTGCTATGCAATTCTTACCTGCTGATGGATTTCTCTCCAAACCCTTTCTCCTGCTCTGAATGCCAGCTTGCAGTTATCCAAAGCAATGGATGGAATGATTCTCAGATCTTGCCATTTGCTTCCATTTCCCACTTTTCTTTGTCACTACCCCTGGCATTTCTAAACATGTATTCCATGAAGTTCACTCCACCCCAGTACCGTGGAAGACTGCTGCTTCAACCTCAGCTCTAGATCCTCCATCCATCAATGAGAGGAATTTCTGCTCGGAGCTTTTGCTTTTGCAAATACTTGATGTTGCTTACCGGAAGAAAACAGAATATAACAACTCTCGTCCTTTTGTAACGCAACCATTTTTGGTTCTTGTTGGGCAACAACACTGGTCAAGATTTAGTTCCTCCGCATTTGGATGTTTTTGTACCCCTGTCCAGATGATATAGCCCAACGTCTGTCCTGTTGGCTCTGTTGTCCATGTCTTTCCCCTAGTGTATCGCTCTATGTATGCCTTGTTCCTTGACCTCGTCTTGGTCTAAACATTGGTCCTTAATACATCTGTTGTGTCTGTATCTCAGAATTACATTTGTTGCGTGCTTAAGTTTTTGTGTTGTCCTGCTCTGGCTCAGGTGACTTGTGCTAACATGGTCCTTCATGTGTCCAACAGTCAGATTGCATGTAGGCTTTGACAGGTGGATATGCTATGTTCTGTGTTACCATGCTGAGTAACACAATGGTCTTGTTCTTGGATGTGGTGCAAGTGTCTGCTAAGCTTTCGGTACAAGTACTAGGGCATTTGTATGGAATGAATTAACCCTTGCCTGCTCTGTTCACAGACGGAAGAAAAGGTCAGTGCATGTTTGTCATCTGATATCCCGGGAGATTTGCTATAGGCTTGTTATAGAGCCTGGCTAAGTATTATACACTTTGCCCAGTTTCCTCCTCTCTTCCTTGCTTTGTCGATCTGCAACCCCCCAGCTACCTTTACTGCTGCCCCAATGAACGTTTTATCCCAGAGCTGTGGGCCGATAGATTTGTTCACGCATTACTTTGCTAGACTTTGAAAGTTATGTGTCCACTTGAGGGGTTTTCTGTGTGATTATAACCCATATGGATACAACTAACTTCCCTATACTGGTTTAGTCAGGTGTTTATAACCTTAATGAGAACCTATGATCATGACAGGGTGCCTTTTAATTTACAGTGGAAGTCCAGGATTAGAAGCACCACTCTTACTGCAGGTCTTCTCGTTTCAATATAAGACACAGTCCATGTATAAGTGTGCGATACTGTTTTTGGCGAAAATATTGAATATTGGTTAAAAAAAAGTGTCTGCAACTCTTTTAAGGCATTTTAGAGATGTGCTACCAATGCTGAACTAGTTGACACAATTGCACCTACATGCCAGTCAATAAAGCTGGAAAAGTTGTCAGTTGAGATCTTAAGATTGGATTTCTGCATATTGCTGAATAAAAAAACCACTCAAATGAGTTGTAAATTTTTGATGACTTGTCCACAGGATAGGCCAATAATAGTAGATGTGCAGAGCTCTTCTGATCAGCTGTTCACTGGAACAGTGTGAGCTGACTTTTGCAGAAAGTGGACAGCTCCATTCCCACTTCAGTGGCAAAGCTTGCTGTTGCAGGCAAAGTTCTCATTGAAGTGAATGGGAACTTTGCCTGTAATACCCTGCCTGACCACTGCAGTGGGAATGGAGCTGTCTGCTACTAAACATCTGATTGGCAGCAGACCCCTGCCGATCTACTATTGATGGCTTATTATGAGGACAGGCCATCAGTAGTTTGCAACTGGGCAACCCCTTTCAGAGACCCTTTCTTGTTTGCCTAAGTGGACAAGCTGGTGACATCACCAGCTCATCTGCGCTTATGCAGTCTGTTCTTGTGCACTAGTCATTCAGTGTTTCGTATTTCCATAATTCAATTCCCAGTCATTGTTACAAGGCTTGTATAAAGAGTCTAACTTTGGCTTGAAGGAATGCTGCCTTCCAATAGATGGCACTGAGGTGGTATTATTCCATCTCCATTAATTGCGCATTCCCACAAAAAACACTGTTCGTCTATTTCTGAACGATATTTGTTCCGTCTAAACGGGGAATTAAACTACAATAGTCCTACAGATTGTTAGCAGAGTAAGCATAATGTGTCTGAAGAGGAATGACTCTTGTAATTGTAACCTTCCTTGCTCCATCATACAAAAACAATGGAGCTATGTCTCCACATTTGAATTGCCCTTTAGTCAAGGGTCAGACAGACCCAGTAGCTCCTAGGATCTGACACTATAATGAGGGCCAGCAGTAGATGCTTTCTTTCAGTCCGAGTAGATAATCCCATGTGGAGCAGACAATAGAGCGGCTAACTTGCTACTTTATAGCTGAATATTTGGTGTGTCAAGGATATCCATGTCAACGTTGAACTGTTCTCAATGTAATTGGCCCTTTCATATTGGGTAATGTATGATTTGTCCAGATTCCAGCTCACAAAGAGAAAATTTGTTAAAAATTAGGATCATATCTATTGCTTTAAACTGGTTTTCTCCAAGGAATGCATGAGATGGTAATACGTTGTATAGGTATCTAAAGTGGATTGTTCAATGTATGCTGTGGATGATTAGATTGGTGGTTGATTCATAGTCTATGGGGGTTTTTATGGATTTTGCCAAAACCCTTGCTTACATTTCAGCTACAGCCCTTACCCTATTACTGGTCAACGTTATGACCTATCTCTCTCGTCCTATGCTATGTACATGTTATTGCATTTCCAACAGTATACCATCACAGCCTATATTTTTGTCTCGCTTTCCCCAGTCACAGATTGCTTGATCTTCCCAGTTTCATCCTATGCTTTTTCCATTTCTTTATACTTTTTATGTCCTTAATTAATCTCCCATATGTCCTGACCAAATCTGTCTACTCCTCCATTGCATGACTGCCCTTACCACACACCATCTCCTCTTCATTGCTTGATGATGTTCGGGATACCATCCTACCAATTCTTTGGCTTCAACTGGACAGACATATCAGTAAGATCGTGCGCTCAGAGAGCTTACGAGTTTACGAGCGCAAGCGTTCCCAGCGAGGCTCAGCCAAAGGCAAGCAGACACGCTCTCGCAGCGATGTGGATCTGGAGGCTGCCGCCCGAGCCAACGACATGCAGGTCTCGTCAAGCAAGTCAAAATCAGGCAGCCTCACGTATGTTTGGGGGATGACTTTTTCTAATGCAATTATTATTATGATTATTGATAACGGATTTATATAGCTAATTATTTATATATTATGTATTTATTTTTATTTTATATTTTTTTTACATGACATTGTGGTCAGTGATTTGTCCAGAACGTATATTACAACAAGTTGGACTTAACCCTTTCCAATCCACTGTCTGACGTCTGAAGACATTGTGATTTAATGCTGTACAGCTCCGATGTTGGAAGACGTCCGTCGGGGTTCTCTTACTGTATATTGCCAGCCTCTCTGCTGTCAGAGCCTATCCAACATGCCACCTCATGCAGTACTGGCTTTAGCCAGCAGATAGCGCTGTTGTATAACTGCAGAAAAAGAGTAAGCCCCCTAGGAAAACCAGAATACAAATTAGATTGGAAAAGGTTAATTAAGGGGGATCTGTCATCACACATACTTTTATGCTGTAAGTGACAATTAGAGTGTGACATCTCTACAAACCTAGTACTCGTACAATGCTATGGCAGCTTCATATATGATGACAGGTTCCCTCAAATTTAATGTACTCTCATTCAAAACATGCATGAGAAAAACATTATAATGCATTGCAACTCAATTGACCCAATATTTTTAGAATACCTTAATATGGGACTACTATAGGACACTTAAGTGCCCGACAGCTGCCCCAACGATTATCGCTCTTGTGCTTTCCCAAAGAAGTAGCGATCGCTCACTGAATGGAGGTGGAACGCACCAGAGATCTCTTGCGGTTGCCCGCCTGCATTCAGGGTAAACAGGCAATTGTTCATAGATGAACAACTCCCTGTTTAAATGGGTTAACAGTCGCTTGTTTTTTAGGTGAGCAAACAAACAAGTGACTCCCACTCACTTGCCCTGCCCTGAATTGTCCCATGTTTCCATGGGATGACAGTCGCCCATAATCGCTCTTTGGCGCAATTACTCAGGTGACTAACAGCCTGTGTTTAGTTACCCTTAGCCTTTTGCCATGCATCCAACATGAACCATGCAGCTTCCATTCCAAGATCAATGATCTCCAGATGTTTATCAGCCAGAAGCGCCTACAATACATTTGCATTTGATCTTGAATTGTTTTGTTTTTTTTTAACCTATTATTAACTTTGATTAATGATGACCCATTCTGTTGTGTGAAGTCTTATGTACCCTAGTTATAGCTGTAGCTTGGTGACAACCTGTATGGTAGACATTGTCAACCTTTCTAGTTATACAGAGGTTCAGGCGCAAAGGGGTGTTGTGTAATACTAGGCCGATCAACAATTCCGGTATCTGGAAAAGCTATGCGATAGCCACTGTAGGGGTTGTAATGGTGGCCATAATGATTATCACCTAGCTTCCCAGGAAACAGAAATAAGTTTGAAAGAACCAAAATGGAAGAGGATTGAAGGAAGAAAAGCTTGAAATATTTGACCATTTTTTTCTTCTTTCAAGGATTTTAAACTGTAATTCCTTCACCATCCGTTATTAACCATTTCCAGCCTTTCAAAGAGCTAGAAACTAGCTTTTATGACAGTCTATAGTCGGACTAGATGGCCTGACTGTAGACTGTGGGATGCTCCTTGGCTTGGGAGTGACTATGTGGCATTGTTTGTGTAGAGTAACTCCAATCTAGACAAAGTCTTTAAAATATCTACAACCACATGGGGGTTCTAGTTTCTGCTGATTGAACCTATATTTTGTAACTTTTTACCCTTTTTGGTTGCAGTCCTGAACCTGGAGGGAGTGGAGAAGGTCAGCAGTCCTTTCTGCTTCCCCAGTCTGAGGAGACTGAGCCGCGCGTTTTGGAGGCCGAGAATGACCCCCCAAACTGGAGGGATCTCGTCCCCCCTGAAACACTCCTCAGGCTGAAGAAAAGTGAAATCAAGCGGCAAGAGGTCATAAACGGTATGAACAGCTAATAAGTTTTTTGTTTTGTTTTTAATTTTCTACTGAAGTTTTTGGAATGTACTTAATAACAAAAGGGTAGGAATGCGATAGATATAGATGTGCAGCCTCTTTGTCAAAAGAAATCAAGCACTTAGAAGAAGTTGTCGTCTTGCTGAAAAATTCGGCATGCAGTTCCATCTCAGGCAGATATACAAATAATTAGAGTTCTGGTGTGATTAGAGGTACGGTCTTGTCACCTGTAGCCCTAAAAGTGGTTCCACCCTTGGCATCTAAAAAGGCTCTCCGAGGCTACTTGTGTGTAGTGACCTCTACACAATTCTAACAACTAGGTGCTTGTAAAAAAATAAATAAAAAATCAGTGCATGTGTGTATGGATATATGATTACTGCTACATTAGCAACACAATGACACCTGACCATGGTGCTGTATCTGGGACCGCAGCTCCACCCTGTTCACCGTGTCAGGTACTGTAGTAAAGGGATCATGATCTATCACTGTACATGATGCAGGTACGGAGAGGTCGGCATGGCCCTCCTCTTTGACTCGGAGCGCTGTTCCGAGTTCAACTTTAAAATGGACTTTAAAATGAACATCTATGTGAATTCCAATTCTTAAGATTGCCAGGTTCAATTTCTTTGGGTTGCCAATGTAGGAACTGCAATGGTGAAGACCATGTATGTCATGGACAAGGGAAGAGGAAAGCATTCTATTGGTGATTAATCACAACAAATTCTCTTCGTCTTAGAACTGCTGTTCACGGAGCACGCACATGTTCGCATGCTGCATGTCTTGCATGACATTTTTTACATTCCCATGAAAAACGTCTGGATCCCCACTATGGAGCTTGAGAACATTTTCCCAAGTCTTGATGACCTAATTGAGGCGCATGGTGAGTTAGTATTGTGCTCCTAATATAACGTCACTATATGTTCCTAACGTCTGGTCTTACGTGTCACCAATCTGACTTTGTAGCTTTGCTCTTGGACAACTTGAAGAAGTTGCGCTTGGAAAACAACTCCATCATCCAGGAGATTGGGAGCACGCTGCTGCATCGGGTGAGTGGGCCTTCCAGAAGTGCTTCAGGGGGAATCGGACTTACTCTTGTCTAATCTTATTCTTAGGCCTCTAGCACGTGGTCCATAAACTTAGTTTATGCTGCTGTTTGCAGGTGGCTGGTTCCCCTCAAAGAGGCTGTCAAGAATAAGAAAAGAAGGTTTGCTGTTTCCAGAAACAGCACTACTCTAGTTCATGGGCTGTGTGGGGTACTGCAGTTTGTCTCCATTCTAGTATATGGAACAGAACTGCAATACCAGACAGCCAATAGACAAAAGTTTTTCACTTTTTATGGGGAAAAACACTTTTTTTTTTCCTTTTTCCTACCCATCTACAATCCATTAGGACTACTTTTATGTAGAATGCATTTAGCTCAGTCCCTGTATTCTATACGTGCCTATCCATACAGAGCATGCTATTCGCTTGATGACACTTCTGCTTTGTAGAAGCTGCTTAGAAACTTTTCCCTTGGGAGCAGCAACCCTGAGCTTTTATAGACAGCAGTCAGCAATGTCTTGGGAGTATTTCCAGGCAACTGTTATTTGAGTCGCCTCTACACCAACATATCCAGGAATAAGATCAGTAGACGCACTGGGAAGACCAATTATATACTCATGCTGCTCTATATCTCTGCAGTTTCATGGTACGGAAGGGCTCTGGTTTCAGAAGATTTCCTCAAGGTTTTGCAGTCGCCAACCATTTGCTCTGGAGCAACTCAAGCAGAAGCAGAAAAAAGATCCTCGTTTTACACAGTTCATTCAGGTAATTTGTGTTCTACAATTACCAGCTTGGCTAGTTAAAGGGAATGTCTCAGGATAGCAGGGTCAGATGACGGAAATTCCTTGGCAATTGCTAGAACAAAGTACCATGACACTTCACCTCGTGTTAGCTCTGCTGCGCTTTCTCTGGAGGCTGCATGGCTGGTCCTTTATTGTCAATGACCAGCCGTGATGCTGCCGGCATCCGCAGAGCTTACAGGAGACAAAAGCGACACTACACATGCTGCGTTCGGCAAAACCGCGGCTGCGGTCGCGGCAGCCGCGGTTTCTGCCTGATTTACCGCAGCGGATTGGCCGTCCCGTGTGGACGAGATTTCTGAGAAATCTCGTCCACTTGGCTGGCTAATCCCGAGATTAGCGGCCGCATGCGGATTTGCCGCAGCAAAATTCCGCACGGAATTTCCGCGGCAAATCCGCTTTGTGTGAACTCAGCCTTAGGGTGCTTTCACACATCGCTGATTTGCTGCAGATTTTGGTGCAGTAGTTTTCATCCCTTCAGTTTGAACGGGTGAAATCTGCTGCAGATGTGCAACGAAATCCGCAGCAAATCGGCGTCGTGTGAGTGCAGCCTTAGACTAGAAATAGTGCCACCCTGTGGCCTGTGTCTGCTATTGCAGACTGACCTGCAATTTCAGACACAGCTCGCAGACAAGAGCGTTGCTTTTTTGGGGGGGTGGAGGAAGGCTTTTTCAGATCCTAGAAACCCCCTCCTTTAAATTTATGTTTTTTTTCCTTTTTATGACTCAATGTTACTCTTTAAAGGAAGCCGAAAGCAATCCACAATGCCGGCGTCTACAGTTGAAGGATATTATTCCATTTGAGATGCAGAGACTGACCAAGTACCCTCTTCTGCTGCAGAACATTGCTAACCTAACTGGTGAGGACACATTTTTCACTTACTTTATCACTGTTTTGCATGACTATACAAAATAATGCATTCTTTCTCATTGCACTTGAAGGACACCTGTCATATTACAGGCTGCTCCAAGACACTGGATGGTATTTCCTTACCTCGCTGCCAGTAGCTTGGCTATTATAGCCACCATTAAACAGAGATAAACAGTTGGAGCTCCGCAATGTTTACTGATCAAATGATGATCAATGTCTTGAACGTTCTCTTCCATTGACTTGATATTGTTAAATATTAACAGAGGAAGAAGAGGAGAAGCAGAGGGTACAGAAATCAGCTGAATGTTGCCGGGAGATCCTAAACCACGTGAACACTGAAGTGCGAGAGATGGAGAACAAAATGGTAAGAAACACCTGAGGGCCAGGGAAGTGGAGGAGGAGGATGTTTGGTCAATTTTGGACAGCCTTTCAATATCTCTAGATCTTGTAGATTGGACTAACCCAGTTATGGCTGACATACTGCGGTTTCCCGAAAGTAGCAGAAAAAGCGGAATCCCCAACAAAAGTGTGAAAGGACACTAACACCATCTACAGCAACTTTTTCATTCTCTGTTTTTAATTTATTTTGTCTTTGCTACCTTTGCAGAAACTGATTGATTACCAAAGACGTCTTGATATGTCTAACTTGAAACAGTGCAATGATCCGCTGTTCATTGAGTTCAAGGTAACGACTGTAGTTTCTGAATTTCTCATTGTGGTCGTTGCAATGCTGGGTCACTTGACACATTATTGGACTGGGATTCCTAAGACCCCCCTTAAAAGTGATGATTCTGAGGCCCCTTCTCCATCCTTACAGACCATGTGCATGTCCCACTTTAATCTTATTAGATTTGTTGTGCTCATCTAATCACTCCTATACACCAGTTAACCCCATATATGCCACAGTCCTTCCTGACTGCAGCATCTCAACATTTTCAAAGAAAAAAAGGGGGGAAATGCAAAGGGGAGAAAAAACACATTCATAGCGGCCCTTACTATAAAATATTATCGTATTTATCCAGTATGGATCTTTCTTCTCCAAAATGAGAATAAACAGTAATCAAAAAGTCGTATAGACCTCAGAATGGTACCCTTAAAAACTAGAAGTCATCCTGTAAAAAGAAGCCTCGTGCAGGTCTGTCGATGGAAAAATAAAAATGCTTTGGTCTTAGAATGTGGTGACACACACAAGTTTTTGTTGTTTTTTAAAAAAAAAGTTTTTATATTGTGCAAAAGTAGTAAAAGGTAATAAAACCCCAATAAGTTGATGTTATAATTGTAATGACCTGTAAAATAAAGTTATGGGGGATTCTGAAAACCGGGCAATTTCCCTAATGTTTCCACTTATCACCATTGTTTCAGACAATCATCTAAATCGTCAAACGATTCCGTATCTTTATTTACCGACCTGTCCCACCCTTGCTGGCCAGCCAGGATCAGTACAAAAACTACAGCCACCCCCACCCCCCACAATGCCCGATTGCCAGTTACTGACGAGTGCCCATTCACAACTGTACAACCTATCATCATTACAGAATGTTAAGGTGCTGAGCATGCTGGACCAGTAAACGGCAGAGCCGTCAGGACGTAACCATTAGATACCAATGAAGAACTAAAAAAGGGGGAGACCACATGTAGAGCAAGATCTCTGCAGCTTTGTAAAACAACCTTTAACATTATACTGCAAAATGACAGGTTATCGCCTTATGAAACATATAGTTTTTACTTTGAATCACCAGAATACCCCTTTAACATTTTTACCACATGTAAACCCCATAAAAATAAATCACAATGGTCAAACGGTTTTTTTGTTTGTTTGTTTTTTTTCATTGCCCCTAAACAAAAAATTAACAAGAGTAATTAAATACATTACATGTCCCCAAAATTGGTTCCAATAATACTAGAACTTGTCCAACAAAATACAAGGTGTCCTACAGCTAAATTTACGAAAAAATACAAACAATATCAACGGTGGAACACAGAAGGGAAAATGATTTATGGTTTGGAC
Organism: Eleutherodactylus coqui; assembly: GCF_035609145.1. Taxonomy (NCBI): domain Eukaryota; kingdom Metazoa; phylum Chordata; class Amphibia; order Anura; family Eleutherodactylidae; genus Eleutherodactylus; species Eleutherodactylus coqui. Next base: position 87,294,889 of record NC_089842.1, read on the forward strand.
AAGCAGAGATGGCCACACAACTTCTTTGACTACTTTGTGCATATTGTGTACTAGTTTCGTAAGGGTAATCCTCACTCCTTAAGAAGAGCACCTAGGAGGTGAGTGTGAAGACTTAGAAGACCATGCATGCTCCTCTGGGAAATATATGCAAATAAGGAGGATGGAACAATACCTCTGCAGCGCCACCTATTGGATGGCAGCATTCCTGCAAATCAAATCATTGTCTGACCCTTTTTACACTTCTATACAACAATGATTTGAAGGAATGCTGCCATCCAATAGGTGGCGCTGCAGAAATATTGTTCCATCTTCCTTAGTTGCGTATGTTACCCAGAGGAGCATGACTCGTCTTTTAAGTCTCCTCACTCACCACCTAGGTGCTCTCCTTAAGGTGATGTTACCCCTTCTGATCCACATCATAGGCCTCTCACGAGCCAAGCCAGAAACCTACTGCACACTTATGAGGGTCAAAAACCCCGAAACGGCTGTCTGTGTATGGATTCTCACTTTTTATTTTCAATTCCCAATCATTGTTGCATAGACCTGTTTAAAGGATCGGACATTGATTTGCAGGAATGCTGCCATCCAATAGGTGGCGCTGCAGAGGTATAGTTCCATCTTCATTATGTGCACTACTATGTATCATTAGTCTAATACACTACATGCAGCTTAGATTGATCAGTGTTGCCCATGTGAGCAGCACTGGCCAGGCAGAGCAGCATGCAGTGTCTTAGACTACCAGTCTACAGTATCCTAATACAATGAGAATAAGTTGGTCAGAAAAGCTGTGTGGCCATCTTTGCTTGTCCCAGAGGGTTGCTTTGGGCCAAAATTAGTAATGTAACTAGGGGTTTATAAAGTTATTAGAGTTATTTTTTTATTGTAATTTTTTTGCTCCCGCCGCAAACTATATGTGATATCTTTATCTAGTCTGCTAGGGGTGGGCTTATCTTCTGGCTAGTTACATCACAGGGGCACCTCCTTTTCCCGGCACTATGAGTGACTTCAACAGTTCTCTCCCCCAGCTGTGTCATTGACCATGGTTGAGGCTTCCTTAACCTGGCACTCACAACACCTTGTCTCTTCTGTCCCAGCCGCACCAATGGCAGGTAGTCAATGCTTGCGCCCAGGACCCTATGGAGCTCAGGCACTTCAGTGGAGAGAACATGGATCACTCCATCCATGATGTTACATAGCAATGGGCAAATAAGCATGGCTTCGGCATTTGGGTAAAAAGACCTCCAAAATATAAAATAAAAGATAACTACCGGTAGTGTAGCTCCCCCGCCCCTACCAATCGGCGGCTCTCCTTCCCTGTGATAGAGCAGACCCAGCTGGCAGCTGTGTGATAAGGATGTGCATTCCTTATCACACAGCTGCTGGCTGGGTTCGAATTTCGAAAAGTTAGGTCTATAAGATACGCTGCCTTTCCTCCAAATATTTACCCACCAAATATTTTTATATGATAAATAAGTTCAAAATCTACAGTAGAAAAAAGTGACATTCCAGTTTTTATGTGACTATTAGGTGGTTGAGGGGTGGTCCTCTTTAGAGAACCCCAGGTTAAATAACTGATTTAGACATGTTGAGAGAATGAAGGAAGATCCTTCATTTGAGACCTCCCTCAATTAGCTAGACTTTAATAGTCATAAATTACTATAATATAGCGGCAACATATTCTGCTGCTCTTTATAAATCAGGGGCCCATGTACAGACAAGGTCAGATATTGCAATCCGTATAAAGCCAATAACTAATTTTCACAGTAGGCCTGAGGGTCCTGCTTGCTAGTGCTTGCATTCATGCTACTTGTTTTTTTCCTAAACTTCTCTAAGGAAATGCTGGTTTATGTTTTCCAGAATATTGACATTACAAAGAAAAACCTCATATATGAAGGAGCCCTCACATGGAGAGTTAGTAAAGACAAGTCTGTTGGTGAGAGTTGTATATTTTCCTTTAGCTCCTCCTACTGGTGGATGGTCCTTGGTCTTGTCTAGGATAAACATCTAATGGGCTCCCGTTTCTTTTCTGCTCCTTGTTCTACAGATGTTCATGTTCTTCTCTTGGATGACATCTTGATGTTGTTCCAAAAACAGGATGAACGTTTAGTTTTGAAGTGCCAAAGTCGGACAATCACTCCAGCTCCAGATGGCAAACTCATGCTGAGTCCAATCATAAAGCTGAACACAGCAATGGCCCGTGAGGTGGCTACCGGTCAGTACCTCCAGATTCACTGCTAGGGTTCAGGGAGTATTAGCCCCTTTGGGCACATCTTGATTCACGGAACTATAAACAAATGGACAATGGTTGGGAGAGCGTCTTGTCCTACAGCCGTAAAATCCACATGTGTTCCATGTGGATTTGTCATGGGCCTTGCTGCGGATTTCTTCTGCATTGCAAATGATGAGAATCCGCAGCATAAATTGATAGGGTTCCCCAAAATTAAGCGGACAATATAATGTTTTGCTGCTGACAACCCCAGTGATCAGTAGCCGGATACAGTGATAAGCTTCTGGGGAACATGGCAGCAAGTGTTCTTTTTTCCCTGCAGCTCCTCCGCAGGGAGAATCAAGCATTACATGATGGCCATTCGAATCAGAATCCTGCATCTCATATGTGTCCTCATATAACATATCATCTCTTGCAGATAACAAAGCCTTCTTTGTCATATTCAAATGGGAGGACAGAGCACAGATCTATGAACTGGTGGCACCTACCACGTCTGAGAAAAAAACGTAAGTACAAAGAAATCGGGTAGCATATAATGTATATCGATCTGCAGGGATAATATATTGACTAGTAGGGCAGCTGATTTCAACAACTATACATATTCTTTAATAGGGAATGCATATTAAATCTGAGATTAAAAAAAAATGTGCATTTGCTCTGCAGATAAGCCGTGGCTTTTGGGCTTTATCTGGCATTGCTTCTTAGTCTTAGGCTGGCTTCAAGCGGGCTATAAAATCGTGTGAAATTTGTGCATTGTGGGACACACAAATATGAACCTGCTCTTTTGAATGGGTTCATACACCTGAGCGATCTTTACCCGCGTGGTACTGCGATGTGATGCGGGAAACAAATCGCAGCATGTTCTATCTGGCTGTGAGATCTCGCATCGCAGCACCCTTTGTTTTCAATGGGGTTGGCATCATAATCGTGGGCCCCATTGAAAGCAAAGGGAGAAACTCCACGATCCTCTTGTGTTACTGTGACAGGCAAACTAGAGGATCTCTGCATGCCCGAAGTAATGCAAGGCTGCTTTGCCATGAAAATATCTTGCATCCATCGTGATCTCACATAGATGGTGAGTGTGATATGGGGGCGGGATTCACGCTGGCCCATGTGAAGTTGGCCTCATTCACTTGCATGAAGCTAAGTTGCCATACCAGAAACGGCTCATGCGCATGGCTTGTAGCTGAGTTAGGACTCTTTAAATCCCCTTTACAGTATTCTTTAATGATAGCCCATGCTGTACTTTATAATCAAAACTAGCTGGAGTGCTAGTGTTAACCCATTAAGGACCATGCACGGTAAATATACCGCGCCTGGTCCTGGGCTCAAAACCCTGCCGATAGTAAAATTACGGCGGGGCTTTAAGCCTCCTGCTCTGCAATCAATAAGAGGCAGGACGGGTTATCAGCTGTTATCAGAGGAGAAGGCAGGAGGGTTTTTTAACCCTCTCTGCCTTCTGCTTCCCCAAGTATGCAGTGCTCAATGAGTGCTGTGTACTCAAAAGTGAAAGTAAAAGTGTAACTTTCACTACAAGAGTCGGGGGTCATGTGACCTCCGGGATTCCATGCTACAGCAGAGCTGGAGGGTCATACCAAACCCTGACCAGCTCTGCCAGTAACTAATGTCACTACAGTGGTTGTTTTCCCATGTAACTGGGGCTTCTATGGATACCCCAGCTACAGCGGGAAAGTGTCAAATAAAAAAAAGTGAATGTCCCCCAGAGGTCTTATGGATAGTAAAAAACATAATTCCATACATCAGCAAAACAAAATTACAGAATAAAACAACAATATATACATAAGAAAGAGAATAACACAAAGCCGACACCAACCAAAACCCCCGCCGTATGCGCCCTGTAAACCAAAACCATACATACTATATATCAAAACGTTCGAAACAAATAGAGGAACCCTTTCCTGTACTTTATTTTAGCATAAATATACTAAATTAATTTTAAAAAAAACTATAAATGTTAAAAAAAATCATTTTCTTTTTTAGCATTTTACCCCAAATAAAACTAAAAAACAGGAAAAAGTCAGTGAAAAAGATATTTAAAAAAGCACAGTAAAAATAATTTTGGTAGCTAAAGGAAACAAAATACTGCAGTAAAACCGCGACATGGGTAAAATCCCTAAAAAGTGTCTGGTCCTTAAAGGGGTTGTTTCGCGAAAGCAAGTGGGGTTCAGCACTTCTGTATGGCCATATTAATGCACTTTGTAATATACATCGTGCATTAAATATGAGCCATACAGAAGTTATTCACTTACCTTCCCTGCGCTGGCGTCCCCGTCTCCATGGCTCCGTCTAATTTCAGCGTCTAATCGCCCGATTAGACGCGCTTGCACAGAAGGGTCTTCTGCCTTCGGCTCGGTTCGGCGGCAGCAGCGGCGTTCTGGCTCCGCCCCCTTCTACGCGTCATCGCGTAGCTCCGCTCCATCACATGCGCCGATTCCAGCCTCCTGATTGGCCGGAATGGCACATGTCACGGGGCGGAGCTACGCGATGACGCGTAGAAGGGGGCGGAGCCAGAATGCCGCTGCTGCCGAGCCGAAGGCAGAAGACCCTTCTGCGCAAGCGCGTCTAATCGGGCGATTAGACGCTGAAGTTAGACGGAGCCATGGAGACGGGGACGCCAGCGCAGGGAAGGTAAGTGAATAACTTCTGTATGTCTCATATTTAATGCACGATGTATATTACAAAGTGCATTAATATGGCCATACAGAAGTGTATAACCCCACTTGCTTTCGCGAGACAACCCCTTTAAGGTACAAAACAGCCTGGTCCTTAGGGGGTTAAGTTGGAAAAGTCGCCGATCACAGTTGCTGTATTCTACTTCTGATCTAGCACTGTTCTTATAAAAGTAACAAAACTTTTTGTGTCCTTACAGATGGTTTTCCCTAATCAGTCAAAATACCGGTCGCCTGGAATCCTCTGCTTCTTCCAAAGCTAGGCGATCATACAATAGTCCACCCATGCTTCCACAGAGCCCAACCTAGTAAGTAGATGACATTTCAACAACCTCTATCCATACGCTGCTATTTGTAGTATCAGATGCCTGTACCATATAAAGGAGTCTGTGCTCTACATTGTATGAGCTGTTTTAGAGAATTACCTGTTTGCATATCATATTATTGGTCTTTCTGGTGGCTACCCTTCTATTTATTCTTGCCTTGCACTTTCCTTTCAGGGCTGGTTTTATGATATACAGTATGTGGCATCTTCTATTGACATCCCACATATGCTGCAGTGTCATATAGTCTGCAAATAACTGTACCTAATCAAGTGTCGCGCAGGGTAGGGGCAAAATAACAGCACTATACATTTGCCAAATACCACTTGAATATACTGTATGGTTGTCAAAGTAAATAGTGTCATACAGTGCTCAAAAAATACCAACATACAATGACCAAAAACCATCTCCATACATTAGGTAATCTAATAACATTACTGCTGTACAATTAATATTTGTTGTAGTAAGAAACCTTGGGTGCCAGGCCATCAGTGGAGACCAGGGATTGTCGACGCACCCTTTGCGGTCACCCAAGGTGCTTGCCTCTAGGGATAACCCTGGTCCTAGCAACTTTGGTTTTGAGTTGTACCGTGCATCCTCTAATAAACAGTATGATGTACATAGTCACTCATCGGAATCCATTAGACTCCTGGTGTCTTTTGGACATTATAATCTGAATCACCTCTCATTTTAACTATTTGTTCTTTTTATAGCTATAATGACCAATTACTGGGCAGTTCTGAAAATGGAGGTTCCATGAAAGAGTCTGTAGCGAAGGATGGTAAGTACTGCAGGCCAAACACATCCGTACTAATATTAACGCAAAAGTAACTCTGTCTGTCTGTTACTTTTTCATGGCTAAACCGCTGAAGCGGTTTTGATGAAATTAGCAGGGAGATAGCTTCCATCTTGAGGAAGGACATAGGCTACATTTTATCCCGATGATTTATAGAGTTCTCTAGGGAGCGCGACCAGACAGATTTCTTTGATGATGCCAAGTGCCATTCTGCGAGGGGGAGTGGTTGCACATCATAAGCTAAGCCTACACAAATGGTCAGACACGTAAGGGAAAACGTCGTTGCCACACGTATGCGATTATTAAGTGTGGTGGAGCAGAGGGGAAGGTGGTGCACATCATAAGCTATGCCTATACAAGCGGGCAGACGTGCAGGTATACCCGCTGTTGCCTGGGATTAAAACTTGGAACGAAAGACACTTTATCATGGATTGAGATTTTAAAGAAAATCTGTGTTGGCCATACCAACCAATCACATATCCTAGCAAAAGATGGCAAGACCAAAAACCTAGTGTACAGAACTGTGCTGACATAACAGATTGCAGTGATATAACTTTCACTATTTCAACTTGTTTCATTTCAATATACAGCAAACACAGATTAGGTAAAAAAAAAAATATACAAATTCCACGCGGACAAAGTCGTGGGTAACAAGCTAGTACAAGACAGATAGAAGCTGTGTCAGATACACCAAGTAGCCCATGCAGTGTGATGATCATCTTGCATCTTACTAGACATGTTAAAGGGGTATTCCCATCTCTACTTGTCCTAGCCAAGATGGGAAGCTACTGCTTTGGTTACCGGCCGCCCAGCGGAAGCCTATGGAGACAACCATGCGATTCAGCACAGCGTTTTCCGTTGCTTTCATTGAAGTGAACGGGAGCTGCGGAAGAGCGCTACACTGCTCTCTTAACTTGGGGGGTTATGGGAACGGTGTAGCACACTGTGCCCCGCTGTTTCCATTGCTGTCATTCACTTCGACGAGAGCAACGGAAACAACACTGTGTTGAAGTGCATGGCTGTTATGGGCAGGTGGTCAGAAACCGCAAACTGGGTTTTCTCATGTCTGCCATGAAAAGCCGAGATGGAAATACCCCTTTAAACACTTTTCTCTACTTGTGCTACTTCTTGGCTGGTTTACTTTCCACTAATATTTTGTTAAAAATAATTGAGCACACCACTGGTTAGTCCGGTGCGTTTTACTACTACTTAGCCATGCTCCTTACTAGATGTTTTTCAAATCCTAAAAAGTGTCTAAAACCCATAATTCAGGTGCATTTTGCTTAGTAAATCTCCCCTGCACTTGACTTGGACCCCCTCAACCACTAGGCCCTTTGCAGCTGCCGCATACTACACGTTTCCTATGTGCTACATGTCACCTAGAACATCTCCATTTCCCTCACTGCCCTTCTCTTAACAGAAAAGGAGGAATCTCTTGAAGATGTGGGCTTAGGAAGTGAAGAGCATTCTGGAGAACAATCAACAGAACATCTTCTTGACCATGGTTTTCAGGCCTACAAGCTGAACCAATACACAAGCACAGGAGGAAATGTGGCCAGCGAAGCTCTAGAAGAAGGTAAGGGGAGCAGGGAAACCTAACAGAATGTTGAACTTTTGCTTTCTTGTCCCGATATTGTATTACACTCTGTATTATTTTTCAGAGCTGGATTCACAATTTTGCTGGTTGTTATTGGAAACAGTCAGCAAGCTTGTTGTTAGACTCTCCGCTAACTGCTTAGCTGAGCATCTGTATTGCAGAGGACTACTACTTTTTTCTACCTCAGATTACTATATAGTGTGTGGTGTAAAGAATACACCTCCTAAGAGTGTAAATGACCAGGGAAACTGTTCTGTACAGCTGCTGAGCATGCAGGGAATGCTGGGCCATTTCAGCTCTGAAGCTTGTAGTGTTGTCAATGAAGCTCTGCGCTATAATACAAGATGTAACTGAGGATTAGTACAGGATAAGTAATGTGCATACACAGTGACCCCACCAGCGGAATAGTGAATGCAGCTCTGGAGTATAATATAAGATGTAACTCAGGATCAGTACAGGATAATTAATGTATGTACACAGTGACTCCACCAGCAGAATATTGAGTGCTGCTCTGGAGTATAATACAGGATATAACTCAGGATCAGTACAGAATAAGTAATGCATATACACAGTGACTTCACCAGCAGAATAGTGGGTGTAGCTCTGGAGTATAATACAGGATGCAACTTTGGATCAGTACAGGATACTCAATGTAATGTATCTGCATACTGACTTAGCTTTACATTTAGATGCCTAATATGTAGAAACTGAAAAGTCTGTTCAGAGGTGGGCATACCCTAAGAGTGGAATGGATTTTGATATTTCTCCTTATCTCTTTTGATAGTGTCGGTGTTGAAGAGGCTACTTGTACGTAATATCCGTCTAAGTCTGGACGCTGACTCTCTCGCGACCCTCGATAGCTGGTCTGACAATCCCCATGATGATGCTGGAGTGCTCCAACCTGCACAAGATGAGAAGGCCACTAACGGTGGTCAAGAAGAAGATGCTGCCGCAGAATCTGACAGGGAGGCCAAAGAACAGGGTAAAAATGGTGAGGCTATAACCTGGGTACAGAAGGGACAGTATGGCAGAGAGTAGAGCACCATCGCTTGTCTACATTGTAACCATGCATTACCAATTTCCACCTATCTGTTTGGGTTTGTTTGGTGCTTTGGTTCACATCTAATTTTTGTGGTCAATGCGCTTTGCGATTCATTTAGTACCCTATATGGTAATTTAGACCCTCGGCCTAATCTGTTCTGTTGCTTGTGTCCTGAAGGTCGTGATTTAGGTCCAAGAGATGTTGGGGAGTCTCTATGTGCTCCAATTGTATTGTCCCAAGAACAATCGGAGGAAGTTCGAAGACACATCCTTCTCCTGGAACAGCGAGTCCAGCAGCTCAAGGTAAGACAAGATGATGATGATTGCTATGGCATTATTTTTTCTTTTGATGTTTTTTTTATCATTATTACTGTAAAATTCCTTTAATCAGGCATCTGATAGTCTAGAAATTTTAATTGTGGGATTTTCTGTTCAGTATAGAGCTGCAAAACAATATGAAAAGACCTAAAGGGAACTGAACAGAGATAATCTCTAATTTAAAAGGGTTGTGTCAGTCAACCCTGTCCTATAAGTCTGACTGGTGGGGGTTTCACCACTGTGACCCCAAAGTATCCCAGGAATGGGGGTTCTGTGCCCTTTCTCCTCACTACGAGCTCACTGCAGCCCCTCAGTGAGGAAAAGATTGAATGGAGCGGTGGTTACACATGCCCAATGCGGCTCCATTCGTTTTCAGTAAGCCTGCTGGAGATGGCCATGGGCTGGTACTTGGCTATTTCTCTCGGCCCCATTGAAATGTCTGGAGCGGTGTCACACGGATGTCACAGGATGTTTTCAATGAGACAAGAGTCACACAGGATGCACAACTAATATCCACATTCAACTTCACTCTAGTGAGCTGCAAAATATACAAAGCACATATGTCTGATGACTTTTGCAGCACCCGGTACTAGTGACAATAGAACACCATAATCTGGATTTATAATGCCTTTAGTTTCTGTATTGTTCTAGAGCATCTAATGTTTTACCTTTTTGGCCTTCTTTCTCCTTAGGTAATAGAGGAAGATTATATTCACCTACAGAGGACAGTTGCCAAATTTACTGTATCTCAAGGAAGCTTCACATGAAATAGGTAAACTTAGTAGTGTTTAAAAAAAAAACTGATTATTCATGGAGATACCTGTTTAAAGAAGGTTTACATTACTGCAATAGCAATTCCCAAATATGGTGTTACTATTGAATGTCCTATAGCAGCCGGAGTAGGGACTTCCTTGACGCCACTCTACTGTTAACCTACAGGGTGTGATTGCAAGGTCAAACTAGAGTTTGTTTTTAGTCTGTAGCCACTTAAGTCTGCATATGAGCTGTATATATAGAACTGTGGGTTTGAAATCAATAATATATGCAAAGTTGCTGTATTTGTATGCTCTGGCAGGGCATATGAACGTCACAGTGTGTGCCCCACTTGGAATCCCCTCTATGAGCCATAATGGCGAGCCGCCTTGTAAGAGCTCTCGCTCTAGCACGCTGAAGCCATTCGTATAGTCAAATATACGATTGCCATTTAATTCTACATTTTCTTTGAAGTAGACGAGGGAGGGGGTATGTCTTGCTGGCTGTGGCTTCCTACAAATAGTTGTTTGCCGGGGGCGCTGATGGATGGCGGCTCTCATCTGTAAAGGGTTGTCTGATGAGGAGATCCCTTTTAAGATGCATTTATACACAAATGAAATTGCTTGCAACTTTGCTTTTCTTTAGGGCTCCTTCATATAAGAGTAAGCGCATTTGCGCATGCCTAAGTGCTGCTTTTTTGCACATGTATTGGTGTATTTTTACTGTACTTTTTCCATCCACAGGGCATGTTCATTTATGCATAGCACACAAAGGGCTTAAAATGGCAGATTTTTTGAATCTGTGCCAGATGTGTTCTTTTTGTAGCGGAGTTATGCAGCATATTGCGTATTCATTTGCACACCCATTATTAAATTCTATGGCGATCTTTGCGCAGAAAAGCAGTAAATGCACGTGCAAAATACTGAAATATGAATGACATCAATGTGTTGTATTTTTGGGGTATTGTGTGCACAAATACGTCAGTCTGAAGGAGCTCTTAAAGAGGCTTTTCTGGGACTTCAAAAAAATTGTCAGCGGCTCAGAAATGTAAAAACTAAAGAAAAACACTTACTTGCTGCAGCGGTGCCTAGTGCAGCACTGGAGCCACAGTGCTAGGAACTCAGCGGAAGCCGGTGGGTGATCATGTGCGATTCATTATACATGTGACACTCTGCCAATCACAATCTTCAGCAGCTATAGAAGAATCGTCCCGGAAGTCTGTGATTGGCTGAGCAGGCAAGTGCATGATGAATGTCATGTGACTGCTCACCAGCCTCTTCTGGCTTCCGAGGGGCAGGCATCAGTCCTCGAGCACTGGGTGGGTTGCTGCTGGAACAGGGGAGTATATGGTTTTCTTTATTTTTATACCTTTCTGAGCTGACATTTTTTTTAAGCCCTGAAAAGAAAGTTATTTCTTATATTTTTTTTAGAGATTCTCCAGTAATGCACTCCTGTCTAAAATAAGGTCTTTTACTTGAGGTCCGGTATCTCACATGTTTGTTCTCATTCTTCAGGTCAAATTTTCCATTCCAGAACCTTCTCCTGGTTAACTGTGCTACACACCCTGCCAAGAAGGATGGAGACACAACCTCTGCGGTGCTTCTACCAGATAAAGGATGATTTCCAGGGTGGGACTTATGGGACTAAATGGACTGCCAGTCATAGGATATGGGAGGGTGGGAGGCCTATTGTTGGAGGGCACACGATTTTATGTAATTTGGGTGACGCCTAAGTGCCTTATTGTTTTTATAACTTTTTTGATTTTTTTTCAGGGACTGTCTGAGGGCTTGGGAGGGCTGCTCAAATATATATTCAGTGTTTTTGGTTTTTTTTTATAAATATATATGTCAAATAGCAATTCTTATTGTAGCTGTACAGTAAAATTATATGGTCTGCTTGCTAGAAAGACTTTTTTTGTTCTTTTCCCCCACATTAATAGAGTTTATGTATAATAATAATAATTAAAAGAAGCAAAAAAAAAAACCCTTTCATCTCTATGAGGAGTATGGGGTTTCCTTGTAGCATGGATACCTGGATATGAATGAGGTATTGAAAATGTGGAGGGATTCAGGCTTTGAAGGCTTATGAGATGATGTATGAAGCAGATGTACTGTGGTACTATTGGTAAGAGATGTAGGCAAGAATAGATGCAGCCGTCGACTCCAACCTGCGGTTCTCCTCCCAGCGACAGTTGGAGGATTAGAGGTTGTGGCAATATTATTAATCTAGAGGATCAGCAGATTTCATTGGGTAATTTCCCACATTAGATCTGATCTACACAGCAGTTTTTGCAGAAGCAGGAGTCATTGCATGACTATGACTCACAGGTGGCTCAATGTCACCTTGTACACCTAGTCATAAATTGTTGGTTCATTGGAACTACTGTTTTCTAATTATTCTTAGCTGTATCCAAATTCATGTTAAAGCATGTCATAGGTACATAAAGCAATAGGGTCCTTGTACTGGAGCCCCCAAACCACCTCCAAATGGAAGGGATCCTGCTACTCAGGATCTGCTATTAGTTACCCTTGACAAGCCAATGCTGAGGGTCCGGATTTTTATAGAGTTTTCGAGCATTAGGCTGAAGGCATTATGGAGGTGCCTGCTCTCAGATCTGGACGCTTTCTCTCAGGTGGAACAGACCTGTCAGTAAGTTTGAAATAGGGAAGGTCTTTAAGTGCTCTTTTGTATTATGGCTTAATGCTTGATGTAAATGGGTGGTTTGAGATTAGAAAAAATGGGATTCATTTTTTTTTTTTTAAATCCAAAACAGTTTAAGGGTGCATTCACACTTAACATATTTTGCTGTGGATCCATACCAAAATCTGCTATATTTAGTGTGGTTTTTGCCACGCATTTCACCCTTTCAGTTGAAGGGAAGAAGTATGCTGCAGATACGCAGTAAATTCCGCTGCAAAATTTGCATCAATGGTGCAAATTTTGGTAAAATTTTTGGTGCAGATTTTCCACTGCAGAAAATCCATACCAATTTGGCTACATATGAACGTACCCTTACTCTTGTATCTGTGGGCTAAACCTATAATTGCAGTTCATCAGTATTCAACTGCGCGGGAGAGAGAGAGATCCTCCCCCGCATGGTGTAATCAGTTACTCGAAAAGACCGATGCTCGCTTGAGCATCAGCCTTAAACGAGCATGCTCGCTCATCTCTAGACACAACCCATGGATGAACGTGGCACTGCTTCCAAATAAGTAGATTCTTCAGTATTATGACGGCAATAAATGTTAAAGAAAAGGCGTGAAATGTAGGTGTTATTAAAGAGCTGGTCTAAAAATGTGTTTTCAGTGGTTGTAGGATGCAAATTATAGAAGAAATTTCATTGTAATCCAGGCAAACATGCTATAAGAATAGGATTGTGTACTAATGATTTGCACCTTCTGCTATATATTATATTATAATATATCAGTACTTGGGGTGGAAGCATTACTATGGATGGCGTGACTTAAGGAGGTTCTCCAGCTAAATCTTTTTTTTAAGAAAAATCTGATTAATTAGGCATGTTTAGGTTTGAGTGCTGCCATACAGCTCTTCTCCTCCTCTACTATCAGCACTGGGAAATCCATATGTAAGCTGAACATTGGCATCATTGCTAGGAATATTCAGCCCAGCAGCTACACTTTATTCAAAGCTATTGTCAGGCAGCACATTCCTACCAACTAGTCGAGCTCTGGTTGGCTTAGATGGCATAAAGAAGGCTTGGATTTAGCCAAGCCAGAGTTTTCTATATCACCTAGGGTAGCGGTTCATGGTGAAAGTGTGGCACAACCTCCAGTGTTTCCCTATGAGGAAAAAAGTTATAATGGAAAGAATTCCCATATGGATTCTAACTCTTACGATCATTTCCAATTGGGAAACATTGAAAATATGCAATGGTCACAGTAGCTAATGAGTTTTAAAAAGTTACCATGGAGCTCTAGCCTTAGTGACTTAGTAGTAATCATAAGCTGAACTTGTAACTTCTAGCTGCCATACAGTTGTGGTGAAACTATGTCCCAGGGTATATCCGTAATTCTACCAACACAGCTGGTGAGCGACAAAATGTCTACCTCTACTCTAGAGGACCCTAAACGAAAGAAATACTTTGTATACAGATGTGTAAAGGGCGGGTATTATATATATATATATATATGTTTTTGTGTTTTAGTCCGATGTGGCTTGATATTCCGTTTGGGTATTTAAATATCATTCCTATATATATTTATATATATATATTTGTGAAGCTTTGGGATTTTTGTTTTATATTTTGGTAGGTTTATGAATTGATGCTCTTCTGTGTCGAAAAGGGATAATATCCCCTATAAGATATTTTCTCCATATATATATGCCAAAGAATTTTTTTTTTCAAAAAGTTGTAAATTGCAAAAATGTCACCAAAAAATTAAAGTACTTTTTTTTTTTTTCCTTTGACTTGTGTGTTGTGCGTGATTTTTCTTTCCACTCCAGCTTACAATACAGCAGACAATAAACGGATTTGTTTCTCTTTTTCTTTATTGCTTTTCTCTGTGATTACTGCGGCTCATCCATTTAACTCACAGATACAAAAAAGAAAATAATAAGCATCTGCTTTTTATTTCAGAATTTTTTTTTCTTCCCTTATCTCCCCCTCCATAACGTTACCACACACATCTTGACAGAACACTGGATGGGGAGTGGTAATAGCGGATGTTGAAACATCGATACGCATCATAAACTGGACATGGTACACAGGTGACACTAGGAATGCTGGTTGGGTGAATGTGTTTGTGTTTGCATTGACTTGACAGATTGAGAATATTGAGATGCACCCTTAAAAATATTAAAAGGGGAATGCATTTTTTTTTAATGCCCCATAGACCTGACAGGAGATTGCGTCTGTTGTGGTCCATGAGCTAGGACCTAGTTGATTGCTCACTAGAGGAGCCACAAGTGCCCTGTCGAGACCGGGAACCTCTTCAGCACCATTTTAACTGTGTTCTACATAGCAACCAATCGGATTTCTTCTTCCATTTTCAAACGAAGCTCTGAAGAATGAGAGTTGGAATCTGATTCATTGTATGGACAACTTCTCTACTTTTTTCCTTTGTGCTAGGTTTGATACATTTTCCCCAATGTTCTACACAGGACACTGTTGGAATTAACAGTATGCCCCTTACAAGTTAAAAAAAAAATTGTTGGGGGTCCAATCTGTAAGACCTCTTTTAGATGTTTCCTTTTTAAAGAATGGCTTTATGATAATTGTTTTAGATGGATTTCCTCTTTGAATGGTCTAGTGGGAGAAATTTATGAAAACTAGTGCATCAGACAAAAAAGGAAGAGCCCATAGCATACAATCGAGATGCTGCTTATATGTTTCAACTTAAATTACTACAGTGAGGTTGCCCATAGCAACCAATTAGTTTACATCTGTCCATATTCTAAACAGGATGTAACATTTTGAATACATTGATTGCTATGGAAACCTTTGCACACCGTTGCATTCTCTTGCATAGCAACCAGTGCTGTGTTATAAATTATTATAGAATGTGCTGCTATGGATCAGGACTAAGGATGAGCGAGTATACTCGCTAAAGCACTACTCGCTCGAGTAATGTGCCTTAGACGAGTATCTCCCCGCTCATCCTTAAAGATTCGGGTGCCGCTGCGGGGGAGAGCGGGGAGGAACGGAGGGGAGATCTCTCTCTCCCGCCCGCTCGCTCTCCTCTGCTCCCCGCCGCGATTCACCTGTCAGCCGCGGCGGTCCCCGAATCTTTATGGACGAGCAGGGAGATACTCGTCTAAGGCACATTACTCGAGCGAGTAGTGCCTTAGCGAGTATACTCGCTCATCCTTAATCAGGACACAACCAGGGACATTAGCCTTTACATATTCTCTAGGGGTCTCGTGTATAAACGCTAGACCAAACTGAAAGTGGACTTTTTGCCAATTGCAACCAATCAGAGCTGTGTTTTTTTTTTTTCTTTTCTTCTTTAACATAGATTGGGTTATTATAAGGTAAAATCTGATTGGCTGGTATGACAAAAGCCACTGCACTGTGACAGAACTAGTTTTTATACATAAAGCCCTATAGAATTTGTTGTATTCATTAGTTGGTGATGGTCCAGGTGACAATTGCAACATTCTTAGTTAGAATCTTTACATTTATAGTGTAATTCTGTGTATAAGGACTTTTTAGATCAATATAATAAATCTGAGTAATTTCAGGAATAATCAGATTACTGATTTTACTTTTCTAAAGTCAGTTTGTCCTCCTTGCAAACGGGCAGCAGCTTGGCTCCACCACATCGTCAGACATGCAAAATTGTGCTTGCAGCTCTGGATTTAGCAATGTCCAATTCAATATTCATACAAGAGAACGAAATGGAAGGACTTCGCAAAATTTTGTGTAACTTTTTGAGTTACTAAAAGGGGTCTCTGTAACTTTAAGGCTATGATCACATCTGTGCTGTGAGCTCTATTTTTCTGCTCCACTATGGAAGAAATAAAACAGAAACCACTGGCCGAAAAGAACCATATTATGAGAGAACGGATTGGTGCCAGACGGACCCTATTGACTATAATGAGGTCCATTCGGTTTCCGTCTAGCATTTTACTGAACAAAGGAGCAGCATGCTGTGATATTGTGTCTTGGATTTTCACAGAAATTAGCAACAGAATTTCCGACGCCGATTGTGAAAATCGCCTAACAGTGACAGCCTGTCTCAATATTTGAGTAATAAAAGTTGGACCAAGAGATCCTTTCTAACTTTTGAATGAAATGAGCTACAGGACCAGTTGCAAGTACCCATATGGCCGAGCCACTGAGCCTGTGTAAACAAGGTGACTGTGGGTCTATCATTGTGCTGATCTACAGGGCTGCTGGAGGTTGGACTGCCACCCAATCAATGTATCGATGGTCTAGCCATTGGATAGGTCATCAACGTTAAAGTACCTGACAACCTTGTAATGTATCCCAGAAAGGTGCAGAAGGGAAAAAGTTCAAGAATTTCCTTTATTCACTATGCCTTTGTTTTTGTAATTGAGGGGATGACTGCCTCTTCCTAATACTAGAGAGAGTGGAGCTTGAGCTAAAAAATTGCCCCTTACTCTCTATTCAATTAATGATTTACTATTCAGTCACATTTTTTCCTGTTGCTTTTAAATGTCAAACTCTGCCTATAGTTCTGTGTGAATCAGCTCAGCATAGGGATCAAGATGGGGATTGTTGTGTAATGCATATAGAATTGTAAGTAAGAGCTCCACGTTTCAAGAGGGTTTCCATTTTTATGTAAAGAAAGCTTATTTTAATCTAAAATCTGTAGATATTTTAAGCCTCAATCGACTTTAGCCAAGAATGCCTCCAAAATGACCTGGAAATGCCTATTTTATGCAGACTTGCACAATCTATGCCCCTTTTGAGGTCCACCCTGCTTGGCAGCTCCATGATAAAAGCACAAGTGTGTTGGCAGGTCAGTTCTTGCTGTCTGTAAATGGCTCATTACAAGATGGTGCTGTCAGCTATAAGAGCCCATTCACACGAGTGTATTTTCTGTTCATATTTTTTACGGATTGATATGGAAAACACGAACCCATTGAATTAAATTTGTGTATTCAGACTTGAGGTTTTTTTTTACGGACTCGTGTGCATAAAAAAAAATTGTAGCATGTCCTATTTTGGTCCATATTAACGGACCAACATTTCCATTTACAAGTTTACAGGTGCGTAAAAAAAAGCAGCATCAATGTTCGGTGCAGGTTTTTGGGGTTTTTTTGGAGGAGGGGGGGGGCAGTTGCACATGATTTTCTTCGGGTTTTGACAAGACTGATCTCACTTGAGCCTTTTTCTGTTTTTTGGACTGAAATTGCAAACACCTGTGTGAATGAGCCCTAAGACTGCAGCAAACTTTAATGATTTAATAGTTGCAGTGCAAAGGAATACCCTTGGATGGTACGGTACTATTGTATCTGGTCACCACCGGAAGTAGGGGTGCTGACAAGATGTAAATGGTACTGCAATTTACTTGAGATAGAGACTGTGTTTTGGGGCTGTTTTTGTTTAATTGTACAACCCCATCATTTTTGATTCAATTTTAAGTAGGGGTGGAATGAGGGTGATTTAGATTCACGCATTAAAAGTCAGAGGCCCATTAATAACATTTATAGCTGTGATACACTGAGTAATAATGGGCCCTCAGGCACTGCTAGAATCATTATTCAGACCCTAACTTTAGATAAACTCTGCTCATTTCCCATCTAATTACATTGCATTTCCCAGTTAAAACCGATTCACAATATTGTAGTTTATACACCAGCCGACAACGAATGCTCCAATGCGTCCATAGATTCTTATGCGCCCATCCTTCGGCCATAGCCATGAATTGTGCCAAATGATACATTACAAAATGTGATCCTTTACATTTTTGCTTGATGTTCTACCCAAGATCCCTTTAACTATGTAGATTTTGTTTCATTCAAGCCGACAATTAGAAACCTAGCCACTAGGGACTCTCCCGCATACAACCATTACACTCTGTACTTAAATGAAGCTTGCTTCTAAAAACTTGTGTGAACTAATTGGCAGTAGACTTTTTTTTATTTGAAGATGATTGCTGAGATCCCTTCTGCAAACACCAAATAAATGTGCTATGTGAATGTGGGGTTCACCTGTGTCCCAAATAAACACATACTGAAGTGCTTTAGTAGAAAAACAGACACTTGGCAACTTCTCTTCACCCCCTGTTATTCTGTAGTACCCTGGCACCATGGAGAGACTCCTTCATCCCCAAGGAGTTCAAGCCACATTTGACCTTGGGTTGACTTGTACCTCAACAGTCTATGTGATATCTTTGGTGGTATGATGACCGTATACAGATGTTTGAGCCATATGGATACACGCATATATCAGCTGTGGGCAATTACATTGATGGTGTATTTTTTCGAGACAATGCACAGGTCAATACCGCAGCAAAAAATATTCAATAAAAGGAAGGATTCCACCATAAATGAATGTGAATATTCTGCTCTTGTGGCAGCATTGCAAGTGTCTGACTTCTAGAACTGGAAGCCCTGTGAAGTCCAACGCCAATGGTGTCCAACTAGTAAGTCCAGCTGCTGAAAAAAAAAAACTATAGCTCCCAGCTTACAAAAACAGACAAGCCAAATGAACTTATAAAATACTGGTTTTGCTACCACTGTATCATCGTAAAAATGTTAATTCTTACATATTCTCCTTCTAGGTAGCTTTCAGGATGAAGGGGTTGGTGCAACACGCATTTTGACCCATATAGTTATATATATAATATATCTATATATATAATGTACATTTAGATATAGTTTCTGTTTAAACATCAACTCTAGCTTTGTTGAGCAACTGGTTTTTCTTGGGATATTTTGGTGGCTGCTGCTTTTGGTCGTTTGTCTTCTGTTTGACCTCTTCTTCCTACTGAAGATCCCGGACAAGGTGGACTATACCCGCACCCCTCTGCCTCTGAACTGCAGTCGCTCACATCTGTAATTTCCAGGTCTGAGTCGGATTCTGGCTCTGGTTTCCCTTCAGGCTGCTCTACTCTGTCTCTTCTCACTGCCCCTGCGCCAACTAGCTCTCCACTTCCTCTCAGGGGCAGTGGGTGAGAATTAAGGGTTGCACACAGCCTTTGTGGTATAGTTGGTAAGATGGTGGTAGACCTGTCCATTGACTCCCCTGGAATTAGGGAGACAGGAGGAGGGAGTTGGGAGAGAGAACTCGGATAAAACTGCGGTGGATATAGGGAGGTGGGTAACTTCGAGCCAGTTAAGGGGAAAGTACTGGATAGGTAAGGGTTGAACCCCCAGGTGTAATCAGGAAATGGGGTGTTTCGATTGTAGGGGGGCAACATAGTTGGAGGCTTGGTGTAAGCGGAACCTATAAGAGAATTGAGAGAAGTCATATAAATGAGTGAAAATGTACGGTAACTAATAGCAACCCAAGATTAAATACATTGGAAAAGAAAAACTGGTATAAACACTGTGCAGCACATTTATTGTGTGTTCTAAATAGTTTTTGCAACTCGCTTGACAAGAGGGCGTGGCTTAGTGCTAAAGGCTGTGGCTTAAATGTACCAATGATGTATCATATTGGCATAAATTAAGCCAACCAATAGGTGGGGTAAAGTTAGTAAAAAATGTCTAAAGATATGCCACAGTTATCGTACAGCACTGTGAAGAATTTGGCTGATTTTCAGACTTTTTAGTCTAAGTTTATGCTGTCTAAATATTAGACAAAAATAGTAAAGCTGCCCCATTTTGCCAGTTCTCCATTTTTCTGATACAGATGTCTGCTAAACAATTCTGACTCCTTGCAATCAGTACTAGAGAGATTTAAGTTGAGGACCTTACTGCTTACTGACTATAAAGTAAACTCAAGCTCTATGCAAAAAGAATAATGCTCCCCCACAGCTGCTTGAGGTTTATTGGGTGCAGCAAACCAAGAGTGCCCCAAATCTCTTTCAGTCCGTATCCATATGTTTTGGAATGTGCTTCACGGGAGATTAAAGAAAAGATGTCAGTTGAGAAGTGATTGCCACTCCCAAGAGTTCCACACAAAGTACCAATTGCCTATGAGAATAACGTCCGCACATTTTGACCTATCCACTTCCAAAACCATCTGTCAGCTGCAATACAAAGGCAGCAGACAGGATATAGCAAAATAAAGCTTTGTCAACAAAAGAAATCTGGGTACGTCCCTTTTATTGGACTCCACAAAGGCATAATTAAAACGGCATAAACACAATCCAACATGGAGAGTCAGCTGCCTCTGTATAAGAGATGACAGATGGTTTTGGAAGTGGACAGGTCTAATTGTGAGGAAGCTATCAGCATAGAAGACTGGTACTTGTGTCCAGGATGCTTGGAGTGGTGATCAGTTCTCAACCGACACTCTATTCTTTAATCTCCGGTGACGTGCGTTCCGTAATGTATGAATAAAATTGTATGCAGTAAGTTCCAGGGCTCCTGCTAGTGGTGGCCAAAAGCAACCAGGAGTTTATTCTACTAAATGCAATCTGGCTTGGTTTTCAATTCCCAATCATTGCTATAAAGACCTGTATAAAGGGTCGGACATTGATCTGCAGGAATGCTGCCATCCAATAGGCAGAGGTATTGTTCCATCTTCCTTATTTGCATATATTTACTAGAGGAGCATGCATGGCCTTATAAGTCTCCTCACTCACCTCCTAGGTGCTCTCCTTAAGGAGAGATGATTCCCCCTCCCAACCCAGATAATTCACTGTGACACATCAAGAGATGCCATAGTAAGGGGTATCTGAACTCAGACCTCCATCAATACCCAGATCCCAAGGCCTAAACCTCCTTCCAACATTGGAACAGTGATTTGAACAGAACTAGGGTTCAAATTTCGTTAATTAAGAAATCTGTAGGGGCTTGGCCTCCCACTAATAGCATCTTCTGATATGTCACTGTGATTTGTTTTGTGAGCAATTGTAGGAAGGATTCTTTTGTTTCTACGGCCTTGTTCACACAAACATATATATGCGGCTAAATTAGCCGTGTTACAAAATTGCAACGTTCTGAAGCATTGGATTCCAATGTATTCATTCAGATTAGTGATTTTTACGTATTTGAAAAAAATTGCGCTGGTAATGATAGGACATCAGCGACCAATTTTATACAGCACCTGAAAAGATAGGTCTTGCGCTATCTTTTGCCGAGATACACTAAAGGCTCCCATAGGCTTCTATGGGAACTGAAAAAAAGGAGCTGGAGGGAGTTTAGTTACATCCAATGCTGGGAAACAAAGACAGCTGGCTCTATTTAAGCATTAATCATTCCTCCCAACTGAGGGATTTCTGCGCTGCAGCATATTTTTTGCC
The DNA here is from genome assembly GCF_035609145.1 of Eleutherodactylus coqui. Lineage (NCBI taxonomy): Eukaryota > Metazoa > Chordata > Amphibia > Anura > Eleutherodactylidae > Eleutherodactylus > Eleutherodactylus coqui. The sequence goes on from NC_089842.1 coordinate 87,316,477, forward strand.
AATACCTCACAGCCAACCAAATAAATAGACAAGAAATTGTGGCTAAAGCTTGGGAGTTGTTCGCGGCTATTCTTCATTCATGCAATTTTTAGCTGCGATCGGCTGAGCGCAAAAACGCATACAGTTGTGTGAAGAAGGCCTAAGTCCCATACTAAATAACACAAAGACAATGAGCTAGAGAAAATAAATCTGGATTGATAATACAGGGTGTATAGAAAAAACTGAAACAGACTTCATAACATCGTGGCATCTGCTTGTCACCATCTACATGTAACCTTACCTGAGCTCAGGAAAGGAAAAGCAGCTTCAAGGCGAAGCTTTTCTGTCTCTGGAGTAGAAAGAGGACGATCTAGTAATGGAGGCCGACCAGTAGTAGAAAAGAGAGACTGCAAAGCCTGGAAAGTAGGATACAATTATCGGTATTGGCCCACTTCCCTGTGTTATGGTGCATTGTATGAAACCTGACGCTTAAGGCACATAGTCATTACATCTCCTAGTGAGCCTTAACCCTTTTCAATCCAATTCGTATCCTGGTTTTCCTAGGGGGCTTACTGTTTTTCTGAGGTTATATAATGTCACTATATGCTGGCTAAAGCCAGTACTGCATGAGGTGACACCTTGGATAGGCTCTGACAGCAGAGAGGCTGGCAATATACAGTAAGAGAACCCCAACGGACATCTTCCAACATCGGAGCTGTATAGCCTTAAATCATAATGTCTTCAGACGGCAGACAGTGGATTGGAAAGGGTTAAAGGAGTTACCCAATAATATTTAAATAGCATTTTTATAATTGAGCACTAGACTATGTAATACCTAGTATAATTTCAGAGAAAAGTGTTGAGGGAAGGGGTCGAATTGGTTTTCCAATGGATATCTATGGACCTACTTGACATTTGTATTACCTATAAGGGTGTTAATGGTGGAAGAGATGTTCCCATAGATAAATATCCCATTCCTGATATTCTCCCTTCATTGGCTACCTATAACCCCATCCTCTATAGCAGCGATATGCACTTGGGGAGATATGATTCTGCATTCTACCGTCCCATCTTCTAGAGCAGATGTATCATGATACTATTGGTATAGGTTTCATCCTACCTCAGGAGTGAAGGGGTCATGTGAATGTGCCCCAGGAAAGGGGTTCTGTCCAAGAAGGAGTGAAGAGTTGGCCATGTCCAGTAAAGGATAGTTGACAAGAACAACTTTACTAAAGTTGAACTTGTAAGTAAAGCGCTTTCCCTTAGTCTTGTGCAGAATTCTCTTGTTGTAATAATATCTGGAAGAGAAATGCGTATAAATCTATTATTAATTCCATCATCATCTCAGCCATAAATGACCAGAAAGATTTTGCAGGTCTCTTTAGAAGTCTTACATTTTCTTACATTCTCCTGTCTGGTCTACACTTGTCAATATGATTTCTTTGTTTCTGTGACCTATTCTTCAAACCAAACATAGGCATCATATAAGGAAACCTGGCCAGTTTTAGATGAGCGTATTGTAACACATTCGTATTACGGATGATATTACAACCATTTGTTATCAGTATTTGATCTTTTTTTGCCTCCGTATATGTTTTCTACTGGACAAATACTGATCCGTATTACAATAATAATAGCAATTCGGAGGCAAAAATGGAGGAAATAGGTCATATTACGTTAAAAAAAACAAACATGGCCATTAGTGATGAGCGAGCATACTCGCTAAGGGCAATTGCTCGATCGAGCATTGCCCTTAGCGAGTACCTGCCCGCTCGGGAGCAAAGATTCGGCTGCCGGCGGCGGGCAGGGAGCTGCGGGGGAGAGTAGGTAGGAATGGAGGGGAGATCTCTCTCCCTCTCCCCCCCCCCCCCCGCTCCCCCCTGCTGACTGCCGCAACTCACCTCTCACCTGCGCCGGTAGCTGAACCTTTTCTCCCGAGCGGGGAGATACTCGCTAAGGACAATGCTCGATCGAGCAATTGTCCTTAGCGAGTATGCTCGCTCATCACTAATGGCCATGTGAATAGATTTACATTAGCTCCATATTATGGTCCACAAAACATGGCCAAAATACAGACGTAAAATACACTCATCTGAAAGCAGCCGAAGGCCTCTTTCACACCAGCGTCAGCTAAAACATGGTGGTTATCAGAGCGTTAAATCGCGTGTACGAATACTATGCCGTGAGCAAGTCGCAGCTGGTATTCGCAAGTAGGCCTCTCCCCCTCCCGCATCCTTTGCCAGCCAGCTCCCATAGAAGTCTATGTGAGTCACCGACGTTGTCCTAGCTTTTGATGGAGAGCAATCTCGGCGTCAAATCTTATGACGCACAATTTTTTAGATGCGTCAAAAAATTGTTCGTCTAAAAGAACCCATAGGTTCTTCTAGATACGATTTTTTGACGCACCTAGTCTTTGTCAAAATGATGCTCCTGTAAGAGAGGCCTAAAGGTAGACTGTATTCTACAGTTCTTCTCAAGATTCTAGACAATGTGTACCTAGTACAATGAGCTGATCACAAAGTGTTCTCCTGCGGAGCCCTTCAGCGATCAACTGTATTGTGTGGTAAAACTGGGAAGTGAGGCCAGGCTCACATGAGCGTAATTTAATAGAGTATTAATAGGGCAATGTATGCACATAATACTTGGTGGATGGAGTCAATGAAAGTACATTGATTTTCATTGATCCATTGACAATTGCGTATATACATATCATATAATACATACGTAAAAGAAACGCAGCATGTTCTATTTTACCGCATATTACATGTGATAGAGCCCTATTGTTCTCTATGGGGGCGTAATACGCTGTACATACACAAGTACATTGCATATGTGTGGCAATGTTGCTAAATGACAGAGTTGGAAATGAAAAAAAAGAAACAAGGAAGACTGCGCAGGACAGCGTGCGGAGATATGCTATCATGTGCAGTCCAAAATCGCTACTATGTGAGGCGATAGGCCAGACTCACAAAGCGGTAAATCGCTGCATTATACACACAGCATTTTACCGCGCGCTCGTGTGAGCCCAGCCTAAATATTCAATGTCTGTGCAGCGCCACCACTGGAGAAACGAAGCATTACATCGTTCCCACTCATACCAATACCAGTATCAATGGGTTTTTACATTACACAGGATAGGAGGAAGTCTTTCAGAGTGAGAGGTGCTCCTTCTAACTTGTCTCCACTCTGGCTGAGATGAGGAACCTAAATAGATGACCCCTCTATTAACTGAGAGTTCCCTAATAAGGTATATTAAGGTGGGTTTTCATAAACTGAATAACTCCTTTAATGATTTGCATGTTCTATTAAACAGATATACTAATTGGAATCTTGATGAAATCCATTATATTATCACACTGTATGCTTTGGGGGAACACATTGCTGGAGATTTCATTCCTCTGTAGGTGTAATAGAATCACTCTGTGATATATCAAGGAGATTTCATTCCAATAGAACATATTACGTTGTATATCGTGTAATGTATGTATAAAGAAAATGAGATGTATAGTAGCTGCACATCCACACATATGACCCGTCCCCTCCTCTCCAGAGAGACTCTGCAGCATTCACAGGGCAAGCATATCACCCATGTGTTAGGCCAGAGAAGATTTTTGAAATTAAATGTCAAAAGTGATTTTTCGCCAAAGGGATGAGGATCCTCCTCCTCGCTTCACCCACAGGACCACAGGGACCGTCTGGGCTTGAACCATATATGAACATTCCAATATCACAGTGAGCAATACAGCTCTTCTGTACATGGCTGCTGTTCTCATTCTGCCGTAGTCTATTCCAGTGTATAGATGTAGCAGATCTGAGGTTTTCATTTAATACGAAGATAGAGTTGTTGATAGAAAATACTAATGATAATCATTTTGCAATAAAATAAAAGTTTCCAGCTTTCCCAGACTGCCAAAGATGAGGAACTGCATTGAATTCAGTGTAAAAAATGGTAGGAAGGCTGAGATTATAGGAGGCACTACACATTTCTAAGGGACCTTTTACACAAGCAGGATGCACCACAATATGTGTGGATTTTGATGCGGAGTTGAAAATGGCTTAATTCTGCAAACAACTCGATATCAAAATCCACACGTAGCTGCAGATTTTGGTGCACATTTCCACAGTTGCAGCTTTAGTTGACTGCAGCCTTGCATCCTTTGGTCTGTGTGAAAGGCGCCTTAGTGACTGTGAATAAAAGATGGCTTCAAATGGCTCCTATTACTTAAAGTATCTGCACGTTCAGATGACTCTTTGAAATAAGTTGCCATGTATGCACATGCCCAATAATACTATTTCTGGCCATTATATGACTTCTACCCTGCATTTATAACCAGCTTTTCACTCTGCATCTCTACCTTTCTTCTATAAAGGCACCCTGATCCAGCTTAATGGATCTGAAATAAGTTTCTTTTGTGGCAAGCGATGGAAATGAGGGAGAGGGTACAAATTTGTTATTTTAAATATAGTCTCTGCCCCCTTAGTAAGTATTTCTAATTTCCAAGTCATTAAAATATTACTATTTTTTATTAAGGCTTCTCTATCTAAGAAAAGTCTAGATTGTGTCCTAATAGTGAAAACCTTGGACTGTCCTGTCCCATGTATTAAAGGGGTTTTCTGATTTGGACAACCTGTTTGTTAGGAGGCCTCACTGATAAACTGATTGCAGTGTATTCTATTGCTGGAACCACAAAGATAAGCCTCAATCTATAGGGAGATCTAGCAAGTGTTCCATTTCACTGCAGCACTTCCACAGGAGAAATGAAGCATTGCACAGTTCTCATTGAATTATCTGTGTAATGTATGAACATGTTAGGGTCCTCCGGGTGAAGAGATGCTTTTTATAGCTAAACTCCACTCTTCTTTATAGGTGATATTTCTGAACAGAGGACCCCCTTGATCAACCCCTGTAACATCTACTGCGTATATTCAAAACAACTGGATTTTATCGTTAAAGGGTTTTTTTATGATCAAAACTATTGGTAGCCTATCCCCAGGATAGGTCACTAATAGCAGATTGGCAGGGGTCTGTCACTTGGAATAACTTGCTGATGAGCTGACAAGAAGATGATATGGATGGCTGCAACTGTCAAGACATAGTCCATAGTGTAGTGGCCTAGTTTAGTATTGCAGTTCTCTCCCATTCACTTCAATAGGATAGAGCTGCAGTTCTAAAGTGGGCTACTGTTCTACAGATGATGATTTGGTAGTTCTGTCCATCCATAGCAGCTTGTCATCTGCTGACCAGTGAGGTTCCTGAGCCGTGAACCCATGCCATGCCAATCTGCTCTTGATAACCTATCTTGAGGATAGGTCACCAATTGTTTTGATGTTACATAACCCTTTTAATGTACTTGGTTGGGTGGAATCATACCTAAGTGCTCGACTCAATTTGTCATAGTTCATGTGAGGTTTGCATTTACGTATACCCCATAACCGAGCCACTTCATCAGGGTCCTTGATAACAAACTCTCCATAGTCTCCTTGCCAGGCAATGACATCATGATATTCCTCTTTCTGAAGAAGTTCTAGAATAAAGTGCCAGAGCTGGATTTGTCTGGAGCCCGGGCTGGACTCCGGCTTATAAGCCCAGTCAGGAAAGGCAAACCCTGGAATGAAACAAACAAAATGGGGACTGTTGAAACAGCACTAATAAAGCTTATATTAGTATAATATATTAATGGGATTATAAAGTAGTGATCATGGTGGCGAGAAATTTTCTGTACTTCGTGTCAGTCAACCCTGTAGTTTGTCTATTCGCAGCCTGAAATGGCTAGTAACCAGTAATAACAGCTTGCATTCAATTACACAACTAATGAAGATAAGTATTGAAGTTATCCCAAAATCCTGATATCAAGGGAAAAATGCTAAATAAAAATCCAACAAAGAGGAGAATAATTTTGCAGAATGCAATTTCTACCTTTTCTACAGAACTCTTCTAAAGTCCAGTTTGCTGTCCCAGAAATGAGTGGGGTTTGGTAGAGAAACCAAACTGAAGGTTGCTCTTAAGTTCTGGTCTCAACATTTTGGGGCTGTATATTTGGCACGCAGACTTGAATAAAGTATATACCCAAGATGTATGCTATTATATGCTTACATAGTTGCATAAGTGCGGCACTTTTACTTTTATACTTTTGTTGTATAGCAAGTTTATACTGAAAGCAGAAGTCAACTACACTTTTCAGTGAGGTTAAAGCAAAGGTGTTCTGTCTAAAGCTACGCTGAAAAGTTACTCCTTTGACACCTGTTTGGCTAAAAGAAGTCAATGGGCACATTGGGGTATACATCATGAGAATTTATGCTAAATATGGCACTCAAACAAAGTGTAAACAGAGCCTTACTTCATCTCAGATAATTGTAGCAATAACAGAAAAAAACCCATAAACAACTCCAGGGAAGGGGGGGGGGGGGGGGGGGGACTAATAAAAAAGAAAGATATAAACAAATTAAATAAATGAATAAGCATAATCATATAAATAATAAATAGTATTACATTAGTAATTCCGCGCTGCGGAATAAGTTGGCGCTACGCAAATAAAGATGATTATTATTACATTAATAATAAATGATCCAAATAAAATGTAACAGTAATAATAATAATAAGTAACTGAACTCTAATAAGGGAGACTTAGAATATGTTAGATTTTTATGTCTAGGAACATGTTAAATGTATATAAAACTATAATAATTATTATAAATATTAATATTTATTGGTTCAATATAGCATATTATGTCTTATTATGCAAATGTTTCCCTTGACTTGTAAAGCACTGCGGAATATGTTGGTGCTATATAAATAAATAAATATTTATTGTTATTATTTTTTATTAATACTTGTATTACCATTATTAGTAGTAGTAGCAGATGTAGACTTTATGATGGTAGATTCACGATTTTGTTGTTATTCATTTACAATATAGTAGCAATAATAACTATAATTTTAAAAATTACATTTTAAAATGCTCCCTTTTCTAATAACTTTATCATTATTATTCCCTAGTTATGAATAATAATTATTACTACTACTATTACCATAATTAGGATTTTTGCTTTACTATTAGCTTATTATAGTTAATTATTACTACCACTATATAGTTCTCACTAATCATGAGTATTAATAGACAAGTCTACTTATATATTGTTTTATAAATACTGTTATAACCCTTAATTAACCCTTTGACATCCAGGCTGCTGTCACTTTGCCAGTAATCTCTCCCCATCTCTGGTATAATTCAGTCTTCCATCATCCTTTCTTCCCTGTCTCCAGCTCTATCCATGCTCTGTGATACCTCTGACCCTTCTCCAATTATTGTTTATTTTCAATTCCCATTTCTATCTCTCCTCTTTCATGTTTCTGTTTTTCTCTCTTCTATTTCGATCTTATTCGATGAGAACTTCACTTCTGCAGCGTCCAATCCAAACATCACTAAGTACAACCCGTACAGGGCGCCTTCACTCACATCATTCGGGGATATTTCGTTGCAGGTGGAATTATTGGCAATCTGCAAAACTATGTTTTACCCCTAAAGATTAAGCTATGTGACATATTGGTCACTATTGCACCTCTGTGTCAATACTACTGTATCTCCCGATTACTCTGCCCTACAAGGGAAAATGCATAGAAATCATTCACAACACACAGACTGTAGACTAAGAACATGATAATAATTTCCATAATTGAATAAGACAACATAATAATACAATAAGGACATTGAACATTAACATTTGATGAGTGACAGACAGGTAGAGATAGTTGATAGATAGATAGATAGATAGATAGATAGATAGATAGATAGATAGATAGATAGATAGATAGATAGATAGATAGATAGATAGAACATAGCTACAGTACATAACTGTATTTTAATTAGTAAACACCAGTCAGTCTTTATCGCTTGTACAAGTACAGATGTAGCAGCGTTCATCTGCTTTCTTATTTTATGCATAGAGATTCTCAGTTACTAAGCTATGATTATGCAGTAGGGTTACCTGCACTCCCACCAAACCCCGTACAACAGACACATCGTTATATCACCACCATGATAGTGCGAAGTTACAAACTCAGCTGTACTACATTGACAGATACCCTACCATAATCTGCATTAATCCTTCCTAATCACACTGACACCATGCTATTCTTTCTTACTTCATACATTTCCCACGTCTTGTGCAAACGAGCAATTTACTTTTACAAGTAATTCATTTGGAAATTTTATTCCAATTCTAAGAGTTGTTGAAATCACCGACCTGGGATCTGGGAGGGGAATGAGAGGAAGAAAAGTTAAAGTAAACGCATGTAAAAGTTTGGAAGAGTCCCATTACTTTGATTTAAAGGGGTGAAGAGTATTTCGGTGCTTGTACATATAAGATTGCTGGAAGTTGTAGTTTCACAATTGGAAAGCCACGTCTTGCCGAGGGGTTTGAGTTTAGAAGATAGAGCATCTAATCTAAAATTCAACCATTTCTCATAGCGATCCAGATAATTTCACCGAAGGTTCCTCATAAGAACTTCTCTGTTATAATAATATACCCCTATGCTCCTCTACTAGCCTCTTCTACTTTCTCAACCACATCTACGGTATAGATTTCAGCATTCCTGTTCTGATACCGGGACTGTAATTTTACTTCTCCTGTCTCCAACAATACGTCTCTGCTGAACCTCCCGGTAATAGTTTCCTAGCTACTTTCAGTAAAACTGTCACACCAAAAAAACAAAAAACTCGAGGGCAAAATATAGCATCGTGATCTCTTGTTAAAGGGACAAAGAATGTAGTATTGGAAAAATCGTGTCCTTTTTCAATCATACGTGACACTATTATGTTAAAGTGACTCGGCCAAAGTTGCAACAAGCAAGTCGCAGTAGGAAGGTGTAGCTCACGCCCTTTGAAAATAATGAGCAGGTTCTACACACCGCCTCACCATACGACACCAATACAATCTCCACCTCCATACATCTTCTTTCCTAACCAAACACAATGAGGATATGCTTGGTGTCCCACATGAAGGTACATAGTCAGATAGCAATGACATATATAACAAAACTTTTCTGATAAAACTAGCAACACTGACATACCAATATAATTCAATTAGCATATATTACACATGTATATATGATATACATTACGTTAAAAACAGATAGATAGATAGATAGATAGATAGATAGATAGATTGATTATGAATTAGATTTGCGACATGCCATCAAGGTAAGTGCACACGTATATGTTTGTATCAAGTTACCTGGAGTCCAAAGAGCAGGCATAGAAGGAGTCAGTAGAATATCAGACACGCAGCTGCAATCCATGCTTGAGTCTGCAGACAGGGGTAAGAGGGAAAGAAAAGGGGGGGAAAGGGCAAATAAAAAGGAGAAGAAATGGATGAAGAGAGAGAAGAAACCCGACTTGGAAGACGAGGCAGGAAGGTTTGTTGATTTGAGGATTAGATGAGAGTAACAGAAGATCAAAGAAGAAGCAAGGGAGAAAATAGTTGTCACAAGCAGAAGAATCTCAAAGACAGAAGGAGAAGAAAAAGAGTTGAAAATGACAAAATGCGCAATACATGAGGAAGTGAAGATGAAAGTCATCCAGGCAGGAGATCCAGGGGGTGGTAAAAATGACACCAGTAGGAGTTAAAGGAGAAGTAGGAGTAAACAGGTGAAAAGCAAGTGATGAGAAAATCATAAGCAGATGGACCAGGGATGATAGGGCATAAACAGGTGAAGAAGACGTGATAACGGTGAGAAGAACAAGAGTTAAAGATTAGAACCAGGTGAGGAAGTGAAGGTGACATAGGACAGAAATGGGAAAGGAAGTTGAGTTAATAGATGAAGAAGAAGATGATACGTAGTAACAAAGACAGTAGGGCAGCCAGTAAGGAAATGCAAAAGTGAAGGAGAAGTGAGGGGAGCATACAGTAAGGCAATCAGTACGGTTGAAGCCGATGACAGGAGTTGTTGAGAATCACCAGGGAAAGGTGGAACAGGAGATTCAAAAACGGTGAGGACCAATAGGATGAGTTAATTATATGTAAACATTATAATTAAACCAGAAAACAGTTTAATTATGGAAGTTGAACAATGAAGAAGGTCCAGTGATGAAGAAGAAAAGAAAAATAAGACGTTCCAGAAAAAGGAATGAGAGGACCAAAACAAGGGAGAGGATGGCAAGCAGAAAGAAGAAAAACAGATCAGCAAAGCTTCCCATCTCCTTATATGATATATAAAGTAGTTACTATAGGTCATTAATCTATGGCTTTCCAGTTATTGCAAAACTACAACTACCAGCATGCCCTGACAACCTGCTGCTGTCAGGACATGATGGGAGTTGTAGTTTTTCAAGAGTTGGAGAGCCACAAACTGTATCCCATAACCTGGTATCTAGAGTACAACTACCCCAGAAGTTTGCAGACCCTCAACAAGTGCAATAGCAGAGGACCTGGAAAGCATGAAGAACACAACAAAGTTATAACAGGTTTCTTATAAATCCTACTACATATAATACAAAATTCTATGTGAGTGTTCTCCATACTGCACAGTGCTGCTGACAATACCTGCCCTTACTCCATGTGCAAACAACTTGATAATATAATAGGGAAGCGAAGTATCCTGCTCCTTCAAAGCCACAAGCAAAAATCAGACCCCCACCTTCCTCCTCTCACACCCCCTCCTGTGCTTGATCTTTTCACCAAGACTTCTGTGCTGCTCTCCCCCTCCCCAGCAGCCCCCCGGCTGTCTAAGACAAGCCAAAGCCAGATAATGATCAACCAAACAGCAGATGGGGTGCAGCGGAAAAGTGGGGCCCTAGGCAGAGTTTGTGTTGTTTTCACGCCTCTTGTGTGACATGGAAGCTGGGGGTATAGTGGGAGGGGGTGAGCTGATATGTGTAAGGCCCTTCTTCTTCTTCCTAGAGGAAACTACAGGAAATAACACTACCTTTCCATGATCTACCAGCATCAGTTTATTCTCCTGTTCAACACACCTCTAAATAATATCTATCTATCTATCTATCTATCTATCTATCTACCTATCCATCCATCCATCACTTTTATATCATTTTTTTTTATCTCTATTATACCTGTCTCCTAATTTTCTCTGTTTTATATTTAGTTCCTAACTCATTCATCTACCCATCCATTCATTCATGCATCCATCCATCCTTCTCTATATGCGGTGTGCAAGATCATACATGCCATAGAGGCAGACCATGCGACTGCTATGGGGCCCCTTGGAGAGATGGAGCCCAGCAATGTTTGTTCCCACTCCCTTTCCACTGGGTGGCTGGAACCAGCATGGGATATCCCTCCCCAGAGGAACTGACTGCTCAAAAACAAAGGAGTTGGAGTTTTGTCACTCTTCTGCCCTGGGTGACAAACTCCAGCGCGTTATTAACGGGTCCATGTTTATCTTTGCTATGGTACTCTCTGTCTTCTATGTACTCTACTGGTGGAAGGTATATGTCTTTCCTATAAGTGCACCTCCCAGGTTATACATACTCTTCTATACTACTCAGCTTTCCCATCTCCAGCAGCACATTCCAGAGGTGAGCACTGCTTGCCGGGCCTGGAGTTAATTCAGCCAGACTAGAACACAGTCCCAATGTGCTTGGCTAGTCGGTTTATCTTCATTAAGCTCCTGTTTGTTTCTTCTCTTTTGTTTCCCCTCCCAGCTTCAATTTTCAGCTCAGAAACTAGAAGAAGGGAAACTGCTGGGACAATGTGAGGCAAGGCAGGCAGATAAATGGGAAACGGCAGAAAGAAAATAGATAACCCACTGGAGAGGGAGAGAGTATTTATAAAGGAAAGAGACGGACTGAGAAATATAGACAGAGCACAAGCGCTCAGACTTCACATGTAGGAGATCTCCTAGTGAGAAACCAGAAACATAGTTCAATTTATGAGTGAGAAGTGGAGATCAACTTCCCCAGGTGTCACTTCACTGTAATGATAGATTGTCCTCACCTGCTACGACTTTGCAAAGTTTTCGTCTTTTTGTTGTTTTGACTACTAATATCGCAAACCGCAGGCAAATGTGAGTGCATCAATAAAGCAAAGCTAAGCTCAAGAAACAGCTGATAAAAAAGATTCTGCAATCTTTCACACCTATGCACGTTCTACTATTAGTCTAAAATGTCTGCTAACAGGGAACAATAGATTATATTAAATAGCACAGCAACTGGAGAAAATAAGAATCTTTATTTGTATAGTGCCGACATATTCTGTAGTGCTTTACAAATTAGAGGGTACATATGGATACAAAGCCAGATGTTACATACAGTATAAAACTAACAGTCAAATAGAACAGTTGGGTGAGGGCCCCTTTTGCGAGAACTAATCTATGAGGGAAGGGGGTGATACATGAGGGATAAGTGCTTGATCTGAATAATGGTCCGGGCATCTTATATAAATAGGATAATATATATTTGTGAGCCATGGCAATATCTACATATGTACATACGTGCGTTTGTATGAGTGGGGTGATTGGGATCCTGTGATCAGATTGGGATAGAGAGTGTAGAAACAGGATGGATGGGGGAAGAGTAGATTGGAAATTAACCTGATTCTCTGGAGTAGTGCATACCAAAGAACTGGACTTATAATAAAAAGCCTGAAGTTCATTGCCCCTGTAAATGCAGAATGGAAGGCATAGGAGGCTAACTGACTTATTCAAGAATGGGTTAATCTGTCATGATATGCTCCCCCTTGTTACATTTCCACTATGTTAGAGCCGCCAGCACCAAAGATAGAGCCAGCATCACTCTCCATGGTGCTGAAGTAAATTCCAGGGGGTTAACTGTAGTAATGTGATACATGTATACACTGTGGTGGGGAAGTGAGTGTTTATTAAGGGAAAATTGGCATACAAAAGTTGCAAATTTGGTGCAATTTTTCTACACTTGTGAAAAAAATGTGCAACTTTTTACATTTACACCAACTTTAAAAAAGTGCACATGGTTTGTCATAAAGAAACTTGGTTGATAGGTTTAAGTATGAACTAGTGTAAAATATACCAGAAATCTCCTCCTGTTCCTAGTTGCCATAGATTTCTTTTTAGGTGCAAGGACATTAGGTGCATCTTTCTCCTGCACGATTTATCTTAAGACCACTACTTGAAGTACCACTCTTAATACATTTTCCCCTATGTATATATAAGACACACTTTCAAATAACTATCTGGTATTGGTCAGAGGTTTGCAACCTGTGGCTTTCTAGCTCTCCTGAAATTACAACATCCAGCATGGCCATCAGTACATGTTGGAAGTTGTAGTTTCACAACAGCTGGAGTGCTACAGGTTGGAGACCTCTGGTATAAGCTCAAGAAGAATCCCATTCTTGCAAAATAAGGCAAGGTTCACATATATCAGTTGTGTTTGGGCAGTTGTTTTATCTCTGGGCTGGATATAACTGATCACAAAGTTGTGCTGCATTTTGTGCACAGGTCCAGCAACAGTTTTCTGTCCAGTGCAGTGAGACTTCCAGAGCCTGTACTGATGCCACCAGATGCAAACCTGTTCCACTTGGAAACTGGGATCAATGTTTTCATCATTTTCCCTCTGCATGTTTTGTACTTTCTACAGCAAATCATGACAGGAGGCCTAAACATCTGTGAAGGAGGCCTAACTCCCCTATTTTAAAAAGTGGGGCATCCCTACCATCACTATTTACATGCAATGATTGTGTGAATATTGGGATCATATGATAAATATTTTGATGATGGTCTTATCAGGAGTATTACTGAAAAGAAAGGGAGATGGGGGAATAGGTGTTCTGGATGCTGGATGCCTAGTGGGACACCAATGAGCCACTTTACTTTGCCTACAATATTTAGATACAGGTCTAGGGCAGCATGCTTAAAGGGGTTGTCTCAAAAAGACAACCCAACTCCATAATTCCTTTAAGTGCCTTCTTCAGATGGGCTTGATATATCATTGAATTTCATGAACATCCATTCATCTTTGTTAGAACCATGGGATACTACCGCTGCTGTAGGTGTACTTCTTGGCTGGCCCTAGTTTTCACCAACAAAGTCACTTGTTTTCTAAGGATGCCAGACTGGAATTATTTTCTGATTCCCCTGGGTATATTTTTAAAGTGTTTTTTTTTATAAGACAACCCCTTTATTCATATTCCCCTGGTGAAGGAAAAGGTAGCTAAGCTTCTGATGACTGGACACTATTAAACTGGCCATACATCCACAATGTCTAAATTCAACCATTTTGGCATGAGTTATGGATTCTGTCAGCTAAAACTATGTGTATAGAGGGATTAGTCAACTCTGACCAGTGCTTCCACCACATTCTTCATGATGTGATATACAATTGGTTGGCTGCACGTTGGTCCTTTGTCATTAACTGTATTTAGCTACATTTAGACGTTGTCATAACAGTTAAGAGTTTTCATCAGACTGTAGCAATACAAACCATGTATTAGGCATTAAACAGTGTCAATAGTAATTTTATCTGCAGTGTTATTTCAAGCATAAACCCCTCATCCAAGTCAAATTTATTTGAAGGATCTTCTTCATTTAGTTCATGATCTATCCAGTTGGGGGATTTGTTAAGTGATCTTTTCCAATCAGGATAAGAACTACAGGGGAAGCAGTGCCACCAAGGCTATATGCTATGGGGGCCAAAAAGCCTCTCTGTCACATAAAAGGACAGAGGTTTTATACATAGCACATGATAGTTTTAGGTGGGGGCATTACTTAATCTGCATAAGGGCACTGAAACTTCTAATCATCCTACTGAATCTAATATATAGCTGCTGAAGAACTATAACTCCCAGCAGGAGGGCTGAAGAGTTCACGACAGCTGAGAAGCCACAGGTTGCAGAGCACACATCTACAAAACAAACAGAAGGCTATGAATTCTATGCACAAGCACTTGGAACAGTGCTACCCCTCCAGCTGTACTGCAAACATCTATGGAAGTGGAGAAGGTTCCAATATCAATATAGGCGGTGATGCCAAGGGAGCCAAGTCCTCAGTAAAACATTAATTGGGGATTTGGGCTGTGGATGTAGAGGACATGGTCCCAGATCTGCTCATGGCAAACTGTCTCTGTGTTTCCTTCCAGAACTTCATCCCTCCCCTCCTCCTTACCCTTCTTGTTTCTTGATAGAATTCCTCCCTCCCCAGTCCTCAGTCTCTCTTTCTTTTCTAAGTAATGTTTCGTTTGATTTCGGAGGTAATGCATTTTTTAGAAATCAAAGCTGATTCTAGAGATCCCCTCTCGGGCCCCAGGACGCTCTGCCCAGATGAGAGACACCAATCATTTCCTTGTTAGTTTTGATTTTAGTTACAAGAGCTTTCAACTTGCTTAAATCTCCTGGAGAAATGTTATAACAAGCAGCTGAGGGAATACCCTCCACACCCTCCAATCCCAGTACCTCACCCCCTACCCTCCTCCTCCTCCTTTCAGCTCTTCTTTGCATTTATTTAAACAGAATACACACTATGAACAAACACACAAAACCAACAGTGGTCTGCAGCATGAAGCACCCTCCTGCAATATTGTCTCCACTGTGCCCCCTACTCCCTATACACACACTGTACGCTACATCTCCATATAGAGATATACATTCAATGTGAAAGGATATGTGGCAAGTAAAATCGATACTTTAAATTATTCATTGTCATTAATTATCGATTTATATATCCGACGGCAACATTTGGAAGAGTTGAAAGGAGGGAAGTATTTTTTTTCTAGTCATAACCTCATTGTTTTATAACCCCCGGCAAAGCTACAAATCCACAGATACCCTGTCTCTCCAGCAGCCCCCACCCCACCCAACTAGAACGCAGCATGTTAAGCTAAACCCGACTTAATCAATGGGGATCAATGACAGATCTTAACTAACAACTACAGAGAGTCTTTCATGTGAAATCCTAGATCAAATGTCATACACACTACCTGCTAAATGAGAGGGCAACTGCTCATTACACGGAGCTGTATGCCTGCTTTGTACTACACTATGGAATGTGGTGACCTAAAATAGAGGAAAAGAAGAGAAAGAGAAGGAGAGAAAGAAAGAAAGAAAGAAAGAAAGGAAGATATATAGATAGATAGATAGATAGATAGATAGATAGAAAGAAAACTAAGAAAAGAATGCAATATGGTGACTTAAGATTAATTAAAGGAAGGAAAAGAAGAGAAAGAAAGCAAAGAAACAAAAAGAAAGAAAAAAAGAAAGAGAGAGAAAAAAGATAGATAGATAGATTAGTTAGTTCCACCTACGTCCCAGGTCCGACATAATAAAACATTGCTATAATATAATTTACGGGTCGCTACATATTTATTTACCTCTCTTAGATCTCACGATTCCCCTATCAACACCTCAGATATTTGCCTTCATCAAACACATTTCTTTTGCCGAGGGTCCAGATGAAAGTGTGAAGTGTCGATCCATCAGTAGCTCCCATCAGGACGACTTATAGCGTCTATAAACTTTATGGGGGAGCCTGAGCTGCATTCGGCACAGAAATGGTTAACTCAAAATTCTTCCCACGAAGCGATTTATTTTGATGTTGATTAAAATGCAGCGGAGAGCAAAGTGTCTGAAAACTCAATATTTTGCCCAAAGTCTTTGAAGACCGACATAAAACGGTTCCACCTCACACCGATCTAATAAGAATCAATACATCCCTTCGTTCGGTAGTTTGAAGATCTGTTGACTTTCTGAGGTGATGAAAATGTTTGGAACATGCAGAAAAAAATCATTTTTTTTAAAGAAACGAACTAATCTCGTTGCTTTGTAACACACCTGAAGAGTGGATCTTTGAGTTGCCGCAAGAGTAGAAATTATAGTTACCCCAAGAGAAGCCTTTCAGTTACAGCAAAACTAAACACTGAGTTACCTCCCATAGATCGTGAGTTACCCCAAGAGTAGACCATGAAACTTTGAGTTACTATGAGAGTTCAGTCTCCTCATAAGTACATGTCATGTTAGTGCAAGATTAACCCTCGAGTTACTGAACGAGTTACTTTTACCACAAGCGTAGACTGACAGTCCCCACAACACTAGACCTTGAGTTATAGAAGGGGCAGACCTTGAGTTACCATAAGTGTAAACTTAACTCGAAAGTTGACCTTGGATTACCGATAGACAATACCTTGACTTTGACACGAGTAGACCCTGCATTACCCGAAGAGGAGAGCTTACTTTACCATAGTACTGCACTTTAGGTTACAGCAACATTAGACCCTGAGCTACCCCGAGTAGATTTTCAATTACCTCCAGAGAAGCCCTTGACTTGCTGCAAGAGAAGACCCGGAGTACTCCAGGAGTAGACTTCAAACTTCTCAGGAGTAAACGGTATGTTACCGCAGGATTAGCTCATACATTGCTAAAAGAGCTGCTTGAGTTACTGCAAGAGTACACCCTCAATTATAAGGACAGTGTACCTTAAGTTACCGCAAAAGGAGACACAGAGTTACTCAAGAGTACTACTGCAAGAGTGAGCCTTGCCTTACCTCAATAGAGGACTTTGGGTTACCGAAATATTAGACCTTGAGATACCAGAGTAGATCTTAAATTTAACCACAGAGTATACCTTAACTTGCAGCAAGTGAGGAATTTGAGTTATTTATTCCAATCTACCCATGAATAGACGGCATGTTACGGCAAAATTAGCCCAGGGGTACTAAAATAGTTACTTCAGGTACTGCAATAGTAAGTAGATCGTGAATCGTTGAAAGACTAGAGCTTGAGTTATATAAGAGTGGAACTTGTGCCCCCTCAGTAAAGGACCTCGAATTACCGGAAGAGTAGGCTTTGAGCTTCCACAAGAGCAGACAAGGTGCAATGACTTAAACGTATCGTTTCATCACAACGCTAATTTTCTGTAAAAACTCACATAAACCTATGTAAAGAGCCTTACGAGTCTTCAAAGAAACTGCTCAGGACGCCTCCTTGGATACATCTCAATAAAATTCAATCCTTGGCTTGTAATGTTGTCTACAATAAGGGGAGACAGAAAAGGTGAGGATAATTACTGCTACTTGGACAGGAAGAAGAACTGGAGACAAGTTCTTGTATTTTCAATTCTTCTTATTTCTTTTTCATTTAAACCATCTTCAAAACTGGAATTAATATTGATTTTATTTTTTTCATTTAACAGCTGTCCAAAGACTGGAGATTATGAATTGTAAAGTGAGTGGCCCATGATTAGGTTTCCTCATAACCCCCCTTCCTCCTGCAGCACCCAAACAACTTCCTAACTTACACCCAAGGATGGGCTCATTGTATAGTCATTAATAAGTGCCCCCTCACCTTCCTGCTCCCACTGACAGCTGAATAATGACTAGTGGAACCACTTTATAAAGCTGCCATTCCTAGACTGGCAGGAACATCAGATCTCTTTTTAATAAGGGGATTGTTTTCCCATAAGTCATGTCTGTATTAACCCTTTCTCGACCAAGTATGATCAGCTATACCCTTTATAATGTAATTTGGTTAAAAAAAAATCTTATGGGAATTATTGTAATTTTAGTTCTATTTTCTCATGTATAACTGCCACTTTTAATAATAATTGTACAAAAACACTACAATAATAACAATAAAAAGTGTGTTGACTTTAATTCATCAGTTAAATCTTGGTGCTGTATATAAAACTGTCAATAAGAAATAATGTTATAATGACAAATTGTGCAAAATTGATATCTATTCTACTTTAAAAGACCAGCAACTAGTGACTGACTCCTTGACCTGTCTTCTTTAAGTAGGAATGGATTACTGGAAGGTCATTTATTGCTTGTATAGAAATGACCCTAGTTTAAGGTGCCTCTTGTCCTGGGAAGTGGACAGATCTGAAATTTAAAGGGCAAATGCTACTGAGTTCTAAAATGTAACTACTGCTTTTATTTATCAAGGATGCTGAAGTGTTATTCCCTCAATATACAGGTATAAGGCCTCCTTCACACAAGCGTATGCGTGTCTATGCTCACAACATCGCCGCCAAAAATTGCGTGCAAAGAAAAAAGCCGCGATCAAGTCTCGATCTTAATTTATGTTTTCTTATTGATTTACATGGGCGGCTGTGGTGTATTAGCGAAAATATACACAGCAGCGTGTAAATCCCTTGGTCGGCAGAAGTCCTCGGAATGACTTCTAATGGATAAATAGAGGCAGCTGTAATCTTTTCCCAGTGCTGGATGCTGCTAAACTCCCTCCCCCTTCCTTTTTTTTAAGCTCCCATAGAAGCCTATGGGAGTCTCCAGTGTATCTCGGCAAAAGATAGCGCAAGACCTATCTTTTCCCACAGTGTATAAAATCGGTCACTAATTTTGGTCGCCGATGTCCTATTTTTCTCAGTGCAATGTTTTCAAATAGCCAAAAATCGCTCATCTAAATGAATACTTTGAAAACCAATGCTTCAGATGGTCACAATCTTTTGATGCGGCTAAATTAGCCACATATATACGCTCGTGTGAATACGGCCTAATATACAGGATATAGTCAAATAGATTGATCCAGCACTATATGTCACTACTAGTGTCCTATATTGAAATACCAATAGCGTACTTGAATAGGAAGTCATGAATGCGCTACACGATGGTATGGAGCATGGGGGTTCCTGGGGGCCCGAAACATGGATTTCAACTTCCTGTAAGTGATAGAAAGTTGCAAAGTTGACGAGCAGCATGTGAGAAGTAGAAATCCACTTTCTGCATCTCTCTAAGTCCCGTGGGACTGCTGCTATCTCTGAAGATAAGGAAAGCATACTCGAAGTGGCCTCCTTCTGCTACGATACATACATGGAGCCATTGTTGGACCTGTGTTCATTCCAGGGACTTTCAATATGGATCAGTGCCTGAATCTCTTGTAGTTGATGGTGGACGACTTCCTGGATGATCTGCCCCTATTGTAGCAGAAGGAAGCCACTTCGAATACGCGTTTCTTACTTCAATCATAGCAACAGTCCCAAGGGACCTAGGGAACATGGAAAACATTTTTTTGATTTTTACATGTTACTCTTCAACTTTACAAATGGCTTTTACTCTCTATCTCTTACTGGTGCCACAACACAAAATTGAAATCCATATTTTGGAGTCCCTGGGGCCCATGCGCCATACCATCGTGTAGTGCATCTATGCCTTCCTATTCAAATACGCTATTGTTATTTCACTATAGGACACCAGTATTGAGATATAACACTGGATCAGTCTTTTTATCTGTGTATATAAAGAAGTTGGTTTTGTCATTTGCAGCTAAGCTGAGTATGTTGCCTCAACCATTCTGTGGCTGTACATACTGCAGGTAAACTACTAACAAACTTGCCTGCTAATCGATTGGAGAATCACCCCAAAGATTCAACTTCAAACAATACAATGACACATCTGTATTCATTACAGCAAATGACCTCTTCAGTTCTTCTATGTTGTGGACAGATATTTAGTGATTTTTCCATAAGCCAGTCCTCCACTTCCCTTCTTTGGTTTGTATAATGCTCCCCTTGACACATCCACAAGGATAACAATGTGTGGAATTCTATATGGAACCTTCTGTTTGTTCTTTAATCCCCCCCATTCCTGTCTCCCTACATCACCCACACTCCCTCTTTTCCAATAGTCAGTAGTTTCTCTTCTCCCAAAGCTTTAGGATGAGTTCTATCGAGCTGGGAATTTTATTAACATCCACAAACACTTTGCAAACACCCGCAAGGCTTGTGGCATCGATTTCTAATTAGGCTCCTGTAATATGCAGCAGATTATAGTGAGGACAGTAAGAGGGGTTCCAGCACTTCAAAGAAAATAGCTGGCCAGGGGGACAGAGCTGCAGGCAAAGAATTACAGACAGGCAGCAAATCAAAGGGGTCTCTGAGCAGAAGGAGGGGGGCAGGTGTCCCCCCCCCCTCAAGAAATCACTCCTACACAATCCGGGGTCTTTTATCAATATCCCAAGAGCTACTAAAATGCTACGATTTTGTGTTTGTGTAACTAACTCGTCTCAGATTTAAAGCAACAACAATATTACGCCTGTTCGGGAGAAATCCCTTCAGTGTTGTCACCAGGATCCAACTGGGAAGAACCAGCTCAACTTTCTGCATGCTTCACAAAAGAGTAAGGCTACCGTCACATGTGTAGTATTAGCTGTGGGCTTTCCACAGTAAATAAGCAGGAAAACCATAGTGACTAAATCCACACCGGAATGCTGCAGATTTTGCAGTCTTTTTTGGCAGCAGATGTATTGTGGATTTTAACACTTGTATTTCAGGCCACCTACACACGAGCCGTATCCGCCGAGGGCTTTCTGCAGTGGAAAACCCACAGCAAATAAGCAGGAAAACTGCAGCGACCAAATCCGCACTAAACGGTGTGGTTTTTGCAGCGGATTTCCTGCGAGTTTTATTCCCTGTATTTCGAGGATTTAAATCCCCAGCGTAAATCTGCAGCATAAATATGCATGCTATGGATTTAGGTTCCCTAGTGTTTAATGCTGCGGATTAGGTGCGGAAATTCTGCATTGCATGTTAAGGAGACCTTGGAAATCTCCACTTGGCTTGTACTGTAAATGCTGCAGAATGTCTGCAGCATAGTCTGCTGCTATGTATGAAGGCAGCCTAGGGGTATGTACACATGTGGCTGTGAACCTTTTGCCATGGATTTGTGTGCTGAAGAAACATAAAGCATTATAGTACATTTCTTAGTCCCACTAGAGGACTTGAACTTGTGATTGTCTGATTGTGTGTACAATATGTATACTGCAACACTCCTGTATCACAGTAAATTGTACCCTTCATTATTGCCTATTAAGCCCTGCCCTAGCCAAACTATCTATTAAAACATGGCAGACCTGGGAGCCATCATTAGGCCCCAGGTTGCCATAGCAACCCATCAGCATCTATTCATGTCCAGGGGGCCGATAAGAGCAAACGAAAGGCTAACGACTTAGATGCCATGGTCAGCATTGCCTGTGATATATAGGTGGTTAAAAGTCTGCAATTGCAACTGTTTCACACAGCCAACACCTGCTACTTATCTTATCACATTGGCTGTAAATATGTTTCAAGAGAAAGATATTGCATGCAAGGGTTGGTTGGTTGAATCAACGGGTGAAAGGAAGCTGAATAGTAAATAAATGAATGAATGAATAAAATATAGAGTAGTGAATGAACGAAGGAATGTATTGATATATCTATCTATAACTGTATATATAACAGAATATAAGGATGGGTGAATGGATGGTTACATTGATGGTTGGATGAGGGAATGAATACATGTGGTCACTTTGTTGCTTAGATAGATAAATTGAAGAAATAATGAATAGTTGACTGGTTGGTTGGATGGATGAAGGATCAGACTGGACTACAGTATCTTGAGCCCACAATAGATAAGACTTAGGACCCACCATTCAGGTATACAAAACAGGTGCATGTCTACACTTAAATATGTTGTGAACTATTCATGAACACTCTTGTGGCTGGGCCCATTATCATGTCAGGGCTTGGGCCCTCTGAAGAATCCTCTCTCGGAGGGCCGGACTGACCATGGATAGATGGATGTGATAATATGTGAACATAGGAGAAGGGTCAACCAGAGTAGGACTGGTCAACTAGAAAGCCAGATGTTCTGCATTATATTTGGGCCATGCCATAGTACTACCTATGTGGTCCAGTAGAAGATAATTTCACCTAAATCTGACTTTGGAGCAGATCCCTTAGTGCAGGTGGTCTGTCTTTTTGGGTTATTTCATAAATATCCCTTTACCCTGCTTATTAATAGTATAACCTGTGTGTAATAATAATCACAGAATCTATGATATGATTATAATTCATCACTGCATTTGGTCTTGGAGCGTATGGCCAAGATGAAAGATGATCCTGTTATTAAAGTCCCAGATCCAACCTGTGGAACCAACCCATATTGGAAACTCTTAAGGGGCAACCTTATATTTCTTAATTAATCAATGTAAGAGCTTTGAACCAAAATACCCTTCATCACAAGTAGTACAGGGCCCCTAAGGGTGTATGTATTATACAGGTCACAATGACTTGCCACAACACCTCCTCCCAATTGGTGCTGAAAAATGATGCAAGGATCCTCATCTCCACACACACTAAAATAGTCCATACGAAGCACAATGATTGGCTCCAAGGTTATCTGCAAATGGCGTTGTCTTCTACTGGACTTTTGGGGACCACTAGGGTTGTTTCCCACACACTTTAAAATAAAATAAATACAGTTTGATAGTTTTTTATGCCAAAGCCGGAAATGGAATCAAAAGGAAAGAGTTGTACTTTTCATTCCTGCTGGATGCAGTTTTGGCTTTGGCAAAAAATGGTATAAACTATTTCAGTGACGTTTTTTTCAAAAAATATGCATGAAACTATCCTTAGTGCTTAAACACATGGTAATCATGGCTGCATAATGGGACAAAATGATACCATTGATTTCAATGCTTTGGTTTTCACTAGCTCTTCTCTCAGGCGTGAATACTACACCCGAGAAAAGATAGGACATTCCCTTATCTTTCATGCACATAGTTAATAGGTAAAGATAGGGTAATATCTATCTTCCCGCTGTTTTTTACAAACCCCTGTGCTATGGCCCGGATTTCGAACGGCCATAGAAAAAAAAATAAAAACATTCATGCACAAGTACGCTCTGTAGTGGCAGGCGTGGTTACGCATAGGTCCGTGTGTTTTTGCCCTTATTGTGTTAGAGGATGGGTTGAACAGACGTTCCTCTGCTACTCTGCAGTACTTTAGGTTTTCAGTCACCAAGTACTTTCAGGAATATTACCATATTTTTTACTATATGAGACGCACTTTTCTTCACCCCAAAGTGGCGGAAAAAGTCAGTACGTCTTGAACATAGCACATAGAGTGAACATGCTATTTGTTTGTGCGATCGCGAGTCTAACACGCGACTGTGCAAACAATCAGACAAAGAAATGTGTGATCATTTAGGAGAGCAGTTCTCTCTCTTTTGCACTGCTGCCCGTATGTACCGCTGTTGGTGGTGAGTGCCGGCGGGAACTGCTGCTGCTCCCTCGCCTCCACCAATCAGATTCTTCCCTTCCTCCTGCCGTACACAAGCGCCGCTGTGACACGGAGCTCTGGTGTTTCAGACCTCTGCTGCGCCTTCTCCTTTGTCGCCCGATACTATGCCCTGTACTGTCCCCGGGTGAGTTCAAAATATTTTTTCTCTATTTTCTGCCTCTGAAACAGGGGTGCGTCTAATCGATCGGTGCGTCTTATAGAGCGAAAAATACGGTATATGTTTATAAAATTTATATAAGAGTTGCAATAAGAAGCGGGGCAAGTGAAAAAGATCATGTAAGGATCTCAACTTCATTTACATTCCAGTGAAGAATGTAATGTTAACGTTACAACTTTTTTCCTTAATCTATAGGGTATTGTGAGCAGACCTAATGAAATTGTAAATTAGATCAAGTCAGAAAATATGTTCTCAGCATCAAAATGTGGAAAAGGTTGGAACTTTCAAAGGTCAGATAAAAATAAAAGATCAAGAGAAGCTTGGATAAAGATGAACAGAAGACAGGGGGAATAAGTAAGAGAAACACTAGTACTACGTATCACACAAGTGGAATATTTCCACAATCCACGCCAAAGGATGCAGCTTAATCTGCTGCGGATTTCTGTTATATAACACGCATATATACATGCGGCCTTTAGTGTGGAATTTTCCGCATCACTCTGTCACCCATTGGACACTGTGAGGTCATGACAGGGTCTCGAATGGTTACTATTAGAGATGAGTGAGCGTACTCAGTAAGGACAGATACTCGAGTGAGTATCGTCCTTACCGAGTACCTGCCTGCTCGCCCACAAAGATTCGGGTGCTGGCAGGGGTGAGCGCTGTGTTGCGAGAGTGAGCAGGAGGGAGCGGTGAGGAGAGAGATCTCCCTCCTGTTCCCCCTCCCCCCACTCTCTCCCCCTGCTCCCCGACCCCCAAATCTTTGCAGGCGAGCAGGCAGGTACTCGGTAAGGACGATACTCGCTCGAGTATCTTTCCTTACCTAGTACACTCGCTCATCTCTAGTTACTATGGAACCTGGAGACTTGAAGATGTCTTCTGGCTGAGCTCAATTGGCAAAATAATACACTACAATACTGAAGTAATGTAGTCTATGATAGAAACAATCTAAAGTTATGAACTTCAAGTCCCTTAATGGGACAAAATAATAAATCAAAAAGTCAAAACCCCACCTTTTCCCCCTTTAGGGCAAAAACACATAGGGGCATATGCGCAACTACGCACCTCGCTACACAGTACGCTGAAAACAGAACCCATTGATTTCAAAGGATTTATTCACATGCGTATATTTTTCTGTGCATTTCAGTCATGCAAAGAAAAACCCAGCATGTTCTATTTCCTGCACGTTTGCACACCAAAAGTCCCCATAGAAGTCAATGGGGATGCGCAAATGTGAGCAATATACGTTAGGAGATGCGTGGAACACTGCATAATTGCGCAGGAAAAAGAGCACATCTTGATCTCATTAGAGTAATGATGACTGGGAGCATCTATGCTTATTTTTATTTAGCGTGCGCAATTGCGCATGACTTGCACTCGCAATAAGTTCAGTAAATTACACCAATGTGCACGTAAAGAAGAAGATCGGTTTCGCAAAAATGCTGTGATCATGCATGTACAAATACGCATTTGCTGGTGTGAATCCGGCCTAAGTATACCCCAAAATGATGCCATTATAAATACAACTCCCCATGCAAGTTCTCATGTGCCTTTTTCGATAGAAGAGTAAAAGTTATGATTCTTTTACTACGACAACGAAAAAAAGTGTAGAAAATAGCCTGGTAATTAGGGCGTAAAATAAGCCCCCTACTAAGTGGGTTAAAGGAACATTCCAAGCAAAACTGATAAACTGTACTTAGTGCAGGACCCGGGACATGACAAAATTCCAAAGACCCAGAAGAGAATCCCTGTGCCATGCTCTGCCTCCTCTGGTCCTGCTTTAGACAAACACAGTACATCTGTTTTATCCAGGCGTTGCTCTAAGGATTTCTTCACATCGGCGTATGCACAACTACGCTTGTCTCTATGGAGCGTAGCTGCACCTGAACAAGGTAAAAAAAACCAAAAACTTCTGCCTTTCAAACTCTCCGCTATTCTGCAGGGGGCGGCGTGGTGGAGCGGGGGGCAGCAGTGGGGAACAGGGGGGAGCTCTCCCCCCCCCACTCCCCTCTGCAACCCCCTACTCACCCCCGGCGCCCCCCGAATCTTTTCGTCCGAGTAGTCAGTTACTCGGAAAAAGCGGTGCTCGAGTGCAAAAACACCCGAACCGAGTACGCTCGCTCATCTCTAGTCCTGCCCTATCTTTCTCCCACCCTAAGGGCTTGAACAGATTGTCGTGACTTTGCCCCATTAAGTGGCTGTGATAATCCTGGCCACATAACGGGACGAAATGAAACCATCGATTTCAATGGTTAAGTTTTCACTAGCGGTATTCTTGTCGTGATAGTACAGGCGAGAAAAGATAGGACTTGCCCTATCTTTCTCGCACGTAGTTAAAACTTCCCACTTTTTTTTTTCAAACTCACGTGCACTAGAATGTAATTTGATTGGCCCAAAAAAATATCAAAACCCCTGATTCATGCGTTATTACGCTCCATATCGGAAAACATATTAGCGCATGCCTCATGTATATGTTTGTTACATGATCCTTTTCTCACACATGGCTTAATCACATATAGTTTATAATTATGATTATGATATCCATAATGCAACGGAGAATAGCTCTCCATGAATTGAATTCCTTGTAGCATAGTATGTTAGGCTGAAGGGAGACAATGTCCATCTAGTTCCGCCTGTTTCTACCCGTCTTGTTGATCCAGAGGAAGGCAAAAAAAACCTCCAATGAGGCAGAAGCCAATTCAGCCCACTGGGGGAAAATATTCCTTCCTGACTCCATAATGGCAGTCAGAATAATCCCTGGATCAATGTTTTGATTGTGAGTTGTCAAGAAACGTTGCAGTGGAAAGCATTGAGAGAAACGATGAGACACAGTAATGCAGGGCGTATTAGCGCATGAACCGGAGTGAGATTTCCACAGTGGAACTTTGGCGCAGGATTTGAAGCTTCGTTCCGCTGCGGGAAACTTTCCCCATAGAGAGAAGTGAGACAGCAGCAGAAACATAGATACAATTGACATGGCGCGGATTTGAATTCCACGCCATATGTCAGTTTCCGCTTTTTTGCAGCGGACTGTCCGCAGCGTGTGGATGAGACTTTTGCGAATCTCATCCACTTTGCTGCTTAGTTTCAGACTTAAGAATGCGTGTGGAATCTCCATGCGGAGAGTCCGCACGGAAATTCCGTGGCAATTCCACCCCACGTGAACCCAGCCTAAGTGCCACAGGACAGCTGCTATGACTACCATAAGGAAACATAACTTCTAGTAGTATGGCCTATGCAAAGGTATACTCGAAGGAAGTCCAACGCAGATCAGTGACTTCCTGGGTAATCTGCCCCTATGGTAACAGAAGGAGGCCACTTTGAGTACAGTTTTGCATAGGCTGTACTAACAGAATTTACGTTTCTTACTTCAGTCATAGCAGCAGTCTCACGGCAATTAGAGGGACAAGGTAAGTGGGTTTCTGCTTCTAACATGCTACTCTTCAACTTTGCAATTGGATTTTACTCTCTCTTACAGGGGCCACAACACAAAACTGAAATCCATGTTCTAGTGTGCCCATGGCTCGTGGTCATACCATCATCCCTGGCTTCCTACTCAAGTAGACTATTGTTATTTCAATATAGGTCACTGGATAGCGCTGGACAGGGGCGTAACTATAGAGGATGCAGGGGATGCAGTTTCACCCGGGCCCAGGAGCCTTAGGGGGCCCATAAGGCTTCTCTTCTCTATATAGGGAACACAATAGTATGAGTAAAGCATTATAGTTGGGGGCCCTGTTAGAAGTTTCGCATTGGGGCCCGGGAGCTTCAAGTTACGCCTCTGGCTCTGAATCAGTCTTTTTGACTGCACCCTGTATAAAGAAAGGGAAAGTAGGATGTAGAAGAAGCATAGGAAAAGAAGCTTAAATGTGTCATTCGGAGAAGACAGATGATCAAAAAGAAAGAGAAGGGAAGAAAAGTAACTGTATAGAAAACACAACTGAGGAAAGCAAATAGTGGGATGGGAAGTCAATGGGAAAACTCAAATGTCATAAAGCTGTGGTAATATCCAATATTTGGATTACTTGTATTGCATTGGAATATATAGCAGAAATCCCTTGTCTCCAACTTCTTGTCTTAAATATGGGAGAAGGTGGGGGGTGCTGATAGAGAGGAGCTGGACACAAGCTTCTGAGATTCAGAGTCGCACATAATTTGTTAATTTATCAAAGTGACGGAACTTTGATTCCCATCTTTCATAATGATAGGATGTTAATTAAACGTGTAAGGTCACTTACACCGACGACTCACTCAGTGTGTTCACTAATTGAACTCTCGGCTTCTCAGACTCTGCATCATTTGTTCCTCCTGTCAGGGCAGTCCCCTTAACTAGTCTGCCTGACTCCACTCATTGAACACCTTGATTCTCATACACAGAATGTGATGGGAGCTCTTTGCAAACTAGGTTTTTAGGATAACACATAAATCAGTGGATCATAAGAGGGCATAAGACCCTATTAGTTCATATTGTGGAGCAATAGGCCCTCTGTCATATGGCATGAATCATATTTTTTATGTGTTTTTGACTCTTTTTGTACCTACTGTGACAGTTTTAAAGGGGTGTTGCTATGAGAAGCTGTAAAATGCATCACCTTTGATAAAGAAGTCCTCTGATTTTTGGTGAAAATACTAATGTACACTCTTTGTCAAAAAAATTCAAGCGCCTAGAAGAAGTTGTTATTTCGCTGAAAAACTTGGCATGCAGCTACATCTCAGACAGATATACAAATGATTAGAGTTGTGGCGTGATTAGATGAACGATCTTGCCACCTGAGGCCCTAAAAATGGTTCCACCTTTGGCCCATAAAAATTCTCTCAGAGGCTACTTGCGTATATGGGATCTTTTTTGCCGCTTGTGTAGAGCTTGTTAACCACTATATATGCTTCTACTGTGCAATCAAAGAGATTTGGGCCAGTTACCAGATTTTTAGAGGGGTCGCATTATTGGAAAGCTGGATGGTCCTATTGATAAATTGCCCACTACCTGAGCCATTCTGACCAGACTGTTAAGAGGTGTTGGGCCAGTTGATGCATGAGGGCACACAAACAAGCTGACCAGGCTCAGGATGCCCGTGACAGACCACCAGTAGAGAGGAACAGTTGATCGTCCGTAATGCACCAACTGTTTCATTGTCCACCATCCAGAGACAGGTGGCGCTATCATTAGAGGCTCCTGTGTCCGTTGAAACCATTTCTAGGCGATGGCTGAAGGACATTTGGTATCACAGCACCCATTACATGTACTGACTTTGACACCCGCTGTTGCCTCCATTTGAAGTGGTGTCGTGAATGATGAAACTGATGCTACAAAGTGGAACTAAATTGTCCTCAGTGACGAATCCAAGTTTAGTTTGGGCACTGATAACAAGCGGTTTGTATCTAGAGACCTAGGTGAGTGTCTCAGTCCTGCCTTTGCTGGTGTGATGGTCTGGTGGGCCATCTTATAGGACAGTCAGTTTACCCCTAGAATGAGAGATAATGACAGCTCAGCGATATGACATCCTGCAGCCACATGTGTTCCTCTCATGGCAGCTTCCAAGAGGCATTTTCAAGTTAGGTAATGCTTGGACGCACATAGTAAGGGTGTCACAGGCAAACCTCCACAACTTTGCCACACTTCCCTAGCCTGCCTGGTTGCCAGATTTATTTCCAATAGAACACATATGGACCATCTGGGACACCAACTTTGACGGCCTACGAGTTTGAATGATCTAGAGGCAAATGTGGACCAAAATGCTGCATGATACCATACGCAACCTGTATTCCTCCATGCCCACTCGTATCACATCATGTATCCTAGCTGGAGGTGGCCCAACAGGGTACTAGAGCCTCCATGCCTGCCTGCATCACATCTTGTATCCAAACTAGAGGCGGTACAACAGGGTACCAAAGCCTCAATGCCTGCCTGTATCACATCTTGTATCCAAGCTAGAGGTGGCCCAACAGGGTACTAGAGCATCCATGCCTGCCTCTATCACATCTTGTATCCAAGCTAGAGACGGTAGAACAAGGTACTAGAGCCCCCATGTTCGCCCATATTACACCTTGTATCCAAGCTAGAGGAGGTACAACCGGGTACTAGAATCTCCCTTCAAGTGCTCAGTTTTCCACAATAAATTCTCCTTTTGCTCTGATATTGTAATCACTTATACCAACGTTACAATCACACATAGAAAGTTCCATTCCATTCTGACAACTCCTTCTTGGTGCTTGATTTTCTTCGACAATGGGGGTATGTGTACACAGATACAGAAAACTTTAACTTGACACTTAACACATTAAATACACAGCTGCAGCAAACGTTAACGTCTTCAATGACCTTGATTGTGTTAAGTGTCATTATAAAGATCGCTACAACAATGTCTTTAACGCACTTAAGTGCAAATCTAACGTTTTCTACATCTGCACCAGGCAGCGTACAAAAGAGAAAAGTGTCTAAAATGGTTAGCGAGTTGTTTCAAATTTTTCATACCATATGCGCCATTTTGATAGATTTTGTGTAAGGGTATGTTGGGAGTCTTAGAACAGCTCTAGAGTCAGATCTTGGCAATCACTGGTGTGCTATAATTATAATATATAATGCTGTGTAGGACATTTGCATAAAGCACAAGTTAGTATTTTGTCATTTACACCCTTTTTGCAGTGATATTGCGATGAGTTATCTGTGATTTTACATAGGATTGCCGAAAATCCTACCACATTATCTTAACTTAGCAAAAGCATAATACCCAAAGGAGACAGAGAGGTATTCCAGTGAGGGTGCGGGCAGACGAGCGTAGGCGTATTTACGTTCGCACAAGCGCAACGTATAATCGCCCAAGAGAACGTTTTTCACCGATCACAACCAGAGCTAGAAAGCGTATTTTCGTTTGTTCCTACTTTGCAAACGGTCTTTTCGGCCATCGAATATGCGTTGGCGCGTATTTCGGTCGCATATGTTTCGTTTTTTTTTCGGGTTGACGTTTTTACGCGCCGTAAAATCGCCAATGTGAACGAATACATTCGAAACCATTGCCTCAGATGGTCACGTATATACGTTTGGTCGCAAAAACGCGCCGTTTATGCGCTCGTCTGCCCGCACCCTGAACGTTATATGCTTCAGAAGGTGATGATGGAATTTGGCAGTAACATGTTACAGCTTGTTTTACAAACTGCAGAGATGTAGCTTTACCTGTGGTTCCCCCTGCTTAGTTCTCCATTGGTATCCAATGGTTACGTCCTATAGGCTCTGCTGTTTTACTAGTCAGGCATGCTCAGAGCCTTCACATTCATCAGTAACTGGCAATGGGGCATTCTGGGAAATGTAGTTTTGCACTCCCTGACAGCCATTTCAAAAACAATAAGGGCTCCAACCCACTAGTGCCTTTTTAACACGGGGATATCGCAGCATTTTTTTTAATGCAAATGTCATTGGGACTTTCTAATATTAAAATCGCATCGCAAAAAAGTCGCAAGTTTGGGCTTCTGCAAATTTTTGTGCGATGCGATTTTACATTAGAAAGTCCTATTGACATTTGCATTAAAAAAACGCAGCGATATCCCAGCGTTAAAAAAACACTAGTGGGTAGAAGCCCTAAAATGGAAATCTGAAGATTGGAAATCAGCGCAGTTTGGTAAAAAAGAAGTGCTGAGGTTCAGGGCTCATTCCCATGAGCGTATATTGGCCGACGTTTTCACGGCCGGCCGTTATACGCTTCCAACTAAGCAGTCCCCACTTTACTCTCACTCATCGACTCTCTGCCTCTCTCCTCCACTCCTGCCTTTGCAATGGGAGGGGGCGGGGGCGGAGCTAAGCTTCACTATGTCCCGCCCACTCCCATTGCTGGCTATGGACAAGGTGCGGGGAGGGGTGGGAGCTTAGCTTCACCCCAGTCCTGCTCCCTCCTATTGCAAACGGCTCGGAGGAGAGGAGAGAAACATAGAGTCGGTGAGTGGGAGGGACAGTATATATTGGCTGGGCGTGAAAACCCAGCCGATATACGCACGTCTGAATGAGCCCTCAGTTTCATGATTTAGATGGATGTTTGGAATAATGTCAGTTACTGGAAACGTTAGAGAAATTTTGGACATTTCGCCCGGTCTCTGGAATACCCCTTAAAGTGATATATTCAGTTCTACTATACCTGTTAGCACATATTACAGCTTGATATGTGCCAAAAATTCTGTTAAATGAATATGCATTTTACTGATCCTAAAAGGAAGAAAAACCATGAATGCATAATTAATAAAATATAACTTTTATTAGTACAAAGTGAAATTAAAGTGGCGAGGACGCAATCATAATGACTACCAAACTGAGGGGTACAACAATTCTATTATTTAACTTTATATTATGGATTCCTCCCTCTGCATATGTTAAGTTGCCATTGTAGGACTTTTGCATTCATGAATTGCTGGATGTTATATTTTGGGGTTATTATTTGCTGGTGGAAACTTACTTTGCATAACTATTTACATTTTTTCAGCACTCAGTTTGGCAGTCATCATCATCATCATTGTGTCCTCGCCATTTTTACGTTAATATTTTTATTCCTTTTCTAATAAAAGTTGTATTTTATTATACACTAGCTTAGCCGTCGCGCGTTGCTGCGAAGACAGACATACATACATACATACATTCGTTTTTATATATCTAGATAACAACCAATCACAGCGCAGCTTTTTTAGGTTACCTCAGTGGTATAATATATAACAACCAATCGCAGCACAGCTTACATGTTACCTCAGCTTTATAATATATAACACCCAATCACAGCGCAGCTTATATATTACCTCAGCAGTATAAAATATAACAACCAATCACAGTGCAGCTTTCATGTTACGTCAGCAGTAAGAGAAATAACAACCAATCACAGCGCAACTTTTATTCTGCCTCAGCAATATAAAAAATAGCAACCAATCACAGCGCAGCATTCATTTTACCTCAGCGGTATAATATATAGCAACCAATCACAGCACAGCTTTTATTTTACCTCAGCATTCTCAATATCCTATTTATGACATAATCAATGCTCGTGCCAAATTTTGCGCATAGGATTGAATAATCGAGTTGGGACCCATTAACTTTTCCTATTTATGACATAATCAATGCTTGTGCCAAATTTCCCGTTTCTATGACACCGTGAAGAGAGAGAATTAGATTCCGTACGTAAAATTTGGATGCTAATTCTTTTGCACATAGAAATGAATAATCAAGTTGGGACCTATTAACTTTTCATATTTATGACATAATCAATGCTCGTGCCAAATTTCAAGTTTCTATTACATTGGGAAGCGAGAGAATTCGATTCCGTACGTAAAATTTGGACGCTAATTCTTTTGCGCTTAAAATTGAATAATCGAGTTGGGGCCTATTAACTTTTCCTATTTATGACATAATCAATGCTCGTGCCAAATTTCGAGTTTTTATGACATTGCGAAGCGAGAAAATTAGATTCCGTACATAAAATTTGGACGCTAATTCTTTTGCGCTTAGGATTGAATAATCGAGTTGGGACCCATTAGCTTTTCCTATTTATGACATAATCAATGCTCGTGCCAAATTTCAATTTTCTATGACATTGGGAAGCGAGAAAATTAGATTCCGTACGTAAAATTTGGACGCCAATTCTTTTGCGCTTAGAATTGAATAATCGAGTTGGGACCTATTAACTTTTCTTATTTATGACATAATCAATGCTCGTGCCAAATTTCAATTTTCTATGACATTGGGAAGCGAGAAAATTAGATTCCGTACGTAAAATTTGGACGCCAATTCTTTTGCGCTTAGAATTGAATAATCGAGTTGGGACCTATTAACTTTTCCTATTTATGACATAATCAATGCTCGTGCCAAATTTCAAGTTTCTATGACATTGGGAAGCGAGAAAATTAGATTCCGTACGTAAAATTTGGGCGCTAATTCTTTTGCGCTTAGAATTGAATAATCGAGTTGGGACCTATTAACTTTTTCCTATTTATGACATAATCAATGCTCGTGCCAAATTTCAAGTTTCTATTACATTGGGAAGCGAGAGAATTCGATTCCGTACGTAAAATTTGGACGCTAATTCTTTTGCGCTTAAAATTGAATAATCGAGTTGGGGCCTATTAACTTTTCCTATTTATGACATAATCAATGCTCGTGCCAAATTTCAATTTTCTATGACATTGGGAAGCGAGAAAATTAGATTCCGTACGTAAAATTTGGGCGCTAATTCTTTTGCGCTTAGAATTGAATAATCGAGTTGGGACCTATTAACTTTTTCCTATTTATGACATAATCAATGCTCGTGCCAAATTTCAAGTTTCTATTACATTGGGAAGCGAGAGAATTCGATTCCGTACGTAAAATTTGGACGCTAATTCTTTTGCGCTTAAAATTGAATAATCGAGTTGGGGCCTATTAACTTTTCCTATTTATGACATAATCAATGCTCGTGCCAAATTTCAATTTTCTATGACATTGGGAAGCGAGAAAATTAGATTCCGTACGTAAAATTTGGACGCCAATTCTTTTGTGCCTAGAATTGAATAATGGAGTTGGGACCCATTAGCTTTTCCTATTTATGACATAATTAATGCTCCTGCCAAATTTCAAGTTTCTATTACATTGGGAAGCGAGAGAATTAGATTCCGTACGTAAAATTTGGACGCTAATTCTTTTGCACTTAAAATTGAATAATCGAGTTGGGACCTATTAATTTTTCCTATTTATGACATAATCAATGCTCGTGCTAAATTTCGAGTTTTTATGACATTGGGAAGTGAGAAAATTAGATTCCGTACGTAAAATTTGGACGCTAATTCTTTTGCGCATAGAATTGAATAATGGAGTTGGGACCCATTACCTTTTCCTATTTATGACATAATCAATGCTCGTGCCAAATTTCATGTTTCTACAACATCGGGAAGTGAGAGAATTAGTGGCAATGATGGAAATCGAACGATCTACGTGGGGGGGTCGTAACCGACGACGACGCTCGCGCATGCGCCATTTATCATAGAATATTTGTACTATGCCTATAATCTTCCCAGGAGTGCACTCAACAACTTCCCAAAGTTTCATGGCGATCGGATGAATGGCGTAGTAGCGCATAAAGGACAAACAGACACGCACACAGACACACAGACATACCTTCAATTTTATATATATAGATTAATGGTTTTTGTGGATCACCTCTCTTTTTTGGTTTGTATTATTTATTGAATTTACATTTTAGTATTGCATCTTGTCCTAAAAGGCTCATTCACACGGGCGTGATTTCATACCATATTACGCACGCGATGCACGCCAGCGTAGTACACGGTGAATGAAGTCAATGAAAGTATATTGATTTTCATTGATTCATTCACATCAGCGTATATAGATTGTGTGTAGATACATGCGTTAAAAAGATCGCAGAATGCTCTATTACACAGAGTATCACGCACGGACAGCCCTATTGTTCTCTATGGGTAGCATTTGCAATGCTGTCCATACACGTATGCAATGCCGTAATGAGAATAAGTGGGGAATTTAAAGAAAAAAGAAACAAGTCACACTGTGCATGACAGTGTGTGTGAAATATGCTCCGATAGCTGGCTTACCACTGGCTCCCAGGGCGGTAAAACGCTGTATAATCCTTGCAGCTATTTATGCACACGCTTGTGGGAATGCGCCCTTATAGGTGGTATAATCCTAAGGGCGAGCACCCACTTGCGTTTTTTTACCTGCGTTTTGCGTTTTTCCTGCACAGGCATAGAGATAACATGTGTTCCTGTCCACTGGCGTTTTTTTTGCGTTGCGTTTGCGTTTTTAACATAGGAACTGTCAGTTGCATATGTGTCCCTATTTTTCTCCTAATGCACCCATGAATGTCAATGGAAATTAACGGAAAACGCCGCGAAAACGCCGCGAAAAACGCGCGGAAAACGCGGAGAACGCAAACGCCAGTGGGTGCTCGCCCTAAAGGTAGAGAAAATGTTGATGGTCACCACTCAGAGGTTCTGAAGAAGGGCATCCACTTAGGGTCTATTCACACATAGCATTCATATATTGACCATGATGTGTGAACAGAACCTTACTAAACTCTGTATCCAAGAAAGTAGGGCATTTGTATGTCACTTAGGACACTAGTATGTGAAGGATGCCCATTTTAAGGCAAATCCAAATAAATTCATCCTTTTTTGTGGTCCCCATGAAAAATAAGATAATTGGCAAATATGTAGCCATCAGGTTTGGCGAGACATGTTTATCTATGGCTCCAGTATTATATATGTGCCCCATCCAAACCAGTTTCATTTAGCCTCATGAAGGGTCTAAAGCTCGCTGTAACATCATGTATTTTTGTTAACCATTAAAAGTTATCATATCTACAAGATTAATTGGATTCTCTTACTGAGAACAATCACACTTTGCTCTACTAGCTTAAACTGTACCAAACCCCCTTTTCTTTGTTTTACTTTATGGCTCCCTTTGAGCCACGTACCCTGATATCTCTATGGGACGCAGTAGAGAGGTAGAGATGGATGAGTGGTACATGTATGATACAGTATCAATACAAGGCATGTGTGAAAGGTATGCATCTTTGCATGTACATAGGTGCACATAGCCTAATAGCTATGAAAACCAGCGCTCCACGGCTACTAAACATGTACAATGATTGTGAGTGCATGTGCCTGGTATATAACATTGCTAGACTGTGCTATACTTAATGCAATATTAGTCTTCAGGATTGTATTGGATGGACACATGCAATAGGAAATAGCCTAAGGCCTCATGTCCACGGGGAAAATCAGATCCGCTGCGGGTTTGTAACGCAGATTTGGGGTGCGGATGCACTGTAATAGTCTTTTATTTTTCATGCGGCAGATCAATTGAGCTATGTGCTCTATGAGCTCCCGCACGCGTGATCCGCACTAAAATGGAGCATGTCCATTTTTTTTCATGCTCTAGAAATTTTTTAATTACCATCCGCGGGTATTTATCTACCCGCGGGTGGTCAATGCATTCCTATGGGGCGCGGATTTTAATTCTTATTTTCCCCGTGGACATGAGGCCTTAGGCTGGGCTCACACGAACAGGTCGGATTCCGCATGTAGAAATCTGTAGCGGAAGACCTGTGTTCCATTGTGGAGACGAATTGCAGATGGACGCGTTCGGTCGCTGGTGCGTGCAGTTTTCTGCATGGATTGACACGTATAGACAGTGTATCATCAACGCGGAAAAAAGATCGCAGGCAGGGAATGACAGAAGAAAGTAAGAGAACATCACTCAGGTAAGTCTCTCTCCTAGCAGATTGCGAGCGACTCCGCTGTCCATAAGAACTTTTAATTGCGCATAGGTTGCAAGTCGCATGCATACATGAACATCAATGGAATCTGTACACATGGAATCTGCGCTAAAATAGAGCACGCTGCGATTTTTCTTCCGCTCACGAAATACATGCTGTTCAAAATTGTGCACCAAAATTTCACAGCAAAGTACATTACAATGTTAGTAAACAGGGTTTTAAAGAGGTATTCTGGGCTTTTACTATTTATAACCCATCCTCACGATAGGTCATCAATAGTTGATTGGCAAGGGTCCCCACCGATCAGTTGATCCTCTGGTCTGCTGTCAGTGCAGCAAAGACGGATGTCATCATTGGTGGTCTGGGCTGGAAGTGTACTAGGCGGCTTTACTCCCATTTAAATCAATGGGAACTATGCCTCCTATTACACTTCTGGCTCCTAATTGCAGTCAGAGTCGGAGGTATATCAGGGGGCATCATTCCTATTGATTTCAATGGGATGGAAGCTGCCTATTACACTTCTGCACTTCTGGTCCTGTCCACTAATGATGACATCCGGCACTGTTGCACTGACAGGAGGCCGGAGAAGAAATTGATCAGCAGTGATCTCGACGATCAACTGTTGACAACCTATCCTGAGGATAGGTCAGCAGTAGTAAAAGCCAGAAATACCCTTCTAACAAAACCCCATACCCTCACAAAAAACTTACAGCAGATTCTTGACAATTTTTAGATTTTTTCCAATTCACAGCATACCCTTTCTGTTGTGATAAGCTGTGGATTTACACAGCGGATTTCCGTGCAATGAATGGAATCCACAGCAACTATATCGGCACCAAAATCCACAACAAAGTCATGCGCCAATTTAATTTTATTTTGGATCGACTGTATAATGGCTTAAACACTCAAGCGCATGTGTAAATATGCCCGGGGCAACTGAGCGTATTTGCGCATGAACCAGTAAGAAGTCTTCTTTTTTTAAACTGTTCAAACTCCTTGCTATTGTGCGCAAGTATAAAAAAAACAAAAGATAGAGCAGGACTTATCTTTTTTCGCACGTATAAAATTTATGTGCGAGAAAGCGAGACCAAATTTCCCAGAGGAGCACGCATAGCCTTATAAGTCTCCTCACTCACCTCCTAGGTGTCTCCACCCACCTTCTAGGTGCTCTCCTTAAGGATAGACGATAACCCTCCCACCATACGTGAACACACCCTTTATGGGAAGGCCCCAATTCCTAGTTTTGCTATGACATCCTATGGATTCCATGTACACCCTTACCTAATAAGATATGCAGAAATGGCTTTTTCAAACTGGACAACCCATTTCAGATAATACATTAGATTTACCTGCAGTCCTCTGCAGAACCAGAGATGATGGTATCAACTAGAGTTGTACCAACTGATAAACTGAACTGCACTACATCAATATGTAGACTGTTACATGAAGGTGCATAGCCTGGCCTCTATATATGGAAGGTAACAAGGGAGCTTGGTGTGCAGAGATTGGGCATGGGCCAGGCCTCTGTGCTCTACTCTATATAGGCATTAGGTGAGCTGTAGAAATGCTCTCATTGTTCCATTGACCTCCTTACACAATGAGCCGGGCTGAGTGCTGACTGGTGAGTGTGTTTTGCTTGGAGGTAATTTCGTGTCGTATAGATCTGTGTTTAGATAAAGCTTTGGAACACATCACCGAGACACTTTTAAAAAGAATTTGTCATTAGAGATATAAACAGCAGCTCGATCCCAATCATACACCTGGATAATTTCAGCCATCTAAATGGCAGACACGCTCCCCCTCCCCTTCTTCTCAATTGGCACCCTGATTTTTGAGAGGTTGTAAACAATATGTATATCCCCTGTTTTCTGCTGCCTCCTTAACCCCTTCACCACTGGCAGAACTGTGGAGGTTAAATGAAGCGCTTCTTTAGGTTTCCACTTATTTTTTTTTTTTTTTATTACCACTGGAGATAAGACCGCCGAAATGGGATAACGCTGAAAAAAAAATCAATTGAAATCACACCAATGTTGTGGAATATCATTCAAAGTTAAGGCCTGAGCAGAAGCTTACTGACCTGGAGAATAACAGACCGTTAGTGCATATTTACATGAGACATTTTCCGGTCCATGGTCAAAACGGTATCAAAAAAATGCATTGAAAATTACATTTGATTGTTGTTTTTTTGCAATGCAGTTTTTAAAACGTTAGTTTTACAAGTTTCACCTCCACAAGCCGCGTGGCTAATAACCACGCTGTAAAATGTCTGGCTTTAAGTACGATTTTTGATGCAGTTCTGACCTTACGGTTGAAAACGTCTTCTGTAAATGTACCCTGAGGCAGGCTTCACACAGGTCTTTTTGCAGAGAATAGAACCCATTGATTTCGGTCGCGCAACTCAATCATAGTCATTAGTAAGGCCTCTTTCACACCAATGTCATTTGGACGCAGAGTAGGCGCATCACAAAATCGCATCTCAAAGAACCTATGGGTTTTTTCAGATGAACGATTTTTTGACGACGAGATTTCTCTCTGTCAAAGATAGGACTTGTCCTATCTTTGACGGCACAACACCAGCAGCTCCATAGACTCCTATAGGAGACTATGCGAGCCGGCCGACAAAGGGAGTCCCCCGCCGTGGGGATTCCGTTCATCCCCGCATGATTCCAGCAGGCCCAGCTGACGTTCCCACCACTACAAAACCCCTCTGGGAATGTAAAGTATATAGAGTATCACATTTTATCACCCTACCAGTGCCTTAATAGAGGAAATTATGGAAAAAAACTAGAGGAGATAATTAGAAATGGGTTATTGATTTAACGCATATTTGTACGTTGGGGTCTGATGAGCTATAAAACTGCAGTGCGTGAAGCCTCGTTCTCACAGTCATAATATGACTATATATTAGTATCTATATTATGGCTACAACACCCTTATCTCATAAATATCTCTATCATGGCCAACGTATGTAGCACTGCTGTAGTAGTGCCACTCCCAGGATGCCCCTATGGCTATCTGGGCATGTTGGAAGGTATAGTTTTGCTACAGATGGTTTTATGGTTGATTGTTCCAGCCCAACCACGAGCTTACACCACCATAGATCTCTCCACTGCTGCGAGTTCAGGTCAGTAGACCCATGGTCAGGCTCGGACACGCATCTGTAGCATGCATGCACAAAGGCGCCTATGTAATGCTTGTCTGAAAGTAGCCTCAGGCTACCTACACACGGGCAAGCGCGATATCGGGCAGAGCTCATCAACATGATTTTCCACGTCGATGCAAGGCATTTTTCTGGCAAAAACGCCTACCATCACTTCTATGAAGTAGCGATCCTCTGGCGCGGCTTTCAGATGCATTAGAGGATCGGCAAGTGTTTCCCATTGTTTTCAATGGGAAACCTCGCATTGCACTCGTGTCCGCTTCGCATGGTGGGCAAAGTGTTTTGCTGTCCCATTGAAAACAATGGGCGATGCATTCTGAGGAGCGCAAAAAGATAGGGCATCTCTCATATGCATGTCTCCATTCAAAAGAAGGGTGTTCACATTTGCGCGAGATTCTCGGCCATGTGAAACTGGCCTCATGCTGGTATCACACGGCCGTAAGCATTTGCGCCACATATTTGTGCAATGAGCGTGCATATTTCCATGTGAATGTGTGTGTTTTACTGTACTTTTTTCGGCGTGCAAATCATGTACATTTGCCCGCGCAAAAGAAACACACGACCATGCTCCTATTCATTGAAATGGGCAATTAAGTTCATTAGTTCAGTATGTGCTATTTACAGCTGGAAAATGGAGTATGTTGAGTATATTTTGGTATGAATGAAAAATATGCGCATGTGAACCAATTGAAATGAATGCGCTCTATTCACTACGTATTGCGCGCACAAAACGCCGTGCAAATATGTTTGTGTGACAG
This sequence comes from Eleutherodactylus coqui, assembly GCF_035609145.1. Taxonomy (NCBI): domain Eukaryota; kingdom Metazoa; phylum Chordata; class Amphibia; order Anura; family Eleutherodactylidae; genus Eleutherodactylus; species Eleutherodactylus coqui. The sequence continues at coordinate 87,357,773 of NC_089842.1, forward strand.
AGGCCGAGAGATGGGCATAACTGGAAGCTACACAGGCTGACTCCAAGATCTGTAATAGGGGCTGCCTGCCATGTGAAATGTTTAATAAAGCTGTCTCCCTATGTAACACGGTTTCCGAGTCCCTCAGACACCAAGGCCCAGGTGTGATTGCCACCTCAGTACCCCATGCAGCTACCCCCCCTAGCTAGAGAACCACAGGTTACACAGCATTGCTTTACATGAACCTGTCTTAAAATGGCTCCACATAAATCCCTACAGAACATAACATAATCTTCTGGACAGAAATGTGTTACGTGCGGTGCAGCCTGAGGGGACGGAGCCGGACACAGGCATTCACTGCGCCCACTCAGGCACTGCAATGGTAGACTTCATTTATTACAACTGTGACAGGAAAGCTAGCCTTGTTGCCCATAGCAACCAATCACAGCGCAGCTTTCATTTTACCTCAGCAGTTTAAGAAATGAAAGCTGCGCTGTGATTGGTTGCTATGGGCAACAAAGACAGATTTTCTTTTAGTCAGCTCTCATAAGAGTGTGGTGCCAGGATACTTTTCCATGGTCCACCTTGTACCTCTGCCTGTACAGACACGCTTAGGCCTCATTCACACGAATGTTTTATTCCTGTCCAGCCGCTACTCAGACGCCTCTGCCCTGTGCCAGTCACTGCACTGGCTGCCCGTCAAATAGAGTACAATTTAAACTCACTACCCTCATCCACAAAGCGCACCACAGCCCCGCCCAACATTGCTTTCCTCATCTCAATTCACCACCCAGCCCGCGCCCTCCACTCTGCTAACGAAGTCAGACTAAGTGTCCCTCTAGTTCGAACCTCTCATTCCCACCTCCAAGACTTCTCCAGAGCAGCACCTGTCCTCTGGAACGCACTACCAAAAAATACCCGGGCAATCACTGACACCCTAAACTTCAGGAGTGCTCTAAAAGCACACCTCTTCAGGGAGGCATACCATATCCCCTAAACCAAACCCCTCTACTCCACCTGATAACATGCTTCCTGACCTACTGACTGCAGTTCCTGCTAGCCCTTATCTACCGGCACCTGCAGTCATACTGATTCCTCCACTTTACGGCCTGACCATTGTCTGTGTGTACAGCATCCCTCACTCCCCACCCCGCCATACAGTGCACATCTCCAGCCCCTTTACCTTCTGTATCACCCCATTATCTGTAGCATGTAAGCTCGTTGGAGCAGGACCCTCACCCCTATTGTTTGCTTATCAATTGATTACTTCATGTAACCGTGGTCTTGTTTTATTTTTCCCATCTTGTAAGCGCTGCGGAATATGTTATTTTACACACATCAGGAAAAGATAGGTGCTGCCTTATCTTTTGGCCACGATCAGCCAGCAGCAACTATAGAAGCCTATGGGAGCCACCGGTGGGGGGAAGGGGTGGGGGTGGGGGTTGGGAATTAGCAGGACTCGCTTCTATGGGAGCTTCTATTGCCGCGATCAACTGGCAAAGGGAGGGGGAGAGAGTTTAGCAGCGCTATACAATTTCTCCCCGGCTGACGGAATTCCGGACTGCGGTGTATATACACTGCACCGGGTTGTGTCAGTGTGTGAGAAAACGCAAGATTTAGTCTCGATGCGGGCAGCTGAATATCGCAACACCTGTGTGACTAAAGCCTTAGTAGCACCAATCACAGCACAGCTTTCATTTTACCTCAGCAGTATAAGAAATAAAAGCTGCGCTGTGATTGGTTGCTGCGGGCAACAGAGACAGATTTTCTTTTAGACAGCTCTCAAAAGGGTGTGGCGCCAGGATACTTTTCCATGGTCCACCTTAAACCCCTTCCTGTACAGGCAACCTTAGATAGGCTTGACAAAGGGGTCCATATATTCTTCCCATGACTGATAGGGAACCAATTTAATTAATTAACTGGACGCACAATCATATCAATACATGTGTCACAAGAAGCATCAGATAGCACCATGGACCTAGATACAGAGGGCCCCTGTGGAGGAGCCTATAGGACCTCTGACACAGGATGGAATTGTCGCAGGACGCAGCACAGCTATGGATTTTGTCAATTAATGCGGATTCTGTTTTGTTCTTGAGGGCTCATTCACACGACCGTATGCATTTTTGCCGTTCACTGCATGCACCGTTAAATCGCGTGAATGAAGAAATGACACGATCAAGTCCTGAGCTTAATTAGTGTTTTCTCATGGCGTATTAGCAAAAAAATACGCCGCAGCCCGGAAATCCCTTGCTCGGCATAAATCCTTGGAATGACTTCAAATGCCTAAATAGAGGCACCGGTAAGCTTTCCCCTGCATTGGACGCCGCTAAACTGCCCACCCTCCCTATTTTTCCAGCTCCAATAGAGGTCTATGGGAGCCGCCAGCGGATTTCAGTCGAAAAATAGATCCAGACCTGTCTTTTCGGGCAGCGTATAATTGTGGTTGACGATTTCAGTCTCATATGTGCTATTTTTTCTGGCGCAATGCTTTTATGTGTGAACATGTGGACGAATGCATAGAAATCCAATTCCTCAGATGGTCGCGATTTTCGGCCAGCGTGAAAACGCGGCTAAATAACACTTATGTGGATAAAGCCTAACTATGGAATGCGTTGTGCGGAACGTCTTGTGGAATTCCTTGCGTTTTATTCTGTAGACTTGCATTGCAGAATGACATCTCCTGTGTTAAAATCCACACCAGTTCCACCAGACGTCCTTGATTTCGCAGTAGAAAGATTTTCCGCTGCAGAATATAATCTTGTGATTTTGAAGTAAAGACACGTGGACTTTAATAGGTGCGAAATTCTAGCCCCATAGAGATAACATTGTGATGCAGAAATGTCCGCACGGACTAATTCCATCCTGTGCGAAAGGCCCCCGTGGCGGCAGGGGGAATGAGGAGCATCATCTATGACTATTGACAGGCGATAAGTGGCAGAACTAATCAATGGCCGTTGTCTCTTTGTAGTGATAACGCAAATATTAACTAGGAAAGACGAAAAAAATTCCGTGTTCTGTCTCAGCGGAGATTACGCAATCCATCACTAATGAGCAATTGCATATTCATTTGCCCTTTGCTTATTATGTGAATGCCATTAAATATTCAAATAAGCTTTAATTGACTCTTAATATATTCAGCCGTCAGCAGCATTCCACTGCAGAGGATAATGGGAGTTGTAGCTAAATTGATGCTGGACCACAAAGATGATAATCACAATCTGTAAGATCACCACAGGGCCCGTTAAAAAACAAAAATGACAGCTATTATATGGATTGAAGGCTAGGTGCACCCTAGCGCATTTTGGGGTGATGTCATTTCATGGGCAGCACTATAGCCTGTGGGGTTATACACATGGACATGTTTCATATGGATCAAAAAACTCCTGGCATGTCCTATTCCTGTCTGTTTTAGAGATGAGAAGTAAGACATGTCAATGTGCTGTCTGATGCGAGTTGTGCCAAGTCTCTCGGGCGCGACTCCCATGTATGGCTAGCGAGCACCTAGCCTATCTGTTTCTTGGAAAGCTGGGTGACCATCAGTATGATGGCTATCACAGCTTTCCTGTGGCTTGTCACCCGGTTTTCCTTAGTTCTTCTAAGTTGTGAAGTGTTAACCCCATCCATACCATTTTGATGCATAGGTAATGAGGTTTAACGTTCAGTAACGTTTGGTGGCGGCCCTAATTGCGTTTCCTGGACTGCTGACCAGTTTCCGAAGATAATAGACTGCTGGTCGACTTTCTCTGAGCAGTCGTTTCACATCTGCGTCGGAAACCTCTGACTATGCGGATGAAAATAACGGGAAAAAAAGCGTTGCATGCAGCGCTTTTTCTTCTGTCCAAGTCAATGGGGTCTGCTCGGCGCTGTTCAGTTCCGCCCAGAGACGGAACCATTCAGCTGCGGGGATTCCCCATTCCTGCTTCCTGGATGGAGTAGGAAAGCGGAAATCCAAGTGCAGATGTGAAACCACCCTTAGGGCTCTTTTGAACGGCGCATATACAAGGCATTTTCACGCCCAGCTGTATATACGCTATACGCTACTGATGTGATGCATTGGTTTCCAATACATCCATTCACATGGGCTATACAGCACATAAAAATGTGGAACTGTGGAAAATGGAACATACGCAACCAAGATACACGCCGACTCATATACGTTGGGCAAAAAGATAGTTCTGGAACTATCTTTTGGCCAATATACGCCAGTGGGTCCCATAGACTCTTAATTCCCCCACTCTTAAAAACGGAGTGGGGGAAGTTTTTGTAGTGGCCAATGCTGAGAAAAGCTTACAGGTGCCTGTATGTAGCCATTAGAAGTCAATTCAGAGGATTTATGCCGAGCGAGGGTTTTCGGAGGTGTGACGTATTTTTTCCCTAAAAAGCACGCGCACGGTGGTGTGAATGGGTGAGAAAATGCAAATTACCCTCTTGGAAAAAAGTCCTTTCGAGCAATTTTACGGCACCTGCAAGAAAACGTGAAAATGCCTATGCCCGTGTGAAAGACCCCTTGGGGCTCATTCACAAGACCGCATGTGACCAACACAGCATTTTACTGCTTCGTACTTGAACAGGAAGGCATGGATGCTCTGCACAATGGTATGGCCATGAGCCCCTGGGGGCCCCCGGAACATGGATTTTAATTTTGTGTTCTGGCCCCTGTAAGAGATAGAGAGTAATAACCAACTGCAAAGCCAAAGAGTAGCATGTGAGAAGCAGAAATTCACTTTCAGTGTCTCTCTGCGTCCCGTGGGACCGCTGCTATGACAGAAGTAAGGAAAGAGTACCTGAAATGGCCTCCGTTGTAATTATTGGGTTCATCCTTCTACTAATAATAGACAAACCCCATTTGAAACAGTTTTTTTCTGGTGATAATCAAATATTTTATTAAAATCATATACATTTGTCTTGCTATAAATGGATAGCTGTCATTCATGAATGAACTCAAAGTTTCAAATCCGTTCATCCTGTTCTATCTGGTTTGTGAATAGAATTCTAAAACTGTAGTGAGGACTGACACATTAAACTGCAAATCAGTAAGGAAGATGGAATATACAAGGCAGGGAATATAATGATGAACAATAGAAATTCATATGCAATGCGGGATGTGTAGAAAGACAACCACTATTGGCAAACTAATAACAACCATTTATGGAACATTTTTTTCTTATTATAGGGCCTTTGTGATAGAAAATGAAGAAAGATTTTCTTCCGGTTTAACACCTTCTGGAGATATCTGACAGCACCAGCTCATTAGTAGTAAATATCGACAAGTTAGCTAATAATTAAAGGTGCATACACTCCAAGAACATGCGTCTACAATGTGTGCATGCCGCAGGCAAACAGCACACACATCTGCACACCATGTATGTATGTAAAGACTCTGCTTGAGACTCCTGCTCTCGGCATGATGCTCAGTGGGACAACCTCTCACACATCTCTATGCCAGGTCCTGTGCCAGAGCAAACCCTCAGTACCTCCGCCTATATGCCACCTCTCCCTCTCAATCAGAGCTAACACTTAATAGAATACATATCCTCAAACAAACACCGCATATCTCATGTGCCGTTACCCCTCTGTTATTACTTCAAGCTGCTTGTCTCAGCAGATGTAACATTTCTGGACTGCAGAGCATTTCACTAAATCTGCAGATTATCACTGGAATATAATACATTGGCTAAATGCCACCTCTTCGCCAGGGCAGCAATCACAGTGCAATATTGCGTGTTAACCTATGTGGTCACATGCAATTGCACATGTATCAGCAATTTCATGCAACTGTCATATTGCAACTGTGTATGTAATATTATGTGATCATGATTTTTGGAGATATTACAGCAAATAGTTGCCTTAGCCGTAAATATATGTTCTTTCATGAGGCCCCCTCCAGCTCCCATTTGGAGCCCCTCCTATTCGCGATCGTAAGGAATTGAAGCCTGTTCAATCAATCGCAGAAGTAACCATGACCAGATCTGAACCAATATAGTTTAGATAATAAACTTATCCAATGAAAATAACTTTATGGACCATTTATTATTACATGGGCTGGCCATGCTTTTTGGGGCATATGGATATCATAGAGGAAAGGAGTGATTCACGTTTGCGCCCTATTGAAAGAATGAATACGTGGTCACTTATTTTCATCTTTTGACATGTATTTCTGCATCAACATTCGGAGATTCTTTTATATACCTCTTTTCACAGTCATCCATGCCTCTTAGGGAAAAAGGGCACGAAAGACAACAGAAGTGGGGATAGGAAACAAAGGGCCATGGAAAATAAGGTTACACTATTCTACTTCATGACTATGCTGCCAAACTCTTCAGACCCTCTCACTTTTTTTACTTTTTGTTTTCTTACGGCCTTGTGCAAATTAAAACCAATTCAAGTTTCTCCCCGTCATACTGCACTCGATACCCCATAATGACAAAGTGCAAACATTTTGCATTGACATAAGTATTCAGACCCTTTAGTATGACATTTGAAATTTAGCTCTGAGGGCTTCCCATTTCTCTTGATCATCTTTGAGATGTTTCGGCACATTGATTGGAGTCACCATGTGGTAAATTCAGTTGATTGGACATAATTTTATAAGACACATCTCTGCCTATATAAGGTCTCACAGCTCACAATACATATCACAGCCAAAAGCAAGCCATGAAGAAGAAAGAACTGCCCGTAGAGCTCAGAGACAGGATTGTGTGGAGGCACAAATCTGGAGAAAGGCCTCTATAATTCATGAATGGAAGACGTTTGGAACAACAAGGACTCGTACTAGAGCTGGCTGACCCATCAAACTAAATAATCAGGGGGGAAGGGCCTTGGTACAAGAGGTGACCAAGAATACCATGGTCATTCTGGCTTTGGGAAAGATCTGTGTGCAGATGGGAGAAACGTCCAGAAGGTCAACCATCACTGCAGCACTCTACCAATCTAGGCTTAATGGCAGAGTGGCAGAAAAAAAGTTTCTCCTCAATAACAGTCAAACGAAAGCCTACCTAGAATTTGGCAAACAGCACCTAAAGGACTCTCAGACTGTGAGAAACAAGATTCTTTGGTCTGATGAAACCAAGATTGAGCTTACTGGTCCCAATTTTGAGTGTTATGTCCGGAGGAAACCAGGCGCGCTCATCCCCTGCCTGATACCATCTCTACAGTGAAGCATGGTGGTGGCATCATCATGCTGTGGGGGTGTATGCCAGCGGCTGGGGCAGGAAGACTGGTCAGGGTGGACGGAAAGCTGAATAAAACAAAGTACAGAGATGTCATTGAAAACCTGATCCAGAACGCAACGGATGTCAGACTGGGCAGAGGGTTCACTTTCCAACAAAACAATGACCCTAAACAATGACATAGCCAAGGAGTGGCTTAGGGACAACTCTGAGAATGTCCTTGGGTGGCCAGCCAGAGCCCTGACATGAACCCAATCGAACATCTCTGGAGACACCTGAAAATGTTTGTCCACAGATGGGCGCCATCCAACCTGACAGAGCTTGAGAGGATCTGCCAAAAAGAATGGCATAAAACCACCAAAGTCAGGTGTGTAAACCTTGTGGCATCATACCCAAGAAGACTGGAGGCTGGAATAGCTGCTAAAGGTGCTTCAACTAAGTACTGAATACAAGGTGTGAACACTTATGTCAGTGCAAAATGTTAGTTTTCATTTTTTTTAAATGTACAAAGATTTCTAACATTCTGTTTTCACTGTCATTACGGGTATTGATTGTAGAATGATTGGAAAAGGCTTGATCTTTTTTTTAATTTGCACAAGGCCACAACATAACAAAATGTAAAAAAATGAAAAGGTCTGAAAACTTTCCGGACCTACTGTAATCTCCCTGACTTTACGATTCTACCAGACACTGACCTAAAAAAATGTATGAAAACCGCATGTGTGAAAGAACTCTAAGGCCTTTTTCACATGGCCAAGAAAATAAAGCGTTGCGAGATGCACAAATCACACACGAATATGAACCCCATTCTTTTGAATGGAGTCATATACATGAGCATAATCCTGGCATGTTCTAACTTTTCGTGCTCCTCGGAACACATTGCCCATTGCTTTCAATATGACCTTTAATGTATTACATGCTTCTTGCATGCGGTGCAACATACATGTGAATGCGATGTCAGGTTTCCCATAGAAAATCTTCCCATTCCCTATGGTGTATGAAACTCGCGTGAGAGGATCGGAACTTCACTGATGCGATGCAAGGCGTTTCTCCCTGAAAAACACCTTGCACCCGCAGCTGCATCGCATGTTCACAAGCGCAATATCAAGCCAAGCTTCATGGCCCGATGTTGCGCTCTTCCACGTGTAGGTACCCTAAAAGTGAATGGAGAAGAACTTTGACAACCCATTGTATTGTCAAGTTTCTTTTCTACTATGCCCCATTTCAGATAAGCACCTTGTAAAATGTGCGTAATATGGACCGTATATCATCAGTATTTTCATCACTGTTAGATCTATATTTGCCCTTGTCTTTATAGTCTACAGGATAAATACAATAAATACAAATATAGAGCCGTGCTGTGTTCTTGAAACACGTCCGTGAGAAATTTGGCAAAATGAATAGCTCTACAGATTTATATTAGCTCTTTTTTGCGGTCCGCAAAACACGGACCACATACAGAGTTAAAATAGACTCGTCTGAAAGTGGCCAAAAACAGGTAAGGATGATGGGTTTTCAGACAAGTAATGGCAAATGACCCCAGCATGAGGCTGGAAGTGCTGTATTTGATCACACCTTCCCTTCCTTGTGAATTGATAGTACAAGTATCAGAATAAGAGTTCATTCACATTGATGTGTTTATGTTGCGTATTATGTGCACAATTTTATGCATATATTACGCAGGGAGTAGAACCCATTGATTTCAATGGGTTCATTCACATCTGCATATTTTTCACGTGATTTTCGTAAGCATGAAAAAATACGAAGCATGTAGAGATGAGCGAGCGTACTCTCTAAGGCAAATTACTCGAGTGAGTATTGCCTTTTGCAAATACCTGCCCGCTCATCTCAAAAGATTTGTGTGCCAGCGGGGAGCGGTGGGGAAGAGCGGGGAGGAACGGGGAGGGAAATCTCTCTCTCCCCGCTCCCCCTGCTCACTGCCGCAACTCACCGCTCACCCCCGCCGGCATCCGAATCTTTTGAGACGAGCGGGCAGGTACTCGCAAAAGGCAATACTCGCTCGAGTAATTTGCCTTAACGAGTATGCTCGCTCATCTCTAGAAGCATGTCCTATTTTGGTGCGTATTACAAACCAAAATAAGTCATAGAAGTGAATGGCACTGCGCAAATCATAGGAAACCTACGTATTCACTGCATATTTGCACCTAAAAACGAGCCCTTCTGCTCATTCCTTGAGCACACAAACGCAAATGTAACACATTGAAATGAATGGATTCTATTGTCTGTGTCTTTGCGCGCACAAAAACGCCCATGTGAAGAAGCCCTAAGGCCTAGATATGCAGGAAATATGCTCACCCCCGTGTGAATGATCCATAAGGGTACTTTTACACAGGATGGCTGTCAGGGGCTAAAGTACCCAACAGCCATCCCAATGACTATCACACCTGTACACACAGGAGCGAGAGTTGTTCAGTGAATGAAGGCAGAGTGTGCTGGAGATCTCTTCTGGCCACCTGCTTCCATTTACTGTGAACAGGCAGTCATTCATAGTCGGATGACTGCCTGTTTACAATGAGTGAGAAGTTGCCCATTATTTGTCTCAATTCGGTGAGCTGATACAAAGTGACTAGTGACTAATGAGAAATTTCTCACTCAGTACCTTATTGGATACAGTGTTTACACAAGACAGCTATCACTTAAGATTGCTCATTGACTAATTATTTTGGCCGATAGTTGGCCTGAGTAAAAGTACCCTAATTTGTATATCATGTGTAAATTGCAAATCCATTGCCCTCATTTCATTCTCCATTTTTTTTACCTTGCAAACCAATTGGCAGGCCCACTTATGATCCAATTTATGGATTTCCAAAAATGTCATCAGTGAAAACAATGATGCATGAGAGAGACGACCTTAAAGGTTGATTATATCATGGATATAAAGCAGGGGAGTCTTGAGCAAATTCCAAGATGGATGCTTCCATTTGTCTTAAACACAGCGAGAGCTGCCAAGTTCTGTGTCCAACACAAATTCAGAATTATACCCTAATCAAGTCACTAAGAAGCATAACTAAATATGAGGTATGAACTGCCTCTTACATCAATAGTAGCACTAAGTTACCATAAGGCTTTAGGTATGCATATCCTGTGCAATGTTAATGTGTACCTGGGTAACATCACCAGTGTTGCCCATCAGATGGCAGTGCCAGTCTCTTAACAACCTCCTACTTGAAATTTCGTGTTTCATTACACTTATCAAGTTCTGTGCCCCCTGGCTCGCTGGCCTTCTGTATATTAGTCCCTCCTTTTCAGGCCTCTTCCTCTCGCTCACTCCCACCCTAGTGGTGTCGAAATCAATTAAAATTTAGATTGGAAGTGTTGCGCGGAGGTAAATATTAAAGCTGCAGCTCTGCTAATTCAGAGCATCGATCAGACGGGATGAGGGTAATACATTATTTTGACAAGATACATTCCTTCTCAGCTGCTCCTATCCACATATTGATTTTCTCTCCACTTGCTGCAGTTTAAGCTAGAGGCACCTAACCCTGTCTATGCCCAATCACCTATCCCCCCTCACCTGCCTCTCCCTCCGCAGCTCCCTCTCCTCAAAGTCTTCCCATCTTTCCCCTCTTTTTTTTTTTTTTGCTACCGTTTTATTCATGTCTCCCTCCAGCCGTACGTCTTCCATATTAATCCCCATCTTTTTATTGCATCATTTTCCAGACTCCGAAGCCATATTTCCTGTCACCGCTCTGTGATGTCTCTGTTCTTCAGTTTTTTTTCCTCTCACACTTTATTTGGTTGCTTATAAATACACCAAATCCCATATTGGTCCTGTAACGTTCCTGCCTCATTGTAGCCTGCAGTCCATCCGTCTCTATATACCACTGTCTGTCTGCTGATATGGATTACTCTTGCGCCTACGAGTAGAAGCAGCTGTACAGCCTGGGCTCCCATTAATATTATTTCAGAGGCAATCCCTGATAATAGGGGTCGCTCTGTAGACCATGTTAGCCATTGAGGCTCATTAAGTCAGAGGCTGGTGAAAGGCATCACTACCCGCCTTGGTTGATAACAAACAAGGGGATACTGGTCAGTATGTACATTTATCAATCAGATGCAGGATCCAATAGTAGATTTCATACATGATGGGCTGGTAGTTAGGAGAGGGCTAATTATATGGAAAGCAATGTAACAGGTGTTGGTGATTAATAGATCGTAACTGACCACTCTTCAATGACTGGCCGGTATGTTAATTTGAAGCCTCTGATATGATGCTTTATAGCTACTGCTATTGTGTTGCTGCATATAGATTACTTGTTCGCTCTAGTATTTTGGCTTTTACTTCTTTTTTTGGATGGTGTTAGCAAATGTGAGATCATGGGTGGTGATAGCTATACGGCATTGGGTAATGATTGTAGGGTGAAAGATGGAGGTGGTTGTAGGTTAGTGGGGGGTGACCGTGATTGTGAAGTGCTTGGTGGTGGCAAGCTGGGTTGCTGGGTTAAGTATGATAGTGATGGCAAAGGGATGAATAGTTGTAATAGTTGTGGGGTAAAGGGTTGTGGAAGTTATGGGTTAATAGGTGGTGGGATAAGATGATGGGATGTTGAGGGGCAATAGGTCTCCGGTGATGTTAGGGGTATTTGTGGTAGGTACATGGTGTTGGGGTGGTACTAGTTTTTAGTTATTAGGTAATGGTAAATATCAGGTGATAGGAAGTTGGAGGGTGGTCTATAATGAGTGATAGTCATGGTAGGATGATGTGTGGTAGTTGTGGGCTGATGGCTGAGAGTGATGCTCTTCTCTTTCCCATTTGATACTTCCTGCTTACGCCACATAAAAGAACAATAAATATAATAATAAATTACGTTTCAGTCGTACATTATAATAAATGTATTTTCCATTATCCCAGTGGGCTCTGAGGCATTGGCCAGATACAACTCTACTGTTCCACAAATATTTACTACATTGCCACTTACCGGGTCATTGACTGAATATGGGGGCAAATTATAAGACGGGATGAAGAATTTCATTTTTCTCAAAAGCCATACTAGTGATTATTACCTCTATTACCCAGACCAACACAGACTGTAAACTCAACAACGATCTCTCTGGGACCATGTGCTTTGCATGAGTTACAGTGCTAAATGTATCACTTGGTTGAATTATTGGCGCATCACATTAACTCTCTTATTAAAATAATTAGGTAAGTTCAGCTGTAGCCCTACAAATAACGGATTCTGATATTACAATGAGTTATGCCAAATTATAAACTTGGCTCTACCATGTCTCGCGAGCTAAGAAACATTCTGACTAAGAAGATGTCGCCCAATACTTTCCATCTTGGAAGGCAGCAATGTAAGTGAACAGTCATAAAGAATATTAACATCTCTTATTCTGGTTGGGGTACTAGTCCGCAGCTCATCATATCTTCATCAGTATCCATTTATATCTAATTAAAATCAAGGCAATGAATGCTCAGTTATTGGATTCCAAGGATTAGGCCTCAGAAATGCCCCCATTTAAAAAATAACCCTTTATTGGCTGCTGTAAAAGATTTTAATGGAAAGGTAATTGGTAAAAAGTAATGATAAAAATTAGATTATGTCATTTAATTCTCGGGCTAATTATTTTTTTTTTTTATTTGACATTAAAATACAAATATGCTGACATTACGTAATGAATTAAATATATATAAAATGAACTGAAGGTAAATATTTTATGAAAAGTTATCGAAAAATGCAATTGGGCTTGGAGATAGTTATTCCTATGTGTTAGACAGTGTTAGAAAGAAATAGACATAGAAACACCCATAAAACATCCGCATAACGGAGTCTGGATAACTAAGTGCAACAGAAAAGAATTCTGGAATGACCCATAGATACATTTGATTGAAAAAACAATTACCCCAAATGAAACATTAGTTATCTCAAATTTTTAAACATTTTTTTGTAAAATATACAAAAAAGTGATATTTTATGACCACCAAATAAAATTCCATTGACTTAATAGTATATTGCTATTTTTTTACCCTTCTGTAGAGATTTCCAAAACTTTTTTTTCCCTAAAAGTTGCTTACATTTAGTGAAATATATTTCCAGAGTTGGTCGCTGGACCATGTACGGTTACATGGTGTACTATTTACCTTTACCAAGTGTCTTACTTTATAAGCTCAAGTGCAATCAATTATTGATGAGTGAAATAGACCTAAAAAAAAATCACGCTTTTTGGTAATTGCAGATTTCAACAGAACAAAAAATTTTTGTTGGAATTGGATTCCACTCAACCTCATTTTTTTGGCCACTGGAAAATAAAAATTGGTTTAGGATATTTTTAAAAGGCTAAATTCATTGGACACTTAATCATATAACAGTATGTAGGGTGAACAGCTTATTTTTAGCAGTCACCGTGATTAAAGAATGCATTTATCATATAAGGTCTGCCAATTGAGGAACCGGGTTGAAGTAAAAAAAATATGGCTAATTTAAATTGATTTGCTATTACTCGAAAGGCTCTCATTATTGTCTACAAGGAAATAAGGACTAGTTTATTTTTTTGTCCAATTGGGTTCATAGTTGACATCATTTTACTTGACCTCATTTTTATTTCTTCTGAAAATGAACATTTTTGAAAATTGACTATGATGGCTAATTCAATTGTCTACAGTTGGAACTGGGAAAAGCCATTGGACTCAAATTTTACTTCCACCATAAAATAAAGATGAATCAAGAAATGTTAAAATCTAAAAGATTGGAAATACATAGAATTTGGCCCTGAAGCAACATGGCTGAGCTGACTGTGTTGCTGTCACTTGTTTAGATTAGAAGGCTGCAAAGCCAATCGAGCTTCTTATCCTCTCGGGAGAGCTCGAAACCAAAAAACATGTCATTTTCCTTTTGTCAACACTGGAAGGTATTAGGAACCTTAATAAAATGTCCCTGACTTGGCTTCTTCTATGACACTTTGGCTAAGATTCCCAAAGCCGTCCACTGTCTCCGACCCAGTTCAGGCGATGGGTCAGGTGCAGACATTGGGGGATGGGGGTTCGGATCTTGATGATAGTAGCTTGTCTCAAACGCCTTTATCATTTTAAGTCCTGTCCAACAGCAGCTTAACGCAAGCAGAATGAAAATCAAATATGCTGGATTCTTATTCGGATCAGACCACAGCCTACGTGATGAGGAGTCGAGCTACCAATGCACAAATTGAAATGCCAATAAAGATGCAGGCAACAAACAAGAAGGGGGAAGGGAGAAATTGTAGTCAAAATGTGTCATTTTACCTTGTTTTCAAAAATAAATTATATAAAAAACTTGACATTTAAAAAAAAAAAAAATCCTATTTTTTAAATAAATACATTCATATCTTTTAAGCCATTGACCAATCAGATTTAAGCTTTTCGCCTGTCTACAAAAGTGCGTCATATGTGCCAATGTAGCCGAGCAAAATTTGTCAATTAAATATTTGAGCGCAGTAGGTTCTACCTCCAAACCTATTAAAAGTCACAGCCGACACGTTGCCTTACCAAGAGGTGTACCAATGACCAACTAGTTCAGTTATGCTCAGCATTGCTATATTTCGTACTTTCTATGACAAATGTGTCAGATGGAGGGTATTCATATATTTAATTTTTGACATTGTTAAATGTTTCACTTTCTGTATGAAATAATCTCAAAGCGATTCGTTTCCTAGATATACTTAGGAGAGCTGAGTTTGTTGATGCTGTATTAATGAGTTTGTCATATGGCACAGCTCGTGGTGACTTCAAAATGGATTTCCATGGTGTTTCATATGATTGTAGGCACATCTATTGATCAGTGAGTTATTACGGTACACAAAAGTAACCATGCAATGACAAATTCGGCTTTGCTACTTTATATGTACAGGTTGTAGAATTATTTGAATGCATGAACAAACCAGAAATATTACTGAATTATGATGTCACGGTTCCCCAGTAAGGCTTCGCCTCTGCGCTTTTTGATTTATTCACTCTCTGATCATCTCTGTTACCTGTGTATATTGAATCTTCACTTCTCCTAAATTTTCTTCCACAATTTTCCCGATGCTGCTACAGTGCGGACTGAATATCTATCTATCTATCTATCTATCTATCCATCTATCTCATATCTATCTATCTATCTATCTATCTATCTATCTATCTCCTCTCTATCTATCTATCGCATATTTATCTATCTCATATCTATCTATCTCATATCTGTCTCTCTCATATCTATCTCTCTATCCATATATCTATCTCATATCTGTCTATCTCTTATATCTATCTATATCTATCTATCTCCTATCTATCTATCTATCTATCTCATCTCATATCTATCTATCTCTCTCATATCTATCTATCTATCTATCTCATATCTATCTATCTATCTATCCTATCTATCTATCTATCTATCTCATATCTATCTATCTATCTCTCTCATATCTATCTATCTATCTATCTATCTATCTATCTATCTATCTATCTATCTATCCTATCTATCTATCTATCTCATATCTATCTATCTATCTATCTTCTATCTATCTATCTATCTATCTATCTATCCTATCTATCTATCTCATATCTATCTATCTATCTATCTATCTATCTATCTAGTATCTACTCTATCTCATATCTATCTATCTATCTATCTCATATCTATCTAGCTATCTATCTATCTATCTCATATCTATCTATCTATCTCTCTCTCTCTCATATCTATCTATCCATCCCCAATTCTATCTATCTATCTATCTATCTATCTATCTATCTATCTCATATCTATCTCCTATCTATCTCCTATCTATCTATCTATCTATCTATCTTCTATCTATCTATCTATCATATCTATCTATCTATCTCCTATCTATCTATCTATCTATCTATCTATCTATCTATCTTCTATCTATCTATCTATCTATCATATCTATCTATCTATCTCCTATCTATCTATCTATCTATCTATCTATCTCATATCTATCTATCTATCTATCTATCTATCTATCTATCTATCTATCTATCTATCTATCTATCTATCCTCAGTAAAAAGCAATTAAACTGCATACTTAACCTGTATACTACAGAGTGAGGTTTAAGTCTATGATAAAACCCCAAGACCAAGAAATAACATTCCATACATCACAGTACTTCTAGAGTACTGTATAAAATGACATCAGGTCTTACCGCACTCAGCGAAGGCCCATATCTATCACATCCCTGTTATTAATCTCATGTGAAATTAATCCCTATGTAAATCTAGCGGGTGAATTTATTAGTCAGTGAACTATTCTCGACACTGATGAATATGATCCACGGGGTAACACACAAATGTGTCTTCTTCATCTTGCAAAAAAATAAATGAAATCTGATTAATCGATGTTTTAAAGGGCCGGCGCATGGGAGACTTGAGCAATTAGAATGGCAGCATTTTGAAAATGTGCAGCTTAAGTCATTAGTCATATGTAGCAGAGCTGGATTTGTTGCTGAACTGTTTATTTGTCTGTAGTACTACATAAGATGCCTTGTAATATGCCGCAATATCAATGTTAGTAAATGACATATTCAGCTCTACTACATCTGTAAAAAGTATAGGCGACTTATACCATCATGTTTAAGAATCCTTTTTCTGCTTGACTTAGCCATATAGGCGACATATTACATTTTTCCAGTCCTCGATAACAATAATTCACATGTGTACTGGATAAACAGAACTCCAGGCTGCTGTTGCCATAGACTGTAAGCTCTTGGGATTCTGCACTCCTCATGAATGCATTTCAGACTCTGCAATCACACTCTCTTTAGATAAAAAGAGAACAGTGAATTCAGTTACAGATGTTGCTGGCCTGTACTGCTGTTGTATTCAATTATACTTAATGGAGGGTCAAAGTGTCAGTGAATCCCAGTGTAAATAAAACATGGGTAAAGAAGGCACAAATTAGTTCTTATTTTCACACCGGCTATATCCCAAACCCCGGTCATAGTTGTGTCTTATGTCATATTGTATAGTCATATTGCATAGTCCTTGATATATACATTAAGATCTAGTGGAGCTGTGTTTGTCAATGTTTCTTTTGGCATTATGATAAGTCACTAAGCTCAGATAAAGAAGAAGAGTTATCTGCAGTCCTATGTATAACCACAAGTAGCACATGCTATTGCAATGTGTTTGATGACAAACTCAACTCCAGGTACCTTGACGAGCTCTGCTATATCTGATACATGAATCAATATTATTTATACTTTTATTCATTTTTCTGCATTTCCAATGTCCAAGGGACAGTCAGTGATAGGATGGGGAACCCGAATATTTGAGTTGGTCATACAATGAAATGAAACATAAATCGTCACAACTCTAAAGTTTCCCTTCAGTTAAAGATGTTAGGACATGCTAGGAGTTGTAGTTGCACATCTGCCGGAGAGCTACAGGTTGGAGATCACGGCTACTGTATATATGATGTTATTTGTCGGAGGTCCACCCTATAAAGAACTACAAGCAGTCAATGAATGAGGCAGAGGTCAATGTTAGCCATACACATCAAGAATCAACAGGTCAATCCCCCCCCCACACATATCAGGAGTTACAGGAACTAGAATGGAGGATCCCGATGTAATATTATACCCCTGATTAAAGGTTATACATGGCACACAAGCGCAGTCTTGTCACAGGCATTAGTCTACATATTTAGTAGGATGAAAAAGACACATGTCCATCAAGTTCGACAAAGGAATGTAACAAAGCTGAATATGTAATGTAACTATTTTAAGTATGTAACTATATATGTAACTATTTGTTTTTATGAACTGCTGTAGTTAGGGTGATATAGTAGGTTAAACTGCAGTCCTGTGTAAAACATAGGTCACCCATGGTGAATTGTTTTGTATGATAAAGAAATGGGCTGCACTCAACACTGCTACATCTGTAGCTAGCTGAGATGTATGAAGACATACATACCCACATAGACAAATATTTGTGGAGCCTATGGATGGGATTTACCATTTGTTTTGTGCACCATGACAGCTTGATGAGTTTTAGGAGAATAAATAAGTACAGTCTTATGAAAAACCTTAAGGGACCTTTCACACCGGACGGGAAATTCGAAAACAACATTGCAGAATATGACCCTCAAATATTCAGCCCCCAAATCTGCAGATTTTGGTGTAGAATTGAAAATAGCAGAAACGTGATGGCAAATCCGCATCAAAATCTGCAGTTAGCAGTGCCGATTTTGGTGTGGCATTCAATGACGGCACATCCTGCAATGCTGTTGCGGAATATTCCGTCCCGTGTGAAGGGTCCTTAAGGGACTTTTACATGTGTGGAATATTCTTGCAAGACGCACCTAAAGACGCAGCAAATTCTGTACCAAAATCCAATCTTTAGGTGCATGTTGCATTAATATTTCATTCATGTCAAAGGTCCCTAAGTAGCCCATGAAGAATAGATTCAAATGATAAAGTCAAATTGACTACATCTCGCAAACCAAAATCTGCTACATCAGTACCAAGCTGGTTTGGATGAGGCCATGTATACATGCATAGAACATACTGATAACTCATTGAGTTAGGGATGGAATTTTACATGAGATTGATTTGCACCAGAGGACACAGCCATGTGGAATTCCACACCAAAATCTGCAGGTCAGTCTGTGGATTTTTATGTGGCAGGTTTTAAACCAATATCAATTCTACATCCAAATCCACAGATAGCCTGAAGATTTGGGTGCTGAGTTTACCGCGACTTACGGTGCGTCATGAGGCCTTTTTCCATCCTGTGTGAAGGGTCCCTTAAGGTAAAGCAGTAGGTTTGCATACAGTCCTATGTAAAGTCTAATGCCAGATACATTTCATAGACTCATCTTCGCTACATGTGTATATATATATATATACAAGAGGGCATACATGCAAACAAAATATTCATAGGCATGAAATGGCCTATATACATACAGGAAATCTTAGCATGATAATAAATGTGATATTTACACAGGAAGCACTTCCTTTCCTTCCCAATAAATACTAATGCCAAGGTGGTATATAAAAAGTATTAGTGAATGAGTATTAGTAATGAGTGAATGAATCAGAGCTTGTAAGACAAGATGCCCTACGGTCCCCACTTACCCCAAAACAAGTCTCCTCAACTTCTAGAGAGAATACAAGATTAATAGCTACCTTACTGAGGTAACAGGATATGACACCCCATCACCTCCTACCCAATGCTGAATGAACTATTCTCTACGAAATACACAACTAGCAGCGTGGAGTTTATCCCATGTAGTAATGCTGACTTTGTCATTTAGCACAACTCATCATCATGTTATCTGCAGTTTTACATAGAACTGTATGTTATCTGACACTGTTATCTCCAGGCAGCCTCGAGGAGGTAAATGACAAATTCAGCTCTGCTACATCTGTGTATTTGGAGTGAACTCTCTTGGGAACCCTCTACCTCCAGCTGTTATTTGCATGTGGAATAGGTAGCCAGTGCACTGGAAAGGTCTTCACATTAGGCCTTTGAGGATCTTGCTAGGGTAAGTGGAGGGTTAAGTGTAGTAGGCGCTTGGCATGCAAGAAGCATCCACAGGCAGCCCCACAGAGGGCAGAGAGAGGCAGTTTAGCTCTGATGGATACACACACTTGTCTCTTAATCTCCGGAGCTCCTGATCAATACGCTATTTCCCTTTGTTGCCAGAAAATTCGATCCTTGCCCTGGAATTAGGTTCCCTGGCTTAATCTAAACGGAAACCGGCCCCAGTTAGCTGCAGAGAGGGGAAGAGACGTGAGAGAGGGGGAGAGGATAAAGAAAGATTGAGGTTTGGCCGTAGAAAATGGAAAAGAAGCACAAGACGCTCTTGGACATAAATCGTGTAACACAGCAAAAAAAACCTAAAACATGGTGCAGGGGATAACATGATAGCATTACTAGAGGAGGAACATAATTATAAAGAGCTCATTATCTCTAGCGGCCTATTAAGCCAGCAAAAAAACCACAAAGTTGAGCGAAACTTGACAAGGCAAATAGCAAAAGTTTAAGTACACATGCAGCAGAGCTGTGTTTGTCATTGTATTAGCGTTGAGTCGCATAACCCACAAGGTGCGATTTGTAGTTTTACATAGGACTGCGGGTAAACTGACTGCATTATCTTAACTCAGAGAGTTGTCATGATAAACAGAAAAAATAACAAATTCAGCTCTGAGGGAACGTTGACTGTAAGACTGTAAACTGGAATTGAAGACACAGCAGGGAATGCAAACTCCAGGGAGCAGAGAGAAAAGACTCCAAGTGTTCAGCTTCTGTAAGTTATTCAGTCAAGACGTTGAAGATGGGAAGGAACTTCACAGCAGAGTTTTTCCCTCTTCACTGCTTGGTAAGCTTTTGAAAGTTGCACATAAAGTGTTCATTTCATTTTATGAACAGTTGGTAATGTGCATGTAGATGTAGCTGAGCTGAATTTGTCATTTCACACAACTCAGGGTGATATCATGATGGGTTATCCATAGTTTTTTGGTAGGACTGCTGGTGAACCTCCTGCTCTGAGTTACAAAAGGTGGAACTACTAACTCATTCACCTATGCTACATCTTATCTTATAGCAATTGCACACAGAAGCAAATTTCACACTTCTTGTTTTACCTGCCTCTCTTCATCTCCTTTCACTTCACATCATTCAGTCAGATATGAGCCTGCACTTCACTAGTTGGGTTATCATTGGCTTCAAAGGTCTTGTCTGATGCCATCTCTAAGAAACAACGTGGCTTTTTACTAATACTGTCTAAGGGTTAGACAGTCCAAACTTAGATTAGACAGTCTTAACATGCGTCAGATGTATTACTGAATGATAAATCTGTTGAATTTTAAGACTGCCTAGCCTAAGTTTAGACCACCTATTAGTTGGCTTAGTTTACACCAAAAATTGCGCCATAATGTAGGCCACACCCCTTTTTGGAAAAGTCAAGAAAACTGTCCGAAAGTGTCTAAAAATGCATAATAAATGTGGTGCAAGCATGTAAGACAGTTTTATGGTGTAATTTGCACCAGAAAACTGTCGCGTTTTGAATAGTAAATAAGCCAAATATGTGCTTACACTACAGTATTTAGACTAAGAAAGCGTACACCACCATAGTTGTACACTATAGCTGATCCCATTCATCTGCTGTGAAGTAACAGTTAACTTGGCTACATGATTCACCCCTGTGTTTTATGCCAGAGATGTCACTTTACGGTTGCACTTTCCACCTGTCTTTGCTCTGTTATAGTAGTCACTGTCTCCTAAACGTGTCAAAGTTGTATTAACTTGTCATATTAGTCACTAGTCCTCTACTCTAAAATATTACACATAACCCACCCAACAAGTCCCTTAACCCAACACACAAACATCAACATGCAAAGACTAGTTCCCCTCCAACAGTCCTACTCACGTTTTCCTTGGCATCCAATATCCTTAGACAGTGGAGCTCAGCTGGCTTCTTGAAAACTTCAATAAAATAATGAAACCCGTTTAAAATGAATCAAAAAGTGAAAGGTCATAATCTGAGTGTCCTTCAATGAACTCTTCCTCCAAGCCAGGAGCCTCAAGAGAGGAGAAAAGGAACCCAGTTGTGTCAGAAGAAAGGGATTGTAATAAGTAAATTAAAGTCTACAGGAAAGATAGAAGCAAGGAAGAAGAGAAGGAGTGAGAAAAAAGAGGAAGTATGGTGCAGAAGGAGGAGGAGGAGAAAGGGGCAAAAGAAGGAGTGTAAAAAAGTAGGGTGCAAGAGTAGGAGTATATTAAAAAGTAGGGTGTAAGAGAGAATGAAGAAGAAGATGTGTAAGGAAAAGCAAGGGCAGCAGAAGAGGAAGAAGGAGAAGAAATGTGCAAGAGAAGATCGAGAGTGCAAGAGAAAAAGAAGTAAGGTGCAAGAACATAGGAGCAAGGAAATAAAAGCTAAGAAGAAATGCAGAAGAACTTAGAAGATGATAGAAAAGGAAGGAGAGATCTCAGATAATAATGATGAAAGAGAGGAGGGGAGTCTCAATGGATAGAAAGAAGAAGAGGAGGAGAAAGGAAATGTGTGTGTGTGCGCTCTGCAGTGTCAGACTAAACTCCTTTCCTGCGCACTCCTGGCTTGAGCTGCAGCAGAAAATATATGTACAGGCAGCCAGTGTCTGGGATCGATAGAATATAATTTTCCCCAAACTCGGAAAATAAAGTTCATAGATGATCAAATTTGAAAACAGATGTCGAATCGCGATTCTAAATAGGATTCGATCCCTCTCAATGCACTGTAGATAATATTTGGCCTGCCACTTGATGAGAATGAGTGATTTCATTTACACAGGGTTGTTAGGGAGTGGAGATAAAAAAAAACTTGTTTTGCTGAAAATGGCTTTTTTTTACCCTCCACCCCCAAGTACCCCCCACCTTTTCCCTCCCTATCCCCCACTCTCCACCTCCTCCTCTTCCTCTTCTCTATATTTGGTTTGTAGTGTCTATATTTTGAGAGAGACCCCTAAAGTGAGATGGATGAATGTCACCCCCTGGGCTCAGTGGAGGGGAGAGAGAGGGGGGACAGATGCCACCAATAAAAAAAGCGACCAAATAAATGAGAATTGCACTAGCAGGACCCCTCTCTCTGCATTCCCTGCCCGCAATAACAATTACTTATCGACCGCTTCTCACTCTAGAGGTGGGGACTGAAGGCAGCCAAAAAGCACCCAAGGTATTTTTCCTGCAGCCTCTGCTACTGGCTCCTTATTTATTTATTAAAGCTGGGACTGCATGGGATGAAGGAGGAGGAGGGTGGGGGGAGACCTGAGGGGGGAACACGCACTGGGAAGATGCTCCGTCTCTGGGACACAGATTCATCATTACAAAGTGCTTTCAAGTGCGGAAAGTAAATTCTCTGGAGCTAAGTATGTGCGTGCGCTACTGACGAGGAGGAAAGTTAACTGCAAACTTTACCAAGTGACTCCGTGAAGGTTCCAGCACAGACACGTCTTTTTAAGTCGACTTTTAATTCGAGAGAACATTCCTTCTTTACCCCCCTTTACCCTTAACCCCCTCTATACAGTACATTTAACTCCTCTCTACTTTATAACATGCTTTCTCTTCTTCCTATACACTTTCCTTCTTCCATTCCTATCCCCCTCTCTCTGTTCACTTTTGTGTCCCGACCCCATGCCCCCCTTATCCTCTATGTCTCCCTGTTTCCCCCCTGCTCTCCCCGCTGTCATACTTATCCCCCCCTATCCCCAAAGTTTGCTTCCCATCTTCCACCCCTTCTTTGCCCCCTTTTCTATCATTCTCCTACACACCCTTCTCTCCTCCAATGAACTCTTTTCCCATTCCCCTTTTTATGCCTCAACGTCTCTTGCCCCTTCTCTTCCAATTTGTCCTGCGCCCTCTCCCATGCTGCTCCTCCTATTTTGCCCCTTTTTTCACATCTGTCCACCTACCTCTCCCAGTCCTCTCTCTACTCCATATTCTTTCCCCTCATTCTCTCACTTCCCCTCTTTACCATCTACACCCCCCCTATTTCATCTCTCCTTTTTTTCTCTCCCCATCTCCTCCTTTTCCCCATCTCTCTTTACCATTCATTGTGCTCTATTTCACCTCTCTTTCCCTTTCTCTCTCATCATCCCTGCTTTCTATCACAGCCTCGCTCTCTAAACTTTGCCACTCTCCTTCCCTGCCCCCTTTTCTATCATCTTCACTCATCCCTATCTTTAAACTGCACCCCTTCTTCTCTGGTCCCTTCTTTTTCCTATCACTCTTGTGCTCTCTCCCCTACTTTGCTTTTCTTTTTCTTCCCCTTTCTCTCACGTTTGTCCACCTATGTCCTTCCAATACTGTCTCTACCCCACATTCTCTATCCCTTTACTTTACTTCCCCTCTTTACCATTAACCCTTTCCAATCCAATTTGTATCCTGATTGTCCTAGGGGGCTTACTCTTTTTCTGCTCTTATACAATGGTGCTATATGCTGGCTAAAGCCAGTGCTGCATGAAATGACATGTTAGATAGGCTTTTACAGCAGAGAGGCTGGCAATATACAGTAAGAGAACCCGACTGATGTCTTCCAACATTGGAGCTGTACAGCCTTAAATCATAATGTCTTCAGAGGTCGGACAGTGGATTTCACGTAGGGTATATTTACACTGGCAACTTTTCTGTCCAATTTTCAGACCAAAAAGGTTGATTTTTTTAATCGAACACTCTAGGCAAAAAAAAGGTTTTTAACAGCTGTAACCATGATGACTATAAAAAAATGAAAAGCACTAGGAAGTGCCAAGCATGGACACTGATGCGGTTTTTTTTTACATGCATAAAAATCTGATGCAAAATGGTTGAAATGCATGTGGAAAAATCACGTAGAAGGTAAAAATCACATAAACACGACAAAAAAATCGGACCGATTTTTCAGCACTGAAAAAAATGTCCATCTGCATACAGCCTTAGAGGTTATTCACACAGGCGTTTGCGAATTTGGACCGTATAATTCAGCTCAGTTTTGCAAATGATTTTTCTGTGATGTTCATGTGCACTTGCATTTTTTTTACATGATCATATACTTTGGTGCGTGTTTTTCATGCGTGTATAAGAAATTGCATCTTTGTTTTCTTATTCTAATTTATGGTTTCCATGGTAACATGCGTTATAATTAGATTGTACTTGCATCATGCGAGTTCAATCCGATTTTTAAAAATCACCCATAGACTTGCATGGGCGATGTTCATCTGAAAATTGCACCAAAATTAGGACATGCTGCCATTTTATTTGCTCTAATTGTTCTTCTGAGTAAAAAAATCGCAAGTGTATAACTATTTAAAATAATCTTTTCCGCCAATTTCGGACTAGTTTTTTTGGTCCATAAATTGGACTGAAAAGTCATTAATGTGAATATACTCTTTACTCTTTCCTCCACTTTCTCCCACTTGTGCCCCCATACCCACTTCCAGCCCTCCCTCTACCCCACCCCCTCTGCCCCCTTCTCTCACTTTTACCCCTTCTCTCCCCTTTACCATCTATCTCCCCTATTTCGTCTTTCCTTTCTCTCTCTACTCCATTACAGTCTCTTCTTCCCTCCTTGTCCCCATCTCGGCCCACATACCACATAGTTCTCCCTATACAGCTGCATGGTGATTTCAGCACCGCGGAGAGCTCCAGTCTACACCGGAGGCCGGGGCGCCCTCAACACTAAGCTATTGACTGATTATCGCACTATTAATTTCCTCTCTAATTGCTCCTCCACCTCTCGATTTGAGGTCCTGCTGGAGTCTGGAATATTATGAACTGCTCGTGTAGAAATCTGCATATAGTCACTCAGTGTGTTGTGTATTGCAATGAGAGGAGAAAGGCAGTGCAAATATATACAAATGCTATAGGAAGAATAAATGGTAGAGTATGAAGATAAGAAGAACTAAATAGTATAAACAGGTATATTAACGGGGTACCTTTGAAGGTTTTTGTTATATTTGGCTACATTTTGATGTGCAGGAATGTAATTACATTCATACAGCATTGTATGATATGTATCCATATCTGATATTACTGTATGTGCAAGATCTGCTTATCGATAAGGAAAAAAGGGGTAGATGCATATGAGTATCCCATTATATTGTTGGAGAAGAGGACACCTGCGACTGCATTGGTAGTCGGAGGCATGTGGAAATGAGGGGGAGATTTGTCTGTACACCTGTGATAAAGGTTCAGGGGGTACAGTGAGTTGTGAAAAACAGCTTGAGGGTACAGAGAAGAGGAGAAGTGAATATAGTCCTATGATGGGTGCAGATTATGGAGCTTGATTGGAAGTTGGGATACAAGGAAAGGATGGGACAATGTGTGTTTGTCCCTATGATAAATGTAAGGTGAAGGGTGAAAGTAACTTCTTAAGAAACTCAAGGTTCAGTAAAGGAAGGGGGACATATGTGCGTACCCCTCTGATTAGGCAAGGTGAGATGGCACAAGGGATAGAGGGCGATATATATGTACCCCAATGATGTTGTAGTGATGAAGTGCACTAGGAACAGCATGGGTGGCTGGGGGGCACAGTGACAAGAGGGGGTGTATATGTATACTGATACAGACTGAGGGGGCAATAGCGGCGGCATTAGTATTTAGGAGGCACAGCGACGGGAGAGGGATGTAAAATGATGCAGGGTGAGGGGGCACTAGGAGAAACTATGACAGCTCAGATGAGACCCTATAATACTGTAGGAAACGAGGGCACTAGGGGCATCATTAGCAGCTGAGGGGCACAGAGGAGTTTGCGCGTACCCCTATAATAATGCAGGGTGGGGAGGCAGCAGTAGTGACATTGGCAGCTAGGGGCATAGTGACGGGCAGGGAGATGTGTCTCTATCCTTATAATGATACAGTGTTAGGGGGCAAGGTGCTGCATTGACATTTGAGGGGCACCAGGGTGGGAGGGGGGATGCGTGTGTACCCCTATAATGATGCAGGGTGAGGGGGCACCAGGAGCGGCACTGGCAGCTGGGGGCACAGGGAAGGGAGGGGGGATGTGTCTGTTTTTGTGTCTGTCTGCACTCTTGGAATTATGAAAAATACCAGCATCGACATTGGACTTCAGCTTCGATTAAGGGAGATGGGACATGACAAGACGCGATCAATACCCAGGCCGGCCTATAAAGTGTCAAGTAATGAATCAATTTCGACTAAATTTTCCATTTTTCAGAAGCCGTTCGGAGAGAGAAGAATATCCTCTTTTGTAAAGATATTATTATCGATTTCGGCGGCAATTTGACATCAGGGGTAGTTAATTCCACTCAGAATAAAATTGAAAACACTTGAGAGAGGAGAGAGAGGGAGAGGAGCTGGGAAGACAAAGGGATGGAGGGGGTGGGGGACAAGGATCCAGGGAGATAGATAGATAGGGTGAGACAAAGAGATAAAGGGGAGAGAAGAGGGAAAACTGATATCAAGGCAATGGAGAGAAAGTCACAGCAACACAAACACGATCATCTATACACATGTACTGAGAAAAAGAAATGGGCACACACATTTTATTTATATATATATATATATATATATATATATATATATAGATTCGGAACAAACTTTTTTACTGTAGGCATCAGCTATTAGACACCTCACAAGGTCAAAGTGTTACATGATGTGCATTGAACGACACATGTTCTTGTTGTCTTCGACGTCAGAGTTGTGACCTTGGCCATAACCAAAAGTAAGGTAATGGAACTTTTTCGGCAGTTAAAGCTGCATTCACGTCAACTTTTTTTACTTGGCTGCTTAGGGCCAATAAAAGTAAATTGTAAAACTCAGGCAGTATGCACGATCCCAACTGTTGTCATGTGGTGGTGGAGGTTCAATGAATGTGGCTTAGTGGTTAGCACTGTTACCCTGCAGTGCCGAAGTCCTAAGTTCAGATCCCATAATGGATAACATCTGCATATGCTTTAAGAACCTCCATACAGATGCTGTGCTTAGTCAGAACTCCAGCATTGCTAACATCTGAGCTCCTGCACCTGCTCTTTCTGCTCTGGAGAAGGAGAATAAACACGAAGAGAACATAAAAACTCCATCTAGATGTTGCCCCTTGGTCAGCACAGAACCAAGAACTCCAGCACTGCAAGGCAGCAGTGCCAATAAGTGAGCCACCATTCTTCCATGCAGATGTTATCCTTGTTCAGACTTGAACCTAGAACCCTAGCACTGCTATGCAACAGTGTTAGTGACTGAGCCACTAGGTGTAATTGAGTGCAAACATTTTGCACATGCAATACACAGAAAATCGAAAACAATGCTTTCAATGCATTCTTTCTTAAGTGTGTATTTTGTGTTCATGTTTCACCAAAAAACCCAGCATGCTCTCTTTTCCTGTACAAGAAAAGAACACATATTGAACTCATTAAACTAATCGGCCAGTAAGAAAACACTGTCGCACACACACATATGCAATGCCTGATGCACAAAAATGTGGTGTAAATCGCCATGCAAATATGCATATGCTCATGTGACACAGGTCATAGGGCTTCTGCAAATGGTAGATTTTGGACGTGTTTTTAGGAACGTAAAATCACTTATGCAAACCACAGAGAGTAGTACCCATTGATTTCAATGAGTTCCCGCACATTCAGCATTCTTGCGCTATATTTTCGCACGCAAAAATATACGCGACATGTTCCATTTTTGTGCATACGCAAGGCAGCATAGGAGTCTATGGGAGTGTGCAAATGCACATCCCATCCGTATGAAATAGCACACTGAACTGCGCGATTTCGTGGTGTTAATCGATAACACCGGAAACTAATTAGGCTGCACAGCCTGTTCAATCACAGCGCAGGTGTGTCCTTTGCAGATGTGAATGGGGTTGGCAGTGCAAGAAAGTACAGTATAATGATGGATCCACTCACAAAAGTGCGTTGTAGTGCTCCCTTCACAGTGCAATTATGTCACACTCTTGAGCATATATACTCTTGTCTGAAGGAGCCTTTATACTTCTCCTTCTTGCTAGATCCACTTCTGGTTTTGGCTCAAAAAACTGCATCAAAAACACGCAACTCAGGGCTTATTCAGACAACTGTATTTATGCAGGTATTTTACGTGCGTAAAAAAGCACACATAAAACACGACCGTGCAAAGCATTGGATTTCAATTTTTTTTCAGATGAACGATTTTTCACCATGCAAAATATTCCCGTAAGAGAAAAAAGGACATACGCGACCATTTTTGGTCATCTTTTTTATATGGTGCATGAAAATATAGGTCTTGCTCTATCTTTCGACGTAATACGCAGCGAGCTCCCATGGACTTCTATGGAAGCTGGAAAAATAGGAGGGGGAGGGAGTTTCCCTCCGTACAACAGAGGGAAAAGAAGACAGCTCTCCCTAATTAGGCATTTAATTGCCATTCTAATCTACGAAAATGGTGTTACACGCAAGCGGGTAAACGGGCAATTTGTTCACCAAAATAAGCCGATCGATCAGCGAGCACAGACATATTAGCCTGCTTCTGGCTCTCTCCTCCCTTCATTTTATTTTATGCAAATGTACAATCCTTACGGGCGAACATATTACGCATACGCTGGTGTGAATGGCTTTAGGTCTTATTTAGATGACCGTATATCGGCTCGGTTTTCACGCCGAGCCGATATACAATGTCCTTGTCAGCAGGGGAGGGAGGATGGAAGAGCCAGTAGCAGGAACTGAGCTCCCTCCCCCTTTCCACCCCTTGCCACTATTTGCAATAGGAGGGGGCAAGACGGGGCGGAGCTAAGTCCCACCGCTTAGCTCCACCCCTGTCCCGCCCATCCCATTGCAAATAGTGGCGAGGGGCGGGGAAAGGCGGGAGTTCAGTTCCTGCTCCTGGCTCTTCCATCCTCCCCCTGCAGAAACTGAGCTGATATACGGTCCTCTAAATAAGCCCTTAAATGCGCAATTTCTGATGGAGAGTCGAGCATGGTAAAACTTCATTCATGTGATTATATGGTGCATACGGACGAACGTTTTAACGCATATGGTGGTGTGAAAGAAGCCTTAGGGTGACTACCCACTACAGTTTTTTTCACTGCGAAATTCGCAGCGTTTTTTTTTCTGCAGGGGTCTATGGGCTATGGGACTTGTAAAGCTAAAATCGCGATCGCGCAAAATAATTTTTTAACATTACAAGTCCCATAGACCCATTTAGCAGTGAAAAAAAACTGTAGTGGGTAGTCACCCTAAGGCTAACTTCACAGGAGTGAATGCGATATCGGGCCATGATTCACGCGCCAACATCCGATTTTCCCCCGGATATGAGACATTTTTGTGTCAAAACTGCCTTGCATCACTTTGGGGCAGTTACAATCCTCTGCCGCGGCTGTCAATCGGCAGACCTCGCGTTAGATTGCACTCACGTGCACCTAGCATGTAGTGCGTGGCTGCCACCAGACCCAGTGAAGCATTGTCTCGCTCATGTGTATGACCCCATTCATATTTGTGTGAGATTTTTGCATCTGTAATGCACAAATGTTGCAGGAGAATATCGCCTATTTGGAGGCCTCTTTCACACGAACATCATTTTAATGCTCTGATAGCCTCACTAATAAATCACGGCTATCGGAGAGTTGAATTGTGTGAATAAAGAGCAGCTGCCACCAAGTCGCGGCTATTTTTCACAATTTTACCCAGCTGCCTGTGGTGTCTTGCAGTGCACTGACGCCACAGTCCCAAAATTCCTCAGCCGCCAGAACAATAAAGGGAGTCCCTGTGGGGATGAAGGGAGTCCCTGCAGAGATGAAGGGAGTCCCTGCGGGGATGAAGGGAGTCCTCTTGGAGATGAAGGGAGTCCCTGCAGAGATGAAGGGAGTCCCAGCAGAGATGAAGAGAGTCCCCGTGGGGATGAAGGGAATCTACCAGGCACTCCCATCATCTCTACATGGATTCCCTTTATTCTCGCAGTGCTAAACTCCCTCCCCCTCCCTTTGTCGGTTGGCTCACATAGTCACCCACGAGAGTCTATGGAGCCCCTGGAATTGTGCCATGAAAAGATAGAACAAGTCCTACCTTTTGACAGAGCGACATCTTGGTGTAAAAAAAAATCGCGCTTATTGCGCTACCTTTTGACACAAAATTTTTTAGGCGCGTCAAAAAATTGTTCGCCTAAAAGAACCCATTGGAAACCATAACTTCCTTTTGATGTGATTTTTTGATTTTACGATAATACTATGTTATTGAGGCACTGCGTTTCATCCACACCATTACTGCGACATTGTGTTACTATAACATTCTGGAAGGTATTTATCAAGGCTGTGTGGTCATTTTCTGTTGTCAAAAAGTTGCAAATTTTTGCACAAGTGGAGTTTTGCTCAAAAATTTTGCAACTTCTTGATTTTGTACGCTTCCGACTCCACTTTTCCAAATTGTCTAGAAAATGGGGCGTGGTTTGATTGTAGTGATTTGAAGTGCTCATGCCCATTACAAAAGTATAGGGCTCACACTGCACGGTATGCAGAGAAATAGAGCATGCTGCGATCTGCATGCAGTGTGTACATGCTCTATTTTTGTGGTTATTTGCGCACCCAAGAAGTCTATGGGGTGCGCAAATGTGCACTTGTCCTGAACTAAGTCAGTGCGCAATTTCACTGTGTTAGGGTGCATTCAGACGACCGTATATCGGCTGGGTTTTCACGCCCAGCCGATATATGGTGTCTCTCTCTGCAGGGGGAAGAGGCTGGAAGAGCCCCCGTCCCGCCCCCTCTCTGCCTCCTCTCCACCCCCCCCCGCACAATTTCAAATGAGGAGAGGCGGGATGGGGCGGAGCTTATTCCCGGAACTTAGCCCCACCCTGTTCCGCATCCTCTCATTGCAAATAGTGCAGAGGGGGGGAGAGGAGGCAGAGAGGGGGCGGGAGCTCAGAGCACTGCTCCCGGCTCTTCCAGCCTCCTCCCCCTGCAGAGAGAGACGCCGTATATCGGCTGGCCGTGAAAACCCAGACGATATACGGTCATGTGAATGCACCTTTAATTATTAACACCAGGGACTAATTATGCTGGCCTGCCTACTAAGGGTGGTTTCAGACAACCATATGTGCAATTACACTTGTCGGTACGGAGCACGTGAACAAGGGAAATCTCTTCCCCTTCTCCAGCCGTTCAAACTCTGTGCCATAGCATATATTTATTTACGTATATATATTTACATATATATAATATGTGAAAAGGCCTTTAGGGCTCCTGCAGAAGAACGTAGGCATAGATACGCTCGCCATGGCATGACGTAATAGCGATGTTAAGGAAGCCCTATCGCACGTATCCTCGCATTTTACTGTACTTTTCTGCATTGTCGTCCCATTAACATAAGCGCAGGACACACCCACGTGGTAATTTAACAGGCTGTGCAGCCTAATTAATTGCCAGTGTTCTCAATTTCCTTGCAAAATCACGCAGTTCAGTGTGCTATTTCATGTGAATCAGGTGCGCACTCCCATAGACTCCTATGGTGCCTTGTGAGTGCAAATGCCCACAAAAATAAATCATGCTGCATATATTTTCGTGGTTGCAAAATTTGTACAAAAAAAATGCATAATGTGAGGGAACTCATTGAAATCAATGGGCATTCTTCTCTGTGTTTTGCGCAAGCACATTTGCACGCACAGACAATCTTGCATGTGCAAAAACGCTCATATGCAGAAGCCCTTATGACTTAAACATATGTCCGTGTTTTTCTCCTGTTATGCGGCTGTTAAAGTCGCAATTACATAAAGGTTTGAAACAAAGCCATTGATTTCAATGGTTTCATTTTCATTATCGGCATTCTCTCGTGTTATTCTATGAAGGAGAAAAGACAGAACTTGCGTCTTCTTTTTCAAACTCACTCACAATAGCGTGGAGTTTGCATAGTCAGAAAAAAAATCTGGGTTCATGCGTTAATACGCTCCATAGCGGCAATCGTACATGTCTTTAAACCCTCACTGTCCTCTTGGCTTTCTAGATCACCAGGCATTCACAGATCAATGTGTATAGCATCCCTGTAGTCAGTCCAGGCGGTGCTTAAATCCGTCTGCCTGGATCTTGAGTCTTGGGCAACTACTTTATCCATGAGCAACTGATGTTTGGTTCCTTTGGTGTTGTTTCCAATGCCGTTCTAAGCTGTGCATTGACCCATATGGTTCTGTAGTTCAGCACTGGGATGCCTGATAGGACTTTCCATGTTGTGGGGAGGCAGGTTGTTGGTCGGTAGTTGGATGGTGCTGTTCCCTTGTGGGGATCTTTCGTGATCGGCACTATCCTTCCTTGGGTTAAGCAGTCTGGGTGGGAGCCTACTACTATCAGCTGGTTCATCTGTGCTACTAAGCATTCATGTACTGCTGTTAGTTTCTTTAGCCAGTATGTGGGGATTATATCTGAGTCAGGTGCTGTTCGGCTCTTCAGGTTGACCTGCTGTTGGAAGTCTGCTAATGTGATGGTAACCAATTCCTCTACTGCTGTTCTCGGCTCTCAGGTCCTGCAGCCACGTTGCACTGGTGTAATATATATTTACTTTTTCCCATATGTTCCTCCAGTATTGTTCAGTTTCTTCTCTGGTTCTACTGTTAGGGCTTAAACAGACAAATGTGTTTGTTCACATTTTTGCACTGTGAAACTCACACCTCTAAAACGTGCAAATCAAATCCATTGATTTCAATAGGTTCGTTCCCATGAGCAGGGACTCGACCTATCTTTCTGCGTTTTATGCAGAAAGCTACCATAAAAGTCTTGGGCAGGTTAAAAAAGCAAGAGCAAGGGTGCATTCACATGAGCATGTGTGTGTGCGTACATAGATGCGCACAAAACCGCGCACCCACGTCCGTGCACAAACACGCGTGAATGCAGGTCAGTGCAGCAATGCTTTCAATGGGTCTGCGGGTCACCGAACACTGTAACAGCACTGTCACAGGATACAGCGACAAGGGGACGTCCCGCAGCGAGTGAAGAATCCCCTGTCACAGATGTCACAGGATCTGGCAGAGGGCAGTTGTGGCAGAGGATCATGATGTTCATCCATTGCTTTCAATAGGATCAACGCTTCTGCAGCCCCATTGAAAGCACTGGGCTTCCGGCAAGCCCTGGATGGATTTTCGGGGAAGGGCTTTCAATATAAGCCCTTCTCTGAAATTCATCCAATTCAATGAATGGCCAAGCGGTGCCTGTGATTGGCTGAGTGCTGTGACCAATCACAGGCACCACTCAGCTGTCATTCAATGAATGGCTGAGTGCTGCCTGTGATTGGCTGAGTGCTCAGCCAATCAGATATAGCCCTTTCAGCAGGTGGGGATTTTAAATCTCCGCATGCTGAAAGAGATTCAGAGCAGTGCAGAGAGAAGACACAGCTGGACACGCCTGATTATTTTTTATCACGTTCTAGGGATGATTTTCAGGGAAGAGCTTATACTTAAAGCCCTTCCCCGAAAATCCCTGCAGGGCTTGCCTGCAGCCCATTGCTTTCAATGGGGCTGCAGAAACGCTGGTCCCATTGAAAGCAATGTGAGAACATCGCAAACTTCTGCCACAGCTGTGGCAGGGGAATTCTTCAGCCCCATGGAGATGAAGAAATTCTCTGCCACAGCTGTCACAGCCATGGCAGGGGATTCTTTACTCCCTGTGGAGATGAAGAAATCCTCTGCCATAGCTGTCACAGCTGTGGCAGGGGATTCTTTACTCCCCACGGGGAGTCCCCTTGTCACTGAACACTGTGACAGTACTGTCACAGTGTTCAGTGACAAGGGGACTGCCAGCTGGGGAATATTGACATGCACCACGGACCTATGGTGCATGCATGTCTTATATTTTGCAGGTACGTGTGTTTGCATACCTGTAAAACACAGGCATGTGAACACACACCATAGGGAACCAATGGTTCTAATAGATGCGTGGTTTTGTGAGCACCTATGTACGCAAACACTCATCTGAAAGCACCCGAAGGGTGTGACCCTGCAGACAAAGCAGGGAAAAGAAGACAGCTGGCCTTTATTAGGCTTTAAATAGCCATTCTATTACATGGAAAAGGAGTATCTTACTTGCGTGGGAACTGGCATTGTGAGTACAAAAATGATATTACTATGCGCTGACTTGTGCGTATCAGCCTTATTATTACCATCTCCAAACCTTATTCATGCACAAATAGGCTCCCTTGCGGCTAGCGTAATTGTGCATACGTTTGTCTGTTAAAGCCCTTACTGTGCTGCTCCATTGCAGATGGGAGTATACCTTGGATGGTTCTTTGGAGAACTGGACATTTATCTTTTTGGTCTCTACTTCTCTGGTGTATCTCCTTAGACTTCCTACACAAGGGCAAGTGTGATATCGGGCTGTGAAACCCGTCCTGATATGTACGAGGTAACCGTGGATGTGAGGCGTTTTTCCATCAAAAATGCTTCCCATAACTTCTGGGAAGTTGTGATCCTTCAAACATGGCTTTCAACTGAGGTGGACGATTGACAAGTGTTTACCATTGTTTTCAATGGGAAACCTTGCATCACATAACAACGGGCGATGCGTTCTGAGGAACGTGAGAAGTTAAGTCCCTTTTACACACAACAATTATCGCTAAAAATTAATAATAATAATCAGTGTGTAAATGTGCGCCCCTCATGCACTTACCGTCCACTTTTCGTCCATCGCTGACTTCAGGTCTGCATGAAATTCTCTTCCTTTAGGATGATAAGATAAGATGAACTGCATGCTGTGTTCTCCATGGGCAGCACTTATAACACCGATACCAAGATGTGAGATAGCGCAGGTTCTGGCGTACGCGGCAGCTTACGTTTTTTGGGCCTACAATCCTAACACCCACATTTATCAGTGTGTGTTTTCTATGCATGCGGTTTGCTATAGATGCTAGAGGAGCCCAGGATGGTATGCCAGTGTGGCATACTTATTTATGCAGGGCAATCCACTGCTTAGTCAGTGTGGGTTGTACGCCTGTATGTGTGGTGCACCTATTCATGGCGGTCATCTTGGTATCGGTTCACATTGTACGGGCTGGGTTTGTTAGCAGTCACCCCTCACCCTAGGTTGAGTTGAGTGGCTGCTCAATCAGCGTGCACATGAATATTTTTTGCTCCTCTATATTCTAATTTGGCTTGCTGCAAGGTTAGATGGCAATCGAGCCTTTCCAACTTTTTCGGAATTGGGGTTGTACATTCAAGCATACAACACGATCAATGGGAGCTGCACCTGCAATTACGAGCACTGGTCACTACAGATGCAACTACCATTGATTTTAATGAGAGCTATGCCTGCAATTATGAGTGCTGACTGCTACACAGGGGATGGAGCAACACTTTCACTCCGGCCCCAGTGTATCTCGGCAGGAGCCAAAAAACACTATAAGCCTGGGTCCTGTCAGGTTTGTGCTGCTGGGATCTGTTGTTCTACAGGTTTCCAGGAGCACACCTTCACAGATGTGGAATAATTGTGCTGGCTCGGTGTGGACATCTCCTACCAGCCAATCTCTACTGGTCTGTTGCATATATATACCAGTCCCCCTGCAAGAGGAAGCTGGTATATCTCCAATCTAGGGCTTGGTTTTCTTGCATGCCTGTTATGTGTTGTGTGTGTGTATAGGTATGAATAGTGTCATGTTCAGTGTCTGTGCAGGTGCCAGACATCAGGTGTGAACAGGCATGTTCAGTATATATGTGTGTGAACAGCAGTGCGATTGGTGTGTCTGCGCAGCTAGCCAGACATTAGGTTTGAACAGTCCTGTTCTGCGTTACATGCTATCCCTAGTGTGTTGCTGTGAACTGTTTACCATCTCTGGGCGAGTTAGGTCTTAAGGTTTCAGTGCAGGGCCGTCCTTATCAGGACAATCACCCAGCTTACAGGCAGGTGTCATGTGGATGTTATCTCATTAGAGCAGGGACCCACAAGATAACGAGGACCTTTGAAGTGGGCTTGCAGGCTTAAGTGACTTAGCCAATGCACAAACTAATACCTCG
Source organism: Eleutherodactylus coqui (assembly GCF_035609145.1). NCBI lineage: Eukaryota > Metazoa > Chordata > Amphibia > Anura > Eleutherodactylidae > Eleutherodactylus > Eleutherodactylus coqui. The sequence continues at coordinate 87,394,287 of NC_089842.1, forward strand.
TATTTATGATAGCTATTCCATCTGGTTTTGCGTTCTGGTATGCAAGTTGAATGCTTTGGCCATTTGTCAGTCCTTATGTTATGTCTGTCCATGAGTTTAGTAATGCATTTACTGTCCCTTTGGTGTTCAGTGTGTGCAGTTGCGCAGTATTTCTGGTTTCAGAACTAGTGCATCTGTGTTGTGGTGAGGTGCATCTGGCAGACGCAACAGGTTCACATGGGAGCAGATTCGCCATGAAATTTACGTGCGGACCCTCCACTTGGAAATTTCGCTGCATTTACGGTAGCAGCCAAGGGGATCAGATTTTAAAAATCTCCTCCACAAGTTGCAGAAAAAACCTGCACAAAACCTGTGTGAAAATTGAATGTGAGAAAGTAGCATTACTGCAAGTCAATGTCAGACCCTTTAACAGGCCTTGTAACAATGACTGGGAATATAAGCCAATGGTATTTCCATAAACTAAAGTTATTGGCTCTTAGGAACTGGGGTGCTGAGTCTCTGGATGTCACTGTCAAAACTTCCTCTCCATTCCCCCACTGTCTGAGCGTATACAGCAGACTACTCATGCATGCTTTCATAATGATAGGGCTAGTCTTCTTTTTTATGAGTGCATGAATGACTAGTCTACTGTATACGTGTACAATGAGCGGCTGCATTGTGGGTGGGTGGCTGGAGTAAGGGAGAGGAATGTGAGAATGAGAGTGACATCCCCAGATTCAGCACCCCAGCTCCTATGAACGTATAGCTTCAGTTTACGGGATCATAGAAGCAGAGTCCCTATCAAGGATATTTAAAGGGAAATGACATCAAGTACTGTATGGGGGAAGAAGCTCTCTGTCGTCTATGTACATCCCTAGTCAGTTGTAATGCTGCTGAGAGATTCTCTTTGAGCCTTGATGTTATGTCGCTTTTCATGGGTCTGTAAAACAATAGGACTTTTGGTTACCACTGATTAACAGATAAGTGTTGTCTATGGCTCTGTCAGTGTCATACCCCTTGACTGAACTGGCAAGTCCTGACTGTAAGTGCAGAGATTCTAATCAATACAGCAAAGAGAAAACACTGGTTTGACGTGTTACGTTTGCAAATTGACAAGTGAATTGTATTTCATAAAGAAGCTGCTGCATTTCAGTACAACTCATATTCCTGCCATGTAACTTCATTTACTATATAGAGCTGTGCAAAGGATCACCCTCTTGTTTATTTTCCGTAACTTCTTGTCAAAATGGCCATTAAGTAAAAGTCAGTCAGAATCAGGGAGAACGCAAAAAAAAATATTAAGAAAAAGTTACACCGAAGCTTCAACAACTAAAAATAACATCACGGCTATCAGTATTTAATGTCTCCAGTCTTTTCTCTTGTGCGCCCTACTGCCACTTTAACATTTCCAATATTAAAAGCAACAATTTACAGCTGTGTCCACCCATAATGGACATCATGTTACCCTTTGTTGAGGGTATATTACCTTAACTGACTTCTCAGCAGATTAGATATAAAACTAGACCTTTTGTGAGGGGAGAGGATAAACAGTGGAAGCCATATTTTTCTATACTTCAAGACAAATACTATCTCCATTGCAAGCATATCAAGTTTTCCATCCCATGAATATAGCCTTGCATGGTGCAGTATTGTGGTGTAAAACAAATGCTGGTCTAATAGTTGGACCATCTATTCATAGTTATGGTACTCAATAGGACACAAGTTCTCAGGATATGACCCAGAGTACTGCAAGTTATTTGACTAAGCATATGCAAGGGCATATGATGAACAATGAAGTCCTTGAAGAGAGGGGAATTATACTTCCCATCTTATTTGCTAGTATGTGACAAATACAGAAATCTACTGCACTATGAAGCATGGAGGGTCCAGTGTGATCTTTACCATCAGTCTCAACTGTTCTGTGTATGCTACTCCTTCTGTATGACCCGCTTAAGTGACATAATTTATCAGATGCTCCCACTCTTGCCAAATGCTAACCCCACCACCACCAATCAAATTCTGATGTTCAATGCAGAGACAGCATCTCTATCTACCCATTAATATAATTAAATGAAAGAGAAGTTGTATAAAGCATCAGCTCCTCCAAATGCTAAACGTTTGTTTTATATTGACACCATCAAGTTGACTATACAAGATCCAATCTTTTGGACAGTTGTGTGAAGACCTGGACCATGTATGGGGCAAAAGAGCTAAATATCAAAGAGATGTCCTTTCAGTTACATCTTCTGATAGATCCTTAAAGGGGTCATCTCATGTACACAACCACTGTCCATAAGCTCTTTTAGAACATATAGACATTACTATGAGGAGGGGCTTCTACCACTCAGGAGTAATTTCCATGAACCAGAAGGGAGTGTGGAAGTGCCACCATCTAAGAGCATCTCCTACCATGACAAACCAAGCCCATTCAAACATTTTTTCGTGAATGCTTAGTACATCTGTACCTCTCTTTATGCATCATTTCCAAGGTAATATCTGATATATACTGTATATATACACATGCTTTGTAAAATAAAAAATCAAACGCCTAGAAGGAGTTGTCATTTTACCATCGATGGCACAAAAAGTAGTTCCACCCTTGGCCTATAAAAGGCTCTCAGAAGTGGCTACTTGTGTAGTGGACCTCTTTTTCTGCTTGTGTAGAGCTTGTCAACCTCTAGACACCTCTATGATGCAATCAAAGAGATTTTACCAAGTTATCAGAGTTTGAGAGGAGTGCATTATTGGAATATGAAAAGCTGAATACGCATATCAACGAATTGCCCACCACCTGGCCTCTTCTGACAAGACTGTTAGGAGGTGTTAGGAAAAATGGATATGAGGGCTCTCACACAAGGTGACCAGGCTCAAGAAACCCTTGACAGACGACCAGTAGAAAGGATCATTTGATCGTCCGACAAGCATGAGCAGATCCAACAACAAAACTGGACTGCAACAGAGTGGAACCGGGTTATTTTCAGCAACAAAATCAGGTTTAGTTTTAGCAGGGACGACGGCTGTTTTTGTGTCTGGAGACCTAGGGGTGAGAGCCTCAATCCTGCCTTTGCTATGGAGTAGAACACTGCTTGTATGATGGTCTGGGGGGCCAGCCGGTCACCCGTAGTAGTGGTACGAGGAACAATGGCAGCTCAGCGATATGTTCAGGACATCCTGCAGCCACATGTGTTCCTCTCATGGTAGGGCCTCCTAGAGGCATTTTCCAGCAGGACAATGGTTGACCGCACACATAAGGGGTTCACAGGAATGTCTCCACAACATTGCCACACTTCCGTAGCCTGCCCGGTTGCCAGATTTATTGCCAATACGACATGTATGGGACCATCTGGGATGTCAACTTCAGCAGCCTATGACTTTGCAAGTTCTAGAAGCTCAGCTACATCAAATGTGGACCAATATGCTGCAGGAAACCATATAGAACCTGTATGCCCATATCGCATCTTGAATCAAAGCTAGAGACTGCCCAACAGGGTACTAGACCTTCCCTTCAAGTGCTCAATTTTCCGCAATATATTATCCTTTTGCTCTGATATTGTAATCATATAGTTATATTAACGTTGCAATCACACAGAGAAACTTCCATTCCATTCCAACAACTTCTTCTAGGTGCTAGATTTTTTTTATATAGTGTATATATATTGTATATCTGAATTTAACCCCAGATTTCATACTTGTTATTAAAGACATACGTCTACCTGATTCTTTCCTCCGCTTTTCCCTTGTGTACGCTCTCTTCACACTCAATACACAAGACCAATGAGTTTTAATGGAGCATTAAAAGGAATAATTAAACAGGATCTTGGAACAATTGTAGTCTTCCTCTGGAACAATTACACAGCTCCTGTGTGCTTTTATTAGACCTGGCGAAGAACAATCATGAAGTTTATGATCTTACCAATTCACTTTTAAGATGTATTCCTATAGAAATGATGCTAAGATTTCCTAAGACATTAGTTCAATATAGACATAAAAAAACAGTGGCAGAGCTATAGCGGTTATAGTGGAGTGTATAGTATACCCAGCATGCTTACACCAAACAAAATTCAGATTTTCCAGTTTGTGTGCATGCATCTATCTATCTATTTATCTATCTATCTATCTCATATCTATCTATCTATCTATCTATCTATCTATCTATCTATCTATCTATCGCATATCTATCTATCTATCTATCTATCTATCTATCTATCTATCTATCTATCTATCTATCTATCTATCTGTCTAGCATCTTATATCTATCTAATATCTTAGCTTTCTATCTATCTCATATCTATCTATCTATCTATCTATCTATCTATCTATCTATCTATCTATCTATCTATCTATCTATCTATCATCTATCTATCTATACACAGACACAAAATTAATTGCTATTAATTGCATAATACATTCTCGTTGTAGTCAGAATGCAATCCGTTTCAGAATCCTAAAATTGTAATTAAATGATACAATTCTATCTCTATGCTGCCATGCAGCCACCACTAGGTGAAGTTTAGGACTAGAGATGAGCAAGCTTACTCGGTAAGGCAGTCACTCGAGCGAGCATCGCTCTTCTCAAGTAACTGCTTAGTGATCCAAGCAGGCTCGGATGGGCTGCAGGGATGAGCGGGGATAAGAGAGAGAGATCTCTCTTACTCTTCCTCCCGCTCCGCTCCCCCCGCCCTGTGCAGCCCACCCGAGCCTGCTCGGATCACTAAGTAGTTACTCGAGAAAATCGATGCTCACTCAAGTAACTGCCTTACCGAGTTGGTTCGCTCATTTCTATTTAGGACTTTACTATATACTACATAGGTATTGAATGCGAAAAGACGAGATTCCCATATGTCCGGGCATCTCTTTTTTTCTTTACTCCACCGTCATATTGAAACACTGGAAGGAAACTGAGGTCAGAACTGATCCCATAGAAAACTCATTCATGGCATTTGGCACATTGGATTTGAAGATGGATGTCACCCTGTGCAGGGCAGAAAAACATTGCATGCAGTGTATTTCTATCCGGCTATTTCAGGCTGTGGGCGCTGAAACACTGTGCAAAGTGCACACAAATGTCATCAGTTATGTCTGGCTCCAGCATAAAACAACTGGCTGGATGCAACCAAATGTGTGTGAGCCCAGACTAATAAAACCGTATGCAGTAAACTCCCTAGTTCTACTTACCTCCACCTACCAAACAGACATAAACAATAAAATTAACGCCATGTTTGTACAGAGGATTTGGACCTCTGTATTTGAAAAACAGATCTTTCACCCCTATAAAGCTGCAATAAGAAATAAACCAGAACTTTCTGTTTCAGAAAAATATGACCTTGAAACCAGATGGTGTCAGAAGGTGGACATTTCCTTTAAAGTTCAGCAAGCAAAGTATGATACCTACTAATACAAACATATAATATTGTAAAGTATGGGCTCATGCACATGTTCGTATAATACATACGTATCTGTTCTCCTATCAGAGAGTCACGTGCTGTATTTGAAAAATACTACTAATTATTAGGAAATTATAGTACTAGTGTTTCTGGTGACGCAATGCACCACACAGCTCTGCTACATGCACATCACACACACAGCTCTGATACATGCACACCACGTACACACATACACACAGCTCTGCTACGTCACACACCCACAGATCTGCTACATGCACGTCACACACGCACAGCTCTGCTACATTGCTTTCGCATATGAGCAGCATGTAATTTAGGAACTTCAGCTGGTGGCTGAGGTGAAATCATGGCTTATCTCTGTGTCATGTAAGCTACATTAGCTTCGCGATGGTGTTGAGCCCTCTGTGGTGACATGTTTGCACAACAGCAACAGTTTGTTTCAACATTGGACAACGGTTCACAATTACATGAAGGTTGGACTGGTGTTGGCGGCATTAGCACTTGAGATGTCATGATATCACGTTCAGGAGATGTGGAGATAGTGGTGAAGGACTATGCTTCAATGTTGTGGGTCAATATGCACCGCCAGCTATGTATGTGGACATTTATGAGGTGTCATTTATTGGAGTTTCCACACAGGTATCCAGCTGTCTCACAACCAGCTACAAACTGCCAGACTGAGTACTGCTGTATCCATAGCAACTGAGGTCATGGGGGTTTGTGGGGGATGTAGTCCGCCCATAAACCCTTATTCAGCTCAGAGTCCATGTGACTGATCACATGGCGAAGACATCCTCACAGGTCCTGTCAGCACACAAGCTATGTATGTGTAAATTTGTGAGGCATCATTTATTGGAGTCTCCACACAGGTGTGCAGCTGTCTCACAACAAACTACAAACTGCCAGACTGACTATTGCTGTATCCATAGCAACTGAGGCCGCAGGGGGTTGTGGGGGGTGTAGTCCACTCATAATCCCTCATTCAGTACACAAGGATAAAGGACCTGTGATGACATCACAATCATGTGATTAAGGGGCAGAGCTAAGAGCCAGGAACTGACATCACAGGTGCTGTCAGGTGCGGTAATGGTGTATCTTGACGCCACCAGGAAGCTAGGGGTTTGACAGGGCTTGGATGCAGGAACGCCCCTGTCACACCCGTAGCTCCCCATAGGCTGACGTCTCAAAGGTCTTAGCCGTGGACGGTTAGGGCTAGGGATAATTTTCCTTTTAGGGTTACATTATTTGTTGTAAATACTTTAATGTAAGGCTAGCACCTAAACAATCCCAAAGCCTAACCTTTGTGGCACAAGAGGGAGCCAGGACAGCGCAAGCCATGACAGGAGGGAGCCGGAACAATGGTGGACACAGCGAGAGCATCAGAAGCGCAGAAAGCGCAGCCCGGGATGAGTCACAGGGGGGAGCCAGCAGCAGCAGAGAAGGGCCACAGGACGCACCACAGGAGGGAGCCGGGAGCAGCTGGAGGGAGCCGGGAGCAGCAGGCGGCCCGGGACGCACCACTGAAGGGAGCCGGGAGCAGCAGCGGACAAGGACCAGGGGACATGCCACAGGAGGGAGCCAGGAGCAGCAGCAGCGGAGAAGGGCAACAGATACTTACTGCAGCAGTGGGGAGCTTCAGCCAGGACCTGCAGGGGAACTATTCAAGCAGCCAATGAGGTAGAGGGGGCATCCCCCGGCTGTCACTCTTGTCTCCACCAGTACTTCCTGGTGGCGTCGAGATGTACCAGTACCGTCAGGCTCTGCATTTAACTCCCACGTCACACACGGAAAGATGGACAAGTGGTCGTTAGCACTTTGATTCTCATGGAATTGTCATAGTACTTTTACTAGAAGGTCTCTTTTACACGGGTGACAGTGATATCGGCACTACAAAATCGTGATATCGCAGCTTTGTACACACGATTTTGTAGCTTCAGTGATGCTTTTTATTGTGAAAGAATCTCGCATCGCGTTGCTGCTATCTGCAATAAAATCATGTCAGTTTGTCACAAGAAAGTTAATTGTTCAAGCTATGCGATGTGATAAACAAAGAGGCTCCATAGGGCTACAAAACATCGCAAATCGTGGCTGTATAGAGCATGCCGTGATTTGTTTTCTAGCAACATAGCATCAGACAAAACATTGCTAATGTGAAAGAACCCATTGGAAACCATGGGCTTCCCATACATGCATTTTGTAGTGCTGTCACAATGCTATAAACCGCGCAATTTTGCAGCCCGTGTGAAAGCAGGCTTAGGCTAGCTCCATACAGCAATCGCGATTTTGCTGTGAGAAAATTGCAGCAAAATTACAATTTCCTTCCCGCGATTTTTGAGCATCAGCGCTGCTTTTTCTTACAAAAACATTGCTGCCACTTGCGATTTTTTTGCGTGTTTTTTCCGAGTGATTTTTCCACCATTTTTTTAGCGTGACAGTCAATAGGAGTTTCTAATGTTAAAAACAGATCGCATCACATGAAAATCACAAGTTCATGCTTTGCGATGCAATAAAAAGGAAGGCTGCATAGGGAAACATGGGAGATAAAAAAGATAGAACATGCCGCGATTTTTTTATCTCGCAACATCACATCAGTGAAAACATTTCAAATGTGAAGAAAACTACTGAAAATCATTGGTTTCATAATTCTGCATTTTTACTCACTCTCACATGTTGCATAGATCACGTAATTTTTCTGGCCCGTGTGAAACCACACTTATGCTTCTTGTCATTAGAAGCCATCAGCAAGCTTGTTACCAGATAGATTTCACAGGCATTGGGGGTTCCGCTTTCCTGCTCCATTCAGAAAGAAGAATTCCCTAGCCAACCGGCTACGTCTTATAACTGTACAGAACAGCGCCAAATGGACCCCATTAACTATAATGGGGTTTGTTCGGTTTCCACTCAGCTGCCCAGTATTTTACCGGAAGACAAAGAGATGTATCACCTGAACGGTGACGGAACCTCCGAACGGAGATTTCAGCACAGATGCGAACCTAGCCTCAGCAGCTTAATTTAGGCCCCGTTCTACAGCGCAGTTTGGCAATTACTGTTTGCTGAATCACATTATGATACAGTTCCTGGTTTAAAGATGACACTTCTCAGAATGCAAATCACTGCTCTATGCAGATACTGAACAAGCAGGGACTGCTGTGGGATTTAAGCTCTGAAGCCTGCAGAATCATTACTGCAGCTCTGGAGTATAAGGTGGACATACTGTATGATTGGCTTTGACACAGTTCCTAAATGCCCAACACAGGTTATCAGTCTATGCATAACACTAGCGGAATGAACTATTCTTATAATAAAGTTATATAAATCATTGCTGATTTCTTTCTAAACAGCAGAAAAGTTGGCGCTCTATGTCAAAGTACCTTATTTCCAAACAAGATAGTGTGGCATCAGCAGAAAATACAGCACTACTACATAAAGTATTAATGCAGCACAGAGCAAAGGGAAACAGCCAAAATGGTATAAAGTTGATTCAGCAATAGACTACATAGGGAGCAGAACATATATAGATATGCAGAAAATAACACAAGGATGTAGTGCAGACACCTTGCAGTGCAGTCAACACGTGGATTCAAGTGAGGGGTTTACCTGCGAGGCAATTACATAATAAAATCTTATTATACATAGTAACATAGTTCGTAAGGCCGAATGAAGACAATGTCCATCTAGTCATTTCCTTGCAAGCCGTAAACAAGCATTTGCATGAAATAAAGATCCAATGATATGCAGGCAACACAGAAAGGAATTCAAGAACCTACTATTACCCTGTCTACATGATGATTAATGGGGCACTGCTAAAGTCTGTTGGAAAACTGGCCTAATGATTCAAGAAGGTGAATTTGGGCCACTTTAAGGGTGCATTCACACGAACGTATATCGGCTCGGTTTTCACGCCGAGCCGATATACGTTGTCCTCATGTGCAGGGGGGGGGGGAGGCTGGAAGAGCCCAGGAGCAGAAACTGAGCTCCCGCCCCCTCTCTGCCTCCTCTCCGCCCCTCTGCACTATTTGCAATGAGAGGAGGCGGAACGGGGGCGTGGCTAAGTTCCGGGAATCAGCCCCGCCCCCGTTCCGCCTCTCCCCATTGCAAATAGTGCAGAGGGGTGGAGAGGAGGCAGAGAGGGGGCGGGAGCTGAGTTTCTGCTCCTGGGCTCTTCCAGCCTCCCCCCCCCTGCACATGAGGACAACGTATATCGGCTCGGCGTAAAAACCGAGCCGATATACGTTCGTGTGAACGCACCCTAAAACAGATTATATAGCATTGTGCAAAGGTTTTAGGCAGGTGTGGAAAAAAATGCTGCTAAGTAAGAATATTTTTTTAAAAAACTTGGTTTGCTTTGAAATCTTTGCCTGTGAGAGTGTAAATGAACCAGCATAACTAACTTTTGTCTAGTTGCAGTGCTCAGTCTTGCCATGGTGTATGACCTGTGACATGAAACTGTCTTCCACAACCTCACCTTTATGGCAAAGTTTGGTAATTTCTCGCCCAGTTTTAAGCCTCCTACACTGCTATTTTTAATTTCAGTTAATGACTGTTTCAACCTACATATGAAGATGCAGATCATTATCACCTGTTTGGTATAATTAAATAATCATACACCTGACTATAATCCTACAAAATCCCTGACTTTTTGCAAGTCTACACAGAGGAATTGATTCTCTTTTGAAGACAGAGTGGTCACACCGCATACTGATTTTTTCATAGAATCATAAAGTTGGAAGGGACCTCCAGGGTCATCTGGTCTGTACCCCCGGCTCAGTGCAGGATTCACCAAATCATCCCAGACAAATATTTGTCCAGCCTTTGTTTGAACACTTCCATTGAAGGAGAATTCCCGACCTCCTGTGGTAACCTGTTGCACTTATTGATCACCCTCACTATCAGAAAGTTTTTTCTAATATCTAATCTATGTCTCCTCCCTTTGTTTCATCCCATTACTTCTAATCTTTCCTTGTGCAAATGAGAATAGGGCTGATCACTCTGCACTGTGACTGCCCTTAAGATAGGGGGGGTCAAACTCATTTTCACCGAGGGCCACATCAGCCTTATGGTTGCCTTCAAAGGGCCAATTCTAATTGTAAGACTGTATAGTAAAACTGAACCCCACAGCGGCCCAATTGGTAATAAGGCCCCCCATAGTGGCCAGTGGCACACACTATTATACATATATTTATGCATATATATATTTATATACACACACTATTATATATATATATATATATATATATATATACAGACGTGCACTATTACACACACATATAACACAGATGCACACTGTTACGCACATATGCGTACAGACGCACTCACATATATGCACAGACACACACATTATATATATATATATATATATATATATACGCACACACACACACACACAGACACTTCTGCATTTTTATACACATTTTTATACTTACCTGCATCCAATGTGGTCCCACTGGCAGGTATACCGGCTGCTCTCAGTCCTTCTTGGTCCCTTGATGTCTCCCAGGCCTGCAACCATGAACAGAGGAAGGACCGATGAGAGGAGGTCAGCGCTGACCAGGCTCTCACCCTGCAGCTGCTCCTCCTCAGCGTCGCTCATGTTCTCTGCAGTTTTCTTCCCTCCTGCGCGGCCATTGTCAGTCTGCTATCGGCACTCCTCTATTACTGTCTGCACAAGAGAGAACAAGCCGAGAGAAGATCGATTACTGACAGCAGCACGGAGGTGAGGGAACTTTGTGCACAGCCGGCGGGCCACAGAAAATGAGGTGGCGGGACGGATTCGGCCCACAGGCCTTGTGTTTGACACGTGTGCCTTAAGATATTTATAGACAGCTATTAAGTCTCCTCTCAGCCTTCTTTTTTGCAAGCTAAACATTTCCAGATCCTTTACCTATTCCTCATAGGACATGATTCGCAGACCGCTCCCCATCTTGGTAACTCTTCTCTGAACTTATTCCAGTTTATCTATGTCTTTTTTTAGTGGGGGGGGGGGGGCAAGAACTGGACACAGTATTCCAGTTGAGGTCTGACTAAGGAAGAGTAGAGGGGGATAATTACCTAATGTGATATTGCCTCTATGCTTCTCTTAATACATCCCAGAATTGTGTTTGCCTTTTTGACTGCTGCATCACATTGTTGACTCATGTTCAGTCTATTATCTATTAGTATACCCAATTCCTCCCATTCTGTATGTGCTTTTTTCATTTTTCTTGCCCAGATACTTTTTTGGTTAATTTCACCTAGATAGACAGTAGTGCAACTGCATTGGTGAATGAATTACTGTGTTGAACAGATGTTGAAATCACATCTGCATTGCTCAGTACTGCTACAGATTGTGCTTAATGCAGATGCTATGTCTGTGTGTGCGCTGCAGAATGTTTGGGAAGAAATTCTGTTTTCTCCATGTGCAGAGCATAAAAGACAGCATAAGGCCCCCCTCAGTCAGGTGTTTGCAGTAATGCAGCGTTTTTCAACGCTGAGTTTACTGCTGTTTGAGCCCTGTTTTAGCAGCACTGGCATGTGTTTTGGCGGTGTTTTCAGCACAGCTAAAAACGCAGCCAAGGATGCTGAAAAAAAAAAATCCATACTTACCTAGCAGGTGCCATCGGGGTCTCCGCTGGTCTTCTCCACAGTTCCTGGCTGGCTGCCGGGCACTTGTCATAATGACAGAGGATCTTTTGCTAAATTGAAGACCCCACCTCCAGCAAGAGATTGCTCTGATTGGCTGAGTCGGCTGAGTAACAACCGGCTCAGCCAAGCACAGCCAGCACTGGATGCGCCAATCACAGCTGATGGCACCTGCTAGGCGAGTATGGAGTATTCTTTTTCCCTCAGGTAGTGTAGCTAGGGCATTTAGCACCGTCAAAAACGCGGTACTAAGTTGTGCCATGTTTTTGGCAGTGCTGAAACCAGTGACTATTCATTTCAATGGGCAACGCAGACCCGAAAACGGCCAAAGATAGATCATGCATCGCTGTCGACATGCATCGCTTGTGTGAACAGCCCCATTGAAATGAATGGGAGCTTTGTACAGCGTTTAGCACTGCACTGAAAGGCAGAGTTAAACTTTGTACAAAAAAGTCTGTGTGAGGGAGGCATAAGAGCAGGCTGCTCCCACTAGCTCAGAGACAACTGAAAATTAGAGACACTCTCTGCAGAGGGGAAGACTGGTGATAAATGCAGTATGCAAGTCATAAATTGGCTAAAAATAGGGTTATTCCTGATGTACACATGTACAAGCACCTGAGGTGGTCTAATAAGGCCCCTGCAGGGTCCTGGTGGCCATCCATATAAGTCCATGGGGTCAGTGAGTACTGGGTGAATTGACCCGATTATAAGGGTGCAGCAGCTCATCCGTAGCAGTTCCTCATGAGCCAGAATTAGCGACAGTCCACACTTTCTTCATTCTTTACATCAAACTTTATTGGCAGCCTCTTCGAACTGCAGCACAGGCGAAAAAGAAGGAAATGGATTGCGTGCATACTGGACTTGAGCGGTTACTGCTTGATCTTCTCTTCGAAGGTACTTAACTTGAGGGCACTTCTGGGTATACCAGTGGGAACCACCAAGACGTCACTGCCAGTGCCTGAAAGATGATGCTGAACTATGTGGAGTAGCCTGATACAGTACTTCTTCCTACGCACATAAAGCTTCAGACTCTCTCTTTCCAGTGTGAAACGGGGTATTTATTTGTCCTGCTCAGCTGCGCATCTTCACTTCCTGACCGCTGACAACCAATTAACTTTAAGACACACTAAACAGAGGGACAAAATAACATAAGTACAGTTTCATTACATGCTAGGGGCCAAGCACATGGCCCTATTTCAACAAACTGTTCGGGTGTCTATAACCACCACTGCAGCTTATTTCAAGGAGCCGCGGCAGGGGCGTAACTATAGAGGATGCAGGGGATGCGGTTGCACCCAGGCCCAGGAGCCTTGGGGCGCCCATTAGGCCTCTCTTCTCCATATAGGGAGCCCAGTACTATGAATAAAGCATTATAGTTGGGGGCCCCGTTCCAGGTTTTGCATTGGGGCCCAGGAGCTTCAAGTTACCCCTCTGGGCCGCGGGGGTACCCTGCAACACATACATTTTGAAAAGTCCTCTGAAAGTGCAAGTACACTTTTTAACTCTTTGCTTACTGAACTGATTTATTGGGACTATATGATGCAACTTTCTTTTCCTTTCCATTCCTATTCTTTTGTTCTCACACCCACACATACACACAGCACTACATTAAATGTGGGAAGCAAAATATGGTTTATTTGGTCAGACTTTTTCTAACAATCTCAATTTCCAAAGGTCTAATGATTTTTGCTAACATTTTATAAAATAGTATTAGTCTTCTCTATATTTTTCAATTATTTTTTATAGGATCCTCCTGCTTCTGGAATCTAGGCACACATGTAGTTGTCCTAATGGTTAACACTGCCCTGCCCCTTTATATGCCACACCCCAATCTAATGCCCTTGACCCCTTCTGTCCACCTTTTAAAATGGTGTTAAATGTGGATATTCCTTTTAAAGGTCAGCAAGAACAGTACAGTAACAAACAATGTAAACATGTCATATTATAAAGATTCATATACACAGTCATATAATAAATGCATGTGGTACGTATCTGTTCTCTGGTGCTCATATCTATAAGATTACAAGAAGAATTCAGATTACAGGCTCCAAAATTAATTTACATCCCATACCAGATCCCACAATTAACTCTGGTCCCTTCTCGGTTGTCTTTATCAAATCTCCAAATGAGTTCAGACCCCTTTATTAGACCCATGAATTTAGTAATTATATTAATTAAGGTTCCCCTTCAAAGGCTGGTTTAGACACAATGATTTTCGCTCAAAAATTGTTCAAAGCCATCTTTTGAGCGAAAATCGTTGGGTCTAACCGCACGGACATCATGCAGTTTTAGTTGATCATTCTCTTTCAGCATGCTGAAAGAAAACGATCAGCCTTATCAGGATTGATACTATTGTTTCAGCTGGTATCCCGCTTTGTGCACACAGCCGGGGTAGGGAGAACACAGCGCTCCAGCTGTGTTCTGCATACTCCGCACGGAGCGCACAGCTGTATACCAGCTGAGCGCTCCATTAACACAGCCGGGGTATGGAGAACACAGCGCTCCAGCTGTGTTCTGCATACCCCATTCAGAGCGCTCCGAGAAGAGAACAGCTGGATGCAGAAGACAAGCGGCCCCGCTTGTCTTCTGCATACCCTGCTCGGAGCGCAAAGTGATCGCTTAAAACTGCCAATCGAACTGGTGTTTGAGCGATCACCTTGCCCTGTAAATGCACACAATGATTCTCGCTCACTATGTTTTGAGCAAGGATCGTTGTGTCTAAACCAGGCATTAGACTCCATAATTTATTCAGACCACTTTATCAGGACCCCAAAATTAATTCAAACCCCTTTATCAGACATCATAATTTATTTAGACCTCTTTATCAGGCCCCAAATTAATTCAGGCCTTTTTATCAGAACTGAAAGTAAATTCAGACCCCCCAAATTATTTCAGTACCTTTTATCAAACCTCAAAGTGAATTTAGACTTCAGACCCCCAAATTAATTCTTTATTCCCAGGAGTCTCCCCGACAAGTGGACAAGTGTAATGAATTAGGACAATTGAATTGGGACAGAGACTTATGTCTGTGAGTACAGTGCCATGGAATATGCTATCACTAGAGATGAGCGAACACCCAAATGCTTGGGTCTGCGTTATTCGAGTCGAGTTTTTTGTAAAATTCGAGAGCTCTACTCGAGTAACGAACCCCATTGACTACAATTGGAGACTTGAGCATTTTTGTATGTGGAACGCAGGGTCTTCAACTTTTTTTTTTCTTGGTTCGTGTTTCTTCCCTTTCCCCTTCCCCTTCCTGCCAGACCAAAAATTTTCAAATGACGCATGCTGCGTCGCGGCAGGGAGGGGCCAAAACTGGCACGTCACAGCGGGGAGGAGCCAAAAGCTGGGGCGGGGTCGAACGCAATTTGATGCTCGTTCGATTAACGAGCACTATCGAGTACGCTAATACTCGAATGAGCATCAAGCTCGGCAGAGTATGTTCGCTCAACTCTAGCTAGCACCATATAGATAAAGTAGTTCATTAGGGACAGAAAAGTTTTTGGTAATTCTATTTCTATGGAGTGCTGATTTGAGGTTTGAGTAAATGTTTTACGGTGTCTTCTACTCACTGAGCCTACTTGTATATCGCCTGAGGGGGTTCTCATTGTTGTGATAATACATGCATTCAAATAATGAAAAGTAAACTATGACATAGATGGAAGCATTGTGTCATCACCGATATCAGGAGCTGCATTTATAAGTACTGAAGGTGAGAAATACAGTAAAACAGATATTATATTGTAATAGGACCGCGGTGTTATGCAAGGGTTCAGATACGACAGACACGGCAGCACAATGATACAATTTGTAGTTTTACTATTGAATACTAAATAGATTCCAAACAAATGGATTTGGCAGAGAAACAATTACAACATAACAGAGTAATATAACAATGTGTTATCGAACCTGAAATTCTATCACAACTAGAGTCTGCCCTAGGCAGAAGCAAATGGTACACTTATAACAACTTAACACTGCACTGCGTAACCAAGGCAGTATCAGCTCTCTTTAAATAATCCTTCTATGTCGTAATTAACAAGGTAAACAAAAACAGTGAGTCCTCTCAATCCTTAGAGTTTAATAACACGGCCTCTATTAGTGGTTCAGGAGCGCCATGCTTCTTGGGAAGTACTCTTCAATACAGAACAAGATGGACGATGGCAGCAAAAGTCCCAAGCTCAAAATAACGTTGGTCGACCACTTTGAAGTCAAACTTCAGTCTGTGCTATCGGAATGGGTGACAAGGGGCAGCCTTGTTCTTATTGTGTTGCGGAGGTCCTTTGGCCCCCAAGGCTTAGGGGTCCAGTTGCAATTGCACCACTGCGACCCCTATAGCTACGCCACTGGTGTATATAGAAGAGTGGGGGCTCCATAGCAAAGATGAAAATAGGCACCTTATGAAGGTGATGGGTTTTGGAACACAGGACAAAAAGGTGTGGTGTTTGTTTTCCCTGCGCTACTTTTCCATGATTCTTAAAACTATTCCAAACTCCTTTGTTTTTTAGCAATCAGTTCCTCTGGAGAGGAAAGTCATAGACTGGTTGCAGCCACCCAATGAAAAAGAGGGTGGAACCAAACATCACTGTCCCCAATAGCATCCACATGGTCTATATGCCATTAATTGTATCTGTTTCCTGGAAATTTGGGTGACAAATATTGTCGCTACCATTTTAAAGCATGCAATGATTTTTTCCAAGCAAGTCCGGAGTAACATAACTGGGACTACTTGTATGGCACTGTTAAAGAACTGTATAACATTACCAGGACAACATATGGTACTATTTGTAAGGGAACATTATGGCAAAATTAATTGGCACTATTTGGCACTATTTATTGGGTCATTGTGTAACATTATTTATTGGGGCATTGTATGGCAGTATACATATCGTGTATTGTATGGCACTATTTAATGGTTAAGTGTATAGTGCTTATAGTAAGTGTATTTATTTATTTTATAACAGCACTGTATATAAGTTTATGTCCCCAATGGGACTCAGAGTCAAAATGCCCATTTATACACACAGATAACTTTCAAAAGATTGAAAGATCAGCGATCGTTTTGTATAAAGTACTAATAGGCACTAATTGCTATTAGTACTTTATCAGCTTCATTTGCATGCAAATGAGCTTCTGGGAGCTGTTGTAGAACTCAGCAGGAGGTCTGAGCTCTGTAATTAGTTGCATTGTTCAGCCGTGAGCTGCTAAGTGAAAACAATGTAATCTCTAGCTCCCTGTGGAGAATTCAGTACCATGGACAACAGACACAGCTTGTGGTCAGCTGTTCTGTTGCTGGGGCTGACACAGCAATGTAATCAGCTCTACTCCAGCAGAACACAGCATGCGGTCCTGCTTATCAGCTGTTCTGCTGAAGGATGGTTTTCAAGCAGAACTGAAAACCGTAATTTGGCAGAAAACTGAATGATGAGCACATTTACAGCCAATGATTATCGCTCAAAAGACAGCTTTTTAGTGAATATTGAGCAATAATCGTTGTGTCTAAATGGGCCTTAAGTTCACCTATTAGTACATTTTTTGGTGTGTGGGGGAACCAGAGAGGAAACCCATGCAATCACAAGGAAAACATACAAACGCCATGCAGATGCTTTCCTTGGAGAGATTTTAATTCAGGACCCCAGTGCTGCAAAGCAACAGTGCTAACCACTGAGCCCCCATGCTGCCCATAGAGGCTTTGTGTGGCACTATTTATTAGAAAGCAGTATGGTAGTGTTTATCAAGGCATGGTATGGCACTATTTATTTGGGAACTGTATGCCACTAATTATTGAGGTTGCTATTTGGTACTGCCTATTGCAGCATTGTATGGCACTATTTTTGGGACACTATATGGCAATAATAAATTTCCAGTACACATAGGATACCTGTTAATATTTTTTTAAAATTCATAAGCCTGATGGCAACCATTATAGACTCTCTTGGGTGTTATGCACCATCACCTTAGGTTCTGCACTAGAATAAGAGTGTATCTGTCTTTCCCCAAGTGTTCCTTTTAAATAACTTCTATTTTATTACGAGTGTTGAGCGAACCAAAAGATTAGATGTTTCAGGTTAAAATTTACTAAAAGTTTGGTTTGGTTGAACCTTCTCCGAAGAAGAAGGAAGAAAAAGAAAGAAAAAAAAAGGAGAAGAATCTTCTGCTTTTTTCCTCCTCCTTCTTCGTCCTTCTTCTTCTTCCTTCTTCTTCTTTCTTCTTCAGTGTTATACACCATCTTCAGGGGTATTGGTAAAGTTCAGGCTTGGTTGAAACTAATTCAGATTGAACTGAACTTTTTGTGAAAATTCAGTGAAGTGGCCAAACCAAACGATTAAAACATTTGATCACTACTAATTATTACAGTAGATCTGTACCCCTGATCTAAAGTCGATGTCCATATTACTGTGTGTCATCTATATTATTAATGGACTGTGTAGGGTCAGAAAAAGGCTCTGCTTTTTCCAGAAACAACTCCACCCTTGTTCATGTATCTGGTATGGCACCTCATTCCCATTCAAGTGAACAGAGCTGAGTTGCAATACCAAAGACAACCCATAGACAAGAGTGGTGCTCTTTTTAGGGAGATCAGCAAATCCTTTTTTTCTAATCTTGGATAACTCCTTTAACATCTACAGGCAAACATAATTTCCTTTTTAGGTGATAAACCTTTCTCTGAGTAGCTTGGTTATCACATCTACCTTGAGCCATCCATAAAAAAAACTTCAGCATCAAGAAAAACTTTCATACATTAATTGAGCCTTTCCTCCTGCCCCCTGCTGTACAAGAGCTCTTTTGTCTCCCCCTATGTGCATGGTGGAAGACGTGTGAGGCAGAGCTAGGTCACATAATGAAATTGTTGAGGAGGTGAGATCCAGACACAGCATTAGATTGCTATTATCTGCCCTTAATAGTTTAGCTGCTGACCTACCCTGGAACTCCCGAAGAACCATTTCATTTGTTCTGCACATGTTCCTTTCAAGTGTTTTTGCTTTTAACACAAACCTGTATTTTATTGCAGCTGAACCTGTAACAGGACTGCTTGGTTTCTATTGGCACCTGCTCATCCTTATTTCCGACCCGTAAATTATTTTCTCTTTTTGAAAGGTTAAATTTTGAAATTCTATTTTATGTTACTTTTACTACGTATTATATATTGCTGAGTGCAATAATATACACGCTGACACATTTTATCGGGCACCCCTCTCCTATATGAGAGGGACATACTGCTCATCCTGAGCTTCTAGGTTCATGAATGCAATGCTAAAAATACTGTGACACATTACACAGTCAGAGCTGTCAAAGAACAGAAGCAGTAATGTGCAGCTCAACAACTATATGAGCTGACAGCCTTATAGGCAATGTATTAATTGGCATTAATGGTTGGTCTGCATACCTTATCCTGAACGCACGGTCTAAAATTTGATTCTAAGATCCAAATTGCTAAAGATTTCTTAATCATTGAGGATGATTGTCATGTCTGGATTTACTAATTTGCATGACCGAAAGTGACAGGTTTGTATACAAAGGCAAAGTAATAGCCCTATTACACGGGCCCATGTTTAAACGACTGCACGAGTCCTGACGTCACTGCTAAGGTCGTCAGCGCTTGTGCAGAGTATTTAGACTGAAAGACATTGTGGGCTTCTCGGTGGCTTTTCGCTCAGCGCTTCACCTTTTATGTGAAGCGCTGAGCAGAGATTGTTTACACGCAACGAGAAGCCAGCGATCCAGCGATTGTTAAACAACAGTGAATGAGCAGTGAGCAATTTTTTCGCATTTACACTAAGCGATTATCGCTCAAATTCATTTGTTTGAACACATTTTAAGCAATTATCATTACGTGTAAACAAGCCATAAACCCGTTGACTAGTACGGGCCTTATTAAACTTACTAAAGAAAACAGGACTGAATATAATGAACCTGTACTATAAGATCCCAGGGACATTCACATGTTCCTCGTCCAATGTTGTGTACCTGATCATGTGCAGTAAATGTCCTGTTGGGGGTCTTTATGTCAGAGAAACAGGGCAAAGACTGAAAGCGAGGATGAGATCTCATCGCCACACGATTGAACACAGAAAAAGAGAATTACCTGTGGCTGAGCACTTTTCTAACCATGGACATGACATAGGAGATATGAGAGTTTTCATATTGAAGGGTGGTTTCAAGTCGCAAAACCACAGAAGAATTTGGGAATATAAATTGATAACAACCTTTGACACGCTGAATACTGGGTTAAATTGTTCCCCAGGATTTATGCGTGAATGGGAGGTGTGAGACATTTATTGCACAGATAAGACCCCCATTAACAGTAATTCAGGGACCATAAACTTTCACTCCCTTATCAGTGTTTAGCTAAAAATGTTTGTGCACATCTTGTAGCATTTCTAGCCTGACGACCTTCCACCCCCCCCCCCCAACTGTAATTTAGGACCATAAAACTTTCACTCCGCTATCAGTGCCTAGACAAAAAAGTTTGTTTGCTGTTGCAGAATTCCTTTTAAGTGCGAACCAATCACATCCATATCTGTGCCTTGTCATAAGTATGTATGTTATAAGGGTGTATAAATATCCATGCCTCTTCAGATCCAATCCATTTAAGCCTGAAGAAGAACCCTGCGTTGGTTCGGAAGCTCGCCATTATTACATCATGTATTTCTGTTAGCCATTAAAAGGTATCATATCTACAAGATTACCTGGTTTCTCTTGCTGGAAACAATCACATTTTGAATATATTGAAGCACAGAGGAATTCACAAATAGGACGGCCAGAACTGCCCTAACCAGATAAGTCTTTCAAACAAATAGGGTGACCCCACTGTGAGAGAAAGACTAGAAAGCAGTCCGAGACTGCCTGATGACAACTATACTAAACACTAATCCACTGATTCTAAGTAAACCCGAAGTACTGAGTTAACTGAATCACTAATACTAGATACTTTAATAACTGAGGACTTCACTAAAGATTCCTCTGGGACAATATGGCCAGTAGATGTAGAGGGTAGCAGAGTGTTATGAGCATTTTGTGGTTATTCTTACTTTATTACTACCATGGAAATTGTCACTGACTGCATGTTTTATATGAATGAGATCTTTTGGTGCCACTTAGTGGTCAGTAGGGGAGATGACAGGAAAAATACTGTTTTGCATGGTTAATTCGCTATTGACAGGGTAGGTCATGTGTTTCTGGGAGAGGAAACGGGAATAGAAGAATAAGCCTGGGTTTTGAGTGTGCTGCGTCACAGAGAGGCAGCCAACATGGAGAGCTGCGGGACCAGGAACATTGAGAGAGTGCTGCAGTTTGCTGTGATGGTGTTGAACAAGAACCAGGGAATCCTTTGCCTCTGAAAGGGTAAGGTAGGTGGGGACGGTTATCAATATAAACCAAGCATGTGCACATGAGTCAACAGCATGAGATAGTAAGCAGGCCTGTTAGATAGAGACATATCACACTATATAGTTGGACACAAGAACATTTTTACTGGATTTAAGACAAAGCATTGTTGAAACTTTGTACCAAAAACACATCTGTTTGCCTTCTGTGGACATAGTCCTCATATGATTTCTTTGTTAAATACAAACTGTATGTAGCATACTGCTATTTCTGAGTTAGTTCTTCCTTCAGGAATGGTATAGAGCTTGTTGCATGGAGAACATTATTGCAACTGTGCTTATCTATCTATCTATCTATCTATCTATCTATCTATCTATCTATCTCATATCTATCTATCTATCTATATGAATGTATGTCTGTCTGTTTGTCCTTTATGCATTACTACATCATTCATCCGATCGCCATGAAACTTTGGGAAGTTGCTTAGTACACTCCTGGGAAGATTACTGGCATAGTACATCTATCCTACGATAGGTGGTGTGCGTGTCGCACCAACAATTCCGGATTAGGCAAAGTTCTCCAAACATGTGAACTTATCATATGGGACGAATGCACAATGACTCTCACATAGACAACTGTATGTGGCCAGCTTACGCCTTGGAAAAGCTTCTGATTTATTCGCGTACGCACCAGACAGAAAAACAAAAAATATCATGGATCCACAAACACTTAATAAATAAATAGAATTAAAACGACACTTTGAAATGTTTTCCATATGAAAATGAATACGTTTCAATAAAAATGACGCCATGTAAATTTAATGTTATAACGAGATTCCTTGAATTTCCTTTCTTCAGATATCGCAGCAACGCGCAACGGGTATGCTATATATTATAAAGCTGAGGTTACATGAAAGCTGTACTGTGATTGGTTGTTATTTCGTATATGGCTGAGGTATAATGAAAGCTGCACTGTGATTGGTTGCTAATTCTTATACTAATGAGGATACATGAAAGCTGCACTTTGATTGGTTGCTATTCCTTATATTGCTGAGGGAACATAAAAGCTGTGCTGTGATTGGTTGCTATTTCTTATACTGCTGAGTTAACATGAAAGCTGCACCGTGATTGGTTGCTATTTCTTATACTGCTGAGGTAACATGAAAGCTGCACCGTGATTGGTTGTTATATATTATACTGCTGAGGTAACATGAAAGCTGCACCGTGATTGGGTGCTATTTCTTATACTGCTCAGGTCACATGAAAGCTGCGCTGTAATTGGTTGCTATATATTATACCGCTGAGGTAACATGAAAGCTGCGCTGTAATTGGTTGCTATATATTAAACTACTGAGGTAACATGAAAGCTGCACTGTGATTGGTTGTTTTTTCTTATACTGCTGAGGTAACATAAATGCTGCGCTGTGATTGGTTGCTATTCCTTATACTGCTGAGGCAACATTAAAGCTGCGCTGTGATTGGTTGTTATATATTATACTGCTGAGGTAACATGAAAGCTGCGCTGTGATTGGTTGCTATTTCTTATACTGTTGAGGTAACATGAATGCTGCGCTGTGATTGGCTGCTATTCCTTGTACTGCTGAGGTAACATAAATGCTGCTCTGTGATTGGTTGCTATTCCTTATACTGCTGAGGTAACATGAAAGCTGCAATGTGATTGGTTGCTATTCCTCATACTGCTGAGGTAAAATGAAAGCTGCGCTGTGATTTGGTTGTTATATATTAAACTGCTGAGGTAACATGAAAGCTGCGATTTGATTGGTTGCTATTTCCTATATTGCTGAGGTAACATGAAAGCTGTGCTGTGATTGGTTGTTATTTCTTATACTGCTGAGGTAAAATGAAAGCTGTGCTGTGATTGGTTGTTATTTCTTATACTGCTCAGGTCACATGAAAGCTTCGCTGTGGTTGGTTGCTATTCCTTATACTGCTGAGGTCACATGAAAGCTGTGCTGTGATTGGTTGTTATTTCTTATATTGCTGAGGCAGAATAAAAGCTGCGCTGTGATTGGTTGCTATTTCTTATACTGCTGAGGTAACATGAAAGCTGTGCTCTGATTGGTTGCTATTTCTTATACTGCTCAGGTCACATGCAAGCTGTGCTGTGATTGGTTGCTATTTCTTATACTGCTAAGGTAACATGAAAGCTGTGCTGTGATTGGTTGTTATTTCTTATACTGCTCAGGTCACATGAATGCTGCGCTGTGATTTGTTGCTATTTCTTATACTGCTCAGGTCACATGAAAGCTGCGCTGTGATTGGTTGCTATTTCTTATACTGCTGAGGTAACATAAATGCTGCTCTGTGATTGGTTGCTATTCCTTATACTGCTGAGGTAAAATGAAAGCTGCGCTGTGATTGGTTGTTATATATTATACTGCTGAGGTAACATAAAAGCTGTGCTGTGATTGGTAGCTATTTCTTATACTGCTGAGGTAACATGAAAGCTTCGCTGTGGTTGGTTGCTATTCCTTATACTGCTGAGGTCACATGAAAGCTGTGCTGTGATTGGTTGTAATTTCTTATATTGCTGACGCAGAATAAAAGCTGTGCTGTGATTGGTTGCTATTTCTTATACTGCTGAGGTAACATGAAAGCTGCTGTGCTGTGATTGGTTGCTATTTCTTATACTGCTCAGGTCACATGCAAGCTGTGCTGTGATTGGTTGCTATTTCTTATACTGCTCAGGTCACATGAATGCTGCGCTGCGATTGGTTGCTATTTCTTATACTGCTCAGGTCACATGAAAGCTGCGCTGTGATTGGTTGCTATTTCTTATACTGCTGAGGTAACATAAATGCTGCGCTGTGATTGGTTGCTATTCCTTATACTGCTGAGGTAAAATGAAAGCTGCGCTGTGATTGGTTGTTATATATTATACTGCTGAGGTAACATGAAAGCTGCGCTGTGATTGGTTGCTATTTCTTATACTGCTCAGGTCACATAAAAGCTGCGCTGTAATTGGTTGCTATTTCCTATACTGCTCAGGTCACATGAAAGCTGTGCTGTGATTGGTTGCTATTTCTTATACTGCTGAGGTAACATAAAAGCTGTGCTGTGATTGGTTGCTATTTCTTATACTGCTCAGGTCACATGAAAGCTGTGCTGTGATTGGTTGCAATTTCCTATACTGCTCAGGTCACATGAAAGCTGTGCTGTGATTGGTTGCTATTCCTTATACTGCTGAGGTAACATGAGAGCTGTGCTGTGATTGGTTGTTATTTCTTATACTGCTGAGGTAAAATAAAAGCTGCACTGTGATTGGTTGCTATTTCTTATATTGCTGAGGCAGAATAAAAGCTGCGCTGTGATTGGTTGTTATATATTATACTGCTTAGGGTAAAATTAAAGGGGTTGTCCCGCGGCAGCAAGTGGGTCTATACACTTCTGTATGGCCATATTAATGCACTTTGTAATGTACATTGTGCATTAATTATGAGCCATACAGAAGTTATAAAAAGTTTTATACTTACCTGCTCCGTTGCTGGCGTCCTCGTTCCCATGGAGCCGACTAATTTTCGCCCTCTGATGGCCAAATTAGCCGCGCTTGCGCAGTCCGGGTCTTCTGCAGTCTTCTATGGGGCCGCTCGTGTAGAATGCCGGCTCCGTGTAGCTCCGCCCCGTCACGTGCCGATTCCAGCCAATCAGGAGGCTGGAATCGGCAATGGACCGCACAGAAGCCCTGCGGTCCACGGAGACAGAGGATCCCGGCGGCCATCTTCAGCAGGTAAGTATGAAGACGCCGGACCGCCGGGATTCAGGTAAGCGCTGTGCGGGTTGTTTTTTTAACCCCTGCATCGGGGTTGTCTCGCGCCGAACGGGGGGGGGGGGGTTAAAAAAAAAAAAAACCCGTTTCGGCGCGGGACAACCCCTTTAAAGCTGCGCTGTGATTGCTTGTTATATATAATACCACTGAGATAACATGAAAGCTGCGCTGTGATTGGTTGTTATATATTATACTGCTGAGGTAACATGAAAGCTGCGCTGTGATTGGTTGTTATATATTATACAGCTGAGGTAACATGAAAGCTGCGCTGTGATTGGGTGTTATATATTATAAAGCTGAGGTAACATGTAAGCTGCGCTGTGATTGGTTGTTATATATTATACAGCTGAGGTAACATGAAAGCTGCGCTGTGATTGGGTGTTATATATTATACCGCTGAGGTAACATGAAAGCTGCGCTGTGATTGGTTGTTATCTATATATATATAAAAACGAATGTATGTCTGTATGTCTGTCTTTGCAGCATCGCGTGACAGGTAAGCTAGTTCACCATAAATTGCATAAAGTGTACACTAAGTCTTGTCATAGTTAGATAGCATTAGTCAGAACTGTAGGACAAAACATTAAAGTTATTCAACATTTACTAACTGTTTAATATCCTTGCATAAGCATATTTCCCTGCCATTATAAATTGTAATAAAAATCTCTTTCTTCATATGTCCACTGCCCGCTTCATATGCTGAACTCTATGTTGTACCACCACCAAAGACATACACACACAGTATAACCACCAACCTCTCTTCAGAGGAACTGGACTAAATAGCCCAAGAAAGAACCTGATTGCCTGCTGACCTCATAATCATCCTAGCCAGCCCAATGACAAAACCAAACTAATAGAGTTACCGACTGGCTAGTCGAGCTATCAATCAAATCAGCCAGCCCAGCAGGTGAACAGCAAAAGGGATAATTAACCCTCAATTGCCAAAGCAGAATGAAATGTGCATGTGCCAGCTAGTGCATGACTCGATCCAAAGCTGACGTCATAACGACACCCCTGACTACCCCAGCAGTCACAGCATAGTCAATACCATGGCAATCGTTATGTGCTTAATACAAACCCCAGTTGACCTGATAGAATAAAATATAGAAGTGAAATCTATATACACTATTTAAATGGACAGTCTACTAGAGAAACACCATGTTAAATAAACTATAAGATAATTATGAATTAATTGGCAGGACCCTTATCTAGTAGAGAGTGACTATTAAAATCATCTCTCCCTCTGGAGGACCCAACACATCCATGCAGTATATATTTCTATCAATGAAAAATGTGTAATGTTTAATTACTCCTCTGGGGGTGCTGCAGCGAAGTTGAATGCTTGGTACTGGGTTTCCCCCCAGATTACAGATGATTGACACTCTGTGATCAAATTACTGTGAGGGAAGTCTTCTAATAAAAAGGTGTTGTCCAAAGCAGAGAACCCTTTAAATTGTTTTATTGGATATAACTAAAAAAATTGTGTTATTGGATTTTATCATTTTAAAGAAAACTATTCACAGTTATGGTCCTCTTCATGTCTAGAGCCAGTTCATATATCTCTTCAAAATCCTTTCCTCCAGCGCCCACTCTCCATCTGCCCTCTCTCTCCTGTGATAGATATTTATGCAGAAGGAGTTGTGATAAATTTGCTCCGATCAAACCACTTATCAGAGAAACTGCATGTAGAATGTGATTTATATTTGCAGCTAATATTTCTGCATGTAGCTTGGAATAACAGACAAGGAAATGAGCTGAGGAACAATGGAGAGAAGAAGAGAAAATCGCTTTATAGATATCCCACCAGCTGGCAGTCACTCTGCCTGTCAGGGGTATGCCCACAGCAGGATGAAAATGGGATCCTTCCACATGGCAGGTATGCACAGAAAACACAGAAAAAAAATATCAAACATTTCATTTAGTATACAAGTGTTTCTTAAAACTTATAAGGACCAAGGGCCATAAATATACAGCGCTTGTCCTGGGCTTTAATCCTGGCCGATAGTAAATATACTAGTAATTATTAGGAAATTATAGTACCAGTGTTTCTGGTGGCACAATGCACCACACAGCTGTGCTACATGGTGCATCCGTTATGATCCCCACACACAGCTCTACTACATGCATCCTGATTCCCACACATTACACACACAGCATATTACACATTCACAGCTCTACTACATGCATCCTATTCACACATATTGCACACACAGCACATTACACACAGCTTTACTATATGCATGCTGATCCCACACATCACACACAGCACATTATGCACACAGCTCTACAACATCTATCCTGATTCACACACATTTCACACACAGCTCTACTACATGTATGCTGAACCCACACATTACACACACAGCACATTACACAATCAGCTCTATAACATCCATCCTGATTCCCACACATTACACATACAGCACATTACACACACAGCTCTTCTACATGCATCCTGATTCACACACATCACACACACAGCTTCAGAACACCCATCCTGACCCCACACATTACACACACAGCTCTGCTATATGCATCCTGATTCACACACATTACACACGCAGCTCTGCTACATGCATCTTGATTCACACACAGCACATTACACACACAGCTCTACTACATCCATCCTGACCCCACACATTACACACACAGCTCTACTACATCCATCCTGACGCAACACATTACACACACAGCTCTGCTACATCCATCCTGATTCCCACACATTACACACAGCACATCACACACACAGCTCTACTAAATCCACCCTGACCCCACACATTACATACGCAGCAGTACTACATCCATCCTAATTCACACACATTACACACACAGCACATTACACACAGCTCTACTACACGCATCCTAATTCACACACATCACACACACAGCTTTACTACATGTATGCTGACACCACACATTACACACCGGTCTACTACATACATCCTGATCCCACACTTTACACACAGCAAATCACACACACACACACAGCTCTACTACATACATCACGATTCACACACAACGCACACACATGTGTGGTACATCCATGCTGATTTTCTGACATCATTAGCTCAGCAGACTTGTGGATACAGTGATCAGTCCCTGGTCATGTGATCCCTGACTCCACCCATACAGGTGATCACATGACGGTGATGTCATCACAAGTCCTGGTGGCTGCTGTCGGCCTATCTAGTATACAGTACTTTCTACCAAACTGTACAATGGCTCCTCCCACAGCAGTGACATCACTGCAGGTCCTTCAGCCCACCAGATCGCTTTTACCAAAATGCACAATGGCTCCTCTCACAACAGTAACATTACCGCAGGTCCTTCCGCCAGATCTCTGTGGTGGTGGTTGGTCAGTGTCTCCTGTCAGGACTGCTGAGTTGTGTCTGAGATAATAACAGCTTAGTTGTATTCCCATTTTGTTATTTTTGTGCTCCACTTCCAAGAACCCTAACTGTGTTGTT
This sequence comes from Eleutherodactylus coqui, assembly GCF_035609145.1. NCBI lineage: Eukaryota > Metazoa > Chordata > Amphibia > Anura > Eleutherodactylidae > Eleutherodactylus > Eleutherodactylus coqui. The sequence goes on from NC_089842.1 coordinate 87,422,863, forward strand.
CTTCTGTCGGTCAGGCTCTGTGTTTTATATATGTTGTAGGACCTGCGATGACGTCACCAAGGAGCTGACCGATGACATCACCGGGGCGAAGCATTAGAAACACACACAAACCTACATACTCATGAACAAGTGGTCGTTAGTAGTTTGACTGGATCAAAGTTTCTGCTTCTGCAATGTCACAGTGGCAGGTTGGGTCCTTGGATGCCAGTGATAGCCAAGAACCCAGAGACGAAGGTAGAAGTGGTTTGCAACCTCTCCTGCCACCAAAACAGCTCTGACCCATCGAGGTATGGACTCCAGAAGACCACTGAATTTGTCCTGTGGTATCTGGCACCAAGGCATTAGCAGCAGATCCTTTAGCTTCTATAACTTGTGGTGGGTCCTCCATGGACCCAACTTGTTTCCCCAGCACATACCTCAGATGCTCAATTAGATTCAGGTCTAGTCAATTGAAGGCCAAGTCATCACATTGAACTCTTGGTCATGTTCCTCAAACCATTTCTGGACAAGTTTTGCACTGTGACAAGAGGACTGACCGTTTGGTAAAATACTAGTTGCTTTACCGCTTGAGTGGACTTTGTGTGGTGCCAATGGGTGCCACACCTGGTGTGTCTTGAATGTATTTAATTCTTGTTATATACATCTCTGTGACTCTGCGAAGTATTTTTTCTTTAGTTTATATTTCTCAATTTTTGCAGTATATCCTGCAGAAACAAGACACTGTCATTAGAAATACCACTGCCATAAAGGCGTGACTTGGACTGTACAATGTTTAGGTAAGAGGTATGTGGCAAACTAACATCCAAATGAATTACAGGACTCACGGAACACTGCCCAGACCATCACACTGCCTCTGTTGAATTGACTTGTTCCTTATAATTCATCCTGGTGCCATCTCTTCCCCAAGTTAGTGATGTGCATGCACACAGTCATCCACATGATGTAAAGAAAAATGTGATATATTAGGCTAGGCTACTTTCCTTCATTGCACTATGATGCGTTTTTGAAGCTCACGTACTCACTGTAGGAGCTTTCAGTGGTGGGCAGAGGTTAGTATGGGGACTCTGACTGGTGGTCTATGGCTATGACCCCCAATATAGAACAAGTTGCCCTGCGTGTTGTGAAACACTTCTCTGGAACCCACCAGATGGTTAGCCTTCGCTTCCCACATGCATCAATGAGCCTTGGGCACCCCTAACTCTGTTGCCTGTTGTCATTCCTTGGACTACTTTTGCTGAGTACTAATTTGGTGATGCTCTTACTTAGTTATGTAGCCATCAAAATTTAGCACTTATTAAAGTAATTTACATCCTTATGCATACCCATGTTTTCTGTTTCCAACACATCAACTTTGTGAACTAACTGTTCACTTGCTGCCTAATCACCACTTGACAAGTGCTACTGTCACAAGATCATCAATGTTATTCACGTCCCCAGTCAGTGGTGATCCTCTGGCTACCCACAGGTTCTGGACTTACCATAGGGGGAGGCAAGGCAAAGTCTGGTCCCTTGAACTACTGCTCACTGGGAATCGTTGTACAAATGCCTTATCGCGGGGCCTACCTCTCAGCCAATATGGGGGGACTTCTAACATACAGGTCATGTACATGTTGCTTTCTCAAAACAGTATAAACATTTTATTCATACAGACCACCAATTCAGATAACATAAATGGTAGCAGTTTCTCGATGCCCTGTGTCATGGCCAGATAGTACAGGACAGATGTCAATCATTGCCTCAATCCTCTTCCGTTGGCAGACAGAAGTCAATGTGCAGTTTATCAATTCTCTCCAAAGTCGCTCAGTGATGCTCGTAGATCGGTGCAGGCCTATGGAAGCATGTAGCCAGGAACGGTCTTCTCAGAGTTCTCTCACTAGTGATGCTGCATCACACTATATTACCTTCCAACACAGCATTGGGCAAGATCCAGAATGGGGCTCCGCCTATTAAAGGGATATCATCCTGAAAACCTGGATTGCATCATATCAGCTACCTGGAGGTACATAGTATTAATTAAAATAGTTATGTAACAAGTAAAATTAGATGGTTCTAGCTGCCCAACTGGGAGGGGTACCCTTCAACCCCCTTACATACATCCAGAGTTTAAATGAATCTGTCACTTACTTTTAGCCCTATAAGCTAAGCTTATGGGCTAAAAGTAGGTGAGCCGCTGAGTCTGGTAATATAAGTGTTATACTTACCTCCCCCATCATTTCCCCAGTGTCAGCACTGGAAGTCGCGGCTCAATGCATTGAGCAGCGCTGCTAAGTAGTCCGCCTGTTCTAATTTTATAATGCGTGGACTACATAGAAGCGCCACTCCAGTGCTGACACCATGAGAGAACAACGGGGAGATAAGTATAACTTACATCCTGTGACTTAGTGAGTCATGTACTTTTAACCCATAACCTTAACTTATAAGACAGACACTCTTTAACCTTTGCCATGCTGGCAAAGAAAAACAAACTTGTACTTTTGTGACTTTTTTGCTTTCTTCTGGCTCCGGGGTCAGGCTGCAACAGTTACCTCTGCACCCCCTATAGCAATGCTCCTGCCTATAGGGCAAATGGATGTAATTGAATTGGATGCATTTGAAAGGAGTTGCTTTAGACTTCTTTCTATAAGTCAGATTGAAGAACGCCTTTGATGTGTGGTCAACACTTTTCCTGATAATAGGTGATCATGGGTGGGCCCTGAGTACCAGTTCCACCCCCTAGGATTAGCTCAACCTCTTGGCATCCCTCATTAGGAAAGGAATTCTCCAAACTGCAAATTCCATTTCAATTTTAATGTATGACTGATCAGTTTATCAATAATGATATATTTATCACTCATGAGTGATTCAATAAAATTACTACAGGACAGAGATTTAAAATGACAGGAAAGATTAGATATAAGGATAAACCGTTTTTAACAGTAACAATGAGAAAAAACTGAACACAGGTCCAAAACTAGTTTGAAATGTAGTACCATGGAGATAATGAATAGCGATTAGGGTCGCTTCAATCAATAATTACTGCTATGTCTATGACTGTGAATTGTGCATTGAGACATAAGTAGTAATGAGATGAGCTTCAGAAAACTGGCCTGTCTCCCTGTCATTAGGTGAATGTCACAGTGCCACCCAGTGTTGTCAGCGAGTACCTGTGCCCACAACTTGGAGGCTTAGAAGCGGATTCTTATGGGTCACAGGTCAGGAGAGGACATGAGGTCAGGTCTTTTGTTACAAGTGGAGCAGGGATGACTTTATTTATGGTAGCAGACACTCTGAGCTGTTCCTCCATCCATCTCACTATGGCCTCTCCCTGTCTGCTTGTTTTAACCTTTAGCGCTCCTATTTATCTTTATTACACCCCTCCCTTCAATGCTTTGTCTCTGACTGTTCTCTATCACTCACATCTGTTTTCTAAATTTTCATATTGATCCTCTCACTCAGGCCTGTGACTGTCTGTGCTCAGGTAAGGCTGTCACTCAATAAGGTTTGCTAATGTAAAATGTACCAAGAAGGCACATAGAGTTTTAACTATGAAAAATATATATCCTTAGGGTTCATTCGCACAACATGCGTTTTACAGGGGCCCGTACACACTGTAAATGAATGAATGAATGAATGAAGAATAGCCGCGATCAAGTCCCGACCTTTAGGGCTCTTTCACACAAGCGTATATCGGCCAGTGTTTTCACGGCTGGCCGATATACGCTACCATCAGATGCTTTGGATTCCAATGCATCAGATTACACAGGCGTATTCCAACGGCGCTTTTACACCAGGCAGGAAAGACAGTTCTGGAACTATCTTCCTGGCCGAACTATGGCCACTGTCATAGACTCCTATGGGAGCCAATGACAGGGCCGGAGAGGGGAGGTGGGAGGGAGTTTAGCAGTGTTACTGCTAAGTTCCCTCCCCCTTCTCTCCTCCTCTCTCCTCCCCTCCAGCTGTTTGCAACAGGAGGGGTAGGACGGGTCTGACTGGGAGGAAAGGGTGGGAGCTTAGCTCCACCCCTCTTCGCCCCCTCCCATTGCAAACAGCCAGAAAGGAGGAGAGAGGAGGTGAGCCAGCGAGGAAGAGGGAAGGGGGAGAACAGCTTAGCAGAGCTAAGCTTCTCCCCCTGCCCGGCGGCATATACGCCGAGCCGGTGCATCACATGGTAGCGTATATCGACCAATATATGCTCGTGTGAATAAGCCCTTAGTCGTGTATTTTCTGTTGTTCACACAGGTGGCTGCAGCGTATCAGCAAAAAATAAGCTGCAGCGTGGAAATCCTCAGAATGACTGCTAATGCTTGAATAGAGGCAGCCATCTTCTTTTCACAGCAATGGATTCCGGTAAACTCCCTCCTCCCTCCCTTTTTTTTCAGCCCCCATAGAAATCTGTGGGAGCTTCCAGCGTATTTCGGCCAAAGATAGGGCAAGACCTATCTTTTCACGCACTGTATAAAATCGGCAACCGAAAACGGTCCTTGATGTGCTTTTTTTCCCGGCGTGATTAACGCGGCTAAAAATTGCTCATCTTAATAAATATATTGCAATCCAATACCTCAGAAGCCGAAACCAAAAAGCGGCAACAGCACTCAAAATGCATTTACTATCAGAGGTGTACATACCTATAATAAATACTCTAACCACATTAGATAATGCAAGGTTCTTGGTATATAATTTGATCAAATCATATTGGCCCATCTACCAAGATCCAGGTGACCAAGCTCTCAGATGGGTGCTAATGCTAATACCAGGTGGTTGAATCTTAACTGCCGTTTATTGGAACAATTTGCATTGACTGTACAAGTAAAAGAAAACCGTGTGCCTCCAGTTTAAAAACTATTTCCATGACTGTGGACTCTGTTATTTGTAATGAGCACTGAAAAGGGGCACTGGCATCACAAGGTTAAACAGGTAACAAAGTTACCCAACAACATTTTTTATACCGGGTCCAGCGTGTGGCTGGGCCTACTACACTTTGGGTCTTTAAGGAGAAGATGGTAGAGCCACACATTATTAGATTTAACCCCGCTATCTTTCCTGGAAAAAGGACTGACCCTGTCCACTACATAATACACAGCTTTTGTAGCAGACCCCTTTTACACAAGCAGTATCCCATCTTTCTCCCAAAAGACAGACATCATCACCTTAGATGACGACTTCTACACTCAGAACTTCTTTAGAAGTAGGAAAGCATTGTATCTCTATTATTTGAACTACTCTTTTGACTCAGGATCATACATAAAATCCACGTTTCATCCATCACCAACAGTTGAAACATGAAACCATAAGCTTCCTGCCAAAAATGCTGCAGAATTGCTTGGGAGGCTTGCACTTGGGCATGCTTTTATAGTGTTGACAAACATTTTGGGACCCACTTGTCAGACACCTTCCTCTAATGCAGATGGTCATGAGTTATGGATCAAACTCTTGCTTTGGAAATGTTCAGAACCTCAGCTATCATCTTAGTAGAAAATCACCGGTCTTCCAGAATCATATCCTAGATGGCGTCAATGCTTTCTGGAATGGTGACCACTGGAGGTCTACTGGTATGGTCTTCATCCTTAGTGTTGAAGCAGCTGGTTTTAAATTTGGCAATTTAATTTTTAACCTAACGTTTGCATCCTGTCACCATGAATGTCTTTGGCTGACATCCCTTTCAGAAACAGGAATTTCTTCACTGCTCTGCTCTCCTTTGCAGTTAAATCTGCAGCAGACTTTGCAATGTTCTTTTCATACCTGCATAACATAAAGAACGCCACATATGATTATGCTAAAATCTGCACACAAAATACTGTAAAAATTGGGCTTTTAAATTATAGAACTTTCATTGATGTGAAAACAAATGAGGATCAAAAAGCCAAGGACTTCTCAGCACCCCCTCATATATCCCAAGAATTTCCCATCATTGTCTAAGGCTACGGTCAGACGAGCATGGTTTATACGCTGCTAAGCAACATTTAAACCACGCTGCTGACATGCAGAGAATTCTGTCCACAGAGCTAGTCCACACATCCGTGGTGCAGACAGCCTGCTCCCATAGCTCCCATAGGAGCCTATGGTAAGCACCCTGGACAGTGCGCACCACGGAGCTGACAGGCAAGTCAGCACTCGCTGTCCATTCTTTTTTAGAAGTGCAAATTCTGTGCTTCTAAAAAGGGTCCATGTGAGCGCTTCCATAGCAACCTATTGCTTGCTATAGAAGTGTTGTTTTACACGCTGCTGTAGCAACGTGTAAAGCACACTCGTCTGGCCGAGCACTAAGGGGAAAAATTACTACCAGGATGTTGTCACACACTATTTCTCTGTCATTTTTTGATTGATACCTTTGTATTTTTACTGGAGATTTTGGTGCCATTTTTTGGACACTTATACAAAAATAAGGACTTTTACCCACTTGCGGGGTTTTTTTTGCGCTGCAACAGCGAGTGAAAAAACTCGCATCGCAGTGCAAAAAATGCTGCAATATTGCAAAAATCCGTTTAATGGGGCCGGCAACAGCAGCGCCAGCCCCATTGGAAGCATTGGGAGTATATTGAGGACTTCTGCCACAACTATGACAGCTGTGACTGCTGTGGCAGGGGTTTCCTTCATCCCCGCGGGCGTGGGGATGAAGGAATCCTTTGCCACAGCTGTAACAGCTGAAGCAGAAACCAATAATGGCAACAGCACTCAAAATAAATTTACTATCAGAGTTATACATACCTATAATAAATACTCTAACCACATTAAAGAATGCAAGGTTCTTGGTATATAATTTGATCAAATCATATTGGCCCATCTACCAATGTCCAGGTGATCAAGCTCTCAGAGGGGTCCTAATTAGAGATGAGCGAGTAGTGCCTTAGCCGAGTATCTCCCTGCTCGTCTCTAAAGATCCGGGGGCCGGCGGTGGGCGGGGAGCGGCGGGGGAGAGCGAGAAGGAACCAAGGGGAGATCTCTCTCTCCCTCTCCCCCCCCCCCCCCCGCTCCCCGCCGCAACTCACCTGTCACCTGAGCCGGCCCCTGAATCTTTAGAGACGAGCGGGGAGATACTCGGCTAAGGCACTACTCGCTCGAGTAATGTGCCTTAGCCAGTATACACGCTCATCTCTAGTCCTAATGCTAATATCAGGTGGTAAATCTCAACCTGGGAAAGTTGGGTTCCTACCTCTCAGAATGCTCCTCTCTTGGGACTAAGCCTACAAAAAAAAAACAATCTTTTTTTGTACAGCTGTTACAACTGTGGCAGAAGTCCAGGATGCTATCCCATTGCTTTCAATGGGGTCGGCTCTGCTGCTGCCGGCCCCATTGAAAGCAGTAGGCTGTAGTCAACCCCCGCAGCATGATTTTCAGGGAAGGGCTTGAAATATAAGCCCTCTTCTGAAAATCATCCCTAGCTGGTGAAAAAAAAAATGATATACTCACCTCTCCACCGCTCAGACAAGTCCTCCAGCTGGCTCCCCTGCACTGCTGTCAAGCTCTTTCAGCAGGCGGGGATTTAAAAATCACCGCCTCCTGAAAGGGCTGTGCTGATTGGCTGAGTGCTCAGCCAATTACAGGCAGCGCTTAGCCACTCATCAATTGAAAATCATTTCATAATCATCGCTGTCGCATCGCAGGGTAAAATATCACTAGTGTGTAAAAGCCTTAACAAGAAGCCCAGAGTATTCTGCCATTTACAAAAAATGCTGTGCACCACTAAATTACAGCAAAAGGGCTTCTTCAGACCAGTGCATGTGCAAATATGCTCACTGCTACAGAGCAAATTTGTGCATGAACCAATCCAAAGTCTTTTTTTACCGTTCTAATTTGCTTATAGTATTACCGCTCGAGAATCCTGATAGTAAAAACGGAAGCATTGAAATGAATGGTTTTGTTTTGTCCCCGTTGGCGGTCGTGATTTTCATGGCCACACGACAGGGCAAAATCATGCTCATCTGTTTAAAGCCTCAGGGTGGTTTCTCACGAGCAAGAAAATCGTGTGATTTTCACCTGCTGTGAAAAAGTATACTATGAAACCAATAATTAAGGCTGGCTGTCCACGGGCGTTGCAATATACCGCCATGGATTTCCGTTGCAGGAGCCGCCGCGGGGGAGCATTATGTTACCACGATTTTTCACGCAATTTTTCATGATGAACCTAGCATTATGATAGGTTCATAGCGGAAAACCGCAGCGATTTTCCGCTCGTGTACATCGGGCTGCACTCTCCATAGTTATCCCATGGAAAGTGTTCATTGCGTTACCCATGTGCGGATTACTGCAATGTGCTATTTTTTATCTCCCATGTATGCCTATGGAGGTTTCTTTTTATCGCATCACAATGCTACAAACGCATGTTGCGATGGATTTTAACATTACAAAGTCCCACTGGCTTTTGCAATACAAAATCGTACACGGCTGCGATGCGAGATTAAATCGCAGTGAGTAAAGATGCAATTTTGCGACAAAATTTCATGATCACCCATGTGAGATTAGCCTCAGGGTGTACTCATATGGGGGATTTTCTGTGATTTCAAGACAGACAAAATTCACACAGGAAAAGAACCCATCCATTCCAATGGGTTGATTCACATGAGTGATTTTTCTCTCGGACCGCTAGGACAAGTTTGAAAACTCGCTGTATGTTCTATTCTTGTCTGACTCTTGCACGAGAGAAGTACATGTGAGGGTTCCTTCAAACGAGCATCTTTTAGTGCAGGGGTCACCAACTCCAGTCCTCAGGGACCGCCAACAGGTCATGTTTTTAAGGTATCCTATGATGAGAACACCTGTGGCAATGTCTGAGGCACCAACAATAATTACATCACCTGTGCAATTCTGAGGAAATCCTGAAAACATGACCTGTTGGCGGTCCCTGAGGACTGGAGTTGGGGAACACTGTTTTAGGGCTTATTTAGACGACCGTATATCGGCTCGGTTTTCACACCGAGCCGATATACGTTGTCCTTGTCTGCAGGTGGGGGGGGGGGGAGGATGGAAGAGACAGCAGCAGGAACTGAGCTCCCGCCCCCTCTCCGCCCCTTGCAACTATTTGCAATAGGAGGGGGCAAGACAGGGGTGGAGCTAAGTCCCAGTGCTTAGCTCCACCCCCCAGCCCACCCCTCCCATTGCATATAGTGGCAAGGGGCGAGGAAGGGGCGGGAGCTCAGTTCCTGCTCCTGGCTCTTCCATTCTCTCCCTCCCTGCAGACAAGGACAACGTATATCGGCTCGGCGTGAAAACCGAGCCGATATACGGTCGTCTAAATAAGACCTTAGTGTGTTTTTGTGCGCAGAAAAATCCCACACGCAGAACGTGGAGAATAGAACCCATTGATTTCAATATGTTAATTCTCTTTTTTGCGCATGTGGTTCTCACACGTGCAAAAAAAATAAGACTGAGGGCTCATTCACATAAGGAAGCTACGTGCGCAAAAGTCATGCACTTAAAGAACACGCGGCTATTAGAACTAATGGTTTCCTTCAGCTGAACGTTCCCATAGAAAACCATTGGTTCTAATAGCTGCGTGTTTTTTACGCACATGATTTTTGCACGGCTTGTTTCCCGTGTGAAAGAGGCCTTACTCTATTTTGTGTGCATTTGCTCACTAAAGAGCCCCACACTGGGCTCTGTTACATTTGAGCATTCTTCCTCAGCTCTGGTGTCGGCTGTCTCTTTTTCTGTCTTCCCGTCTGCACTCTCATTCTCTCCTCCTACTCACATTCTCTGTCTTGAGCAATCAGATAAATCTCTGTCATGCATTGTATTATTTCTGGTAGGTAACTAATTAACTCTTATCCTTGTTTATAAAATAAGAATTGATATTGATGGCTGGGAGCCCCTCAGTAGGAGCAACGAGCGGCGAGAGATACAGTTATCGGCTCCTTATTAGCGGATATGAACACGCCAACTACTGATTGTAACTGAATGGTGTCACATGTAATAAGAGAAGCTACAGCCGCCTGTCATGTGTCATACAATCCCGCTTCAATTAGCTCATATCACCTCCTTTCTGATGACTAAGGGCTTCGTCAGATGAGTGTATGCGCAAATACGCTCTTCTCAGCGCAGTGAAGAATGTTCATTTGCGCGCGAGTCTGCGCATAGTACTGTACATTTTTGCACACACAACCCTGTTCATATGCCCACTCGACACTGCGTTTTGCACCATGTTTCACCCTTCCTCTTGCACAATTACACCCCATGCCATAGACTTCAATGGAAGTCTCACTGCACAAAATGCAGTATTTGTGCACTTTTTGGCGAGAATAGAACCCAATGATTTCAATGAGTTTTTTCTCATAAGCACGTTTTATGAGCTCAGACTTTGCTTGCACTAAAAAATAGGATCTGCTCTTGGTTGCGTCTACTCTTCGTTCACGCTGTTTAACACTCCGATAGCCACAATTATTAGCACAGCTATCAGAGCCCTGAAATGACGGTCGTGTTAAAAAGGCCTGATTCTCTCCCTTTGTTGTGCGGGAACTCTCCCATAGAAGTCTATGCGAGGATGTGTGCACAGCAGTCCAAAATGAATCAGATTTTTGTGCTGCATGGACTTTACTGGGGGACGGTGGGGAACGGGGAAGAGAGTATAAAAAGTACTGTACATCCCTATCACCTCCCCAAACTCCACCAAACCATAGTTTATGGTGCTGTTTGAAGGTGACAGGCTCCCTTTAATTTGACTCTATATCACCTACCTCCCATCTACCTCCATCTAGAACAAAAATGTTGTCACAATCACACGTTGCGTTCTGTTCACATTGGTGTTTTGTGCTTTCCATTGGGGTTTCCAGAAGTTTGACGGTAAAAATAGTGTAATCTGCAGTCATTCTCGCTGTCAAGAATACTAGATCCCCAACTTGAAGGGTCCCATTATAAACCAATGGAGTTTGTGAGGATTGATAATGGATAATGGATTCTGCGCAGCTGTCTTAACTTGTTAATTACTGAAGCTATAACATTAGTGTGAACGGATCCTAAATATCACTGTGGCTCATTGCAAACCCATACAAGACCTGCATTATATAAAGCTTTGTAATAAGAAATTGGGAATCTTGTAGAAATTAACCCCATGAGTATGTTTGT